>NC_138776.1:161337500-161937500 GCF_965119305.1 Pelophylax lessonae | reverse complement strand
ACTCCGTTCTCCTCTCTATGTGCTGCAGTGTATAATATGTCAGATCTCCGCCCATATTTCCTTGTGCTGGAATTTTTTTTTTTTTCATATGCTTGTTTTTTTAAAGGCTGTAGATGAGGGAGAGATGCAGATAAACTGGTTCACCTTATGTAGAATAATTTGTTGCATCCCTGTGTTTCACCTGAGGCTAATCACTTTAAATTCTGCTTAAATCTACACATTTTGCAATATGCAACCTCATTGCATTTCAGAGCAATTACACTTTCTGTGGAAGACAAGAACATTTGTTGTGTTAGTGGTAGGTAGGTAAGCACAAGAACTGTAGGGTGCCTACTATCAATGAAACCAGTTACTTTGCCCTATATAGGAATGTAAATACACCTACCTAATCTACTTTACGGCAGCCCTTCTCTAGTAATAATTCAGTGGTGATTTTTATAGTGCTGTGCTCTGGCTATCACTTAATGTGGATGCTTGATATGAATAAAATCACTAACCTGTCAAAAAAATTATTTGCAATTTTAATTTGCCTTGTACATGATTTAGTATTTAAAGTTGTAAAGCCTAAAAATGTTTTCTCTTTCATTCATCAACGGACATAGCGCTCCATAAATCATTACTACTGGGTAATTTTGCCTCCTCCAAGAGTGGGATTAGGCAGAACACCTGGCTATGCCCATGGGTCATCCTCAGCTTGGTATATAACCCCCCACTTTAATCTGTCCAGTCAGGAGTAAGGACCTAAGCTCCCAGCTGGGATCTCTGGTTCTAGCAATTTTTTTTTTCCTTCCTTACATCTTTTTTGTTTTTTCTCTCGGGGGATCTAAATTCAACTGCCGGGCTGGGCAACGGGTGGATAATCTAGATCCAGTGGTCATCCCAGTCTGGTCAGCAAGTGCGTGCAGACCACAGCTACGCGCTAGGTCGGCCACGACATAGCCTCAGGGACTTGCGTCTGAGTCACAGCAGTCCCTTGGCTGACAGCTCCCCTACTTCATTGGCAAGGATTCTGTCTGGAGTGTTACCTTCACCAAGGAAGGGTAAGTATAGTCCCCCCTCTCCCCTTTTTGGCATTTTTTTGGGTGGATGCGGGTAACCTCCAGAGGCGGTGGGACCTGCCTGCAGGTTCCCTCCTCCCATCCTTGAATTCCTCAGTAAGATCGGCTTCCCCCACCCCCTTTGCCCCCTGTCTGGACCTGGAGTCTGGTGGGGGTCCCACGGCAGAGGATGCAGCGGAGACCCTTGGGATCTCCCCGGCTATCCTCACTCTGTAAGAGTCCTGGGATAGTGTGTCCACCCTGGTAGTCTGGAGGGGTCCCAGTGTAGGAGACCCCTAGGTGCATGCCCTACTGTTGTGGGTATACAGTAGTTCAAGGGGGTCCCAGTGCAGAGACTGGTGCAGAGTGCGCAGCAGGGTCTCCCCTAAACGTGTGTCCTACCGTCGGGGGGGGGGGGGGTCCCTTTGCAAAGGGTGCAGCATTGCAGAGGGCACAGGGAAGATCCTGGCAGCATGCTGCAGCGTCTGTAACTGATGGTGGCTATTTTCCTTTAGTCTGGCTAGTCTCTGGTTGGCAGCCTTGTTTGTGTAGCCCAATGATGATGTCACGGGGTAATTTTCCCTTAATCTGGCTGGTCTCCGGTTGGCGATCAAGTTTGTGAAGCCCTATGATGTCAAGGGGGCCATAGTCCAGGAGATGCTGGAGATGACCGAAGCCTCGTGGGGATGCTGAAGCTCCTCCTATTCATCTTCCTCCTCAGATTCCTCTTCCTGTGCACGAGACATATGAACAGTGATGGCGTCCATGATGATAATGGGATTGAATTCTCGGCCCTCCTCCAGTGGGTAGGGTGAGTCCTTGGGGGTCCCTGTTATCTCTCTCTCTGCTGATGGGTACCCTGAGCCTTGAGGGGATCCTTTAGTAGTGCCAAATGATTGTTTTTGTACTGCAAGGTCTTCCTTTCCTTATGGAGCTTCAGGGTCACATCTCTCCCACTGACCCCCTCATGGAGGTGGCAAGTCCCTTGGAATCCCAGCTTCCCATGGTTGCACTGACGGTGATCCTGCAGTCCTTAGTATACCGGGTGGAAGTGGCGTGTGGGCAAAGGCCCAAGAGGAAGCATTCCCCGCCTTCCCCTGTTCAGTCTGTCTCATCTGATTCTGAGCCTGATGCCCCTGTGGCTCATCCAGGGGGACTTAATATCACACCCCCAGATCCATCCGATAGTGAGGATGATTCCTCCATGGTCGCAGCAGCGAATGAAAAAGCGCTGGTAGATGCACTTATCACTGCACTGCACGAGACTTTTAAAAATGGAGGACGTGGCTGATGTAGCCACGGATGTGGCTGTGTCGTATGGTACACATAAGTCACCTCGTACTCCAAAGGGATTTCCTTATGTGCCTTATTTCCTGTTGGGAATGGAAACAACCAAAATGACCCTTTGTAGTCCCCAAACATTTTGCTGTACGTTACCCTTTTGATGAGTCACTTTTAAAAAAGTGGACTAGTTCACAAGTGGTGGACCCTCCTGTTTTCAGGTTGAATAAAGCAACCATAATCCCAGGAGAGGAATCCCTGTCCTTTAAGGACTCGGCTGACATGAAAGCGGAGGCTGTGGCGCACAGCATGTTTACTATGGCTGGTTCGGCATTGCGGCCAGTCTTTGCCTCAGCCATGGTGTCTCAGACCCTAGCCGAATTGGCCAAGCTTTTGTGCCAGGGCCTGGGGAGTGAGCAGGTCCCCGCTGCTTATGTTGATTTAGCAGACCAGTTGGTCCATGGGCTGCAGTTTATTTGTGATGCAGCTTTGGATACTGCTCCTGTGCTGTCCAAACTTTCTGTTTGAGCAGTGGTGATTAGGTGCATGCTGTGGCTTAAGAATTTGTCCACAGACCAAGTATCCAAGAAAGCTCTCATTGATTTAACAGACGATCACCTGTTTAGGGCTACACTGGATGACCACATTAAGGGTATCACGGGGTGGGGGAAGAATACCTTCCTGCCACAGTCAAGGAAAGGGAAGGAGCCTCATAGAAGACAGGGGCCCACCTTCTCAGCCCATAGAAAATTATTTTGTGCTTCTGGGACGGAGAATAAGGGCAATAGATCTTTTAAATCTTCCCTGGAGGTTCCAAGCAACCTTGGTCTGGTAAGCCTAGAGCTAGTTTCTCCTGACCAGCAGACAAGATCCCTTCAGCATGAAGGTCTGCTCTTACCCATTATTGGGGTGAGGGAACATCTTCGCTGGTTTCTGGCCCCATGGACTTTTTTTGTGAGCGTCAAGGAGGTCCGTGAAATGTTTTGTTTGGAGGTACCCAGAAAGGGGGGCAAAGTTTGTTCTTTTCAGGTTTTTTAGGTCCTGAGTCTCCTTGTTCAGATTTATTCCCGCAAAGGTTCAGGTAATGTCCAAACTGCCTAAGGTCCACCCTATCCCTGTCCAGGGAATTGAATTACCTAGGTCTGATTTTAATTCTGACCAGGGTGGTCCTTCCTCTGGACAAATTTCAGGAACCACAGGCCGTGATTCACCGGCTGCTGTCACACAGATAGTTCTCTCTCCCTATTTGCATACAGGTTCCGAGTCTGGTGCTATCCACCTTCAAGACAGTTCTGTTTGCACAGTCCTACATGCAGCTCCTTTAGCAGGTTTGGCTCCACAGGAGGATACCAAAGTTTGGGGGGAAATAACGGGTTCCTCTGGCAGAAGCCGCAGGCATCCAAGGGCCACCGTAAGGCCAGTATCATCCTCTGCTCAGGTTTCTTCCACAGTTCCTGCAAGGAATCAAGAGCGAGAATCTTCCAATCATCCTGGTGACCGTAAATGTCCCTTGGGGGCTTCCTCTCAGAGAAGACCAGTTGTCCCAAGGGCTAATCTACCATTCTGCTTTACAGTCGCTGGTTTAATTGGCTTAGCTAATGAAAGCCAGGTTCTAAGGGATAGAGGTTTGTCTAGATCAGTGATCCCTACTATGGTGAAGGCGAGGAGGTCGTCTTCCAGCAAGATATACCATAGTACATGGAAAGCATGCATTTCTTGGTGTAAGTCGATTGGTGCTCATCCTCGATCCTTTTCTGTGGCTCAGATCTTAACCTTTCTTCAACGGGGCGTTAATCAGAAGTTGGCCTTGAGTACCATCAAGGGCCAGGTGTCTGCCTTGGCAATCTTCTTTCAGCAACCCCTAGCCATGCACTCTCTAGTTGGTACCTTCATTCAGGGGGTTCGACATGTGGCTCCACCTGTATGGTCTCTTTTGCCGCCATGGGATTTAAATTTAGTGCTTTCGGTTCTCCAGAAACCTCCATTTGAGAATATTCGGGCGATACCTTGTCTACGTTATCCCAGAAGGTGACATTCTTGGTGGCTATTACCTAGGGCCACAGGGTATTGGAATTGGCGGCATTATCCTGTCACAGTCTCTATTTAGTGGTCCATAGGGATAAAGTGGTTCTTCTTCTCTGTCCATCATTCCTGCCCAAAGTTGTCTGACTTCCATGTGAATGAGGACATTGTGTTGCCTTCCTTGTGTCCCAAGCCGGCTCATTCCAAGGAAGTTGCTTTGCATACCTTCGATGTGATTCTTGTGATTCGGGTGGATCTGACAGCTACTGAGTCCTTTCAGAGGTCAGACTCGCTTTTTGTGGTTACAAATGGACCAAGAAAAGGGCTGGCCGCTTCTTCGGCTATCATCTCCAGATAGATCAGACACGGCGCAGTCTACTCGGGTGCTTAGTGCTTCTTGGGCCTTCCGTTATCGGGCATCAATATCGCAAGTTTCCAAGGTGGCCACTTGGTCGTCGGTGCATACCTTCACAAAATTCTATAAGGTAGATACTTTGGCATCTGCGGATGCTTCTTTTGGCTGCAAAGTTTTGTAGGCTGCTGTTTAAGAGTTCCTTCTTGAGGGGTGTTTTTTTTTTTTTTAAAGTCTGGCTTTTCAGACTGGCTCCTGTGACCCGGTTAAAGCTCCTGTATCTTGATTAAGGGCTCTTATGTTTAGCCTTGGTTTTTTTCCCCACCCCTCATTTTCCTTTTGCCACTGCTTTTGGACATCCCACTAATTATGATTTAAGGAGCGATGTGTCCGTCGTTGAAAAAAAGAGGCAATGGGATTTTTTTACTTAACGTAAAATCCATTTCTCTGAGTTCATCGACAGACACAGCACCCACCCCTCTAGGGAGTTTGGATTACTTCTAATACTGCTTGCTACTAAACTGATTACCTAGAGAAGAGACGGGGATTATATACCAAGCTGAGGATGGCCCATGGGCTTAGCCAGGTGTTTTTTGTTCTGCTTAGTCCTACCCCTGAAGGAGGCAATACAACCCGGTAGTTATGATTTCTGAAGCGCTGTGTCTGTCGAGCTCGGAGTATGAATTTTACGGTAAGTAAAAAAATCGAATTTTACTGTAATGCATTCCTTGCATTAAGGTAAAAATGTTTAAGTTAAAGAGGTTGTAAACCCTCTCTTATAACTTGTACCTATAAGGCTTACCTATAGGTACTGTAAATATCACCCGTTCCGTTCCTTCAGAGCCCTGTGCCGTGAACGGTGGCTCCCGAGCGCATGCGCAGGAGTGATGTCATCGCGCCTCCGGTCAATCAGATGGCCGGAGGATGCGAACCAGAAAGCAGGACGGCCGAACATGTCGGCCGTGTCTCTGCTGAGCGGGCGGAACTACGGAGGCTTCGTTCTAAGGTAAGTATTTCATAATGAGCTAGTATGCAATGGATACTAACTCATTATGCCTTTGTCTTACAGGGTTTTTTCTTTTTTTGGGGGGGGTTTACATCCTCTTTAAAGTGATTGTAAAGTCCTATTTTTTTTTGTTATTTTAAGCTAATAAAATACACGTTATACTTGGCTCCTCAGTGAAGGGGTTTTGCACAGAGCAGCCTGGATCTTCCTCTTTTCAGGTCCCTCTTTGGTGCTTCTGGCTCTTCCTCCTTGAAGCGTGTTACTATGGGGGAACCCGAGCCGAGCCACAGCTCTCTGTGTCCATTCAGACACAGTGCTGTGGCCCAGCCAAGCTCCCTTTCATTCATCATTGGCTGACTGACTTTGATTGACTGACAGCAGCAGGAGCCAATGGTGCCGTGCTGCTGTCTCAGCCAATTAGGAGGGGATTCCCAAGCAGCCGAGACACTCCTACTTCATTGCTGGATCGAAATGGGGCTCAGGCAGTGGTGTATTTTGGTTTTGTGCTGCCCTAGGCAAGACTAAAATTGCGCGCCCCTCCTATGTAAATTTGCCCCACTCCTTTTTTAACGGATGTGACTCCCTCCATAATTAAAGGACTACAAGTCCCAGCATGAACCCCTGAGATCTCATGAGAGGGGGTGGTGGGTGAGGGGGTGAGAGGGGAGTGGGTGAGGGGGTGAGAGGGGGTGGGTGAGGGAGGGAGAGAGAGAGGGGGGTGAAAGAGAGAGGGGGTGAGAGAGAGAGGGGGGATCAAGGAGAGAGAGTGGGGGGATGAGAGAGAGAAAGTAGGGTGTGAGAGAGAGTGAGGGGGGATGAAAGAGAGAGGGGGGTGAGAGAGAGAGAGGGGGGATGAGAGAGAGTAGGGGGTGAGAGAGTGGGGGGATGAGAGAGAGTGGGAGGATGAGAGAGAGAGAGAGATGGAGGATGAGAGAGGGGGGTGAGAGAGAGAGGGGGGGAGAGAGTGAGGGGGGTGAGAGAGAGAGGGGGATGATAGAGAAAGAGAGAGGTGAGAGTGAGGGAGAGAGAGTGGAGGGGTGAGAGAGGGAGGGAGAGAGAGAGAGAGGGGAGGTGGGTGAGAGGGGGTGAGTGAGAGCGAGAGAGAGGGGGGGGGGGTGAGAGAGGCAGCTCTAGCAACCAGTGGCCAATAGAGTTTCAGGTGGAGGGGAGGGTGGCTTTTTTGCTGCCCCCTTGAAAAGTGCCGCCCTAGGCCTGGGCCTTGTTGGCCTAGGCCAAAATACAACACTGGGCTCAGGTATGAAGGGGGCTGCCTTCTGCTGCACACAGAAGGCTTTTTATCTTAATGCATTAAGATAAAATACTTCTGCTTTTACAATCACTTTAAAGTATTACCTCCTCACCCCCCCCCCCCCCAATACTTACCTGAGCCCTCACTGGGGACACGCTTCAAGGACGAAGAGCCAGAAGCACCCATGGTCAGGGGTGCAATGTCAGGCTTCTGCAGGTAAGCTCTGGCCGAGTCCCGCATGGCCGAGTTGCTTTTGAATTTTGACAGCGGGTACGGAGAGAGGATCCCCCACCCGCTATCACACTGAGGCGGGAATAAGAGGGAGAGGCTGCAGGAGCGGGAACATGCTCCATGCTCTATCCTAAATACAGGTGGAACATGTAACCTGTTCTGAAAGAGGAACCTATTTTTTAAAGAATATGTGTACTTTTCAAGACAAAGTGCACTTATAATTTTTGCCCCTGTGTCTTCAGCTCTTTGGTCTCCTCTTCCCCCTCTGCATATGAATATGAATACTTACCAAGATCTTTTGCCTGTGGCTCTAGGGATTATTTACATCTGACTGCAAGTACCTGTGACTGCCCAGTAGAGCTCCATATCTATAGAGTCTGTCTCCCTGAGTCTCTGACCAAGAGACAGAGGTAGAGGAGCCCTAGGCTCTATGGGGCATCTACTGCACAGACCCAGGCAGGAGACAGAGGCCTTGTGGCTTGGGATGTAAACAATCTCTGGAGGCTGCAGATGACCGATCTAGGTAAGTATGCATGTTCTGTTCCCGCTACACGTTTCACTGTATGAAGCTTGGCATGCAGCTAAACCCTCCTATTCTGCAATAAGCCAGACTGAGTGTCATTTTGAAGCTTTATTAACAAAACTGTGAAACTACAGGGGAAAAAAAACAAATACAGATACAATATAATCAGTATATGAAATATACAGAAATACCATAATTAGCTAGGCTGAAGATGGCGATAAGTAATTGTCTCCAGCAATGTTGCATTTAGGAGATGCAAGCTGATGTAAGTTTTAGTCCAACATGCGATCTCATAGCTGGTTCCTTCATTCAGTCTCTAAGATGGAGTCTGAACTCCCAGGATGCATCTGTTTCTTTTCCTTAGACTAAATAATGATGGGAATTTGTATTAAAGGTGAACAGTTTCTAGATTCTGCAAAAAACGTAAATTTACCACCAGCTCCATCTTGTGGTCAAATCTGATAATGCAGGCAAACAACTCAAAAGCGGAACTTTACCCATAACAACTTGTCTCTTGCTGGAGGCGGCCATTTTGCTGAAGCCTAGAGCCCCCAAACAGCAAGTAAGTTATAAAGTGGAAATAAGCCCATTGATTTAACAGTTTCAAAAAGTTACATTCCTGAAATGCCGGGATTGCTAACTGTCATAATTGCTTGTGTCCTCAACCAAACTGTCATACCATCAAATGATTGTCATAACTGATCACATGTTCAGCACCATGGCAGTTGCAGTTTAACCACTTCTGGACCGGAAAGATTTGCCCCCTTAATGACCAGACCATTTTTTGTGATTCGGCACTGCGTTCATTTTAATGGACAATTGCACGGCCGTGCAATGTTGTAACTAAATAAAATTAATGTCCTTTTTTTCCCACAAATAGAGATTTCTTTTGGTGATATTAGATCATCTGTGCAATTTTTATTTTTTGAGCTATAAAAAAAAAAGTGCGACATTTCTGAAAAAAAAATAAAAAAATTCCACATTCTGCTGTATAACATTCCCCCCCAAAAAATTTAAAAATCTAATTTTTTTCATCCTTTTAGGCCATCTTCTATTCTGCTACATATTTTGGTTAAAAAAAATAAGCATATTTTGATTGGTTTGCGCATAAGTTATCGCGTCTTCAAACTAGAGGAAAGGTTTATGTAATTTAAGTAATTTTCATTTTTTTTTTTTACTAGTAATGGCGGCAAGCTGTGATTTTTAGCGGTACTGTGACATTGCGGCGGACAGATCGGACCCCTAACTGACATTATTGAAACTTTTGGGGGGACCAGTGACATTACTGCAGTAATCAGGGCTAAAAATATGCGCTGTTACTGTAATAATGACATTGGCAGGGAAGGGGTTAACCCAGGGGTGATCAAATGGTTAAGTGTGAGCCTAGGGGAGTGTTTACTAACTGTATGGGGGATGGGCTTGTGAAATGTTTATAGAGACTTGTGATGCTATATAGAAGGATCACAGGAGCTCTCTGATCACTTCAGAGAGAAGAACGGTCAGCTGTGTTTACAATAGCTGACCATCCTTCTCTGTTAGCGGAGAGCGATCACAGGTGCCCGGCAGCAATCGGAGCCGCTGGTCCCATGCATCGGCATCCCCACTGCTGAGTGGGGGTAGGAGCGTGCCGGTGGCGGTGCATGCTCGCCCCCCGGCATCCTGCGCGTGACCGACGTCGAGCTACGTTGGTTCATGCAAGAGAGCCAGCCTGCCGCTGTAAAACTGCGGCGGGCGGTCAGGAACCTGTTAAACAGAAGCAGCATCCTTGGCTGTAAAGGATAGGAGGGTTTAATTCTGCTGTGAGGCTGTTAGCAGATGGATCTCTATAAACTCAGCAGTGCCTAAAATGGAGAGCAACTGAGCATGTGCAGAGCAGGATGAGACGGCGTATTACTGAATTTTAAACAGTATAGACACTTATTTTGAATGTTTTACATGGATATACCTGCAAAATGGGCCAGCCTTTAAAGCGGTAGTATTCCGCTTTTTTTTACTTTTAACTACATGTAAGCCTATAATAAGGCTTACCTGTAGGTACAATTAATATCTCCTAAACCTGCACGGTTTAGGAGATATTTGCTTTGCATGTAGCCGCTGACGCGTGCGGCGCATGCGCTCTGAAGGTCCGGCGGACCTTCAGAGTTCCTTGCCGGGAATTGCCGGAAAGTGACGTCCTCGCGGCTCTGTCCAATCACAGCGCTGGAGCCGCTGAACCCGGAAGAGACGCCGAGGGATCATGTCCGCTCCCACAGCGGGGTCCGGGGGTCCGTGTCGGGGCTTCGTTCTAAGGTAAGTGTTTCATAATGAGCTAGTATGCGATGCATACTAGCTCATTATGCCTTTATCTTGCAGTTTTTTTTTTTTTTTTCTCTTTGAGTTTACTACCGCTTTAAGTGATCTAGCAGGACTTAATTTTCTGACTAATACCTCATACAAATGATCAGATAATCGGACGACTTATGGTTCGCATTTTGTTGCATGATACTAACATCGAATTCAACAATGCGTACTAAAAGTATTACTTTTTTCATACGATTCTGGAAAAGCTTCCTGTTTGCGTAGCTACGTATCGGATAGTGCAAAACAAAAACAATGGCAGTCAGGCTTTTTCCGGGTTATTTTCGTGTTTCTGATCATGCGTGGTCTTTGTCTATCGATTTTTAGCGAACGCATACTTTACTGATTAAACGATTGTCGTTCGCTAGGCTATCCTACAACAAAGGTTTTCGTGTTTGTCCCTACGCATTTTGTTGGACGAAATGTTGTGATCAGCTGTCGAAAGCTGTGTACTAACGATCAGATTATCGTGCGATCAATTCGAAAGCTATTTTTTTCATACGATTATAAGTTCCACTTTGATAGATATCCTGCTGGAGGCAGAACAATGGATCTGCAGAGCGGAATGGTCAGATCAGTTGGGTCAGCTGAGGGTGGGCGGGGGGGGTGCACTCTGTCTTGACATTCCCCAAACTTTCATTGCAGGTGAATCTTCCTTGCGCACGTGTTTTTAAATGACGGATTGATTTCATTCATCATCAATATTTGGTGAAACTCATTGCTGGGTGTTTTATAAATATGCTGCATAGATTCAGAGGAAAGTCCTGTCATTGCTGAAAAGGACATCACAAGGCTAGCTGTTCCAAAAATGTCTTGTTCCTATTTATTTGCACTTGCAGATGTTTTTTAAAGTGAGAAAAAGAAATCCATAAAAACCACAGACAGAAACTTGGTAGTTTCAGCCTCAGATTACCTATACCACGTGTCTGTCCCATCCCACAGCAAAAGAGAACTACTATTCTAAAACAATGAGGAATTGCATCTGACTCCACATAGCTGTATGCAAGAGTTGCACAATATTTCATCCTTGTGCCCTTCACAGTCTCAGACCTCTCATGTCTAGCAAAATCTTCCTGTGGCTGATGAATGTTCTAGAATGCAGTCTCAGTGATAAGTAAATTGCGTAACTGGGTCAGCAGTAAATAGTAGCAAAGATAAAGTATTTCCATACAGACAACCCCTCCTATCAGTACTGAATGGTTCCGCCACTGTATAGGTCTGTGAATCTATTATAAATGCTGGCCCAGTTTTGTTTTAAACTTTTAGGGGGGATTTACTAAAACCGGTGTGCACAGAATCTGGTGCAGCTGTGCACAGCAACCAATCCGCTTTTAGATTTTATTGGCAAAGCTTAAAGGGTAACTCCACTTTTGTGGGGAATAAAAATCAGCAAATAAAGAAATAACAATATAGAGTATACTATTGCGACACAAATCATATTGTAATTGAAGGTGATTTAAAAATACCTTTCCTTTTCAATCTGCAGCTGTTGTAATTTTCTGAAAATGCAATATGGCCACCTGGAGCTGTTCTGTACACAGAATGTATACTGACCACACCCAGAAACATCATTTCCTGCTTGTGCGATTGGCTCACCAATTTTCCCAGAAGTCTGCCTAAGATACAAGTCAGATTTCTGGCATCCCCTGCAACTAAAATGTCATTTTTGGTGAGATAGTGCCAATAGGAACACGTCTAAAGGGATGCAGGCCCAGCAGCTTCCCTCATTAGAGCTCTGCAGCTGCCACAGCTGATAGATAATTATGAAACCACTCCCATTTGACCCACTCAGCACAGAGGAACAAACAGTGATTTCTTAAGAATAACAAAAAGGTAGGAATCTGCAACAAAGTTTGTTACAATTCTTGCAATGTACAGAGATCACACAGAGAGGGAATGTTTTTTCTCAACAAAAGTGGAGTTACTTTACTTTAAGGCCCCTTTCACACAGGCGGACCGTTCAGATCCGCCTGTCCGTTTTTTTGGCGGATCTGAACGGTCCCCCCATGAATTCCTATGGGGCATCGGATGTCAGCAGAGACATGTCCGCTGACATCCGACCCGATCCGATCCGTCAAATCTGGACGGATGGAAACCCTATTTTCCATCCGTCCAGCGGATGGGATCGGGTGAGAACGGACTGACGGTCCGTTGACATCCGATTTCCCCCATAGAGATACATGGGGAACTGTCAGCTGTGTCTCCGCACACAGCGCGGAGACACAGCTGTCCTCCTGCTGCTCAGCGGGGGATCGGCGATCCCCCGCTGAGAAAAACGGACTCCGTCCAACGGACGGAGTGTGTGAAAGGAGCCTTACTGAACAAGCTGAAGTTGGAAGCTGATTGGTTACTATGCACAGCTGCACTAGTCTGTGTGCACCAATTTTAGTAGATCCCCTGTTATATCCATAGCTCATTATGCACCTTTTCTTTATAAGAAGTCCTGCAAATCATTTTCCTTATCTTGCTCTGTTTGCTGGATATCTCGTTAAAATTCAAGTGAAGTTGCTTTTATTACCTATTCACAGAGCCAATACAATGGCAAACTATAGGAGATCAGCTGGCTGTAAACTTTCAGTCTGTATGGTTTGCAAATAATAACCGCTGTTAAATGTTCCATGTTACTCCTTGGAATTCTTAAAGTCGCTGTTAAATTGTGGTATAATGTTGTATATATTTTTTTTATGTATTATTATAAGTTATGATTGATAAGATAAGAAAAAAAAAGAAATGAAGAGTTAAGCTCCAGATATTACATTTTTTGCATAGTTTTAGGTGTTTTCAGATTGGACCAGGTGGAGAGGCGGGGATGGTGATGTCACAATCGCCACCTCATCCAATCAGAGAACTCTTTGTATTGAAAAAAATGTAAGGTGTTCTGTGAAAGGTGCTAAAGCCAAGCAAGCGACCCCCTGTGGTTACTGTGCAGCAGGGAAGAAAACCGCAATCACTGTAGTAGATGCAACTACTACAATGATTCTCTGCTACCAAACTAGGCCAAAGGTACTATGCAATAAATTCCTTACCTTGAGGCTTAACATATAAAAGCTGGTAGGTATAGCTCCAGGTTCTTTTCCTTATGGCTAGTTTTGTACTCTTAACTGCTCTGTTGAAAAATGCCTGTTCACAGAGCCCAGTAGCTAAAGGTCAGATTTACAAACACAACTGAATGAGGCAACAAATTGACAACTTCAATTTCAGGTTCAAACTATGTTCCTCTCACTGGCTCAGGAGACTGTCTGGCTCTAGCCATTCCTCCAAGTCATTGAAAAAAACAAAAAAGTCTGGGAGGTGTGAACATGTATGATCACACGAGCACAGCATTAAAGAGGTTGTAAACTCATAAAACATTTTTTTTTCCCCAACCTGAAAGAGAAACACATAATGAGCTAGTATGCATCGCATACTAGCTCAGTATGAAATACTTACCTTAGAACGAGCCCCCGCCGTGCCGCCCGCTTACCTGTATGACGGGCGACATGTTCAGTCGCCTGTGTTCCGGGATCGCGGCATCCGGCCATCTGATTGGCCGGACCCGCGATAACGTCACTCCCGCGCATTCGCACGGGAGCCGCCGTTCACGGCATAGGGCTCTGAAGGAACGGCACGGGTGGCCCTGGAGTAGTGGAAATAGATGCTTGGGGTTAATATGGCTGTTGGGTACTATTGTAATACTGATTTATAATTTTATTTTAATGGCATATTACCTCACCTGATGACTTGCTTGACTTTCTCTGGAACAAGCCCTTCTCACTCTGTGTTTTTTACTGTTGAGTGAGTTACTGACCTAACCACTTCTGGACCGTAAGATTTTACTCCTTAACCACTTAAGCCCCGGAGGATTTGGCTGCTAAACGACCAGGGGGTATTTTGCGATTCGGCACTGCGTGACTTTAACGGACAATTGCACGGTCGTGCGACGCTGTACCTAAACGAATTTGGCGTCCTTTTTTTCCCACAAACAGAGCTTTCTTTTGGTGGTATTTGATCACCTGTGCAATTTTTTGATCACGCGCTATAAACAAAAAAAGAGCGTAAATTTTGCAAAAATAACAATATTTTTCACTTTTTTTTATATGAAATTCCCCCCAAAAAAACGTAAAAATCAAAATTTTTTAACATTTTCAGCCAATTTGTTTTATGCTACCTATGTTTGGTAAAAAAAATCGCAAAAAGCGTATTTTGATTGGTTTGCGCAAAAGTTATTGCGTTTACTAACTACGGGAAAGATTTATGTCATTTTTGTTGTTTTTTTTTTAACGCGTAATGGCGGCGATCTGCGATTTTTGTTTGCGGTACTGCGACATTGCGGCGGACAGATCGGACCCTTGACTGACATTTTTGACACTTTTGGGGTTACCAGTGACATTTCTACAGTAATCAGTGCTATATATATGCACTGTTACTGTAAAAATACACTGGTAGTGAAGGGGTTAACTTTATTTGAGAGGGAGGGGCTGTGTGTGTCCCTAGGGGCGTGATTCTTACTGTGATTGGCTGTGGCTTCAGCTGTATGCAGAGTGATCAACGGATCTACATAGTAGATCCATATGATTATCTCTCATACAGAGGGGAGAATGACAAGCAGCTTGTTTACACAAGCTGCCTGACTTTCTCCCTCTCCCCCGCCGATCGCAGAGTGGCCGGCGGACATCGGGTCCGCCGGTCACACGCGCGGGGGGGTGCGTGACCACGCGGAAGCGGGAGCGCGCCTCCGGTGGCGCCCGCTTGCTCCCTAGACCCTCACAAGCTAGTGACGTAGCCCTACGTCACTTTGCCTGTGAGGGGCTGACCGCCGACGTAGATAGTCGTGCGGCGGTCGGCAAGTGGTTAATAACCAGGCCATATTTTGTGATTTGGCACTGCGTTCATTTAACAGACAATTGCGCAGTCGTGCGACGCAGGACCCAAATAAAATTGATGTCCTTTTTTTCCCACAAATAGAGCTTTCTTTTGGTGGTATTTAAATACCTGTGCGATTTTTATTTTTTGTGCTATAAACAAAAAAATAGCAACAATTCTGAAAACAAAAAAAAACTATTTTTCACATTCTGCTATAGAACATTCTCAAAAAAAAAAAAAAAAAAATTAAAAATCAAAGTTTTTTAACATTTTAGGCCAATTTGTTTTCTGCTACATATTTTTGGTAAAAAAAAATTGCAATAAGCCTATTTTGATTGGTTTGCGCAAAAGTTACTGCGTCTACTAAATACGGGAACGATTTATGTCATTTTTATTGTTTTTTTTTTTTTACTAGTAATGGCGGCGATCTGTGATTTTTTTTATGTGGAACTGCGACATTGCGGCGGACAGATCAGACCGCTAACTGACATTTTTGACACTTTTTAGGGGACCAGTGACATTACTACAGTAATCAGTGCTAAAAATATGCACTGTTACTTTAATAATTACACTGGCAGGGAAGGGGTTAACTGTACTGGTGATCAAGGGGTTAAATGTGAGCCTAGGGGAGTGATTCTAACTGTGGGGGGGCGTGGCTTGTGAAATTATCATAGAGACATGTAATCCTATATAGAAGGATCATGGGCGCTCTGTGATCATTCCAGGGAGAAGAACGGTCAGCTGTGTTTACAACAGCCAACCGTCCTTCTCTCTCAGCGGGGAGTGATCGCGAGTGTCAGGTGGCAATTGGATCCCCGTGCATCGGAGTGCCCGCTGCCGAAGGGGGGTGGAAGCACCCCCTAGCTGCTGGCGCACGACCGGCGTAGACCTGCGTCGGTTTGCGCAGGAGGGCCGCACTGCCAAGGTAAAAAGGTGGCAACCGGTTAAAGCGTTTGTTACCTGAACGCTTCATTTTCCTGATATGTTCCTGCTGTACCATGTACTTGTATGACAAAGTCTCCTGTTCTCTTTGTATTTATTCCTTTATGTGAAATCCCTGATGTTCCTGCATGTCCCTCTGCTTTCCTATTAAAAACTCCCACACTAGGGATCAACTGATAATCGGTGGGGCTGATAACTGGAGGCCAATATTCACTTTTGCAGTATCGGTATCAGCCACAAACTTGCCGATATGATCGATATTTCTTCAAGTGGTTGTACCGGAGTGATGCCAGCAGCTAGAGGCATCCCCCCGGTACCGTTGATCAGAGCCGACAGTCGGACTTTCTAGAATGCATTAAGGTGAAAAAAAAAAGTTAAGGCTTCAAAATCACTTAAAAGCTTTGGCATAGAAAAATAAAACTGTTGCTGCAGCTGCTCGCGCACCCCTGTGAGTGTTATAGTTTGTCCCAGCCCTTATTGTCTTTCTTGGACAGCTTGATCTGCATATAAATATGGAAAATCTAAAAAGGAAGCCATAAACTATACTATTATTACATGTATTCTCTATATATAATTATCAGGAAAAAATAGGGTTTCTCATTAGTGGACCTGTGATAGGCTGTTTATTCTTTTTCACTTCCGTTCCACTGCATGAGTCTTGTTTTTATTGGCAACTAAGAAACCGTTTTATTCCTTATGGTTTGGTATTTCTTTATGAAAAATGGCCTAGAATAAATGATATAGCAGATCACCTGCAAAATCATTTGTTGACAGCAGGTGGCAGTGCACAGCTGAGTTAGAACAATACACAGTTTGGGATTATTTTTTTCCTTGGGTTTTTGCACAAGATAGACATTGTTTATGCAAACAGTCCCAACAATAGAAATGTACTATAATGTACATGCATGGGAATAGTGTACAATATGTATGAGAATAATGGCATGCAGTGACCTGTAGTATACAATCAGAAATAATCGGCTTACTTGTATAATTTATATATGATTTAATATGCATGACTGTTACAATCACAAATACAATACCTAGGGTCAATTTAGATAGAAAGTCTTCTAGGATACTGGAGAACTTGGAAGACATTCATATCTATACACAGGGAGAACATATAAATTCCAAGCAGGTATCATGGGGTGGGAATTTTTCCGGGGGCCCTGTTGCTGCAAAGCTTCTGGGAGTTTTAGCGTGTAGGTTAGTTAAACCCCAGGTTATTGAGGTAGCAGCGATGGCTGCACTGAATAGAGAGGTGCTAGAGGATACATTCAACAATAATATTCCTATTTGATTTATTATGTATCGCTGCCCCCGTAAGGGCTGCCAGAATCACACTTCTCGGGTCCCCCTGAGTTACCAGCATACAGTTCATTAGATCTCTTTCCTTGGCTCATTTCAATAATCAGTGGTATTTGGTTGTTTTGAGGTTTATTTAAATTAGGGATAGGAGAAGGGAATAGTGGGATACTCCAAATTAACTATGCACAATTGGTTGAGGACTCCTTTCTTCAGGTACAGCCAGGCTGTTGATTCACCTTGCCACTAAAGGTGAATTTGAATTAAGCCTCTTTCCTAAGATGACTTGGTGAACTACAGATTATCTTCAGGACACTCTCTCTCTCTCTCTTGACCGCCGACACCCGTCCACTGACTACTCTACTCCTGGGGTGGCCCCCCTCAGGTCAAGCCCCTTGACACGAGTCCCTGTACTCACAATGCTGTTTTTCCAGGGCCTCCAGGGTCTCCCCTTTAGTCAGCTCTTCGGGACCTCTGGGTTCAGCTCCACTCCTCTGGCCCTCAGACCACGTGCCACTGCTGCAGAGAAGGAGGCAGCCGCCACCCTCCCTCCGAGACTCTGCTCTCCAGCCAAAGACCCCGCAGCACATGTGCTCCTGGCTTTTTACAGTATCCCAGAATGCACCGAGGCAACTTGCCACTGACAATCACCAGGACTTTATCAAAGCCTATGCATTCATTCGTCAGGTTTCCTCCCACGGTCCAACATGCCTCCCCATTGGACCAGTGTGAAACACTCTCTAGACCCAATGAATCACATACTGAGCACAATGATCAGACCTCACTAACAGATCCTGCTCTCTGGTAAGCAAAGAGCAATATCGATTTACCTGCAGCCACTCTGGTAAGTGGACAGAGCCAAAGACTATACTCTCTCACTAGCACCTTCCAAGGAGGGTGCCACAATTAATTTCGCTATCAGTAATCCCAGTGTTCATAAATAAAGGTGCCAATAAACTTGGTACCAGCAAAGAAGCTAGGAAACGCCTCTCCCACTGCCTTCCACTGATAAAGAAGTCATCAGAAACTGACCCTTCCCGGGTGTGCAATACTCAATCCCCCCACTAGGCTCAGTAGTTCCTGCCCCCAACCTTTACATCAATATTGTGTCATCTAGGGATGAGTGGGTGGGTGGGAGGAACCTCTGAGAGCAGCAGGGGACCAGGAGATTGACACTTCTGGGGGGAGAAATACTGATCTAGGACACCAAAAAACAGTGCTGTGTGGATTTGTGTGGATACTTCTGTTCTTGCTCACTTAAATGACTTTTATAATCTGGTTCTTGGTTACAATAGGATACTGCACATTGCATGCCATCATTGTCCTAGGTACTGCTTTGTCCTTTTTACTGTGCCTTCATATAAAAAAAGCAAAGTCACATTTTTAAATCTATACATTTACTTTAGCAATGCAGCTTACATGCATGTTACAATAGGTGTGAACCCAAGTATGTGGTGTCAATTTAAGTCCTCTCAACCTTCTAAATCTTTGGCTTTCTAAAAAAATAAAAATAAAATACCTGGTGGTCCTGCTATTAAAGTATTACTAAACCCACAACAGTAAAATCAGTCTGTATATGCAGTAAAGCATACTTGTTATACTCACTGTGGAACCTAAGGGGTTAATCTTCCACATTGTGTAAAAAGGCGGATTGATCGTTTAAGATTCATATGTTTTGTACATTTTAATCTATGTTAATTTATTTTAGTACTTTTAGTCGTTGCATTATAATTGGCACCCTTAACCCACCAGCACCCCTAATGTGGCTAATAGTGGGAAAGTAAATTAAGATGTTTTCCTGGTGTTAATTAATTAAGCATCAACGAATGAGTATGAACATAATATATTTATTTATACCTAAGGACTTTTGTTCATTTAGGTATTGCAATAGATATTGAAGTTTATAAAAATAGTAAACATCGAGAAAGTACTTCCGGTGTACATATTTTCTATTTAGGGGCTTTATAAGGTTTTAAGCTTTTCCTTTTTCTCTCGTCCAGAGGATATATAATAAACTAATTGCATTGCACATCCGATGGATTTTACATTGTTAACCACTTAAGCCCCAGAGGATTTGGCTGCTCAAAGACCAGAGCCTATTTTGCGATTCGGCACTGCATGACTTTAACGGACAATTGCGCGGTCGTGCGACGCTGTACCCAAATGAATTTGACGTCCTTTTTTTCCCACAAACAGAGCTTTCTTTTGGTGCTATTTGATCACCTGTGCAATTTTTACTTTTTGTGCTATAAACAAAAAAAAGCAAAAATTTTGAAAAAAATAAAAATTTTTTTTTTTTTATATATGAAATTCCCCCCCCAAAAAAATGTAAAAATCTAAATTTTTTAACATTTTAGGCCAATTTGTTTTCTGCTACATATTTTTGGTAAAAAAAATTGCAATAAGCGTATTTTGATTGGTTTGCGCAAAAGTTATTGCGTTTACTAACTAAGGGAAAGATTTATGTAATTTTTTTTTTTTTTAACGAGTAATGGCGGCGATCTGCGATTTTTTTTTTTTTTTGCGGGACTGCGACATTGCGGCGAACAGATCGGACCCTTGACTGCCATTTTTGACACTTTTGGGGGTACCAGTGACATTACTACAGTAATCAGTGCTATACATATGCACTGTTACTGTAAAAATGACACTGGCAGGGAAGGGGTTAACTTTATTAGAGATGCAGGGGTTAAATGTGTCCCTAGGGGCGTGCTTCTAACTGTAAAGGGGTGTGGCTTTTCATGTAACCACAGAGACATACGATCCTGCATAGCAGGATCGTATGATCTCTGCTGTTACACCAGGGAGAATGGCAGGCGGCTTTGTTTACATCAGCCGCCGGCCTTTCACCCTCTCCACCGGGAGATCGCGAGTGACCGGCAGACATCAGACTCGCCGGTCACACGCGCAGGGATGCAGGGGAACGAGCGGGGACGGGAGCGCGCCTCCGGCAGCACGCGCTCTCTCCCCCTACAGGCTCCTGGGCTAGCGACATAGTACTAAGTCACTTTGCCCAGGAGGGGCTGACCGCCACAGTAAATGTACTTACGGCGGTCGGCAAGTGGTTAAAGTATTAAGAACACCACAGTGTTGACAGCTGTGTTAGCTTCAAACTTTCCATGCAGACACCGGAAGCACTCTCTCATCTCCATGTAAAAGGGCGGAAGTGACGATGTGGGCTCCCTCCTATCTCAGTTGATGCCTGATTAGGGAGGAAACGCGTCAGTGAGGAGGCGCCGCATCGTCACTAGCATCGCCGCGGTCTGCACTGCAGGCAGCCGTGGACTATATGGTCTATTTGGCAGTCACCTTTGGTGTTTCTTGTAAGTGTACCCACTTTCTTTTTATCAATAAATGGTCTGGGGATAATGCACTATTGGCTGCTTTTTGTCTCTTATGTTGAACACTGAGGACCTGAGTAGCCTAAGACCACCAAGGAATATTGGTCCATTGAGGGACCTGAAGGAGAGGAGGAAGTGTATCTTCAAGCCAGGGAATATCCATAGGCCCTAACTGTATGACCATCCGGTAAGAGGCTTACCCACCCTCCTGAAGGAAGGTGTGGGAAGATATTCACCTAATTTTCTCCACCACTTGAGGGTTTTCACATTAGATTTGGCTGTCTATATGCCCTTTTTCTAATAATCTCTGGTAAGAAGTAAATCTGTATCGGTGGTGGGACATCAGACACATCAAGTTGTTTTCTGGCTGTTACCTGGAGCACTGTTGTTCTGCTTTGTCACTTATCACGGACATTTATCATTTTTACTTGGACTTTATTTTGCATATGGGACTGTGTACACTCTTTTGTTGGTGTTGTGCACCATTTTTTCTGAAGTCTTAGAAGATTTATACACTGTTTGGTTAACACATTTTTTTTGTTTGCTGTGTTATATGATTTAAGACTTGCTTTTTGATTTAGAGCCGGTCCACACTAGCGCGACTTGTCAGGCGACTTGTCAGCCTGACAAGTCGCGCTACCTCGCGGTCCATTGACCACTGCAGGACCCGTTCTAATAGGAGCGACACAAGTCGCTCCGACTTAGAAAAAGGGTCCTGTACTACTCCGGGGCAACCTCGGAGCGACTTGCATAGACTTCCATTATGTGAAGTCCCTGCAAGTCGCTCCGAAGTCATGGTGCATGGGAATGCACAAGTCACCCCCGAAGTAGTACAAAGTTGTGTCGCCCCAGTGCGAACCGACTCTTAAGCATCATTTAGTGTTCCTCGTTTGAAGAACACCATTACACCTGTTTAGCGCACTTGATTTTATTATCACTACAACATTTTCACATTTTTCTATGGTTGCAGCTTCACACAGGTTATAATCAGCGCACCTTTTACACTATCCCTGTCCACTAAGGTTCTCTAACAAACCTCTGAAAACTTCACAGAACAGCTGTATTTATAATGAGATTAAATTACACACAGGTGGACTCTATTTACTAATTAGGTGACTTCTGAAGGCAATTGGTTCCACTTGATTTTAGTTAGGGGTATCAGACTAAAGGGGGCTGAATACAAATGCACACCACACTTTTCAGATATTTATTTGTGAACGATTTTGAAAATCATTTATCATTTTCTTTCCACTTCACAATTATGTGCCACTTTGTGTTGGTCTATCACAAAAAATCCCAATAAAATACATTTACGTTTTTGGTATTAACATGACAAAATGTGGAAATTTTCAAGGGGTATGAATACTTTTTCAAGGCACTGTATGTGTGGTCACTGTGTGATATACTATGTATATCATATTGGTTTGTTCACATTTATTCACTTTATATTATGTAGTGGGATTGTGTATTTAAGAGCACTGCACTTTATGGATTTGGTATTCAAGTGTGAACACTATTATTTATTTATTACAGGTAACTATATAGCGCTGTCAATTTACGCAGGGCTTTACATATATATTGTACATTCATATCAGCCCCTGCCCTCAAGGAACTTACAATCTAAGGTCACATTCATACATACCCATACTAGGGCCAATTTAAAGAGGATCTGATTAACCTACCAGCATGTCTCTGGGTTGTTGGAGGAAACCGGAGTACCCAGAGGAAACCCATGCAGACACACGGAGAACATGCAAACTCCAGGCAGGTAGTGCCATAGTTGGGATTTGAACCGGCGACCCTAGTGCTGCTAGGCAGAAGTGCTAACCACTCAGACACTGTCCTGACCACTATTAGGGTCCTTTTCACATAGGCTTTCTGCCTGGACTCTGTTTTGCTCAGCGGGGATCGATCTGCCAATCCCCGCTGACCAGGCGGATGACAAGTTCGTCTCGGCTTACTTTGCAGAGACAGACCTGTCAGATCCCCACTCTCCTCTATGGGAGATCGGAAGATAAAGGACCGCCTGTCCATTTTCATCTGATCCTAACCGATCCGATCTTCCAGACTGATGAAAAATAGGGTTTCCATCCGTCTGGATTTCACAAACAGGATTGGATTGGATAGCAGCATGTCCCCACTGACATCCGCTGTTCCATAGGGGTGCATGGAGCATCCGATTAGGTCTGCCTGAAAAACTGACGACAGGCGGACCTGATCAGAAAGCTCGTGTGAAGGGACCTTAGTGTTTAGCTGCTGGTGTTGGGGTTTCGGAAAGCCCATCCTATGAAATGACCGCAAAAGGGCTACAGCAGACCAGCAGCACTGAACTGCAACATAGGTTGAAAAAAAAGTGACACAAGGAATTTACTTTGAAACATATGACCATTGTTTGATACACCGTTTTAGGCTCCTTTCACACGGTCTGCCTCCGTAGGCGGATCCGTGCTGATCAGCGGTGTTTTAAAAACTGCACTTTTAAATACAGCATTCTGCACTATTCTTGCAAACTCTCCCTAAACATAAATGAAAGACTCCTACAATAAATGATTAAATATACACAAAATATTCAGTATTATACAGGCCTGAAATACTGTATAATATTAAAAAGGATTTATCTCTGCGTTTAAACACAGCAGACAAGCAATGTTAAAAGTGTCGCGTACTATAAAATAAAAGTCCAATATTATATATATATCGGCTGTCCCAAGGTGAATAATGTATGTAGTAAAAAAAGTGAATATCCAGGCTTTGTGACCTTTGCCATTACAGACCGCTGGAAAGGGACTCGCTTTCTGTAAGTAAAGTCTGCTAAATAGATCCAATCCGTACATTGCTCGTAGAGGAAATCAGCTGCTGTAAATTGTATTCCACTGCTTTCTCCCTAAATGTTTCCCCAGTGGAAAGTTCAAATTGAACCAGCAGAAAAAATCCAATAGTGTAATACGGTGTATTTGTTTTAAAAAAAAATAATACTGTCCACATCACTTGCATATTAACAGAGCAAAAAAGCTCATGGCGTTGTTTTCCCGCATCTGATGCGTGAATAAAACGCATGCCAAACACAGGTCAGCATAATTCCTTTAACTACTTCACTACTGGGCACATTCACCCCCTTCCTGCCCAGGCCAATGTTCAGCTTTCAGTGCTGTCGCACTTTGAATGACAGTTGCGCAGTCATACAACACTGTACCCAAATTCGTTTTTTTTTATCATTTTCTTCACACAAATAGAACTTTCTTTTGGTGATATTTAATAACTGCTGAGTTTTTTTATTTTTTGCTAAAGAAAAAATATGCCAAACATTTTCTGTTAGAAAATGTTGTAAATAAGTAATTTTTCTCTTTCACTGATGGGCACTGATAGGCTGTACTGATGGGCACTGATGAGGCAGCACTAATAGGTGGCACTGATATGCTGCTCTGATAGGCAGCACTGATGGGCACTAATAGGCGGCACATATGGGCAACGGTATGTGGCATTGATGGGCGGCTCTGCTGGACACTCATGGGCAGCACTTATGGGAACTGATGGGTGGCACTGATGGGCAAGCACCGATGTGCACTGAAAGGCAGGGCTGATTGGCCTCACTGATGGGCACAGATTGGTCCCACTGATGGGCAGAGATTGGTGTCACTGATGAGCACAGACTGGTGTCACTGATGGGCACAGAGTGGCATCACTGATGGGCACTGTTGGGGCTGCATTGTAATGAGGGCACTAATGATCAGTGCCCTGATTACCTTTACACGTATTCCATGTGAGGAGATACTGTTTATCAGCTCTCCTCATCTCATGCTCTGTCAGTGTGAGAGAGGAAAAGCAGATAAACGGCACTTCCTTGTTTATATCGCGGCTTAACTGGGCGCCGTCATATGACCTCATCCCAAAATGAGAGCCACACCGCTCCGCCGTCATTTGTCGGCGGGTGTGCGCCAAGTAGGTATTAGGGCAGTTTACAGGCATTGTTTGACCTGCTTTGCATTATGGTGCCTTATTTCTTTTTGAGACCGCATGTTCCATTCGGCTAGGTTCACATTATTGCAGGTGGTTGCAGGTGCGGGAATCGCACCTGTTGCCACACCCGCAACCACCTGCAGCCAAAATGTGCTGTTCTTTTTAAATTTGGGGGTTGCCATGTATTCCAAATGGCACCCCAAAGAAATTTCAAAACATATAGCGTTTGCAGGTTTGGGGATCGCAGGGATATTTCCCGGCTGCTGCGTTTTTAAATGCTGCGGGATCCTTTTTTCTGCACAAAATGCATGCTTATCAGCCCATTTAAATTATTAGGTTACCATGCCCACACGAACACAAAGCAGCAATATTGTGAACCTAGTGTTAGGGCGCCTTTGTACTGTAGGCAAATGAGGTCAAACGCTGTGTTTTCCATTGAACACAGCTGTTTGCCCTCGAATGGAAAATCCTGCGTTTGACTAGAACTCACATCCTCATGAACCCTAAGGGTCTGCCACAGGCCATCGAGAATGCTGCTCCAAGTGCAGCGACATAACCCCTACTGCCAAACATGTTAAATTTATACGGCTAGGTTTACATATGTGCAGGTGGTTCCCTCTGTGGGTCAAAAGCCACAACCACCTATGCAGAAAAACGCAGGAGATGTGTGTGGGTGCCATTAATTTTAATGGCATGCCACATACACTGGAAATTGCTCCCGCTCTGGGAACCACACTGCCCATGCGGGCTGCGATTTCAAGAATGGAGCAGGGACCTTTTCTCTGCATTTGAGGAGGCACAGCAGCCCAAAGAGCGGCATCAATGTAAACCTAGCCGAAGACTTCCTAAGGGGCAGGTTCTCATAAATCTATATAAGACCACTTTAAAGCATAATAGCATTTTAAAACACCCCCTGCTGATCCCTGCTGTGATTGGACACAGAATGTGTTTGTTTGGTAGCTGATTTCAGCCAATGATTTTGGCTGAAGTCAGCTGATTGACTGTGTCCAGTTACACACAGAGTTCTGTGTATACAAAAACACAGAACTCTGTGTGCAGGGAACAGCAGTCTGACTGTTTCTTCTCTCTGCAAAGCAGGGAAAAAAACAGCCAGATAGTTAAGTAAACGCAGCACACATTACACATTGTTGGGCACACAGTTAACCTTTTGATTTCCCCTATATCGGTGGTTCTCAACTCCGGTCCTCGGGGCACACTAACAGTCTAGGTTTGCAAGATAACTGAAATACATTACAGGTGATATAATTTGCTGCTCAGTGATTGCAGTACTCTAGTCTGCATCTCCCCAAGGTAATACTTAAAATCTGGCCCGTTATTGGGTCCTGAGGATTGGAGTTGAGAACCACTGCCCTAGATGTTACCCCTTCCCAGCCAGTGTCATTAGTACAGTAATATCACTGATCACTGTATTAGTGTCACTAGTGATGTCAGTTTGTCAGTGTTCCTCACAGTCAACGTTGACTAGTGACAGATTGCCCGTCACACTATCACAACCCCACTATAAGTTGCTGATCGCCACCATTACTAGTATAGTGTCATAGCTGTGTAAAATTCCAGGATTTTCTTTTTTACTCAAGACGTGTAGCAAAATAGATTTTCGTCTAAATTTATGAAGAAATTAGATTTATTTTTTTCGGTGTTTTTACAATTCTGACGCAAAAAATAAAAAAAACAGCGGTGATCAAATACCACCAAGAGAAAGCTGTAGTTGTTTAAAAGAAAATTCTAAAAATTTAGTTTGGGTACAGTGTTGCATGACAGCGCAATTGCCAGTTAAATTAGCACTGTGCTGAATAGCAAAAAATGGCCTGGTCATAAAGGGGGTAAAACCTTCTTGAGGTCAAGAGGGTAAATTCTGTTGCCTTCATCACTAGAACTACTGATGATTGTAATATGTGGTTTACAATGATTATGTAAATTTGCATCTTTTTTTTTGCCATGTAATTTCTTCAGACACTAATAATGCTATCTGGGGTTCTTCCTTAATTTGAAAGTTTAGATACTTTTGATAAAAACAATGACGTGTGTTTTTTTTTTTGTTTTTTTTTTAGTTATTACATGAATTTACTAAATGAGCCTACAGACGGTTCCACTACTGAAGATCCTGCGGAGACTGTTGATATAGCTTCAAGGACAAACTCTCCTCCAATAATCCCCATCCTGAAGAAAGTCAACGTGCTGGCCGCTTGCCTATTTTACACCTTCTTTGTCAGCATCATCATCTTCCCCACCATCTCCGCTGGTATTGAGTCTGTTGAGAAATACAATGATAGTGTTTGGACAAACAAATATTTCACGCCCTTGACGTGTTTCTTGGTTTATAACTTTGCTGACTGGAGTGGACGGCAGATCACAACATGGATCCAAGTCCCGGGACCCAACAGCAGAATGCTGCCCACCATGGTTTTCCTCCGAACGTTTTTCATCCCCTTGTTTATGTTTTGTAATTACCAACCGAGGAAACACATTTATGAAGTTTTTTTCCAGAGTGACGTCTATCCAATTATCTTTATCACATTACTGGGATTGAGTAATGGTTATTTAGGGACACTTTCCATGGTGTATGGTCCTAAGGTTGTCCCAAAGGAGCTCTCCGAGGGCACTGCAATAGTGATGTCTTTTTTCCTTGGGTTAGGATTGGCTATTGGATCCGCTTTCTCTTCTCTTGTTCATTTAATATAATTAACAAACTCAAACTTTTTTAAGTTTTTGTTTTAAATTGATGTTCATTTTAAAGGGCATTACGATGACAAAACATTTTCTTAGCAAATGTTTACTTTTTTTTTTGTCCTAAACTTTAATTTTTTTTTTTTTAATATACTGTATGTACCTCCTATTTACAAAAAGATGCCTCAATTAATGTTTGGGTATTGGATCTCTTTTCCGGAGTGCTTAGGTTCTTTTCTATACGTAAGGGTTCTGTACTTGCTGTCACATTAGAGGAAATACCACCTCTTTTTCACTAAACCAAGGGTCTCCAAACTTTATAAACAAAGACACAGTTTACTGTCCGTTAGACTTTAGGGGCGGGGGGGCTGCAGACTGTGGCCATTGAAAGTAGATAAGGTCCTAACATCAGTGGGGAAAATATGCCCCATTGCTTTCTTCAGAGGGCATAATTGTGCCTCATTATAGGTGTCAGTGGGAAGAATTGTACCTCATTGTTGGTGTCACTGGCCCCATCGCTTTCTTTAGTGGGAGCAATTGTGCCCCTTTATTGGTATCAGTGGGGGGATTATTGGCTCTAAGTGCTGGATAAAAGCAAGAAAACTGGCACATAATGCCCCCAGGTCTTAGTTTGGAGACCACCACACTAAACTGTTCTTGATAGTTACTTGAATTTCAGTGTACCTCTTGATGCCTATCAATGTGCCATTTATCCAAAGCAGTTTTTGTAGCCTTCAGCTTTAAGATGCCCATAATATTCCCATGTTTTAACAAAAAATGTTTTCCCTGCTCAAATAATTGCTTTGTGAGCATTATGATTTTACTGGTTGTGGCTTGGAAAATGCATTCTGGGGTGGACCAGGTAGCTTAGCTCCTAGCAGAGTTGTAGCGCTGATATTGGCACCAGAAGTGGGGTAGATGTCCCTGCAAAGATTTTCTCTTGCATTTGGGTTGCCCCCCGTCACTGCAAGGGTTTTATGCTGGTTTATGTCTAGGGGACTGTGAAAAGCTGGTGCTCTCCTCTACGTTCTGGCGATAGACTGTCCCTTGGCATCCTCATGTTCATTTCAGGGCTATAGGTCTTGGTCAAGGACCTGCAACTGCTTGAGTATAGGGAACTGGTTTTACAACCCAGGGGAGCCTGTGAGAGCTGAGGTTTAGATAAGTGAAATGCTGTTTGTTGTCCCGTAGAGATATACGAGCATTTAACCCTTTAAATGCTGGAGCAGCCCCACTGCAAAGAAGCATTTTTGTTTTCCCCTGAGATCATCTTTAACCGATTGCCAACCGTTGCTACAGGTTGGCTGCGTTATGCAGAATCACGTGTATATATACGTGATCCTGCACTTCCAGGAACCGGGCACGAGTGTGCACCGCAGATGGCTCCCTTCTGCTGTGATTCTACACAGCGGGTCTCGCAGACTGGATATCCGCCGGCACCCGCTGATCGTTCTGTACACAGGCAGAACAGCAATCTGCCTATGCAAACAAGGCAGATTGCCGTTCTGTTAGTACAGAAGGCATAGATCCTGTGTTCCTGTAAAGCAGAAACACAGATCCATGCCTTCCACTAGTAAAAGCACCTCCCTCACTATACTAAAACACCAGCTAGGCACACAGGTAACCCTTTGATCGCCCCTGTTAAACCCTTCCCAGCCAATGTCATTAGTACAGTGACTTTGTATATTTTTAGCACTAATCACTGTATTAGTGTCAGGTGTCAAATTTGTCCGCTGCAATATCGCAACCCCCCCTATAAGTCGCTGATCACCACCATTACTAGTAAAAATAAATACAAATGTAATAAATATATCCCATACTTTGTAGACGCTATCATTTTTGTGCAAACGTATATTGATTATATACGCCTATTGCGATTTTTTTTTTTTACCAAAAATATGTAGCAGAATACATATTGAAGACGAAATTCAAATATTTTATTTTTTTTTAAATTTTTTTTTAATTGGATATGTTTTAGAGCAGGAAGTAAAAAAAAAATATATATATATATATATATATATATATATATATATATATATATATATATATATTTTTGTTGTCGGTCTTTTTTGTTTATAGCGCAAAAGTTAAAAAACACAGAGGTGATCAAATACCCCCAAAAGAAAGCTCTATTTGCGGGGAAAAAAGGGCATTTTCTGTGTGTACAGTGACGCATGACTGGCATTTGTCAAAGTACCGCAGTGCTGTATCGCAAAAAATGGCCTGGTCATGGAGAGAGTTAAATCTTCCGGAGCTGAAGTGGTTAAGCACATGTTTAAAAAAAATTATTTTAGGCCTGAAGATTCCATAAAATCCCCAAAATGTATCTTTTCTGAAAGCAGACACCCTAGCCTAGAGAATAAAATAGTGATAGTTCCAATTTTTTATGTCACACAATATTACCACAAAGGTCTAGGAAACTAGTGGTGCACCAAAATGAAAATTGTGGACTGAAACCGAAAATTCAGGATGCACTAGGCCGAAAACCGTGGACAGTTTTAAAAAAATATATAGAACTTTATTATATTCGCCATTTTATTTTAATATCGTGAAATTAAATTAATATGAATTTATTTTCGGCCATTATCGGCAACTTTTTGGCCTGTGCTTTTTTCATACTGAACAAATTTTGAAACACTTTTGTATTAAAAAAAAAAGCGCAAGAAAAGCTCAAGAAAAATGCATCCCTCTAAATTCTACGTATGTCTTCACACTGGTCCTTTCGCACTGCCGTTACGGTGTTAAAAGTTTAAGTTTTTTTACTTAACTTTTAAGTCCCCTGTGTGATGATTGTTTTGGTGAAAGGTTCTCTTTAATAAGACATCCAGGATCTGAAAGGCCGTGCATGTCTCCCTTGTGCGTTACTAAATGTAATGCAATGCACACTGCATTGCATTCTTGCCCGGCCTTGATGGCCAGGGAAACTGTCAAAGGGGACCCGAAAGTGACATTACACACATCAGTTCCGGGTCAGCAACAAGAAGGGGAGGAGAGTGTGTGTCTGCTCTCCTCCCCTCCCCTCTACCCTGCGGCACCTGCTTTGCCATAACCGGACTTGCAGTTTGGCAAGTGAAAGCTGAGATACATAGCAGGGGGGCGCGCACAAGGTGTGTGGAAGTATTTGGGTGCCAGGATGCAATTTATTGACGCATGGCGACCTGGCGCTTGGGATTTTTCGAGCCCTGGGTTATATCAGGGTTACCCAACAATTGGTGCATGTAAACAACCCTTAAATGGTTTTTATCCTTCCCCATACTCTACGAAAGTTTACAAAACATTTTGGCTGGAGTCCATTTCAAGGCTCTTTCCTACATTTAGGTAGAAGATGAATGTTGGATATCACTTATATGCCATATTGCTGCAATATACTGTTGTGAATATTAAATATATTTTAAATATGGACTATTTTGAAGTAATAGGTAAAGCTGCAATATGACATACATTTATTTTTGGCCTTACTATAAGGGGTGTAAACCCCTGATATGAAAAATAAACAAAGCCTTTCATTCCATAGTGTGGATGTGCCTCAATCACAAGCACTTGGTGTGATTTCTGGCTGCCCTGTCATTCCTCTATGAGTCGACAGTCTTAACTGATCACCAGATAATCCCGCCCCCCCCCCCCAGAACACAGCAGGTTAGCTATGCATGTTTCCCTATGATACTGTGTAGAAGGGGGGGGGGGGGTTTACTTTCCTTCACTCAGGTCTCCCGATTAGACTCCTCTCTGCTGGGCAGTATATCAAATCAGATCCCCCACCCCTTACTTCAGTAAGCTCAGAAATGTAGTGGAAAATGTGCTTTAGGAGGCTGTAGAGTGAAGACGGCTGCAGATAAACAGGTACAACTTATGTAGGAGGACTCCTCTCTGTGTAACCCCTGAGGCCAGTCACTTTAATGGGTACAGTAAAACCTTAGAATGAGAGTAACTTGGTCTGAGAGTGTTTTGCAAGACAAGCAATGTTTTTTTATAAATTTTGACTTGATAAACAAGCGATGTCCTGATATACGAGTAACGTCACATCACAACTGAGTATAAAAGAGAAGAGAGGCACCTCTAAGTGTATTAATATGGTACAAAATGGCAACATTTAATGAAGGTAAAACATTTGGCAACTCACATGGTTGATGAATAAAATAGGCACATCTGAGTAAGCAGGCATCCAGGGTAAAGATGTCCAAATAGACCGTCCTCCACGCCCGCACCACCAACGCCATCAACGTCATCCCTTCCACGCTGCACTCCATGAGCGCTTCAAGCCTCGCTTTCAGATCGCTCTACTGCAGGGTAGTCTTACCGGTCACGATTGCAGACTGACAGCGGGGAGAGTGCCGGTGGTGTGGAGGATGGTCTATGTGGACAGCTTTACCCCGGGTTCCTGCATTCTTAGATGTGCCTCTTTTAATCATCAACCATGTGAGTTGTTAAGTGTTGAACCTTCATTAAATGTAACCATATTGCTACACTTAGAGGCGCCTCTCTTCTCTTTTATACTCTGTAGCTCCTGCTGGATTTGGCTTCTAATCCCCTTGTGGAGGCTGCCATTGGTGGATGGACATTTTATGGTTACACAACCTATCACATTGATATAATATTTTTATATGGACTATAAACTGAAGGATTTATGAATAAATGGTTGTGGAATGAATCATCTGAGTTTCCATTATTTCTTATGGGGAAATTTGCTTTGATATATGAGTGTTTTGGATTACAAGCATGTTCCCAGGACGAATTATGCTCGCAATCCAAGGTTTTACTGTATATGTAAAGGTTTACAACCACTTTAAACCGCCGTTCACACCGGTGCGACGTGACACAGGACAAATCGCACCCTATCATCAGCAATGGAGCTGTTCAAATCGGTGCTAAGCCAACTTTGCACTTTTGACTGATTTGAAAGAGCAGATCCTGAACTACTTTTGGTGATTTCAGGTGCGATTTGCATAGACAGTTGCACAGATGTCAGCCAAGTCGCACTGACACGTCCCTTCGAAATCATGCGATTTCAAGTAAAGTCACACAATTTTAAAGCCGCATGTAGTGTGAACCTAGACTAATTTTTATGTTGTGTACTAAAACATGAAAGGGAGAATCTCATTTGATGCTGCACATAAGAACTGTCCTTCCTTAAAATGATATTACATTTTTTAAGCATCTTCAGCAGCTAATGTATTCACTTACTGTGTATGCGGCTTCTTTATTTTTTAATCCTTGCTCGTGTTCCTAGTTAGGCTAATGCAAGGACTCCTGCCTCGGGTTTCCTGTTTCAGGGTGGCTCCTTTCTCTTGCAATGTTCTACAGAGCCACCCTTAAATGCAGGGACTAAAGTTATGTCTCTCTACACTGTATGCATCAATAGAAACACACAGCTTTAGGAAAGTAAGGCACTCCCCTTAACCTACTTTCCCCCTCCCTTCTCTAAGCTAGCAGATGGACTGGAGACTGCACTGTCCACTGTTACCTTTTTCCTATTAAATCGGAGTTCCAGCCTCAAATACCTTTTTTAACTAAAAATACCCCTATAATACTAATCCATCGCCTCCTTTACAGAACCGCTATTCTCATACTTACAAGGTGTACAGTATTGGATTTTAGTCTAAATCTTACTTTTAAAAACGCTGTCTGAGCGCAGCCATCTTGGATGTGGGCAGCTGAAGCCGCAGTGTAATCTGCTGTGTCCTTCCTCCTAATTCCAGGGAGTGTTCTGGGAGTTCTTCCTGATTCCAGGGAGTGTTCTGGGTGTTCTTCCTGATTCCAGCCTCCTGGGAGTGATGACAAACAGCTCCCAGGATGCAATGCAAAGGCGGAAGTGATGTCGGTGGCCTTGGCCACAGAGGGGGGAGAAGAAGGAAGTACAATCAAAAATGCCCTGAAAATAAGGTAAGGGACCCCCGAAAAAAATTTAAAATGCCCAATTGTTGTTCAGCATAGCGAGCACTCCAGGAATCACTAAAGTTGCAAAATAGCCGGAACTCCGCTTTAATATAGAATGTTCAGAGAAGCAGAACTAAGAAAGCAGAAGCCAACAGCATTGAAAGTTGCAAAATGCATCTGCTGGGGTAAGAATTTTAACACAAAATTTACTGGGGAATGTTAATTGTATTGTTCTAAATTTGCTAGGCTAAAAAAACGCTGAGGGGTATAATACTACTTTATTTTTATAAATGAAAGGCTGTGGTGTACAGAGAAAAACCCGCATATTTAACCACTCTGCTCAAAAATCTGGAGTAGAATTCTCCTTGAATTAATTATATCTTCTTTTTAAGATAAAGTTTATATCTATTTTTGATCACTATATATTATAATAAAACAGGTATTTTTTTGCTTGAAAACAATGTACTCTTATTTTGTCATTCTAGACATTCTCAAACGTGGTTTCATGTATTTGGAACATTAGATTCTTGTAGACGCTATTGATGTAAATACATGATGATATTTTTTTCTACAACATATAGCCTGTAAATGGTGTTAAGGCCAGTTTGATTGTACATTGTGGATTTTAGACTGTATATTGCACATACAATTTTCTTAAAGTGTGCCTTTCATATCCATTCAAGAACTCTTGATAACTCGAACAAGGGTGGCGTATAATTAAATACAAAGTAATTGCACTGCATGTGTTAAAAAAAAAGAATTCTATCATCACTCTATAAATATGAACATGTGCCATGAATCAATACCAGCTAACATTCCAATATCAAATACTATAAATATGAGCATATACCATTAACCACTCGAAGTCCAGGACAATTCTGACATTCCTCTCCTACTCCTACATTATTATTATTGTTTTGCTAGAAAACTACTTAGAACCCCCAAATATATTTTAAGGCCCCTTTCACACTACGTCAGTTGTCATCCGTTTTTCGTCAGTTGTTATCCGTTTTTCGTCAGTTGTTATCCGTCTTTCATCCGTTGTCATCCGTTTTTACATAGAGATGCATTGATGTCCATTTTTCATCCGTCAACGGATGGATGAAAAACGGACAAACGGACAGCGTGTGTGAAAGGGGCCTTATGCAGAGGCCCTAGAGAATAAAATGGTGGGCGTTGCAAATTTTTGTCACACTGTATTTGCTCAGCGGCTTTTCAAACGCAATTTTTTGGGAAAGCATACACTTTAAAAATTAATTTTAATGCGCAAAAGCGCAAATGAATACCCAATTGCTTGGTAAAATATAAGCGTAAATAGATACCAAAAATGTCATGCTTTAAAATTGCACCCGCCCGTGGAACGGCAACAAATTACGGTATCTACAAATCTCCATAGGCAACACTTTAAAAACCTTTACAGGCTACCAGCTAGATTTTAGATTGTAAGCTCTAATGAGCAGGGCCCTTTGATTCCTTTTGTTCCAAATTGTAGTGTAACTGTAATGTCTGCCCTCATTTTGTTAAGCGCTGCGCAAACTGTTGGCGCTATATAAATCCTGTATAATAATAATAATAATTTAGAGCTACACAGGAGGTCTTGCACTAAAACTATTGCTCTCGCTCTGACATTTGCTGCGATACCTCACATGTGTGGTGCGATCGCCATTTACATATGCATGTGGGATTTCAAGCAGGTCTCCACCCAAAAGGTGAAGCCGTGCTTCTTTAGCTGCTCCCCCCGGGGGGGAGCAGGTACCTGGCTTTGATTGATAAACTCAGCTGGAAATTTGGCCCCCCTACTCCCCCCCCCCCCCCTGCTGCCAGGCCATTTACAAAGCACAGCTCACTTTGTTCATGTGCAGTTGGGAACCTATTGTAAAGCCGCAAGTTGGCAGCAGCACCTGAGAGCCAATTGAAAAATCGGCTCGGGTGAAGACACACTGTTGAATATGTGGTCAAGTAAGTGTCCTAATATTTAAAGTCAGCAGCTACAGTATTTTTCTTATGGCGCCTGGAGCCTCGCTTTAACTGTGCATTCACATTTGTGTGTGAGCAGAGGGGAATGGGACCACTTCAAATATAAAGTAAAAACTTTTATATATACTGTATATATAAACTTATATATATATATTTTTTTTTTTGATCAACCATAATGCTTTTACAAGGAATGAACAACAGCCCTTGTAATGGCAGCTCCTCTTTATGGAGAGATCTGGGCTCTATTAGATTCAAGATCTCTCCTCTGGCCTCCAATAAGACACAGATTGGTCTAGTCAGCTGCATTACTAACCGTTAACGGCCAGGTAAACAAAAAAACTTCAAGCCAAAACCGAAAGTGACAAAATCCTTGTTGCTTCCAGTTTCTGATGTCACACAGTGGGAGAAACAATCTCTGTTACTATCACTGTGTGCTCAGAGCCAGATACCACCGGGTGAATCCTTACCGGGCTCCCTGATCGAGCAGGAAAGCCCAGGAAAAAGCAGGAGGTGGGAGGGGACCCCCTTCCAACGCCTGTAAAAGTAATTCAGCGGCTTGTTGGCTGCTAGGATTACTTTTACTTTGTAGGAAATCGCTGGCCCTAAAAAATTATATACAATGGAATGGTATTGGTGCAAAATTGTGATCATTGATAGTGGGGACCATCAGTCTATGGGTGGGCAGTGGGCAGAAGATGATGAAAAAGTCATGGGATGATTCAACAGATGGTGATCCTGCAATGATATTGGGCAGTTCAGAAACTTTAGGGCAGGGGGTTTTCAAACTATGGCCCTCCAGTTGTTAAGGAACTACAATCTCCATCATGCCTAGTCATGTCTGTGAATGTCCGAGTCTTACGATGCCTCATTGAATGTGTAGTTCCGCAACAGCTGGAGGGCCGTACTTTGAGGATCCCTGCTTTAGGGCAATCCTCTTCAGGGAAGTAAAAAAGCATACTCCTCTTAAGTAAAACTGTATGGTATTTATTTAGATGAAGAATAAAAACACTCTTATCTTGGTAAGTGGAGATAGGCACATCAGGGATTCCTGTAGTGGTGAGTCTCTGTGCTCGCTGGTAAGCTGCTGTGTATGTCAGGGTTCTGCCTTGTCTCCTGTGGATGCCGTCTGTCGAATCTGGGTGTGGACTGGAATAGGATGGAAGGCTGGAACGGACGTGGACCACAGCAAAAATGACCCCAACGCATTTCCAAGCGTGTGCCCTGCCGTTGGTGGTGACAGGCGTGCTCGTTTCTTAAGCTCGAGAAAGGAGCGTGCCTGTCACCACCACAAGCAGAGCGCACGCTCGATAATATGTTGTGGTCATTTCCGGCGATGTCACACGCCCGCCGCTGTTTTCCATGTGCGCTCCAGCCCTCCTTGCTGTTCCAGTCCATACCCAGAGCTGACAGACTGCGTCCACAGGAGACATGGCGGAACCCTGGCATACACAGCAGCTTACCAGTGAGCACAGAGGCTCAACACTACAGGAATCACTGATGTGCCTATCTCCACTTACTAAAATGTGAGTGTTTTTATACTTTGTCTAAATAAATACCATACAGTTTCACTTAGGCTACGTTCACATGTAGGCGTTTTAGGGGCGTTTTTCTGGGATCAGCTCTCAAAACGCCCAACAAGACAAATCCTATTCATTTCAATGGCCCCTGTTCACATCTGAGCGTTTTGACGCCGTGAGCAAAACGCCCAACGCTCAAAAAAGTACATGACCTTCTTTTTGGGCAGATTACAGGCATTTTCCATTGGTCTAGTCAATCTAAAAACGCCTGCACAAAAAACGCCTGTAAAATGCCTGCAAAAACGCCCATAAAAACGCCTGTAATAACAACACCAAGATGTGAACGTAGCCTTAAGAGGCACCTCTGCTTCTGTCTTTTTGCCTAAAAAAATATATCGATCTTTGCGGCAAATATCACCCTTACAGTCCAAGGATGTTTATAAATGTACAGTGGACAGGAATTGGTTAATCAGTACCAAGTAAAAGAAAAAAAAACATTTAAAAAATCTACCCACAATTAAAGATTACTATATTTTATATTATTAAAATGGTTACAAAGCTGTAGACTGTTGCGGCACACAATGAAAAAACAGTATGGTTGTATTTTGTTACTCGTCCCGTTGTTTTCTCGTACAAACTCATTGCGGATCTGTTCAACTAACGTAAGTCACTCCCAAAAACTCTCCATGCCAATAAAACACAGTCACTTTTATAAGGGGCAAGATGTATCAAAGAGCTGGACCTCAGAATTTAATTTCACTGCTCAGTGCTAGAAATGTGTGCTGAAGAGTAGCAAGTTCTCTTCAGCTTGGTTGGGTCAGATAAAGTATTACTTTAGACAGAAGGTAATTGGATTGTGAAATAGGCTGCGGTGAGATGTAGCAGGCACTATGGCAGCATTAAAATGATTCAGAAAACAGTTTAGATAGGACAGAACACAGAGATCACTAACTAGGAGTGCTGCCACAGCAGAAGGATGACCTAGTCTCACGCTGACCTTAAGAGAAACTTGTGGCTTTTGATGTGAAGTTCAGTACCATTTCCATCAAGCGATGTACTGTAATTGCAAGATTTCGCACTAGTTAAGAAAACTGTTCTTAATTTCAGCAATTAGAAGGGAATATCCTTTTAGAGCTAAATAATGTTCTCCTGGTCAAATGTAATTATTATACAGTAATAAACTACTAATGAGCCAAGTTAATTTTTCCAAAAATGCTGTTTAAGTTGTGAAGAAGGTCATAAAATAGTAAAAGTAGAAATCAAAGTAGAGCAAACATTGCTATTATTTTTATTAAGGGAATATTCACAGCACTTCACTTTTTCCACATTTTGTTATCTTACAGCCTTATTCCAAAATGGATTAAATTCATTATTTTCATCAAAATTCTACAAACAATATCCCATAATGACAACATGAAAGGAGTTTGTTTGAAATCTTTGCAAATGTATTAAAAATAAAAAATGAAAAAAATCAAATGTACAGAAGTATTCACAGCCTTTGCTCAATGCTTTGTTGAAGCACCTTTGGCACCAATTACAGCCCCAAGTCTTTTCGAGTATGATGCTACAAGCTTGGCACACCTATTTTTGGGCAGTTTCTCGCATTCTTCTTTGCAGGACCTCTCAAGCTCCATCAGGTTGGATGGGGAGCGTCAGTGCACAGCCATTTTCAGATCTTTCCAGAGATGTTTAATCGGTTTCAAGCCTGGGCTCTTGCTGGGCCACTCAAGGACATTCACAGAGTTGTTTCGTAGCCACTCCTTTGTTATCTTGGCTGTGCGCTTAGGTCTGTTGTCCTGTTGGAAGATGAACCTTCACCCCAGTCTGAGGTCCAGAGCACTCTGGAGCAGTTTATTTTTAAGGATGTCTCTGTACATGGCTGCATTCATCTTTCTCTCGATCCTGACTAGTTTTCCAGTTCCTGCTGCTGAAAACTATTCCCACTCCATGTTACCAGCACCATGCTTCACTGTAGTAATGGAATGGGCCAGATGATGAGCGGTCTGGTTTCCTCCAGACATGATGCTTGCCATTCAAGCCAAAGAATTCAATCTTTGTTTCATCAGACCAGAGAATTTTGTTTCTCATCGTCTGAGAGTCCTTCAGGTGCCTTTTGGAAAACTCCAGATGGGCTATCATGTGCCTTTTACTGAGGAGTGTCTTTCGTCTGGCCACTCTACCATACAGGCCCAATTGGTGGAGTGCTGCAGAGATGATGGTTCTGAAAGGTTCTCCTCACTTCACAGAGAAACACTGGAGCTCTGTCAGAGTGACTGTCTGGTTCTTGGTCACCTCTCTGGCTAAGGCTCTTCTTCCCCGATCACTCAGTTTGGCCGGGCGGCCCACTGTAGGAAGTTTCCTGGTGGTTCCAAATATCTTCAATTTATGAATGATGGAGGCCAATGTGCTCATTGGTACCTTCAATGCCGCAGAAATTTTTCTGTACCCTTCTCCAGATCTGTGCCTCCATACAATCCTGTCCAAGGGGGCTACATACAATTCCTTGGACTTCATGGCTTGGTTTGTGCTCTGACATGCCCTGGTAACTGTGGAACCTTATATAGACAAGTGTGTGCCTTTCGAAATCATGTCCAATCAACTGATTTTACCACAGGTGGTCTCCAATCGAGTTGTAGAAACATTTCAAGGATGGTCAGTGGAAACAGGATGCACCTGAGCTTAATTTTGAGTGTTATGGCAAAGGCTGTGAATATTCACAGTATTTCACAAAAGTGAGTACACCCCTCACATTTTTGTAAATACTTTATTATCTTTTCATGTGACAACACTGAAGAAAAGACACTTTGCTACAATGTTAATTAGTGGGTGTATAGCTTGTATAACAGTGTAAATTTGCTGTCCCCTCAAAATAACTCCACACACAGCCATGAATGTCTAAACTGCTGGCAACAAAAGTGAGTATACCCCCAGGTCAAAATGTCCAAATTGGGCCCAAAGTGTCAATATTTTGTGCGGCCACCATTATTTTCCAGCACTGCAGTAATCCTCTTGGGCATGGAATTCACCAGAGCTTCACAGGTTGCCACTGGAGTCCTCTTCCACTCCTCCATGATGACCATTTCAAGGATGGTCAGTGGAAACAGGATGCACCTGAGCTTAATTTTGAGTGTTATGGCAAAGGCTGTGAATATTCACAGTATTTCACAAAAGTGAGTACACCCCTCACATTTTTGTAAATACTTTATTATCTTTTCATGTGACAACACTGAAGAAAAGACACTTTGCTACAATGTTAATTAGTGGGTGTATAGCTTGTATAACAGTGTAAATTTGCTGTCCCCTCAAAATAACTCCACACACAGCCATGAATGTCTAAACTGCTGGCAACAAAAGTGAGTATACCCCCAGGTCAAAATGTCCAAATTGGGCCCAAAGTGTCAATATTTTGTGCGGCCACCATTATTTTCCAGCACTGCAGTAATCCTCTTGGGCATGGAATTCACCAGAGCTTCACAGGTTGCCACTGGAGTCCTCTTCCACTCCTCCATGATGACATCACGGAACCAGTGGATGTTTGAGACTTTGCGCTCCTCCACCTTTCATTTGAAGATGCCCCACAGATGCTCAATAGGGTTTAGGTCTGGAGACATGCTTGGCCAGTCCATCACCTTTTACCCACAGCTTCTTTAGGAGGCAGTGGTCGTCTTGGAGGAATGTTTGGGGTTGTTATCATGTTGGAATACTGCCCTGCTGCCCAGTCTCCGAAGAGAGGGATTATGTTCTGCTTCAGTATGTAATAGTACACATTGGCATATTGTAGCTCCCAAGTACAGGCAGCACTCATGCAGCCCCAGACCATGACACTCCCACAATCATGCTTGACTGGAGGCAAGACACACTTGTCTTTGTACTCCGCACCTGGTTGCCACCACACACGCTTGACACCATCTAAACCAAATAGGTTTATCTTGGTCTCCTCAGACGACAGGACATGGTTTCAGTAATCCAAGTCCTTAGTCTGCTTGTCTTCAGCAAATTGTTTGCCGGCTTTATTATGCATCATCTTTAGAAGATGCTTCCTTCTGGGACGACAGCCATGCAGACCAAGTTGATGCAGTGAGGGGCGTATGGTCTGAGCACTGAATGGCTGACCCCCTCACCCCTTTAACCTCTGCAGCAATGCTGGCAGCACTCATACGTCTATTTCCCAAAGACAACCTCTGGATATGACGCTGAGCATGTGCACTCAACTTCTTTGGTCGACCATATCGAGGCCTGTTCTGAGTGGAACCTGTACTGTTAAACCGCTGTATGGTCTCGGCCACCTTCTTCTTCTCATAGCCTAGGCCAGTGATGGCGAACCTTGGCACCCCAGATGTTTTGGAACTACATTTCCCATGATGCTCATGCACTCTGCAGTGTAGTTGAGCATCATGGGAAATGTAGTTCCAAAACATCTGGGGTGCCAAGGTTCACCATCACTGGCCTAGGCCATCTTTATGTAGGACAACAATTTTTTTTTCAGATTCTCAAAGAGTTCTTTGCCATGAGGTACATGTGTTTTTTTTTTTTAATTGCAAGATTTCAAACAAACTTCTTTCACATTGTCATAATGGGGTATTGTTTGTAGAATTTTGAGTGAAATAATGAATTTTAACTATTTTGGAATTAGGCTGTAACATAACAAAATGTGAAGTGAAGCGCTGTGAATACTTCCCGGATGCACTATTTCACAATTCTTCAGTTGAACACATATTGATAACCATATTTCTATCAAGGTAATATCTTTTATACGTTTAAGTTTTAAAACCCTTTTTTTAAAAAACAAAAAAAGAGCTTTATGGCTTTGTTTTAACCACTTCCCATCCTTAGGTCATATATAAACGGCCTCGGGATTCCCCCCCTCCCACCGCTGATCCTGGTCTCTCCTCCTTCACTGTGGAGTGTGACAAAGCTCCAAGTGGTCAGGCTGGGTGCTCACAGAGCAAAGGGCGGAACATCTCTGTTTCTCCCTTTCCTCTGTGACCAATGAAGCCAGACGCGTAGAGGATTTTGTCACATCCATTTTCGTGCGGTGTTTACCTGCCCAGTACCAGCCAGAGAAGCAAACAATTAAACCAATCTTTGTTTGATCAGTGGCCTTGGAGGATCTTGCTTTGTGCACTGATGCGCAGTCATATCGGAACAGGAAGGGGCCATCCCCAAACTGTTCCCACAAAGTTGAGCATGAAATTGTCCAAAATGTCTTGGTATGCTGACGCCTTAAGAGTTCCCTTCACTGAAAGTAAGGGGCCAAGCCCAACCCCTGAAAAACAACCCCACACCCTAATCCCCCTCCGCCAAATGATTAGGACCAGTGCACAAAGCAAGATCCATAAAGACATGGATGAGCGAGTTTGGAGTGGAGGAACTTGACTGGCCTGCACAGAGCCCTGACCTCAACCCAACAGAACACCTTTGGAATGAATTAGAGCGGAGACTGCGAGCCAGGCCTTCTTGTCCAACATCAGTGTCTTACCTCACAAATGTGCGTCTGGAAGAATGGTCAAACATTCCTATAGACACACTCCTAAACCTTGTGGACAACCTTCCCAGAAGAGCTGAAGCTGTTATATGTGCAAAGAGTGGGCCAACACCTTTGGGATCACACTACGCCATGAAGGACTGAAATCCTACAGCACCCGCAAGGTCCCCCTGCTCAAAAAAGCACATGTACAGGCCCATCTGAAGTTTGCTAATGGACATCTGAATGATTCAGAGGAGAACTAGGTGAAAGTGTTGTGGTCAGAGGCCAAAATTGAGCTCTTTGGCGCCAACGCAACTCGCTGTGTTTGGAGGGGGAGGAATGCTGCCTTTTGACCCCAAGAACAGCATCCCCACTGTCAAACATGGAGGGGGAAACATTGTGCTTTGGGGTGTTTTTCTGCTAAAGGGACAGGACAACTTCACCACATCAAAGGGACGATGGACAGGGCCATGTACTGTCAAATATTGGGTGAGAACCTCCTTCCCTCAGCCAGGGCATTGAAAATGGGTCGTGAATGGGTATTCCAGCAGGACAATGGCCCAAAACACATGACCAAGGCAACAAAGAGTGGCTTGAAGAAGAAGCACATTTAGGTCCTGTAGTGGCCTAGACAGTCTCCAGACCTTAATCCCATAGAAAATATGTGGAGGGAGCTGGAGGTTCGATTTGCCAAACCTCAGCCTCAAAACCTAAATGACTTGGAGAGGGACAAAATCCCTCCAGAGGTGTTTGCAAACTTGGTGGCCAACTGTAAGAAACGTCTGACCTGTGATTGCTGACACCTTAAGGGCTCTTTCACATGGGCGGTCCGATCAGATCCGCCTGTCAGTTTTTTAGGCGGATCTGATCGGATCCTCCATGCAGCTCTATGGGGCAGCGGGTGTCACCTCCGCTGACACCCGCTGCCATCCGCATCCGATCCTGTGCTGAAATCTGGACGGATGGAAACCCTATTTTTCCATCCGTTCAGTAATCGGAGCGGAGCGGATCTGATGAGAGTGGACAAGCGGTCCGCTCTCCTCCGATCCCCCATAGAGGGCAGCGGGTGCTGAGACACCTCCCTCTCCGCTCTGCAAGGGGAGACGGAGCTGTCATCCGCCCGGCTCAGCGGGGATCGCGGATTGATCCCCGCTGAGCAACACGGATCCGCCTGCGGAGGCGGACCGTGTGAAAGAAGCCTAAGAGTTCCCTTCACTGGAGCTAAAGGATCAAGCCCAACCCCTGCACAAAGCAAGGTGCATAAAGACATGGATGAGCGAGTTTGGGGTGGAGGAAATTGACTGGCCTGCACAGTCCTGACCTCAACCCAATCGAACACCTTTGGGATGAATTCCAGCAGAGACTGCAAGCCAGGCCTCCTCGTCCAACATCAGTTCCTGACCTCACAAATGCACGTCTGGAAGAATGGTCAAACATTCCCATAGACACACTCCTAAACCTTGTGGACAACCTTCCCAGAAGAGTTGAAGCTGTTATAGCTGCAAAGAGTGGGCCAACTCAATATTGAACCCTACGGACTAAGCCTGGATTACCATTAAAGTTAATGTGCGTGTAAAGGTGGGCGCCCCAATACTTTTGGTAATATAGTGTATGTTAAATCCTTATCCAGTCATCAAACTTGCTCAGTGAGATGTGTGGCCATTTATGCTTCAACAATGTTATTCAGGTTCCCTATAAACCTATAAGTAACGTTTGGTGCTTGATTCATTGGTAGTCACTGATAAGTTAAAGTGTATGTAAACCTTAGTAATGAGCTTTTCTTGTTTGCTTCATGTTGGTCTGGTAAATATACCATTGAAAGTGTTGTGTTCTATCTGTTCAATCTCCCCAGCTTACCTTTGTAAACTAGATCATTTTCATGTTGTTGATATAGGAAGTAGGGAAGGTGTTTATGTATTCCCAATTTATTTCCTGCCGAATGATGATAATGCTGCATCTTCATTGCGGTATAGTCCGCATTGTCTCCCAAAGACAGGAAGTGTACTACATATAGGAAGAAAAAAGAAAACTAATGCAGCCTCACATCTAAAGACTGATATGCTGCAATATATCACATTTTTGTTCTTGGATTTAGATACACCTGTGAAAAAAAAAATTAGGACAATTGTCATTTCTATTTTCTATCCTGTAAATCTTAAGTTCCGATTTTCCTAATTTTGTTCTTGACTTCTCATTAGTCACTGGTTATCAAGGTTAAAATATAAAAACTATTTAAAGCGTAACTCCACTTTTGTTGAGAAAAAAACATTCCCCTCTGGGTGATCTCTGTACACATTACAAGGATTTAAAAAAAAAAAAACTTTGTTGCAAGATTCCTACCTTTTGTTATTCTGAATAAATAATTGTTTGTTCCTCTGTGCTGAGTGGGTCTAATGGGAGTGGTTTTATAATTATCTATCAGCTGTGGAAGCTGCAGGGCTCTAATGAGGGAAGCTGCTGGGCCTGCATCCCTTTAGCCATGTTCCTATTGGGAATATCTCACCAAAAATGACTTCTGGGAAAATCAGTGAGCCAATCACACAAGCAGAAAATGATGCTTCTGGGGTGTGGTCAGTACACATTCTGTGTATAGAACACCTCCATATTGCATTGCATTTTCAGAAAATGACAACAGCTGCAGATTGAAAAGGAAAGGTCATTTTTAATAACATCCAATTACAATACGATATGGGAAACGCTACATTATTTTTTCTTCATTTGCTATTTTTTTCCTACCACGAAAGTGGAGTTACCCCCTTAAGGGACTACATTTTATTAGAATTCAACAATGGAGCATGAGGGGAGTGTAAGGTAATTCATAAACACACAGACATGCGATAACTGTAAAAATGTCAGTGATATATCCTCTACATTCAGCAGACACTGAGTGCTCTCTGTATGTGATCTATCAGATATGACAAAAAATCTGTTGCCCCCAAAAAAGGAAGAGTCTACTTGTATCTCCTCTGCATGGAAATAAACATGAGTGCCTGCCTTGGCAAAACAGGCATGTTTATGGAAAGGCTGCTGTATGTAAAATCCTGAGCATGCTGTAATTGTTTCTGACTGCCCTTAGCTTAGTGTAAGCCATTCATGTATTGATCAGATCTTGCAATGAAGCAACAATTTATTTATTTTATTTTTTTATTGAATCTTGGTCGTTTTATTTATTCTTTACTAGTGTTTCTATCTGTTCTTATCATCATATTAAAGATAAACATGTTTAGGTGGTTTGAAAATCTCAATCGTTTTTGTAAGCAGTCTCTTAAGAGATCATTTGTCCTGCCATCATCTTGATCAATCTTGGCTCAAATGAACCGTTATTTGTGTCATTTCCAGCTGGAAAAGTAAATCGATAAAAGTACAAAACAATCCTTCTCACAGCATCAAGCAGAGACTTCTGGTCAACTTTTATTATGAAAGTGATCAGACTTATGCAAGCTGATCTTTCATTGGATCTGTGCCTTAAAGGTAATTAACCACTTGCCGACCGGTCACGTTGACCGTACTGCGGCAAAGTGGCTCGTTCCCGTCCAGCGACGTAGACCTACGTCGCTGGACTCCTCCCCTTGTGGGCAGCGCGCGCGCGCCGCCTGAGGCTTGCTCCCGCTGTATTCAGTCACAGCGGGAGTCGGGTCAGGGGAGGAGCGGCGGCGATCGCCGCTGCTCTTCCCCGATCGTCTGGGAATCGAGTCTGGAGATCCGCCCGCTTGTGTAAACAAAGCGGGCGGATCTCCTAAGTGACAGGCAGTGACAGATTGCAGGGTTCAGCATAGCTGAACCTGCGATCTGTCCCTGTGTCACTCAGTCACCTCCCCCCACACACGTCAGTAGGCACCAGGCATACATTAACCCCTCCCTCTCCAATAAAATTAACCCCTTCCCTGCCAGTGTCATTTTTACAGTAACAGTGCATATGTATAGCACTGATTACTGTAGTAATGTCACTGGTACCCCCAAAAGTGTCAAAAAATGTCAGTCAAGGGTCCGATCTGTCTGCCGCAATGTCGCAGTCCCGTAAAAAAAATTGCAGATCGCCGCCATTACTCGTTAAAAAAAAAAAAAAACACCAAAAATGACAGAAATCTTTCCCTTAGTTAGTAAACGCAATTGCGCAAACCAATCAAAATACGCTTATTGTGATTTTTTTTTACCAAACATAGGTAGCAGAAAACAAATTGGCCACTTATAGGCTTATTCATCACTTGTCGTTCCCTGCTGGCAGGTCGTTAAACGATGAAATAAGCGAGGATCTGGCTTCTGTACAATACGCTACTTTTGATGATGCACTTGTTATACTGAGACGTTTAGGTAGAGGTGCGCTTATGTCAAAAACGGACATTAAGTCCGCATTTCGCTTACTGCCAGTACATCCAGGGGCTTTCAATTCCTTAGGTTTTTATTTTTTGGGCTATTTCTTTTTCGATAGGTGCCTCCCCATGGGCTGCTCGCTATCCTGCTTTTATTTTGAGTGTTTTTCTTCCTTTTTAGAGTGGGTAGTTTCTTCCATGTCTAATTCCGCTAACATAGTCCATTATTTAGATGATTTTTTATTTTTAGGCCCTGCAGGATCTTCAGATTGCTTGCAATTATTACATTTGTTCCTGGATATGTGTAAGCAATTTGGTATTCCACTTGCCCAAGAAAAAACTGAATGGCCATCAACGTGCGTTCAATTTCTGGGCATTACAATTGATTCTGATTTAATGGAATTCAGGCTGCCAATGGAAAAGGTGGTTAAACTAGAACATTGCCTTTTGGTGTTTAATTCGCAAGAGGAAGGTCTGCTTGAAAGAGGTTCAGTCTCTTTTGGGTTTACTTGCTTTTGCGTCTAGGGTTATCCCTCTTGGCAAGCTGCAAGAAAGCTTTATTCCGCAATTGCGGGTCTTAAGAGTCCCACAGCTCATGTTAGATTGTCAGCTGACACTAAAGAAGATATGCTGGTTTGGATTCAGTTCCTGATACATTTTAATGGTAAGTCTATTTGGCAACAGGACTTTATTTTGGATAGGCCTTCTCATCCACATCAGTGCCTGACCTCACAAATGCACTTCTGGAAGAATGGTAAAACATTCCCATAGACTCCTAAAGCTGATGGACAGCTTTTCCTGAAGAGTTGAAGCTGTTATAGCAATATTAAACATTACAGACTAAGACTGGGATGCCGTTAAAGTTCATGTGCGTGTAAGGGCAGGCGTACCAATACTTTTGACAATATAGCAATATAGTGTATACGGTGGGGGGAAATAAATATTTGATCCCCTGCAGATTTTGTAAGTTATCCCACTTACAAAAACATGAAGGATTTATAATTTTTATCATACAATATCTCACAAAAGTATGTACACCTCTCACATTTTTGTAAATATTTTATTACATCTTTTCATGTGACAACACTGAAGAAATGACACTTTGCTACAATGTAAAGTAGTGAGTGTACAGCTTGTATAACTGTAAATTTGCTGTCCCCTCAAAATAACTCAACACACAGCCATTCATTTCTAAACTGCTGGCAACAAAAGTGAGTACACCCGTAAGTCAAAATGTCCAAATTGGGCCCAATTAGCCATTTTCCCTCCCGATGTCATGTGACTCATTAGTGTTACAAGGGCTCAGGTGCGAATGGGGAGCAGGTGTGTTAAATTTGGTGTTATCGCTCTCACTCTTTTATGCTGGTCACTGGAAGTTCAACATGGCACCTCATGGCAAAGAACTCTCTGAGGATCTGAAAAAAAGAATTGTTACTCTACATAAAGATGGCCTAGGCTATAAGAAGATAGCCAAGACCCTGAAACTGAGCTGCAGCATGGTGGCCAAGACCATACAGCCGTTTAACCGGACCGGTTCCACTCAGAACAGGCCTCGCCATGGTGGACCAAAGGAGTTGAGTACACGTGCTCAGCGTCATATCCAGAGGTTGTCTTTGGGAAATAGACATTAGTGGTGTCGCGAACCTAAAATTTGCCGTTCGCGAGCGGCGAACGCGAACATCGGCAAATGTTCGCGAACCGCCATAGACTTCAATAGGCAGGCGAATTTTAAAACCCACAGGGACTCTTTCTGGCCACAATAGTGATGGAAAAGTTGTTTCAAGGGGACTAACACCTGGACTGTGGCATGCCGGAGGGGGATCCATGGCAAAACTCCCATGGAAAATTACGTAGTTGACGTAGAGTCGGGTTTTATTCCATAAAGGGCATAAATCACCTAACATTCCTAAATTGTTTGGAATAACGTGCTTTAAAACATCCAGTGTGTGTATATGATCAGGTATGATGTTGTATCGATCAGGTAGTGTAAGGGTTACGCCCGCTTCACAGAGACAGACCAAACTCCCCGTTTAACGCACCGCAAACAACCGCAAACAGACCAGAACCGACCAAAATGGGACAGGAACTGGGCTTTAAGGGTTAGGTTTAGTGTTAGGGGCTAGGGTTAGGGTTACGGTGAGATACTTAGGGTTAGAGTTAGTAACCCTACCCCTACGCCTCTAACCCTAAGCCTCTAACCCTAAGGCCTAAAAATAACCGTAGCCCTAACCCTAATTTTTTTCTGGTTCTGGACATGCTACAGAGCTGAAACTTCACAGGTACACTTTTTAGACCCACCAGACAATAAATCACACAAAAAAAAGTTCTTAAAAATTGTCCTTTTTGATAGAGAGCCAATTATTGGAAAAATTAAAAAAAAAAAAAATAAATAAAAAATTTCTTTGGATTTAGCGTCTGGGGGGTCTAAAAAGTGTACCTGTGAAGTTCCAGCTCTGTAGCATGTCTGGAACCAGAAACAAATTACGAATTAGGGTTAGGGTTAGGTTTAGGGTTAGGGTTATTTTTATGGCTAGGCTTAGATGGTTAGGGTTATGGTTAGAGGGTTAGGTTTAGTGTTAGGGGATAGGGTTAGGGATACGGTGAGATACTTAGGGTTAGAGTTAGTAGCCCTACCCCTCTAACCCACTAACCCTAAGCACTAAAAATAACCCTAACCTTAGCCCTGACCCTAGCCCTAAACCTAATTCTATTTTTTTTCTGGTTGTGGACATGCTACAGAGCTGAAACTTCACAGGTACACTTTTTAGACCCACCAGACAATAAATCACACAAAAAAAAGTTCTTAAAAATTGTCCTTTTTGATAGAGAGCCAATTATTGGAAAAATTAAAAAAAAAATAAAAATAAAAAATGTCTTTGGATTTAGCGTCTGGGGGGGTCTAAAAAGTGTACCTGTGAAGTTCCAGCTCTGTAGCATGTCCAGAACCAGAAACAAATTACGAATTAGGGTTAGGGCTAGGGTTAGGTTTAGGGTTAGGGTTATTTTTATGGCTAGGCTTAGAGGGTTAAGGTTAGATGGTTAGGGTTATGGTTAGAGGGTTAGGGTTGGTGTTAGGGGATAGGGTTAGGGTTACGGTGAGATACTTAGGGTTAGAGTTAGTAGCCCTACCCCTCTAACCCTAACCCTCTAACCCTAAGCACTAAAAATAACCCTAACCTTAGCCCTGACCCTAACCCTAGCCCTAACCCTAATTCTAATTTTTTTTTCTGGTTCTGGACATGCTACAGAGCTGAAACTTCACAGGTACACTTTTTAGACCCCCCAGACAATAAATCACACAAAAAAAGTTCTTAAAAATTGTCCTTTTTGATAGAGAGCCAATTATTGGAAAAATTAAAAAAAAATAAAAATAAAAAATTTCTTTGGATTTAGCGTCTGGGGGGTCTAAAAAGTGTACCTGTGAAGTTTCAGCTCTGTAGCATGTCCGGAACCAGAAACAAATTACGAATTAGGGTTAGGGTTAGGGCTAGGGTTAGGATAAGGGTTAGGGTTAGGGTTATTTTTATGGCTAGGCTTAGAGGGTTAGGGTTAAGGTTAGAGGGTTAGGGTTATGGTTAGAGGGTTAGGGTTAGGTTTAGTGTTAGGTCGATAGGGTTAGGGTTACGGTGAGATACTTAGGGTTAGAGTTAGTAACCCTACCCCTACCCCTCTAACTCTAACCCTCTAACCCTAAGCACTAAAAATTACCCTAACCTTAGCCCTGACCCTAACCCTAGCCCTAACCCTAATACACTTTTTAGATCCCCCAGACAATAAATCCAAAGAATTTTTTTTTTTTTTTTTTTAAGTTTTTTTTTTTATTTTTTTTCAATAATTGGCTCTCTATCAAAAATGACAATTTTTAAGAACTTTTTTTTTTTGTGTGTGATTTAGTGTCTGGGGGGGGGGGGTCTAAAAAGTGTACCTGTGAAGTTTCAGCTCTGCAGCATGTCCAGAACCAGAAAAAAAGATCATTTTTCAGTAGAACAGGGATGGTGGGAACCCTCCTTTTTATAACTATATGATATTTTTTTTCTGGTTCTGGACATGCTACAGAGCTGAAACTTCACAGGTACGCTTTTTAGTCCCCCCCAGACACTAATCCAAAAAAAGTCATGCCTGCCACCGTATATATCAGTGGTGGGTGGGCAGTGGCACTGCAGTGGGCACAGTACACTCTGTGGACCTGACAGTCACTGGCACCCAGGCAACTGCAATTATAAAAAAAATATATATATTTTTAATTTGCAAGCTGCTGTGCCACCGTATATATATCAGTGGTGGGTGGGTACGCAGTGGCACTGAAGTGGGCACAGTACCCTCTGTGGACCTGACAGTCACTGGCAGCCCAGGCAACTGCAATAATAAAAAATATTTTTTTTTTTCAATTTGCAACAAGATGCTGTGCCACCGTATATATATCAGTGGTGGGCAGTGCACTGCAGTGGGTACAGTACACTCTGTGAACCTGACACAGCACTGCAATTATGACAGAGGAAAAAAAAATATATTTTTTAAAATGCAAGGTACTGTGCCTGTGCCACCCGAAATGAGTGTGGTGTGCACACAGTACAGTCTGTGGTGGGTCTGTGGCCTCTCACACACAGCGGGCAGGTAACTGCAGTGCACAATAGATATATATAAAAAAAATACTCAAATACCAGCCCTCAAAAGGGCTTTTGGGGACAATAGATATATATATATATATATATATATATATATATATATATATATCACAGAACAAAAAAAAATACACAAATACAAGCCCTAAACAGGGCTTTTTGGGGACAATAGATAGATATATATATATCCCAAAAAAAACTCAAATACCAGCCCTAGGAAGGGCTTTTTGGGGTGCTGTCCTTACAGCAGGAGTGTACCAAGAACACTGGCTAACAAGACCGGGAACACTGACTAACTGTCCCTAGCTATAACAGCAGCAGCAGCAGCACTTTCCCTGCTCTCACTAACACACTGCTTCAGAAATGATCTAAGATGGATGCTGCCCTTGCTTATTTATAGGAGGTGGGAGGGTGTGGGAGGGAGGTATGCTGATTGGCCTGGAATGTGTCTGCTGACTGTGAGGTTCAGGGTCAAAGTTTGCCTCAATGATGATGTATAGGAGGCGGACCGAACATCGCATATGTTCGCCCGCAGCGGCGAACGCGAACATGCTAAGTTCGCCGGGAACTGTCTACTGGCGAACAGTTCGGTACATCACTAATAGACATATGAGTGCTGCCAGCATTGCTGCAGAGGTTGAAGGGGTGGGGGGTCCGCCTGTCAGTGCTCAGACCATACGCCACACACTGCATCAAATTGATCTGCATGGCTGTCGTCCCAGAAGGAAGCCTCTTCTAAAGATGATGCACAAGAAAGCCCGCAGTTTGCTGAAGACAAGCAGACTAAGGACATGGATTACTGGAACCATGTCCTGGAATCTGATGAGACCAAGATAAATGTATTTGGTTCAGATGGTGTCAAACGTGTGTGGTGGCAACCAGGTGAGGAGTACAAAAACAAGTGTGTCTTGCCTACAGTCATGCATGGTGGTGAGAGTGTCATGGTCTGGGGCTACATGAGTGCTGCTGGCACTGGGGAGCTACAGTTCATTGAGGGAACCATGAATGCCAACATGTACTGTGACATACTGAAGCAGAGCATGATCCCCTCCCTTCAGAGACTGGGCCACAGGGTAGTATTTTCCGACAGGATAATGACCCCAAACACTCCTCCAAGACGATCACTTCCTTGCTAAAGAAGCTGAGGGTGATGGAAAAGATATAATAAAATATTTACAAAAATGTGAGAGATGTACTCACTTTTGTGAGATACCGTATACCCCTCTATTTGTCTTGATGACCACTGTCATAGGTGATTAAAAATCCAAATTTGACAGTTGTCACAGTGCCAGGATATAGGTGTGTGTGTGTGTGTGTGGGGGGGGGGGGGGGGGACCTCCAATTTGGGCATCTGTTCCAAATGGGAATTTATACTTGAAAGATTTCCTCCCATTAACTGTTGCCTCTCCAGGACAGAATGTGAATGGAAATCTCCTGAGCAGGGCATAAATAGAAGAAAGTAACCCGATAGGTGTTTAAATCTTCACTACTGTATAAAAAAAAAAAAAGTTTTGGCTTTACATGCATGTTTACACGTTAACCTTTGTGAGTGATATTTCTAGTTTTTACCTGAAACCCCCTTGGATTCTGTCTATGCAATTCACGTGGCACAGACCCCCAGAACTGTGTTTTTCCTCCATACGACTAATGTTGGTGCATGTACCAACAAACCTGTACATGAATTTGTTGCAAAAGTTTGTCAGAATTGACACAAATTACTCCTACATTGATTGTAGTTACCTCTATTTTTTTTTTTTCTAACCAGGACATGGTAGCACTCCTTAATTTGTTGCAACATATTAGAAAAGTTTTGCCAATAACTTTGTCTCACCTGTCGGAATTACCTGTGGAACTGTCCCACCCTGTATAGAGTATGAATTTGGTGAAAGAGTTCCATATACAGCCAGAATTCCAGAATTGTGTCCTGTTGTAGGTTAATTATTCTTACATTAGAATCCAACCGCCTAATTGTAAATATGCATCACTATTTTGACGTTAAGGCTCTGTTCACATCTTGGCATCCCGGATCGCGGGTAGAATCACCGCAATTCTGCCTGCGGTCCCAAATCACGGCTAATCGCGGGACGCCTGTGCGATTCCCGTCCCTTCCAATGGCACCCCAAACGCGGTGCGATTTTCCCGCGATTGTCACCCGATGAATCACGGTAAAATCACGCAAACAATTCTTTTGGGCAACAGGCGTCCCATGATTTTGTTTGCGCGATTTTACTATTATTTGTCGGGCGATAGTCGAGGCAAAATCATGCCGCGTTTTGTATGCCATGGAAAGTGACTGGAATCGCAGGCGTCCCACGATTTGCTGTGATTCGGGATCGCGGGCTGAATGGCTGCAATTCTGCCCATGATCCGGGATGCCAAGATGTGAACAGAGCCTAAATACCCCCGTATGTTTATTTACAGTAGATGGCCGGCTTTCTGATTGATAAAAATGGTTCCAGTGGCTGATTCTCTGCGGGATCACCTTTATAGGCGGCTGGAGAGGTGCCCCTCCTGCTGCTTCCCATTTTCTACAGGATTTACCTGAACCATTGGTAAATCCAGAAGCGATCCAATCCATTCGGTACCTGGGCAGGAAGTCAAGTGAGTGCAAAATGGCGCTCACTTGGCTCTATGCCCTTGGAGGACCGGAGCCACCTCTGACTTCACTTGCGGTTCTTTTCTTTTCTTTCTTTTTTTTTCTAAAAGTCAAATTTTTTTTTTTGCTTTTAAAGATACATGAGAGATCTGGGGACTTTTTGACCCCAGATCTCTCAAAGAGGACCTGTCATGCGTATTCTAATTACAAGAGATGTTTACATTCCTTGTAATATGAATAAAAGTGATTAAAAAAATAAAAGGGACCGTGTAAAAAAATGAAAAATAAGTAAGGGGAAAAAAAAAAGGAAAGCACCCAATCCCTCTGAGCTAACGCGCAGAAGCGAGCGCATATGTATGTAAACAGTGTTTAAACAACACATGTGAGCTATTGCCGTGATCGTTAGAGCGAGCGCAATAATTCTAGTGCAAGATCTCCTCTGTAATTCCAAACAGGTAACCTGTAAAGATTTTAAAGTGTTGCATATGGTGATTTTTAAGTACTGTAGTTTGTCGCCATTTCACGAGCGTGCACAATTTTAAAGCATGACATGTTAGAAATCTATTTACTCAGCGTAACATCATCTTTCACATTATACAAAAAATTGGGCCAACCTAACTGTTTTTTTTTTTTCATAAACGTGTATTTTCTCCCACAAAGTTGCGTTTGAAAGAACGCTGCCCAAATACAGTGTGACATAAAATATTGAAACAATCCCCATTTTATTCTTTAGGGTCTCTACTAAATAAATATATATATATATATATATATATATATATATATATATATAGTTTATATATAATGTTTGGGGGTTCTAAGTAATTTTCTAGTAAAAAAAACACAGGTTTTTACTTGTATACAATAAATGTCAGAAAAAGGCCCGATCTTAAAGTGGTTAATCATTTAGCAGGATGGATGTTTTTTTTTTTTTAATTTAACTGTGTTGATGCAGTTTGAATAAATACGGATACTGATTGATATAGAGCAGTGCAAAAAACAAAACAGCCATGATAATATCAAGTAAAACACCTCTCCAAATTTTGTTCCGTTAACTCTCCAACTGTATACCTAAGAATATTTAAGCTTACAGTTTTTGCTAATCTCACTTCAAAGTTCTACAAATACCTGTGGATCCTGTCAGTGAGGTTCACCTCATTCAGTTTCCGTATTTTTTTTTTTTTCAAACGCACCAGGATCCATATTCAGGGCGTACTACTACAACGATCCTACCACTCCGCTATGTCAAAAAGAGTGAATGTAATCAGCTGCCACCTAAACAAAAAACATTAATAACGTATCTACTAAGTGAAAAGCAAGACTAGTGAAGAAATAATTGAAGTAGATAGTGGTGCTCACAATATCACCCGTGAAACAAATGAATGAATAGATTCAAAGTCCACAAAACACATGAAAGTCCATATTTATATTAAACCGCATAAAATGTCCATGAAAAATTAATTTAAATCGTTTAACAAGTGTCCACGACACCACGCACATCTGTGTCACCACTCCCTGGATATCCACTCACCAGATGTATATGCCAAATATTCTAATATTGGCAAAAACAGCAGGTACCCACTCCAGGGTTAATGCTCATTCAAAAGTAGTGTCCAATCCTCTATGGTGCTCCATAAATGAATGACATGGGTGTGAAGAAGAAAGAAATACCGATCGTGTAATAACGTAAAAACACTTTATTAAAAGCCAGTTAATCCTCATGTAGTATACACACATTGTGCATGTAAAATAGCGCATAACAAGGTAGAAGGTATGCTGATTGGTTGCGGCGGACCGAACACAAACGAATCTGTGTCTCACCCAACCACTCGCGATGTTCCAGATCATCACTTCCGGTATTGTGTAACTTGTCACTTCCTGTTGCCGTACAGCCACGCCCCGACACATTTCGTCATACCGATTTCGTCCTGGGATTCCTTTCTTTTTTTTTTTTTTACAAACTTTTTATTGTTTAATAACAATATACAGGAACAAATATTGATGATAAAGCAATATCAATAGAGATTGAATTTACAGTGAAATTTTAATCAGGAAAAGACAAACACAATATACAATTTGTTTGTGAAATCTTAAAGAACAATAAAATAAGAACAGAGTGTATAGGAAATATCCATATGCAAACAGAATATGAAATATTAAGTATTGGTTTATCAAGCCTGTAACTTGCCAACCAGCACCTGGCCACACCTTGTCCTGCCCACTGCTTTCTGGGTTGAAAGCACGGACTTTGTTGCTAATTTTAAGTATGGTAACAAATCAAACTTCTTTTAGTCCCTGTACAGCAGTCTTAATTTTGGCAGCAAATTTCATTTTTGTTTTAGCCCTAGTCTTATGACTAAAATGCCATTTTAGTTTTAGTCATATTTTAGTCTTTTGACTAAAATGCTATTTTAGTTTTAGTCGTATTTTAGTCATCTGAATTGTTTTAGTCGACTAAAATCTCCAGTACATTTTAGTCGACTAAAATCTCATACATTTTAGTCAACTACAAATCTAATCGGTTTAGGTAAATTGTAATGCATTATTTAAACATTTCTCTAGACATTTCAAACTAGTTATATACTCCTTGAGTAAAAATCTAATAACATGTTATCTATGGTATTAAGGTTTGAACATGCACTACAGACACAGATTTAGACATTGTAATATATAATGTCTTTATAAATAAAACAGTAGAGTTCAGACTGGAGAATGATAATTTGTACAGTGGGCCAGTCAGTTGTTCTTTTGTGCTCCTATGTTAACAAGGAACATGCTGATAGGAGGAGAGTACAGCTGATTTATCTTTTACTGTTTAGTCACAGCCTGGGAGAGGGACAAGACTTGGAAATGTCATTAAAACGCAGCATAAAAAAATCAGTTCTGCTTCCCTCTCTAAACAGTGCTTTGTAAATCACAGGACGTTCAATTCCTCTACCAAGCTCAACAGACCATTACTAGGCACTGAATTTGTTGTGTTCCAAACCTTTCGATTTACAAAAATTGAAGATATCTGCCCATGTAAGGCTTATGATACATGGGCAATTCTGCCTCTAGAGACAAACCACCAGCAGCAGGATTGCTAAAGTGGCTGTATGTCCCTATATATTGGTCCCTCTATAGCCACATGCAGTGAGATCTTGCTAGATCGCTGTCCGGAATGCTTCCGAATCTCAATAGGGAACGACAGGAGTGACAACTTGTTGCCTTAGCTACAAAGAGAGCAAATCCATTGAGACAAACAGGCAGACTCCTACCACTGCCAATTTTGACAACATATCAGAGCGAGGATCGCTAGCGGCAAAGTCATCTATGTGTCATTTGCCAAAAGGTACCCATAGACCATGGATGTCCAACCTGTGGCCCTCCAGCTGTTGCAGAACCACAGGACCCATGAGGCATTGCAAGGCTGACAGTTGCAAGCATGACTCCCAAAAGCATAGGCATGATGAGACTTAAAGTTCCACAACCGCTGGAAGGCCACAGGTTTGACACCCATGCCATAGACATTAGATGACTTGCTCCCAATTCAGAGAAATGTCTGGGCTACTCCAAAGGAGGAACTGTTGGGTCAGAACACCAAAGATCAAAAACACTTATTGACCTTCATATTTTATAGTCTGGAACAGTGATGGCGAACCTTGGCACCCCAGATGTTTTGGAACTACATTTCCCATTATGCTCATGCACTCTGCAGTGTAGGTGAGCATCATGGGAAATTTAGTTACAAAACATCTGGGGTGCCAAAGTTCACCATCACTGGTCTAGAAGGACCAAAGGGAGCTTTCTTGTTTTTCCTAAACTGATTGAGCCATCTAAAAACTTTATCTTTTAAGTTTGATTAATTTCCTGTGAAAATACCAAATAGTGTCCATCAGTAAGTTTTTAAATTCTCGAGAAGTTTCGGAGTGCGGTTCGCAGAAGCTGAAGCTCTGCTTGTCGGCACATAATATCCTGCAGGCGTTGTATGTACATTTTAATATTTTGACAACTCTCCTCACTTTATCACATTTATATTTTAATGTAAGTGTTTTGCTCTGAGCTTTTTCCATTTCACATCAGTAATTCAATTGACCTGAAAGTACATGAAGAATTGACAATAGCATTTTGTTTGAGGAAAATTAAACAAAAATAATGCAAACCAAAACGTGGCATGTAAAGGAAAAGACTTGATAAAGTAAGCACTGTTTTTGTGAGAAAGTGTAAATCTTTTCCATACTGTGGTTATTTTTTGCAAAATAGCAGAGAGACTTACTGTGGTAACAAAGGCCATCAAGTGCTGTCACTTTAATATTATCGTATGTTTCCTAAATCCTGCCTCACCTATCTTGCCATGGGGGGGGGGGGGGGGTCTATATGTTGTTTAATGTGATTGTCAACCTCAGACATGAAATATATCCCTCTATAGTGTGTATTGTCTCATCAAGAGCACGAAGTGTCATTCCTTTTCCTGACACCAAGAGCAAAAAGGTGACGGGCAGGCATCTCCAGCACACAGCCTGTGATTTACAGCCTCAGCTCTGTTCCTATATGCAATGTGAAGGGAGGGGTGTGTCCCTTACCTCCAGTCACCTCTCACCGAGCTCTTCAGAGTGTAACCTCATTTCCTGACCCCCCCCCCCCCCCCGCTTTCTGGAAGTTTAGACACTCTGTATAAGTTCTGCACTTTGAACTGATGTAGAGAAGATAAGATTGCAGATAAACAGTTGTAGGATGATTTGTTTCATCTCAGTGTATCACCTGAGGCCAGTCACTTTACTGGGTATATGTAAGGGTTTAAAGCCGCTTCAAATGGAAAAAAAAAAAAAAAAGCCAACAGGGAGATGTAAATTACCGGCAACTTTATTTTTTCTTTCTACATAGTCACTTTTGGTGTAGTATGCCCTACAGCAAGAAAGACAGAAAAGTAAAAAATCATTAGGTCCCCCCCAAAAAACTCATAACCGTACCCATATCTTTGATGATCAGTTATGAAATTTAAGGGGGCTCCCAATGTAAAAAGAAAACAAACAAATGTAAAGGCTCCACCTCCAAAAAAAAAAAAAAACTCATACCGGGTCCTTCTGCATTCAGGAAAAATGTCACACATGCATGTGCATGTTTACACCTATGGACAAAAGCATTGGTGTTGGAAGGCCCAGGGTATGGTACATCCAATCACTCCCTATCATTCATGGCTGCAGCTGGGGCAGGCTCGAATTTCTCTCAGATCTCTTCTGAACTTCCTGCCTACTGTGACCTGCCTGTCAACCCATAAGTACCTGGATACACCTTAGCCACCTGAGATCTCCCCAGGATAAAACCCTTTTAGATTGTGGCAATGTAAAGGCTTATTTTTGTCTCTTATGTGTTGCCTTTTACAGCTGCCGCTTATGTGTTGTGAATTTGGGGATATCTTGGTCTGGGGGGCTGGTGGGCCTTCTTCCATTGCTCCTTCCCAGGCCATGGCCTTATCTCAGCTTTTTCCATCCACCTAGTGAGATATAATTATTGACCCTACTTACTCCCGAAGAAGTGGATTATTTTAGGCCTGGGAAGTGTGTTGAGGTCAAAATTGCCAAAAACCATTGAAAGATACTGCGTGATACTGCATATGATATTTACAAAATGGACGGTAGAGCAATAACTTGTTTTAAGGGGTCAATACTTCCTTCGTTTTTATGGAATATATTGTTTTAAATTGAAGTTTTGTAAAAAAAAATAACATTTGTTACATTTTTAAAATGAATTGTAAGTTTGTTTTACACATACGGATGTGGCACAGCTATTAGAGTCAGCCAATATCTAATTTGTACACCTATTCACATTTTGGCTATTTGTATGCTTCGCCTGTGTCTGTCCAGCAAGGAAACACCCCGGGATTTAATGCTAGAGTAGGATTTACTCCTTTAACTGTCCGTGTGCATGGAGTATTAAACAACCAAGGAAAGCTACTGGGTCCCTGCTAAAAATTTAAAAAGTGGCCCTTAACCCTGCTTTTAACTGCTTCCAATCCAAAAATAATACTCACTGAAATACTTACCTTTTAGCAGAATCAGATGTCCTCTTGTTATTAGAGAGTTGCCATGGTGTATGAAATTGACTTAGCAACTCACTGCCTATTCCTTAGAAGCTAATCAGTACCTTTTCTCACAGGGACCATGTCCTTTGCTCAGCTGCGATGATATATAGCCAGCCCACTGATAAGCTGAACCCAGCTTATTTTATTGGTGTTAATTTTGTTAGCGTAGAGAGCAGAATAGCTGTGTTAGATGGAAATGTGTACTGTTTTTGTTTGTATTTTCATGTTTACTATGCTAATTGTTACTGCTTTGCTAAAAAAGTTTTTTTTACAAAGCTCAGTAGCTCAAGCTTACATTTAAATACATCTAAATAAATTGGTGGGTCAATTCATCTCCCCTCCTAATTTCTGTGGCTATAACCATGCAGAATTCTATTGTAACTGTACTGTTTGTCCTAACGCTGTAAAGCACTGCACAAACTGTATAATAATAATCCTTTAAAAAGTCTGAAAGATTATGCTGTTCTCTCTCTTTTTAAAAAGACCATAAAATTCTATAACACCAGTATCATGGGTGCACACTACTTGAAAAATAAAGATTTTATATAAATAACTAAAAATGGAAAAGCTTAAAATGGTAGTAAAGCCGCTTTATAATGTTCACCTACAGGTAAATTAAAAAAAGAATAGCGCACACATGCAAAAGAAATGACTATCAAATATGGAGACAATCCATAAATAAAAATGGGGATTTAGTCCCACCATATGGCCATATCGTGCTCAAGCCCACCACTGCGTCAAAGCACCCCATTATCAGTGGGTCCTACACTATCCATAAAAAAGGGGTGAGTCCAGCCTCTCTAACCCTTGGAGACAACACTCCTTGCTGGGATAGATGTGCTAATGCACTACAAAGGACTCCTCCTATATCTACTTGATAGTGGACTCTGATAGAGTACAGGTGTGTGTGGGGGGTGGGGATGCTCAACCTCAGAAGTCTGGTCAGACCGAATACATAATAAACAAGCAAAAAATTGTGGGAGCAAACCCTGAACATGTATATCTAAAGCCAGTGCAGCTATGGACCAAGCAACATGTATATTAAAAAAGAATAGCGCATGCATGCAAAAGAAATGACTATCAAATATGGAGACAATCCATAAATAAAAATGGGGATTTAGTCCCACCATATGGCCATATCATGCTCAAGCCCACCACTGCGTCAAAGTACCCCATTATATCCATAAAAAAGGGGTGAATCCAGCCTCTTTTTATGGATAGTGTAGGACCCACTGATAATGGGGTACTTTGATGCAGTGGTGGGCTTGAGCACGATATGGCCATATGGTGGGACCAAACCCCCATTTTTATTTATGGATTGTCTCCATATTTGATAGTCATTTCTTTTGCATGTGTGCGCTATTCTTTTTTAATATACATGTTGCTTGGTCCATAGCTGCACCAGCTTTAGATATACATGTTCGAGTTTGCTCCCCCAATTTTTTGCTTGTTTATGACCTACAGGTAAGCCTATAATAAGTGCACTGTTTAGGAGATATTCACCCCAGATATTCACCCTGGATGCAGCTGGTAATCCGCCGCTGGGGGCCACTTTTAAAGAGGGCCGCTGGTCGAGTATAAAAATACCAGGGTTATGGCAGCTATCTGCTGCCATAACACCGGTATTTAACGTCAATGTACCTACGTAAATATGCGGCGGATGGTCCAGAAGTGGTTAAACGGGAACTGCAGTCTGCTCACATAATTTGTAATAAAAACATCTTTGTCATTCTGAAGCTTCCCTCCAACGACTTTGCATATTATTTTATATATACTCTGATTCTGTACTGGCCAAATATGCTGCAGAAATCTCCCTCCACTAAGTCTGGCTTCAGCCATTTTAACTGTGGGCATCTGAAGCTGCTGCCTGTTCACTTCCTGGATTTACACAGACACACAGAGCTTCACAGCTCTCATTGGCTCTCCTATAACTCACCCCTCCTCCTTTGCTGGCAAACTCTCACACGAGAGAGAGAGAGAGAGCTGTGCATGATGTCATTATCCTAGGACCTAGACAAAATACCAGACAAGAAAGAGGAATTGGGCTGTATAAGGTATTTACTGGCAGAAAAAAATGTTTTACTAGCCAAAATTAAAACAAGGGCAGAGAATTTAATAGATGGAAAGATGAAAAAATAACTGAAGAGCTGCATTAAGTACTAAGATCTATGTGAATAGCACCAAATATTATATTCAGATTTTTAGTGCAATTAGTGATATAAATTTTAAGATGACCTATGCCAAATGCTCACAGTATAAATTATACACCAACCACTTAAAATATACTAATAGCTGATTCTCATTTATATATAAATATATATACATACACACTGTATATAATGAGTCTGTAAAAAACATTGATGTGAAAGTCTTTCAATAAAGTCTCTAAGTAACAACTTTGTCCCAGTGTTTCCTTTATCTTCCAAAGATTACCACCTGTGAATCCACTCCAAATCAATTTTTTCCTCACACCATTGCTCTCTTAGATCGCTCAGCGGAGTTAATGACCTTCGACTTAATAAGGTCTGAACACGCTTGTTATTATGCATCAAAACTCTCCCCTGGATTCATCTTCACAGATATTTTAACATCTTCCACAAATGCTAAAAGTATTTTAGTATTTTAGTGCTTTTAGACTTTTAATAAAATACAAAGTTAAAACAATTCCACTCACATTTTATAGTGCTGCTTTTTGTATTTCCACCTAACACGGCTAATGTGTAAGGTAAAGTCTAAAGGCTTGGAAAGATCAGTTTGTAACTAGAGATGTCCCGAACTATTCGCCAGCGAACAGTTCCCGGCGAACATTGCTTATTCGCGTTCGCCTCGGCGGGCGAACATATGTGATGTTCGGCCCGCCCCCTTTACATCATCATTGAGCAAACTTTGACCCTGTACCTCACAGTCAGCAGGCACATTCCAGCCAATCAGCACCCTCCCTCCCAGACCCTCCCACCTATAAAAAAGCAAGGACAGCATCCATCTTAGATTCATTCTGAAGCTGCAGAGTTAGTTAGAGCAGGGAGAGTGCTGCTGCTGCTGCTGCTGAATTAATAGGGAAATTAATAGGGAAATCATTAGCTAGGCCAGTGTTCTGTGTCCACTCCTGCTGTAAGGACAGCATCCTGACAGAACCCCAAAAAGCCCTTTTTAGGGCTGGTATATCAGTCTGCTTTTATTTATTTTTTTTCTATATATATACAGACTGTACTGTGTGCACACCACTCATATCGGGTGGCACAGTACCTTGCAGATAAAAAAGTCATTTAATTTTTACCCTTTAATATAATTGCAGTTGCCTGCCAGTGTGTGTCAGGTCCACAGACCGTACTGTGCCTACTGCCCACCACTCATATAGGGTGGCACAGCACCTTGCAGATAAAAAATTCATTTAATTTTTCCTCTGTAATATAATTGCAGTTGCCTGCCAGTGAGTGTCAGGCCCACAGACTGTACTGTGCCCACTGCCCACCACTCATTTAGGGTGGCACAGCACCTTGCAGATAAAAAAGTAATTTCATTTTTTCTCTGTAATATAATTGCAGTTGCCTGCCAGTGAGTGTCAGGCCCACAAACCATACTGTGCCCACTGCCCACCACTCATATAGGGTGGCACAGCACCTTGCAGATAAAAAATTCATTTAATGTTTCCTCTGTAATATACTTGCAGTTGCCTGCCAGTGAGTGTCAGGTCCACAGACTGTACTGTGCCCACTGCCCACCACTCATATAGGGTGGCACAGAACCTTGCAGATAAATTCATTTAATTTTTCCTCTGTAATATAATTTCAGTTGCCTGCCAGTGAGTTTCAGGTCCACAGACTGCACTGTGCCCACTGCCAGTGCCCACCATTCATATAGGGTGGCACAGCACCTTGCAGATAAAAAATTCATTTAATTTTTCCTCTGTAATATAATTGCAGTTGCCTGCCTATGAGTGTCAGGTCCACAGACTGTACTGTGCCCACTGCCAGTGCCCACCATTCATATAGGGTGGCACAGCACCTTGCAGATAAAAAATTAATTTAATTTTTCCACTAATATAATTGCAGTTGCCTGCCTATGAGTGTCAGGTCCACAGACTGCACTGTGCCCACTGCCCACCACTCATTTAGGGTGGCACAGCACCTTGCAGATAAAAAAGTAATTTCATTTTTTCTCTGTAATATAATTGCAGTTGCCTGCCAGTGAGTGTCAGGTCCACAGACTGTACTGTGCCCACTGCCCACCACTCATATAGGGTGGCACAGGTGCGACTTATGGGGACCACCCTTGCTTGCCACCACCACACAGTGCCGGGAGAAGTATCTGAAATTCAGACTCACTAGTGCACTATAAATTTACCAGGAAATCTTCCAGAGGAGTCTTCGCAGCACAAATCAGAGATCTGGAGGAAACCTGATTTTACTATATGCTGTTGTTGCCTAGTCCATGAGAGTGGTTAGACATAGGCGTCTGGTGAGTCTGAATTTCAGATACTTCTCCCAGCACTGTGTGGTGGTGGCAAGCAAGGGTGGTCCCCATAAGTTGAACCTGTGATCCTTCATGCTTGCACTTTCATTGCTCTATGCACTTTATACCTATGGACTTTATGGACTCCTATTGATGTGATTTCATGCTTTTATGTATTTATGATTTTATGCTCATATTTATCACATCTGATTCATATATTTTGGTATATGTTATCATCCTATTTATTTGGTAAGAGGTTATCACCATCCCTGCGCTACTGAAATTCGAATGAAAAAGCCAGTTCCTGTTTTTTCTGGATGAATTTTATTTTTTATTATATTTACTCATTTAAGTAGCAGCAATTTGTGTTATTTGTGTTATTCTGTCAGGTTTGTCTTACCTGTATTTCCTAAAGCGCAGTGGATTACAACATCGTCTATTAATTTAGTACAAGTAGTGATATTTATATATTTAATTTTTCCTCTGCAATATAATTGCAGTTGCCTGCCAGTGAGTGTCAGGCCCACAGACTGCAGTGTGCCCACTGCCTACCACTTGTATAGGGTGGCACAGCACCTTGCAGATAAAAATTTAATTAAATTTTTCCTCTGTAATATAATTGCAGTTGCCTGCCAGTGAGTGTCAGGCCCACAGACTGTACTGTGCCCACTGCAAATGGACTGTTTGCGGTTGTTTGCGGTGCCTTAAATGGGGAGTTTGGTCTGTCAGAGTTTGGTCTGTCACTGTGAAGCGGGCATAACCCTTACACTACCTGATTGATACAACATCATACCTGATCGTATACACACACTGGATGTTTTAAAGCAGGTTATTCCAAACAATTTAGGAATGTTAGGTGATTTATGCCCTTTATGGATTAAAACCCTACTCTGCATCAACTACGTAATTTTCCATGGGAGTTTTGCCATGGATCCCCCTCCGGCATGCCACAGTCCAGGTGTTAGTCCCCTTGAAACAACTTTTGCATCACTATTGTGGCCAGAAAGAGTCCCTGTGGGTTTTAAAATTTGCCTGCCTATTGAAGTCTATGGCGGTTCGCCCGTTCGCGAACATTTGCGGAAGTTCGCGTTCGCCGTCCGCGAACATAAAATTTTATGTTTGCGACATCTCTATTTGTAACTGGATAGAAAACTGGCTAAAATATAGAATTCAGAGAATAGTGGTTAATGATTCTTACTCTGAATGGTCTAAGTTTATCAGTGGTGTACCCCAAGGTTCAGTGTTGGGACCCTTACTTTTTATTATCTTTATAAATGATATAGGGTCTGGGATTAAAAGTAGCATTTCAGTCTTTGCAGATGATACCAAGCTATGTAGTGGAATAACTTCTGTACAGGATGTCTTCAACTTACAAGCTGACCTCAAAGCACTGTTTATTTGGGCGACTATGTGGCAAATGAGGTTTAATGTTGATAAATGTAAAGTTATGCATTTGGGGGCTAAGAATATGCATGCATCATACATACTAGGGGGCGTAGAACTGGGGGAATCCATAGTGGAGAAAGATCTGGGGGTTTTGGTAGATCATAAGCTTAACATTTGCATGCAATGCCAAGCTGCGGTTTCCAAAGCAAGCAAAGTCCTTTCTTGTATTAACAGAGCCATGGACTCTAGAGAGAGAGATATATAATTTTGCACCTGTACAAATCATTTGTAAGACCTCATCTGGAATATACAGTTCAGTTTTGGGCACTAGATCTCAAAAAGTTATCGGGGAACTGGAGAAAGTACAGAGAAGTACATCCAAACTGATAAGAGGCATGGAGGAGCTCCACTATGGGGAAATATTAGAGGAACTGAATTTATTCTCACTTAAGAAGCTGAGATTAAGGGGGGATATGATCAACAAGTACAAATACATAAGGGGTCCATATAGTGAACTTGATGTTGAGTTATTCACTTGAAGGTCTTCACAGAGGACAAGGGGATGCTCTTTACGTCTGGAGGAAAAGTGATTTTGTCTCCAAATACGGAAAGGTTTCTTCACAGTAGGAGCTGTGAAAATGTGGAATAGACTCCCTCCAGAGGTGGTTCTGGCCAGCTCAGTAGATTGCTTTAAAAAAGGCCTGGATTCTTCTTTCCTAGATGTACATAATATAACTGTAACTGACATTTATAGGTAAAGTTCATCCAGGGAATATCCAATTGCCTCTCGGGATCAGGAAGGAATTTTTCCCCCCGCTGTAACAAATTGGATCACGTTTTGCTGGGGTTCTTCGTCTTTCTCTGGATCAACTGTGGGAATAGGATTGTGTATATGGGATTGTATGGTTGTGGTTTCTTTATCTTTTTTTTATTGGTTGTGCTAGATGGACCTGTGTCTTTTTTCAAACTGGCTAACTCTGTAACCTCCTGCATACATTGCTCAGTCTGAGAAACACTGATCTGCCTCTATCACACATATGTGACTTACTGCTTGTATTCCCATTCCTACCTGATCAGTTGGAAATGCAGTCAGTGCATGAATCAATAATCCCCACTACCAGAAAGCACAGCCACTTCCTTGTGTGTCTCACCTGCTTGTAGCCACTGACTGTGTGCACTAGGGGTGTGCATCTTCACTGGTCTCACGATTCGATTCAATTACAATTATCCTATCAACGATTCAATTCGATTCCGTGATGCATCATGATATATCACAATTAATGCCCACGTTTTTATACAAAAATTCAGGCTCTTAGCGCAATATCCTATTTGTAGAGGGTAATTCTCATAACCATTCCAAAAGAGGGCTACAAGTTATTTACTTTCAGTTCATTACAAAGAACAATGGGGAATTCTTTACATCTAGAAAAAAAACAGAAAGGCTTCTTTGCCGTAAGAGCCGTAAAAATGTGTATTAGACTGACTCTTTCACAAACTAGTTCTGGGTTGCTCTGCAGATTGTTTTTACAAAGGCCTGAAATGCAATTCTGACCTAAATGCACAAAATATAAGTGACAGAGCGATGGTGGTGGGGAGGAACGGGGTCAGGCAGAGGGATGGTGGTGGGGAGGAATAGGATCAGGCAGAGGGATGGTAGTGGAGGGATGAGATCAGGCAGAGGGATGGTAGTGGAGGGATGAGATCAGGCAGAGGGATAGTGGTGGGAGGAATGGGATCAGGCAAAGGGATGGTGGCGGAGGGATGATATCAGGCAGAGGGATGGTGGTGGGAGGAATTGGATCAGGCAGAGGGAAGGTGGTGGGGAGGAATAGGATCAGGGAGAGGGATGGTAGTGGAGGGATGAGATCAGGGAGAGGGATGGTAATGGAGGGATGAGATCAGGCAGAGGGATAGTGGTGGGAGGAATGGGATCAGGAAAAGGCATGGTAGTGGAGAATTGAGATCAGGCAGAGGGATAGTGGTGGGAGGAATGGGATCAGGCAAAGGGATGGTGGTGGAGGGATGATATCAGGCACAGGGATGGTGGTGGGAGGAATGGGATCGGGCAGAGGGAAAGTGGTGGGGAGGAATAGGATCAGGGTGAATGATGGTAGTGGAGGGATGAGATCAGGCAGAGGGATGGTAGTGGAGGGATGAGATCAGGCAGAGGGATGGTGGTAAGAGGAATGGGATCAGGCAGAGGGATGGTGGTGGAGGGATGAGATCAGGCAGAGGGATGGTGGTGGGAGGAATGGGATCAGGCAGAGGGATTGTGGTGGAGGGATGAAATTAGGCAGAGGGATGGTGGTGGGAGGAATGGGATCAGGTAAAGGGATGGTGGTGGAGGGATGAGATCAAGCAGAGGGATGGTGGTGGGAGGATGATATCAGGCAGATGGATAATGGTCGGAGGAATGGAATCAGTAGGAGGGATGGCAGTGGGGAGGACTGGGATCAGGCAGAGGGATAGTGGTGGGGAGGAATGGGATCAGGCAGAGGGATAATGGAGGGATGAGATCAGGTAGAAGGTTGGTGGTGGGCAGAATGAGATCAGGCAGATGGATGGTGGTGGAGGAATGAGATCAGGCAGAGGGATAGTAGTGGGAGGAATGAGATCAGACAGAGGTATGGTGGTGGAGGGAAAAGATCAGGCAGAGGGATGATGGTGGAGGGATGTGATCAGGCAGAGGAATAGTGGTTGAAGGAATGGAATCAGGCAGAGGGATGGTGGTGGAAGGAATGGCATCAGGCAGAGGGATGGTTGTAGAGGAATGAGATTGTAAATGCAGGTCAGAAGGAGGTCCAGCAGATAGGGGATTTGTGGATTATTGGACATACAATGCTGATCTGACAACACAGGTACCGTTCTTGGCTGTCAGTGACACTTATCCTAGGGGATGGGGACCTGCCCAACTACAGTTCCATTTGAAGGTGCTTATGTGACATTCACAAACCAGTTTAATTGTCAAACCTATTTGTCTCCTAGGCCTTGCCACCCGGCCCATAAGACTGGCACTACACTGAAAGTGTAGCGCAAGCAGTGTGGGGGACTCTTTCCATGCAGGAGCCGGGAGGAGGCTGTTTTTTTCACGCGGGGGTGGCTTTTTTGTCTCCCCTGCAAAGTGCCACCCTAGGCGTGGGCCTTGTTGGCCTAGGCCAAGATACAGCATTGGATGGGAGGAATGGCATCAGGCAGAGGGATGGTTGTGGAGGAATGAGATTAGGCAGAGGGATGGTGGTGGGAAGGATGGGATCAGGCAGAGGGATGGGGGTGGAGATCAGGCAGAGGGATAGTGGTGCCTCCAGTGATGCGTCTGCTGACGTGGGGTCTCCTCAAACTCCTCCCCCTTCACTCTACTGGCTTTTAGCTCATCAGCTGACTTTCTGCTCCAGTGTCAATCTGGAATGGGAGGGGGCTTTGGTCACCCGGCAGGCTCTGCCTCTGTGCTTCTCCAGGAGAGTCAGAGTACTGCAGGGAGTGCCGGATGACGTCATCGGCAATCGATTCGGTCGAATCTCAGCATCGATGCAGAATCACGAATGTCTGAATCGCAATGCTGCAATTATATTCAATACCCCTAGTATGCACCACTGTTATTGGCGCACAAAAGCAGTGCCCAGCGCATTTTCGGCATTTTCAATACCTTTGTCAGGGCATAGGGCCTGGGCACACAGAAACTTCAACAATTAACAGAAACACAGAAACTTCAACAATTAACATATTATTAACCTGAAAACATTTTATAATCCTTTACCAACTACATGCATAAACTATATAACTAACATACAATTCATCCCTATTTATAGACAATTCTTAAGCCTGACTAATTCTTTAATTATTTAGTCTGTAGAAAAGTTATAGAGTCGACAAACTATGGTATGTATATATATACTGTATATATACATATATATATATATATATATATATATATATATATATATATATATATATATATAAAATATATATCTGAAAATGGATCTCCTGCCTGCTTCTGTGGCTGCCTATGGCAGCCTGGCTCTGACCTTTCTGGCTGGGCCCTTGTGGATGCACATCTTTGGATTACATGCCTGTACCTTTTTGTGAACCGGAATATGCTTCACTCCAGCCTCATCTGAAGGCTTGGATACTTTTACCATATGTAAATGTAAGTTCATCCAGCCTTTTGTACCATCTGCAGCAAAAATTGCATTAATTTATTCACATATATTGAATATATTGTTCTATACATCATACAGTAGATGGTTGTTTCCTTTATATGCTGTTACCTATTACTTTGTAGATTTCTCTGTAGCCCAAATCCCCAGAAGAAGGATTCATTCCAAAACATGTTGGGTTGTATTCTGAGATCCCCCCCAGCCGGTCCACTTTATGTAGACAGCTACTGTGGGTTGTATCTCATAGTCCAGGGTACTTTTCATAGATGCTGTGTAGTCTCTATATTTTGTATTCTTGTATGTTATAGTTTTTATGGACTTTTGTCCATTTTACTATTGTACACAAATAAATTGGCATCAGCCTTTTAAACCCTATTTACTCTAATCTTTAAACTGCCTGAAAGTCCCCAAGGGGAGTTTTTCATGTTTTTCATGTACATGCAGCGTTTGTATTTTCTCTTTCGTTCATCGACGGGCACAGCGATCCATAAATCATAACTACTGGGTTATATTGCCTACTCCAGGAGTAGGACTATGGGCCGTTCTCAGTTTGGTATATAACCCCCCTGTCTGCCTAGATAATCAGTTTTAATCTATCTACTCAGGATTAAGGAGTTCCCTCTCCCATTTTGCATACAGGTTCTGAGTCTGGTGGTATCCACCTTCAAGACAGTTCTGTTTGCATGGTCCTACATGCAGCTCCTTTAGCAGGTTCGGCTCCACAGGAGGATACAGAGGTTCGTGGTGAGATCACGGGTTCCTCTGGCAGATGCCGTAGGCATCCAAGGACCACGGTAAGGCCAGTATCATCCTCAACTCAGGCTTCTTCCACAATTCCTGCGAGGAATCAAGGGCAAGGATCTTCCAATCATTCTGGTGTCCATAAACATCGCTTGGGGGCTTCCTCTTTAGAGAAGACCAGTTGTCCCAAGGGCTGATCTACCATCCTGCTTTACAGTTGCTGGTTTTAATGGCTTAGCTATTGAAAGCCAGGTACTGAGGGATAGAGGTCTGTCTGGATCAGTGATCCCTACTATGGAGAAGGCGAGGAAGTCATCTTCCTGCAAGATATACCATTGTACCTGGAAAGCGTACATTTCTTGGTGTGAGTCGATTGGCGCTCATCCTCAATCCATTTCTGTGGCTCGGATCTTAACCTTTCTTCAACAGGGAGTTGATCAGAAGTTGGCCCTGAGTACCATCAAGGGCCAGGTGTCTACCCTGGCAATCTTCTTTCAGCGACCCCTAGCTATGAACTTCTCTGAAGTTCATACCTTCATTCGGGGGGTTCGACATGTGGCTTCACCTGTACGGTCTCTTTTGCCGCTATGGGGATGTAAATTTAGTACTTTCGGTTCTCCCGAAACCTCCATTTAAAAATATTCGGGAGATTCTCTTGCGTACATTATCTCAGAAGGTGACATTCTTGGTGGCAATTACCTCGGCCCGCAGGGTACCATAATTGACGGCATTATCCTGTCGCAGTCCCTATTTAATGGTCCATAGGGATAAAGTGGTTCTTCATCCCTGTCCTTCATTCCTGCCCAAAGTTTCTCTGACTTCCATTTGAATGAGGACATTGTGTTGCCTTCCTTGTGTACCAAGCTGGCTCATTCCAAGGATTTTGCTTTGCATACCTTGGATGTGGTTTGTGCGATTCAGGTGTATCTGGCAGCTACTGAGTCCTTTTGGAGGTCAGACTCGCTTTTTGTGGTTACGCACGGACCAAAAAAAGAGCTGAGCGCTTCTTTGGCTACCATCTCCAGATGGATCAGACAGACAGAGATTCGGGCATATTCCATTAAAGGTCAGGTTCCACCTTTCCCTGTCACGGCACATTCTACTTGGGCACTGAGGGCTTCTTGGGCCTTCCATCGTCGGGCATCAATATTGTAAGTTTGCATGGCGGCCTCTTGGTCGTCTGTGCATACCTTTATAAAATTTTATAAGGTAGATACTTTGGTATCTGCGGATGCTTCTTTTGTCTGCAAAGTTTTGCAGGCTGCTGTTTAAGAGGGGATGTTCCCTCTTGAGGGTTGTTTTTCTTAAAACTTTTATTTTTCAGACGGGGCTCCTGTGACCTGGTTAAGGCACCTGTGTCCTGGTTAAGGACTCTTATGTTTAGCCTTGGGTTGTTTTCCCCACCCCCCTCATTTTTCTTTTAGGACTGCTTTTGGACGTCCCAGTAGTTATGATTTATGGAGCGCTGTGTCCATTGATGATCGAAAGAGAAAATTGGATTTTTTCGTGCTTATCGTAAAATCCATCTCTCTGAGTTAGACGGACACAGCACCCACCCCTCTGTGGAGTTCTGATACTTCTAATACTGCTTGCTACTAAACTGATTCCCTATAGCAGAGAGAGGGATTATATATCAAGCTGAGGACGGCCCATGGGCGTAGCAGGGTGTTTTTTGTTCTGCCTAGTCCTACTCCTGGAGGAGGCAATATAACCCACTAGTTATTTATGGAGCACTGTGTCTGTTGATGAACTCAGAGAAAGGGATTTTAGGGTAAGTACAAAAATCCAATTTGTCCAGTAATTGGCATTTTTTTTACCTTAATGCATTCCTTGCATTAACCACTTTCTGCCTAAGCCAATTCTGACACTTCTCACATACGTGTAAAAATCTGCATTTTTTTTTAAATATATAATTACTTATAACCCAAAAACATTATACAGGTGCATCTCATAAAATTAGAATGTCATCAAAATTTAATTAATTGCAGTAATTCAATTCAAAAAGTGAAAGTCATATATTTTATATAGATGCGTTAAACACAGAGTGATATGTTTTAAGCATTTTTTTCTTTTAGGTTTGTTGATTACGGCTTACAGATAGTAACCCGAAATTCAGTGTCCCAGAAAATTAGAATATTACATAGGGTCACAAAAAAAAAGGATTTTTAATACAGAAATGTCTTACTGAAAAGTATGTCCATGTACTGTTTAGTATGCACTTAATACTTGGGTGGGGGCTCCTTTTACATAAAGAATTACTGCATCACTTTTTTTGCAATTTTTTTTAAATATTTTCTTAAATGAACTGATACACTATGTTGTTTAAAGCCTCTTTGCTTTTCCTTAACCTCCCTGGCGGTATGATTCTTTCCGATTTTAGGTGCTGAAAGCGGTACCATATTTTGCATGTTCTTAAAAATGAGCAGCCCAAACCAACTATGTACATATGATTTTTTTTTTATACTGTGCGTTCTTCTTTATAACATTTCGGGTATGATTAAGTTTGAAACACAAAATCATAAATTCTAATATAATAAATAACTATAAATAAGTTAAAGTATGTATGTCACGTCGCAGGAGATGGAAGCCAAGGCACAGAGCATCGGGAGGAAGATCCGGCCGCCGCACACCACCGGGATACATCGCTGGATTCCGGGGGGACGAGGTGAGTACCCTCTCTTCCAGGATCCAGCGATCTTCCTAGCAGTACCCCGAGTGTGGCTCGGGGTTACCGATTTAGGCACTGACATTTAACCCCGAGCCACACTCGGGAATACCGCTAGGAAGGTTAATATGATCTGCCACACTGTTCTGTCACATAATTAAGAAGTGATGTTGGCCCCTTCTTAAACGGGCAAAATTATCTGAAACAACTTCTTAAATAAGTTTGTTGTTGCAACTCTGCAACACATTTACAAACTGCGGCATATTAAAGTGGATCTTCACTCATCTACCTCTCCACCCCCCCCCCCCCACACCCCCCCCCACACACACACACACTAACAGTATTAAGAGTTTTTTGTTATAGGGTGGTGGTACATTTTTCACAGGTACTTGCTCCCATTTCCTCAAATTGTGCCTGGGCCAGAATGATGTCACTCATCCTGCGCCCCTTCCGGGATATGTTAAACTTGATCTCCCACATGCACAATGGGGAACCAGCTGTGTTTCATCAGGAAGTCAAAACAGACTTCCAAATCCAAGACGGTGGTGCCTGGGCCCCACAGTGGTCAGAAAATGAATCTGTGGGGAGACTCCAAGGACTGATATGTACTTTATTCTTTTAAAGTCAGGAGGTTTTTATTTGTGGCTGCTGACCTATTTTTTGTTGTTGTTTTAAAATGATTGTAAAGTTGCTCTTTAACAGACACAGCTGATGCAAGTATATTGATAAATGCTCCCTAATGTTTGTCCAAAGCAAAAATAAATGATGACCTTGAATGTACACCACAGGCCAGTACATTTTAATGGTCAAGCCAACCATTCTTTTAGAAAGATGATGTTCAGTAAATGTGTATTAAAGAGTATAGTACTCACGCAACATATTTGAAGCGGCTCCCGATACTTCTGCGTCTCCTCCATGGGGCAAGGGGGGGATGTCTCACTTAAGGTGTTGCAGAGTGCGATCACTGGGTGCAGCGGAGTCTATTCAGATCAGACATTGTGGAGTAACAGGAACTGGCTTCTTTATTGGAACATAACCACAGATAGCAAAGATGTCACCTTCTCATGGTAAGAAAAACACAGACAGGAAAAGGTAACCAACGAGTACAGTACAATGTACAGGAAATTACAACACATCATAGAAAATGCATAGCATATCACTGAGCATTAGCGACATCTAGTGTCCTATTCGTGAACTGCAGGTAATAGGCTAAGCTTAAAGTTGTTGTAACTCCAACACCCCTTCAACCCAGCTAAGGCTTAGTCTATTAAACCCATCTTCCTTGTAAGCCTTGAGTGTCTTTCAGCGGTCAGAGGCTTTGTAAGGATATCTGCTGTCTGCTGTCATATCCTCTGTTGGGCAATAAAGTAACTCAAGAAGACCTTGCTCTTGAAGATCCCTAAGAAAGTGGAACTTCACATCAATGTGCTTGGTTCTTGAATTAACTCCTTCCATGTGCGCAAGTGCAAGGCATCCTTGATTGTCCTCATAGATTTTTGTTGGTCCCGACTGTGGTTGACCCAAGTCTCAGCCATATAACTTCTTGGCTTGCCTGCGCTGCCGCAACGTATTCTGCTGCAGTAGACGACAGTGAAACAGAGAGTTGCTTTTTACTAGTCCAACTGATGGCACCTCCTGACAGAAAAAATAAGTAGACACTGGTAGTTTTCCTGTTGCTGGTGTCTCCTGTCCAGTCAGCATCCACACAGTGCTGTATCCTGGCCTAGGCCAACAAGGCCCGGGCCTAGGGCGGCACTTTGCAGGGGGGGCAGCAAAAAAAATATTTCATTATTTGCAAAATGACTATGGACTTCCTATTTATTGTACAAGTAAGTGAAATAATCCTATAATTACAATCAGTGGCAGCAAACACAAGTCCAAATATCTTAAAAGAATAATCTTACTAATCCCGTGACATAAGGCTGTACTAATGGGCACTGATAAGGCTGCACTGGTGGCCACTGATGGGGCTGCACTGATGACCACTGATGAGGCCACACTGATATGCTGCACTGATGGGCAGTAAAGAGGCGGCACTGATAAGGCTGCACTGATGAGGCTGAACTTATGGGAACTGATGAAGCTATGCTGAAGGGCACTGATAGACTGTGGTTATGGTCTGTGGTTTACAGATGACAGGGTGGGTCATAAACAAGAAGGGGTGTGGCCTTTACAGGAAGGGGTGGGTCATATTTAAATTAGGGGGTGCACAAATTTAGTCAGGCCTAGGGCAGCACAAAACCTAAATACACCACTGCATCCACATATACTGTTAAGGTGCTTTCATCACTTGCTGGTAACTTTAACTTGTAGTGCGAAGTCCCTTTAAGATAGCGAATGATTCGCTTTACAGCATTCCAGTCCTTTTGACTTAGCATCAAAACCTTTCTGCATAAGATTCATACAGTTGCTGCAATTTCTGGCCTTGGAGCAGTGGTAAGATACATAAACCAAAAAAAGTGATGCGCCAGTCAAGTGCATAAAGGGTGATTAACAAACTCAAAAGTCTGTGTCCATAAACATCCCAGTGTCCATATAAATCAATCAAAAAAGTAGTAAATCCACTCCCATGTGTCCAAAAGAATATCTTGTGCAAAACTTAATTGGGTGCTTCTGTGAATAGTGCAATCCGACCACCAGGTGAATTGGTCTCTCACCTCCACTATGGACCTAATGCTGGGTCAGTACCAGCATTGTAAAAACACAGATCACATAGGCTCTAGATAGCCTGTCACCTCCAGAGGGATTACCATCGATTGACATAAGAAGGGAACAGAGGAAAAGAATCTAGTGCTCTCTGTATTATTGCAGTAAACCGCTTTATTGAATATGAAGAATAGTACTCACAAAGGTGGCGCTTCCAAAGAGCATAGCAGTCAGTGTAAAAGGTATCCAGGAAGAGACGGCTTCCAGCACGCAGGCTCAGCAATTTCCCTTTTGCCTTCCTGTATTGAGTATTAGTAGGTAATGGGTTATCTAGGCAATTCATCTCCTTTAGGTAGTTGGTTTGCATAGGAGACTTTACAGGTTTGGCGTCTTCCATTCCAAATGTTTCAATTATCTCTTGTATTTTGTGTCTTTGGTTCAGAAGAAAGCTGCCATCTTCTTCTCTCTCGATCTGAATGCCGAGGTAATTCTTTAAGTTGCCAAGATCTTTGGTGTTGAAGTTCTGATTTAATTTTTCTAATATTTCTGCTTCATCCCCTTCTTGCTCAAAGCAAATCAGGATATCATCCACATAAATAAGCATATAGACCCATCTGTCTCCCAATTTCTTTGTGTATAAGCAGGGGTCTGCTTTACTCCTCAGAAAGTTTTGATGTGTAAGCACTTCATTTATTTTTATATTCCACGCTCTGGCTGCTTGCTTTAGACCATATATACTCCTGCGAAGTTTGCACACTAGGTCTGGCCTTTGTTCATCTTTGAACCCTGGCGGCTGTTCCATGTAAATTTCTTCTGTTAGCTTGCCACGTAGAAACGCGGTTTTCACATCAAAATGTCTCACTTGCATTTTCCTTGTGATGGCTACTGTCAGTAAAGTCCGTATTGTAGTGTGCTTGACTACTGGTGCAAATGTCTCATCATAGTCCTCTCCGTATTATTGAAAATAGCCCTTGGCTACTAGCCTTGCTTTGTATCACTCAATTGTGCCATCTGCGTTGTATTTCACTTTGGTCCATTTACAGCCTATGGCTTTCCTTCCGGATGGTAGTTCTGTAAGTGTCCATGTTTTAGTGTCATCCATGGATTTTATCTCTTCATCAGCAGCCTTTATCCATTTACTTACTGCTTGTTCTGAAAGCTGAGATATTTCTTCCCAGGTTGCAGGTTCATTGATACTGGCAGTACTTGCTTTGTATGAGAGACGTACAGGTGGTTTACCTTTGTTTTCTCTTGTTGAACGTCTCGTTTTTGTGTCTGAGCCTTCTTGTGTCTGCACTCACTTCAACTGCTTGTTCAGAAGTTACAGAGATAGGCTGGTCAATATCAGTTTTCCCTTCTATTCTTGCTTTTACTGTTGTCATTACACTGTCTCTTAAATCTTCAACAAAAGTTATGCTGTTGCTAATGGTAACCTTGTCTGTTTTGGGATTAAGGATTCTGTAACCCTTGACATTGTCACTGTGTCCAACAAAGATACCTTCAAATGCTCTGTTTTGGGGTTTGGTTCATTTTTCTTCCAGTATGTAGATTAATGCTTTGCATCCAAAAACTCTTAGATGTTTTACATTTGGCTTCTCATTGTGCCAAAGTTCATATGGAGTTTTCTTTATTGTTCTGGAAAGAAGTCTGTTCTGCAAAGATGTAGCTGTCATAGCTGATTCACCCCAGTATTTTTGTGGTAGTCCAGAGTCTGTCAGCATACATCTGATCATTTCAGTCAGAGTTCTGTTCTTTCTTTCAGCTACTCCATTTTGTTCTGGTGTATATGGGACTGTCTGTTGATGTTCTATTCCATTCTGTTTTAAGTACTCTTGTATCTTATATCCTGTGAATTCACCTCCATTGTCACTCCGAAGTATGAGAGGCTTCCTCTGAAACTTGTTACTGGTCTTCATTATATAGTCTTGTAATGTGTCAAAAACTTCACTCTTGTGTTGCATTAGGTAGGTGACTGTGTATCTTGAATAGTCATCTATGAAAGTCACTATGTACCTTTTGCCTCCAGGTGTGTCTAGGTGGGTTTAGGGGACCACACACGTCACTGTGAACTAAGTCAAGTGGTCTTGAAGCTCTCTGCTGACTGACTTTGGGAAGTGTTGCTCTTGTAGCTTTGGATTTAATGCAACATTCACACTTAACATTAACTAGACAAGAGGATATTGTTAGATCCCTTGTCAGATTCCTCCTCTGCAGTTCCTGCATGCATTCTGGATGTCTGTGACCTAGACGTCTGTGCCATATATGTATACAGTCATTGTGCTTGTGTGTACATAGTCTCACCTTTTCCTTCACTGTGTCGAGGTGATATAGATGATCATGCAGCTTGGCACTTGCTATTGTCTGTTTGCCGTTTAGAATAGAACACTTGTCACCTTGGAATTTTACAGCGAGTCCTCTGGCTGTTAGATGCTTCACAGATAAGAGTCCTCCTTCTAGATTAGGAACATAAAGCACATCTTTCACTTGTATGGCTTGATTGTGTCCCGCATCATTAGGGCATACAAGGGTTCCATGCCCATATCCTTCTGAGTGTATTTTGCTTCCATCTGCAAGATAAATAGTTTCTTTGTTGTTCAGATCAAGATCTGTGAAAAAACTTCTATCACTCCTCATGTGACTGGTTGCCCCCGAAGCGATGCACCAGCCTTGACATTTATGGTTGCCTGTCACTAACTGTGGCATTCCAGTTTCCTTCCCATAGATCATTGATTGTGGCTTTGACCTTTTGTTTAGCATAAGAGGGACACTGTCTTATTTGCTCTGCTTTCCATATAGTACAGTTTTTCTTTATGTGTCCCTGTTTGTGACATCTGAAACACACTCTGGTCTCTTTCCTGTATAACCTTGCATCTGTAGCTTTACGAGTGGTTCTGGTGTCGGTTTCAGTGGACTCATGCACTAATTTCTTTCTTCTCTGATACTTATCTATGAGTCTGGTTTTTACAAATGCTAGCGTCAGATCTGTCTCAGGTCGTGTCTCCAGTGCAATGATCAGTGCAGTATATGTATCGAGCAAACTTCATAACAACATGGCTGCAGCGTGGCTGTCTGTTATATTCTCCCCGATTGATCTGAGTTGCGCAATCACTTCCAGCATTGCGTTTATATGCTCCTGCGTGTCCTGTTCTCTGCTAAGTCTCATTCTGTAAAGTTTCTGCCGTAGAATCAGCTTGCTGTTTAAACTGGATCTTTCATGCAGTCTTTTCAGTACATCCCACATGCCTTTCGCTGTGTCCTCCTGGCGTATGTGTATGAGCTGATCATCCTCCACTAGTAAGCTTATGGTGGCCCGTGCTTGTCTGTTTTTCTTGTCCCAGTCCTGATTATTGTCCTGTGGCCTCTCTGTGGTGGTAACCTCCCACAAGTCGTCTCTAGATAATAGCATTTCCACTTTAAATTTCCATAGCTGATAATTGTTATTGTTCAGCTTGGCCACTGAGAGTTTAAGCTCTGAGTTTCTGGCCATTTTTCTTTCCTTTTATATATGAACAGTCTTACTTGTCTATAGGAGATGTCACTGGAAACCTTCCTTATGTTGATCTCCGCATCAGTCACACTGTCTCCCGTTCAAGGCTTTGTTCTGCCTGGGCCGCACCTGGTCATAAGACTTTATGCGAAACCTGGGCCCAGAGTGTGATCACTGGGTGCAGCGGAGTCTATTTAGATCAGACATTGTGGAGTAACAGGAACTGGCTTCTTTATTGGAACATAACCACAGATAGCAAAGACGTCACCTTCTCATGGTAAGAAAAAAACAGACAGGAAAAGGTAACCAACGAGTACAGTACAATGTACAGGAAATTACAACACCTCATAGAAAATGCATAGCATATCACTGAGCATTAGCGACATCTAGTGTCCTATTTGTGAACTGCAGTTAATAGGCTAAGCTTAAAGTTGTTGTATCTCCAACACAAGGAACCTAATTTTTCTACCCTCGTATAATTGCAAATTACAACTGTGGAGATGCGGAGAATAAGTCCCAAGTATATGACCCTAATTGAGCTACATGACTTGTGGGTGTATTGTGAGTGTGTGTGTGTGTTTTTAAACAACTTACACTTGTTCAGTTATCTTTATAAAAAACCTCAATGCAAATTAGGGAAACTGAAAAGAGTAATACATAATGTTGAAACTGACTGACATTTCAAAAGTAACAACCAATGCAAAGCACCACAGACCAGTCTTATTCCATTTGCTTGGATGAGTGCTCACTTATTATAACCCTCACCCATGAGATGATTCATTCTTTTACAGGAAACACATGTATAGACTTGCTTGCACATTCATCTATGGGCCTGTCAGTTCTTGGTCGCCTTACAGCTTAGAACCTCAAGCTGTAAACTCGCTCATCTCCATAGTAATCTGGCATTTTGTATACTGCTACAGAAATCCATTAGCATCCTGTATTGAAATCTACCATGTCAGTAAATTGACTTCCCCCAGAAAAATCGCAATTCTTTAGAAAAAAAAAAAAGTGTTTTGCAGCCCAATTTGTAATCTATGTATTTATTGCTGTCATGAGGCAAAGATGCATGAACTGCTCTCATGTGGAAACCTTGTCTTCTGAAGTGTCCTTGGTCATTTGTTTTGCCTGCCTGGATATAATCTGCAGTTAACATCCATCAAACATCAAATAGATCCTCCTCCTTTCCTCAAAACCAATTTGAGTTCGTTCTAAGCACTGTTTCAAGCAATCAAACAGTTAACTGGCTGCCCACAGTGTTTCAGATACTAATACTTTTCTGTAGAGCGTAATGTAGCATCTTAAGAGGCCCTGCAAATTAATATGATTCAAGGTTTAACATGACATGATATATGATAACAAGGTTTATAACATTTAAATAAATTAATAAACTTGCTCGAAGAAAGAAATTCACACCAGAGCCCCTCTTTCACATCAGAGTTCCCCCATTAATACTGAGTCCTCGGTGCCTCTATCCTACCTTCCAATCTTCACCACAGCATGCATGACACAAGGTAGCAGGTATGGAAAAAGGGTGGAACTCAGAAAAGGTCCTCAACTGAATGCTAGGGTGGTCATGGATCAGTGTCACGCGTTTCCATGGTGCTGTTGGGTCATGCTCGGCATCATTGACGCTGGCCTGTCTGGAATGGCATAACTCAAATATGGTACAAGCTGCTAAGGATCGGAAAAATCTTGTATTGAGCTGGATGTGGCAGACCATAATTTGGAGACCCCTGGTTTATACAAATGATTTATGATGTGCTAAACATTTTAAAGGGAACTCGTGAGGTCAGATACAGTATGTGGGAGCTGCCAGCCTTACATGATTGTAAAGGTGCAGGCTCTGGGCTTGTCATACAGACCTTGGACTCCTTGTGAGTCACTGATTTGAAATACAGTACATACACAGAAAAGCTATTAAAGGAATGCTCTACTTTGAAAATATATACAGTATATTATTTTTATACATATGGACATTCAAAAGATTTGCCTTATTCTATACATTTTCATTCATGGTAATTGATGTTTATATTGTCATGCAGGGCAAGATGAGTGTCTCCTCAACAGGACCCTGGACCCCTTCCCTTATACCCACCTTGCCTGTACTCCCACATCACTCCAAACTTTCTAAACAAAGGGCCAGTTTACTGTCCTTTAGACTGGACTATGAACAGTGGGAGAAGAAGATGCCCTGGCATTCAGTAGGCCGAAACAAAGCCCTGTCTTTGGTCTCAGTGGTAGGACTTGTGCCCCATCGATGGTGCCAGTGGGAGGAATGGTGCCCCATTGTTGGTGTCATTGGAGTAATAGTGCCTCATTGTTGGTGTCAGTGAGAGGAATAGTGCCCCATTCTTGGTGTCATTGGAGGAATTGTACCATTTTGTTGGTGTCAGTGGAAGGAATAGGGGCCCATGGTTGATATCAATGGGAGGAATAGTGCCCCATTGTTAGTGTCATTGGAGGAATTGTGGCCCATCGTGGGTATCGATAGAAGAAATTGTGTTCCATCATTGGTGTTAATGGGAGGAATTAAGCCCTGCAGTCTGGTAGTGCTATTCAGGTCTAGTGATTGGCCAGCAGGCCCAAGTACTGTCACACAAGAGCAATAAACTAGCAGTTTTAATAGAATTACAACATGAACATATCGTGTTTGTAGCAGACAGAACCCCCTATTTAGTACCCAATTTAGTATCAAGTCAATCCATGTGTTAAGCTGGCCATACACTCTCTGAAGTAAAAATGGACATCGCCCCACCCAGCCTACTTTGATTTTAAAATTGAAGGAGCCATATGGAAAATTTGCAGCAAAACTATGGCTGTATCCAATCAGATGCAGTCACTGTTCAGGTATTTTGACAGCTGCCTGCAGAAGCATTCAGAAAATAGGCACAGCTGGAGATATGTCCATCTGTGATGTACAGCTCGGATGGTGGAATCTGTATTTTTTATTTTTTATTCAGCTTGTAGCCTGTGAGTTTTATATTTAACAAATAAGCAGCAAGTAAAACACCTAGCAGTGCATACAATTAAACAGGAGACAATATTTTTTTCAAACAATAAGGTGAAATAATTAGATACAACAGATATTCCACAACAGCGCACCAGTTATAATCTTATCCCACCAAAGCCATGTAATAGGAAAAGAATATGTGAAAAAAAAAGTCCATAAGACAAAGTCCAAACAAATGTGATGGTGATTTAATAAAGGACAAAAATACATACACCATTTATCCTCCACCATGGTGTTTGTGCAGGTTCCACTCCCTTAAGAATTGTAGTCCCCAGACGGTTTTGCCATTCACTCTTGTGTCTGGCTTATAGCGTTTATGCTGATCTAGAGCCGCTCAAAATCACCAAACTCAATCCAGCTATTAAGATCAATCTCCACTTGTGGGGAAAGAATCGATATAAACCCTACGATATTGTAAAACCTTAAGGTACCTGCTTTATTATAAAAGTAATGCACTTACATCAAGAATATATAAAATACTCCCTCATATTAAAATCAATGGAATATCAGGTGCCTCTGTGCTGCCATCTCACCTTCCCTCTTGGATCATATTATCCACTCGCACTTCCTAGGTCACTGTGCTGACATCACATCTGGTTGCTGTGTAGCCACGACCTGGCGCGTTTCGTCACATCTGACTTTGTCGCAGGGGGTGGCTCCACTGCACGGCAACGTTTAAATTTAAGTTTAAATCTCCTCTTCATTTTAACCCCTTCAGAACCCAATTGCTAGAGGTCAATAGACTCAATAAAAACTGCATTAAGCCTATGGTGGACCATCCATTGATTTTTTATTTTATTTTTATTTTTTTTCGCAGCATAAATCTTGCTATATATTTTTCACTCTTTACTAGCTGCTTACCTGTTCCAGGTTAATGACTTAGAATTAGTGCCTCATTGTTGACCTAAGAATAGAATGCTTTAGAGCTTGCGCCTTGAAAACATGTCATCAATGGCCACTACTGTAATTCAATCTTTAAATATTCCCTTTAAAGTAGAACTAAAGGAAAAACTTTTTTTTTTTTACATTTTGGATAGTATAAGAGAGAGTTAAAGTGGTTATAAACCCCATTGGGCATCCTGTATGAAACAAAGGAACCATAGAAATGTTTTCATATGTCCAAATGCAATGTATGTTGTTTTACCTTTAAAATCTTGTACCCTTCGCCTCTTATAAGCCGCATTTAAATCAGAGAACGGTGGGCAGGTCTCAATGCCAACGCTTGGGAGGCAGAGTCAAGACCTCACAGGACTCCCCTCCCATCTCTCTACTCCCCCCCCCCCCAAAGTAGAGTCGTGGGGCTTAGCCTAGCACCCGGACATGGAAAAGTCCACGTTGGCTGGCCACGACCCCTCATGAGTACCATCCAATCAGAACTCACGGAAGGCACCATATAGAAACATAGAAACATAGAATGTGTCGGCAGATAAGAACCATTTGGCCCATCTTGTCTGCCCAATATACCGTATTTTCCGGCGTATAAGACGACTGGGCGTATAAGACGACCCCCCTATTACATGATCTACCGGTAATACTTATACTTAGGTTTCCTTGGAGATATTATACTCGGCGTATAAGACGACCTCCCATTTTTGGGGGATTTTTTTGATGTTCAAAAGTAGTCTTATACGCCAGAAAATACAGTATCTGAATCCTATGAATAGTCCCTGGCCCTATCTTATATGAAGGATAGCCTTATGCCTATCCCATGCATGCTTAAACTCCTTCACTGTATTTGCAGCTACCACTTCTGCAGGAAGGTTATTCCATGCATCCACTACTCTCTCAGTAAAGTAATACTTCCTCATATTACTTTTAAACCTTTGCCCCTCTAATTTAAAACTGTGTCCTCTTGTGGTAGTTTTTCTTCTTTTAAATATGCTCTCCTCCTTTACCGAGTTGATTCCCTTTATGTATTTAAAAGTTTCTATCATATCCCCTCTGTCTCTTCTTTCTTCCAAGCTATACATGTTAAGGTCCTTTAACCTTTCCTGGTAAGTTTTTTCCTGCAATCCATGTACTAGTTTAGTAGCTCTTCTCTGAACTCTCTATCTAGTATCTATATCTATATCCTTCTGGAGATATGGTCTCCAATACTGCGCACAATACTCCAAGTGAGGTCTCACCAGTGTTCTGTACAGCGGCATAAGCACTTCTCTCTTTCTACTGCTTATACCTCTCCCTATACATCCAAGCATTCTGCTGGCATTTCGTGCTGCTCTATTACATTGTCTTCCCACCTTTAAGTCTTCTGAAATAATTACTCCTAAATCCCTTTCCTCAGATACTGAGGTCAGGACTGTGTCAAATATTCTATATTCTGCCCTTTTACGCCCCAGGTGCATTATCTTGCACTTATCCACATTAAATTTCAGTTGCCAGAGTTCTGACCATCCTTCTAGTTTTCCTAAATCCTTTTCCATTTGGCGTTTCCCTCCAGGAACATCAACCCTGTTACATATCTTTGTGTCATCAGCAAAGACAAACCTTACCATCGAGGCCTTTTGCAATATCACTTATGAAGATATTAAACAAAATTGGTCCCAGTACAGATCCCTGAGGTACCCCACTGGTAACATGACCTTGTTCTGAATGTTCTCCATTGACTACAACCCTCTGTTGTCTGTCACTCAGCCACTGCCTAATCCACTCAACAATATGGGAGTCCATGCTCAATGACTGCACTTTATTGATAAGTCTTTTATGTGGGACAGTGTCAAAAGCCTTACTAAAATCTAGATATGCAATGTCTACTGCACCTCCACCGTCTATTATTTTAGTCACCCAGTCAAAAAAATCTATAAGATTTGTTTGACATGATCTCCCTGAAGTAAACCCATGTTGTTTTTCATCTTGCAATCCATGGGATTTAAGATGTTCCACAATCCTATCCTTTAATAAGGTTTCCATTAATTTGCCTACTATTGATGTCAGACTCACTGGTCTATAGTTGCTTGATTCCTCCCTACTACCTTTCTTGTGAATGGGCACGACATTTGCCAATTTCCAATCTTCCGGGACGACCCCTGTTACTAATGATTGGTTAAATAAATCTGTTAATGGTTTTGCCAGCTCACCACTAAGCTCTTTTAATAATTTTGGGTGTATCTCATCAGGACCCTGTGACTTATTTGTCTTCACTTTAGACAGCAATCTTAGAACATCTTCCTCTGTAAAGACACATGCATCAAACGATTCATTAGTCATCCTTTCAAGTGGAGGTCCTTCTCCTTCTTTTTCTTCTGTAAAAACTGAACAGAAGTATTCATTAAGGCAGTCGGCTAGCACTTTATTCTCTTCTACATACCTTCCGTCCTTTGTTTTTAATTTAGTTATTCCTTGTTTTAATTTCCTTTTTTCATTTATATATCTGAAGAATGTCTTATCCCCCTTTTTCATAGACTGAGCTAGTTTTTCTTCTGCCTGCGCTTTAGAAGTTCTTATAACTTGCTTGGCCTCTTTCTGCCTAATCTTGTAGATTTCCTTATCTTCATTGCTCTGGGTTTTTTTATAATTACAAAATGCTAGCTTTTTATTTTTAATGATTTGGGCCACTTCTGCTGAGTACCACAGTGGTCTCTTCCTTTTTTTGCTTTTACTGACAAGTCTAATGCAATTTTCTGTTGCCTTCAATAATGCAATGCATATGCCATCAGAATGCCCAATAATGCTAAGGCATGGAGCAGAGCTTGGGGAGAAAGGAGGAGCGATTTTCTGTTGGAATGCTGGACACCCTCCCCCATACATCAGATGTGAGTTACAGCAGCAGGGTTGTGGCGACATAAAGTTTTCTCATGTGTCGGCTAATAACCCAGCAAGAAAATGGAGAGGATTTCTCAGTGCTGGATTAACTGTTCATGGCAAGACTGGGCACATATGACTTAACATCCTTCACTCTACCAGGTAAAAGGCCTAATTTTATTTTTTTCAGGTTTACAAGCACTTTAAAACCCCTGGCAGTTTCTTTTTTGCTATCCATTTCCCATTAGAGAGTTTTCCCTTCACTTCCTGTCCAAAAGCCAAAACGGGAAGTGAGAGCAAATCCCTCCTAAGTAAGGGAATCTCTGGCTGTCCCTGGAACTATTCTCCCCATTGGAAGATTTACCCTGTATTTCTGTTTTGGGGACAACCCAAAATTTGATTTTTTTTTTCATTTTCACTCTTGGATATATTGGTCCCTAGGACAATTAAATCTTGATAATGGGGGCACAGACAGCTAAATAAAACCTGATGGATGTTCTAATCCCACTCCACTCTATCCAAAACTAAAAACAAAAGTTTGCTTTTGTTATTATTTTATTATATATATTTTATTATATATTCTTTAAATAAATTTGATTTTTTACTTTTTTTTTTTTATTGGATGTGTTTTAGGCTTGGTTCACACCTATGCAGGTTGCAGTTGATGCATATTCCAGGTGCATTTTGCATTTTTCAATACACATTTTTCATCCATTGAAATCTATGGAACCAAAAACACAACCTGCTGGTCCATAAAATGCAAAGATGTGAATGCGACCCATAGAAAACAATGTTAAATGGACTGTAATGTGTTTCTGCAAAACTAAAAATGCAAAAAAAATGCAAAGGTGTGAACCAGGCATTTTTTTTTTTTAAATTGTCAGTTGTTTTGTAGTTTCTAGTACAAAAATCTAAGAAATGCAGAGGTGATCAAATACCACCAAAAGAAAGCTCTATTTGTGGGGAAAAAAAGGACATTCATTTTATTTGGGTGCAGTATCACATGACCCCACAATTTTAAGTCAAAGTAACACAGTGCTTTATCTTAAAAAATTGCCTGGTCAGGAAGGTAACTCTTCCGGAGGTGGTTAAAGCGGTTGTATATGGCCGTTGCAAGGCAATGGCATAATGTGCTAGTATGCTTTACATACTAGCACATCATGAAATACTCACCTTGGAACAAAGCCTTCCAGCGCTGTAAAGTCACCGCTGAGTGGGCTGACATGTTCCCCCTGTCTTCTGAGTTTGTGAGCTCCAGCTATGTGATTGGCCAGAGCCGCGATGTTGTCACTCCCGCTCATGCACGTGGGAGACGCCGTTTCCAACACGGGCTCTGAAGGTCCGGCACTGTAAGCACTAATGTCATCGGCTACATGCACTCTGAATATCTCCTAAACTGTGCAAGTTTAGGAGATATTCAAAGTTCCTACAGGTAAGCCTTATTATAGGCTTGCTTGTAGGTACAAGTGGTACTACAGACTTTACTTTTTAAGATATTTAAAAATGATATAGGGTCTGGGATTAAAAGTACCATTTCAGTCTTTGCAGATGACAGCAAGCTATGCAGTGGAATAACATCTCCAACTTACAAGCTGACCTCAATGCACTGTTCAATTGGGCGACTATGTGGCAAATGAGGTTTAATGTTGATAAAGGTAAATTTATTCACTTGGGGGCTAAGAATATGCTTGCATCCTACATACTATGCGGAGTAGAACTGGGAGAATTCATAGTGGAGAAGGATCTGGGGGTTCTGGTAGATCATAAGCTTAATAATAGCATGCAATGCCAAGCTGCAGTTTCCAAAGCAAGCAAAGTCCTTTCTTGTACTAACAGAGGTATGGACTCCAGAGAGAGAGATATAATTTTGCCCCTGTACAAATCATTAGTAAGACCTCATCTGGAACATGCAGTTCAGTTTTGGGCACCAGTTCTCAAAAAGACTAATGGGGAACTGGAGAAAGTGCAGAGAAGAGCAGCCAAACTGACAACAGGCATGGAGGAGCTCAGATATGAGGAACTCTTGGTAAGAGGAGATTAAGGGGAGATATGATCAATATGTACAAATACATAAGGGGTCCATATATGCCTCGTTTCCACTGAGCTGAACGGTTCGGATCGGTTCGGTACGGTACGCTATTTTGGGTGTTTCCATTATGAAAGTGGCCCATACAACCAAACCAAACCGCACCATTCGTGGTCCTCCTTCAGATGTAGGGCCATAGGAAATGGTATGGTACGGTTAGGGCGGAGCTACTGGCGTCACACGATACATTCCACTGATTGGTGGACAGGAAAACGTCACTGCTGTCGTCAAACAAAAGCGCAGTTCAGTCCAGATAGGAGAAGGATGCCTGCAAATAACAGCAGGGTCTGGTCGACTCAGGAACTATCCACTTTCCTAACTATAATTGCGGACAGCGTTATTCAGAGTGAGCTTGATGGATCAGTGAGGAATGAAAAGGTGTATAAAGATATTTCCCAGCGGATGGCAGCCGAGGGATTTGAACGGACGTCGGGTCAGTGTAGGGCAAAGCTTAAGAAGCTTAAAGGGCAATATAAAAAAATTAAGGATGCCAACAGCAGTAGTGGAAACAGTCGAAGTACTTGGAAGTGGTACGATGCCATGGATGCCATTTACGGGCATAGGCCGGCAAACCAAGGCAGGGAAGGAGGTCTGGACTCTGCATCCTCATCTGCATCTGCACTTCTCGAATCCACGATAGATCCTGTTGGTAAGTTTTTTTTTTTTTTCCTGCTTGGCATTGGCTTTCCCTATGCTAACCATTCAAAAAAATAACTGCACAAAACCATTAACTCTGCACCAAAAAGGTAAGCAGTGGACTGAAAGAAAATGGTAGGGAGTAGCGCAGCACTGTTTTGTATAATTAATGAAAAATGTGTGACCGGTGTTTTGCTTAATTAGTATGGGCTTGATCATATTAATAGGTGCTGAATATGCATAAAACTACAATTAAAGGCTATCATGCATGATTTCAAGCAGCCACAGTGCACTTTAACCATGTAAAGTTAATCAAAGAATGGATAGGGAAATGTACTGTCTGTATAAATCAGCCCCTATTTTTGAGAAAAAAGACAACTGTAGAAAAGATAATGGAGATTTCTGATGCTCTCATTCTACCTTAGCCTTTAAACTGATATAGTTCCATTATTTTTTATTTAAATACCTGTACAGAAGAGTATAGGCATCTCATTTTTTTTTACCTACTCTGCATCCCATTGTTTACTACCTGATGATAACTGCCATAAGATAGTACACCGTGTCTTCTTCTCGTTGTTTGTGTATAAAACCCTTGATATGTGCATTTTCAGATACTGTGGATGGACTCTCAAATGATACCTCAAACTTTTCAGACGATGGTCCATCGACATCTTTCAGCAGCACCAGTACTATTGCGTCAACACCAAGCCAACCACAGAGTACGCCAAATGCATCACGTCACACAGGTAAGACATTATGATCAGAGTGAAAGTTATAATTGTGCATTTTCTTAAATCAATATTCTGGTATTTTGTATATTCCAGGTGAAAGGAGACGGTGGCAGCTGGATCTGCGCACAGTTATTGAGGATATGAGGGCAGTAGAGGAAAGACAACAGGAAAGGATGGAGACCCTTTCTTAGCGGTGGTTTCAGGCACTGCGTCAGGATGCCCAGGAAGCTATGCGCCAGGAGGCTGAGATTGCCCGGCAGCAGATGGAGCAGTTGGCTACCTTCAACCAGGCCTTCCTTGGTGTCCTTGGGCAGCTTGTTCAAGTGCTGGGAGCCAGTCGTGATCCCAGGCCACCGCCAAGGCAATAGTGCCTGTCAGCCAGCACAGGACCTGTACCCTTTGTTTTTTGGTAATTTTTCAGTTTTTTTGTAAAAATGTTTTATTTTTTTGAATTCTTACTTGTAAGAAAATATAGAAAGAATATTTTTGTTGTGGAATAAAAGAGATTTTATAAGAGACTTTGGGTGTGTCTGATTCATTAATGTAAAACTTTATTAAAACTTTAAAACAATCATGGTAAGAAATTAGGTGTTGAGGTGCCGCATCAGAGCCTGACGTATTTCATTGCACTCATCTTCAATATCCTGTGCTATTACCCGTACTGACTCTTCTGCAGACAATCCTGGTGGAAGTCTTCTCCATGACTTTCACAAAGATTGTGAAGAGCACAGCAAGTAAGCACCATGGATTTGACAAGTTCAATGTCACTGTCATTCCTCTTCATAAGACACCGCCACCTACCTTTAAGTCTTCCAAAAGCATTTTCAACTACGACCCGCGCCCTGGATGTTTTCTTGTTGTAGGTTTGTTGTTCTGGTGTCAGGCGGCCATTGTCAGGAAATGGTTTCAGGAGCCACTTTTGTAAAGGTTAGGCAGAGTCCCCGAGCACATAATATCCAACATTCACCCCCCAAATGTTCTTAGTGCAAAGAGGGTACAGCCCTCCCTGCCCAACCCAATCCCAAAATGTGGACAATCGTAGAACCCGAGCATCATGCAAACTCCCAGGTTTTCCTACATTCACACTCCAGAATAGTCCTTTTCCATCCACCACTCCCTGGAGGATGAAGGAATGCCAGCCCTTTCTTTTGAAGTAGTCAGTGTGGTATTCTTGTGGTGCTATTATTGGTATGTGTGACCCATCAATAGCACCAACACACTGTGGAAGGCCCCACCTGTTTTCAAAGTAGTCAGCCATGTCTTTAAGCTTTTCCCTGTCTGGAAAATGAACAATTTCAGGAGCTAGCAATGTGCAGACAGCCTTACAGAAGTCCCGCACACACCGGCACACTGATGATTTACTGACACCAAAAAGATGACCTATACTTCTGTATTCACTGTTGGTAGCTTCCACAGTGCAATGGCAACTCTTTTCCTCACCGGCAAACTGGCTCTGAAGTTTGTGCTGTGCTTCTCCATCGCTGGACGTAGCCTTGCACAAAGGTATGAAAAGGTTTCCTCCGACATTCGGAAATTGTGCACCCACTGTGTGTGTGTGAATCCTGGGACGGTCACATCCCACCACTCATTGACGCGGGGGAGAGCCCAAATGACTGGGCGGTGGCGCTGCTTTGACAAAAGGAGAAGCATCTTTAACCACTTTACCGCTGAGTACCGTAGTACTACTGCGGCAAAGTGGCTCGTTATCGTCTGACGACGTAGACCTACGTCGCCAGACTCCTCCCCCTGTAGGCGGTGCTCGCGCGCCGCCGGAGGCGCGCTCCCGCTGTTTTCATTCACAGCGGGAGTCGGGCCAGGGGAGGAGCAGCGGCGATCGCCGCTGCTCTGCCCCGATCGTCGGGGAATCCAGTTTGGAGATCCGCCCGCCTGTGTAAACAGAGCGGGCGGATCTCCTAAGTGACAGGGAGTGACAGATCGGAGTGTTCAGCATAGCTGAACATCCGATCTGTTCCTGTCTCACACAGTCACCTCCCCCCTCCACACGTCAGTAAGCACCAGGCATACATTAACCCCTCCCTCGCCAATAAAATTAACCCCTTCCCTGCCAGTGTCATTTTTACAGTAACAGTGCATATTTATAGCATTGATTACTGTAGTAATGTCACTGGTACCCCCAAAAGTGTCAAAAATGTCAGTCAAGGGTCCAATCTGTCCGCCGCAATGTCGCAGTCCCGCAAAAAAAATCGCAGATCGCCGCCATTACGCGTTAAAAAAAAACCCACCAAAAATGACAGAAATCTTTCCCATAATTAGTAAACGCAATAACTTTTGCGCAAACCAATCAAAATACGCTTATTGCGATTTTTTTTTACCAAACATGGGTAGCAGAAAATAAATTGGCCAAAAATTTAAAAAAAAATTGGTTTTTACATCTTTTTTGGGGAGAATATCATATAAAAAAATGTTAAAAATATTGTTATTTTTTCAAAATAAACGCTATTTTTTTGTTTATAGCGCAAAAAGTAAAAATCGCACAGGTGATCAAATACCACCAAAAGAAAGCTCTGTTTGTGGGAAAAAAAGGACGTAAATTTCGTTTGGGTATGGCGTTGCATGACCACGCAATTGTCAGTTAAAGTCGCACAGCGCCGAATCGCAAAAAGTGGCCCAGACGTAAGACAGCAAAATGCTCTAGTGGTAAAGTGGTTAAAAGAAGAAAACAGATGTAACCATATCACAAATAATAAAAACATATTTCTATAAATAAGAAAATACAGAATCTGCAAAGATCTAATATAAGATGGGAAGGATATACAGTACATTATGTATTTAACAACATACATGTTGCACACGTATGTAAACATGCACATTTGAAGTATTACACCTTATACATAAATACTCATTATACTACTAATGATTAGTTATGCAGTAGATTTAATACTTCAAATGTGCATGTTTACATACGTGTGCAACATGTATATTGTTAAATACATATGTACTGTATATCCTTCCCATCTTATATTAGATTTTGTCATATTCTGTATGATTTTACTTTTTAATACGGGTAGAAATACATGACAAATGGCATCATGTTGCTTACCCTATAACGCTGCTGTCTTTGTCTTTGCCGCACAAAGGTGTACTTCTCCTCCTGACTCAAGACCCAAGCCAAAAGTTTTCTTCTCTTTTCTGCTGTGTTTCGCTTTGCCGCTCGTAACCTCCTCTCCCACTGACATGTGACATGTATTTTGATTACTAAGAACCAAAAGCCAAGTAGAGCAAAGACGAGCTGCGGGATGACCTCCATTGTTGTTGTTGTTGTTGTTTGTAGCGTCACGTCTGTTGTCGCACTAGTGTGACACCACGCCGCCACGCTAGGCATTTGGTGTACGCCCTGCATGGACCCTGGTGGTCCGACTTGCAGTGGAAATGCTCCACTGAATAGACCGGACCATTATCACCCTTCCTATCTGTCCCGATCCGAACCGTTCCGCTCAGTGGAAACGAGACAATAGTGAACTTGGTGTTGAGTTATTGACTTTTAAGGTCATCACAGAGGACAAGGGGGCACTCTACGTCTACAGGAAAAGAGATTTCATCTCCAAATACGGAAAGGTTTTTTCACAGTAAGAGCTGTGAAAATGTGGAATAGACTCCCTCCAGAGGTGGTTCTGGCCAGCTCAATAGATTGCTTTTATAAAGGCCTGGATTCTTTCCTAAATAAACCTGATATAACTGGGTACTAACATTTATAGGTAAAGTTGATCCAAGGAATATCTGATTGCCTCTCTGGGGATCAGGAATGAATTTTTTCCCCTGCTGGAGCAAATTGGATCATGCTTTGCTGGGTTTTTTTGGCTTCCTCTGGATCAAGTGTGGTTATAGGATTGTGTACATCGGATTGTATGGTTGGGGTTTTTTTTTTTATTGATTGAACTAGATGAACTTGTCTTTTTTCCAACCTGACTATGTCAAAAACAGAAAAACCGAGCTGATATGTCTGGAATCCAGGTGTGTCTCACACAATGAAGGCCCATGGGACTTTAACGAGACGCAAAGCGGATGTAAAAATTACATTAGTTTATTACATAAAAAAATATATGTAGCCTGGTCTCAAGGCTAGTGTTGTTCAGACTGTTGTTCTGTTGTTAAAGTTTTACAAAGTACTGACTTGTGAATTATGGGATATGTAGTTCTGGGAGGAGCAAGAACCGTGGACTGCCTGTGTGATTGAACTCTTCTCCCAGGGAGCAGTGTGATTTGCAGAGCTCGCCGGGAGTGTCTTTATAAAGGGGGGGGGCGGGACCGACACTCGCATTCTTGCCTCGAGCACAGCGCAGATAGATAGAGCTGCTGCGGAGTGCAGAAGGATAGGCCGGAGGCCTAGCGGGCAGACACCGGAGTCAGAGTGAGCGGTGTGCGGAAGGATCTCGGTGGTTGACCGAGTGGAAGGACGCCCTGAGAGGCCGTGAGTGTTGCTAAGGAGAGTGGGACACTGCTGGAGGGGACTGTGGAACACAGAGTTCATCACATTGGGTGAGAGAAATCCAACTTAAAGTATCTGCTATATTTCTAGACCGAGCAAGGGTGCGTCTGCAGAGCAGTTCTAGCAGGAGACCATATTAATTCTAATGGTCGTCACAGGACACTGTAGCTTCGGATAGTGCGTGGCGGATCAGAAGACCTTGCCCCTCCTTCCCAGTGCTAGATTGGCTACCAACTGTGGAGTAAAGAAATCTATATTCTTCCTTTCCTGCTTGGATTACAATTACTGGTTATTTCTATGTGGATTACAGTTAATTAATCACCTTTACTGTGGATTACAAATATTTTCTTTGGATTGGCTGAGGACACCCTTGCTGGTGAAGACTAGCGAGGCCTCGCTCATCCAGGAGTCTCTTGCATTCTAGTGTAAAGGGGGCCCCCGATAGTATACAGAGTGCACTCTGATAGTTAGCCTAGTGCACACACATCAGAACTATTGAGAAGTTATTAATAGTTAGAGGTATTTCTTAATACTGTCAAACATTGATTTGTGGTCACTTTCGCATTACACTTAAGAAATAGTGTAATTACAAAATTCCAAAGCATTAATCCTCCAATATATATATCAATATATATATGCTAGGATTGTTTCTTTGATCCTGAGTGCTGAACCCTACTCAGTCACAGGTTGGGGATTCAGGATCCATTTTGTCATTAATGTTCTTATATTAACTGTTTTATTGATACTATTTGTGCATTTATTAAACTCAAGCTAAAGATTAGTAAACCTGATTCTTTACTGCAAACTTTGGTAGTTTTCAATAATTTACAATGACAGAACCTATAGTGTCAAGTGGGTTGGACAACACTCAGGGCAATCGAAGTGAGGAGGGTGTGTCTACACTTAGCCACTCCCTAGGGGGCAGGGCTACATATATAAATACATAAAGATAATTCAATAATATCAATGGTGATCATCAATAAAAGAAGAATACAAAATACCTACAAATTGTCACTTCATCTATTTCTGACATTCCAATATAATTATCAGTTTGTGCTGTGTGGATGTCAATGAGATGTCTACTACCACTTTAATAATATTTTAAATTTAAAAAAAGCCTTTTGTAAGGGGAAGAAACCTATGCAATTGCTGTCAAAACATTTGCGCACTGCGACACAACATTTAACTTTTCTGAACTGAGCTTTTCTATAGTAAAACGAACTAAAAACCTCAAAGCCCCGCTGCAAAATTTCCCAAAATCTGAACTGCTTTTGGAAGTTAATATTTCAAACCTTCATCTAGACGAAGTCGATGACTGAAAGCATGCAGAAAACAAATAGGTGACAGAGCGGACTGAAAAGATATTCATTACTGCATTGTTTCTGCTGTATGAGTTGCACTAGTGAAAACCGGTACAGAGATTATTTCCAGCTGTGGCTTAGGGTATTGATATTGATTGTAGAAATGCTTGAAGATATGAGGCTATTGATTTCTGTACAAGGCAAATTATGCTACTGGAATTTCCTTTGCTTCAGTTTCAAACTAGCAAAGAGCAATTTCATGGGGGACGCACCATCAGAGTGAGTGTAGCCCGCATTGAATTTTTGGTAACAAAATGAATAGATTATGCGTATTCCATGGGCAAAGAAACAGCAGGTTCAGCCCGAGCAGGTATAAAAAGCATTCACAAATATCAAAGTGGACGGACAAAAGATTTCACCAGTCGTATACTTATACTAATGTGTGTTAGATAAATATGTGTTTTCATTCAAAACACTGAACGGGGTCCCCTGCTGAGTTCAAAGCCATACCCAGAGATATGCTGTTTTTCTAAGCTTTCGCGCAGCTAAATCCAATCATTTATCATGTATTCCACCAGGCAGAAAAAAACTGAGATTTCACTCTTAAGGATTGATGTACTGTCATCGTTTTGCAAAGTATTTCAGCTCTGTGTAAGCTTTATATTGTACGATGCTGCAGTTTGCTGCCAGCTAAATATATTTGACTACACAAGAATTAAAGTAGGATGTTTAAAAATCTACGTATTGTCATGGTAACACTTTAGAAGGCAAGGTTTTTTTTTTTTTTTTATAATAACCCTTCAGTTTGGCTTTTTGTTTTGGGGTGCTGTGTCTTTTTATTTAACCACTTGACCTCCAGAAGATATTCTTCTCTTCATGACCAGGCCTCTTTTTGCGATACGGCACTGCGTTATTTTAAATGACAATTACGCGATTATTCAACACTGCACCCCAAATAAAATTTGTCATTTTTTTTCCCCACAAATAGAGCTTTTTTTGTTTGTATTTGATCACCTCTGCGTTTTTTAATTTTTTATGAGCTATAAACAAAAAAATAGACAATTTTGAAAAATAAAAAACTATATTTTTTTTTCTTTCTGCTATAAAACATATCCAATTAAAAAAAAAAGAAAAAAATATAATTTCTTTATAAATGTAAGCCAATATGTATTCCGCTACGTCTTTTTGGTAAACAAGAACCCCAATAAGCGCATATTGATTGGTTTACGTGAACGTTAAAGCGTCTACAAACTATGGTATATATACTGAATTTTTTTTTTTTTTTTACTAGTAATGGCAGCGATTAGCGACTTCTAGCGGGACTGTGATATTGCGGCGAACAATCTGACACTAGCTGACACTTTGTGGGTACCAGTGACAATAATACAGTTATCAGTGCTAAAAATATGTACTGACACTGTACTAATGACACTAGCTGGGAAGGGGGTTTAACATCTAGGGCAATCAAGGGATTAACTGTGTGCCTAGCCAGTGTTTGTGTTTACTGTGTGCTTTTACTAGAAGAAGAGATGGATTTGAGTCCCTGCTTTACAGGAACACAGAATCCATCAATTCCCCCTTGTCAGAACAGTACTCTGCCTTGTTAACCTGGACAGAGCTCCGTTCTGAGTCTCTGCCCGATGATCAGCGGGTGCCGGCAGATATCAAGTGCCCGGCACCCACAAATCGGCTTCTGCTGTGAATTATTACAGCAGATGCGGTGCACCAGCAGCGCGTACATGCCCCCTGCTGGCAGAAGTGCAGGATCACGTGTATATATACAGTTGCAAGAAAAAGTATGTGAACCCTTTGGAATGATATGGATTTCTGCACAAATTGGTCATAAAATGTGATCTGATCATCATCTAAGTCACAACAATAGACAATCACAGTCTGCTTAAACTAAAAACACACAAAGAATGAAATGTTGCCATGTTTATATTGAACACACCATGTAAACATTCACAGTGCAGGTGGAAAAAGTATGTGAACCCCTAGACTAATGACATCTCCAAGAGCTAATTGGAGTGAGATGTCAGCCAACTGGAGTCCAATCAATGAGATGAGATTGGAGGTGTTGGTTACAGCTGCCCTGCCCTATAAAAAACACACACCAGTTCTGGGTTTGCTTTTCACAAGAAGCATTGCCTGATGTGAATGATGCCTTGCACAAAAGAGCTCTCAGAAGACCTACAATTAAGAATTGTTAACTTGCATAAAGCTGGAAAGGGTTATAAAAGTATCTACAAAGCCTTGCTGTTCATCAGTCCACGGTAAGACAAATTGTCTATAAATGGAGAAAGTTCAGCACTGCTGCTACTCTCCCTAGGAGTGGCCGTCCTGTAAAGATGACTGCAAGAGCACAGCGCAGACTGCTCAATGAGGTGAAGAAGAATCCTAGAGTGTCAGCTAAAGACTTATAAAAGTCACTGGCAAATGCTAACATCCCTGTTAGCGAATCTACAATACATAAAACACTAAACAAGAATGGATTTCATGGGAGGATACCACAGAGGAAGCCACTGCTGTCCAAACAAAACATTGCTACACGTTTACAGTTTGGACAAGAGCACCTGGATGTTCCACAGCAGTACTGGCAAAATATTCTGTGGACAGATGAAACCAAAGTTGAGATGTTTGGAAGAAACACACAACACTATGTGTGGTGAAAAAGAGGCACAGCACACCAACATCAAAACCTCATCCCAACTGTGAAGTATGGTGGTGGGGGCATCATGGTTTGGGGCTGCTTTGCTGCATCAGGGCCTGGACGGATTGCTATCATCGAAGGAAAAATGAATTCCCAAGTTTATCAAGACATTTTGCAGGAGAACTTAAGGCCATCTGTCTACCAGCTGAAGCTCAACAGAAGATGGGTGTTGCAACAGGACAATGACCCAAAGCATAGAAGTAAATCAACAACAGAATGGCTTAAACAGAAGAAAATACACCTTCTGAAGTGGCCCAGTCAGACTCCTGACCTCAACCCGATTGAGATGTTGTGGCATGACCTCAAGAAAACGATTCACACCAGACATCCCAAGAATGTTGCTGAACTGAAACAGTTCTGTAAAGAGGAATGGTCAAGAATTACTCCTGACCGTTGTGCATGCCTGATCTGCAACTACAGGAAATGTTTGGTTGAAGTTATTGCTGCCAAAGGAGGTTCAACCAGTCATTAAATCCAAGGGTTCACATACTTTTTCCACCTGCACTGTGAATGTTTACATGGTGTGTGCAATAAAAATATGGCAACATTTAATTCTTTGTGTGTTATTAGTTCAAGCAGACTGTGATTGTCTATTGTTGTGACTTAGATGATGATCAGATCACATTTTATGACCAATTTGTGCAGAAATCCATATCATTCCAAAGGGTTCACATACTTTTTCTTGCAGCTGTATATGTGATCCTACGCACAGCTGCCACCCTGTAGCAGTAAAACTGCTATAGGGTGGTCAGCAAGTGGTTAGTTCACCTTTTATTGTACTTTTCCCATAAAAAATCCCCAAGCAATTATGTACTGCATCCTCAATACATTACTATGCAGCGCTCCGTTTTTTTTCAATGCTATTTTTTTAAGCTGCTCTCCTCCCCAGTTTGCAGATGGCAGGACATACTGAATGTTGGATGTGCAGCCCTGGAAACTCATGAACGAGCCCTCAGAATAATTTCCAACCCATGTATGTGCTGTCTGCTCTCTCCCAGCTTGAGTTTCCAGGGCTATGCATTCCAAGGTTTGATACGTCCTGCCATCTGCAGGACAAAGAGGGTGAGGGCTATTAAATAAGCAGCTGAAAAAGTAAGCATTCTTTTAAAAAAACAGAGCACTGCATAGTAGTGTACAGAGGACACTAGTGCAGTGGTCTCCAAACTGTGGCCTGGGGGGGGGGCCACATGCGGCCCTTTGCTTGCTTTTTTTTGGTCCTAGGGGCGCTATTTTCATCCACTGATATCAACAACGGGAAATGATTCCCCCCACTGACACCAATGAAGGGGCTGAATTCCTCCCAATGATTACAACAATGGAGCACAATCCCTCCCGCTGACACCAATGATGGGGCACAATTCCTCCCACTGATACCGAAGATGGGACATTGTTTGTTCCCACTGATATCAGGACCTTTTCTACTCCCGTAACTACAGTACGACCCCCCTTAAGTCTGAAGGACAGTAAACTGGCCATTTGTCTAGAACGTTTGGAGACCCCTGCTGTAGTGCATAAGGAGAATTTTGGAAAAAGTCAGTAAAGTTGAACCAACCCTTTAACAGCAAATGGTTTTAAAAGGGTTACCTGGTCCACAAAATGAAGATAGATTTTATACTCCTATCTCCGTATTTATTTTTTCATTAATTTCCATTGTGCCCACAGCTTGTTTTCTAATATCCCATTCAGGTGAGCAATTTAAAGTAAGAATGCACCAATACCGATACCAGTATCGGTGCGGATGCCAGGCATTTGCGGGAGTATCGGTACTTGCACAAATGCTCCCGATACCGATACTTTGCAGTGTGATTTGTGTCAATACAAAACAATTTGCGGAAACCACACTGCAAAGAATTTTGTGCGAATTGAGCCTTGTGAGCACCTCCAGCGGCTGTGACCTGCTATCATCCGCAGGACCGGGACAGCTATGAAGGTTTTTGCATTTGGCAATATATGTACTGTGAGTTCTAACATTTTTAATAAACTGCCCACTAGATGGCACGTTTCTCTTTCTACACACAAATAGGATCAGTCGGGGAAATCGCATGCGATTTAGACAGAAACCGCACAGCATTCCTGTTCAAATTGCACACAATTCTTTGCAGTGTGATTTTCGCCAATTGTTTTTGTGTTGACGCAAATCGCACGGCAAAGTATCAGTACTCAGTATTGGCAAGTACTTGATCGAAAGTGTCAATACCCAAATTTAAAGCATAACTGTTCTTTCATTGGTATGTAGATCTCCCTAAGGGCTATGAAAAAATGCAAATATGATGATTTGCCTTTGCTGGAAACAATCCCTTTTTTAATCAACATGGGCATGTTTTTGCAGCCATCCTTACAGCAATCAAGCTGTTCTCTGGCTACCTCTAGCGGTACCGTTTGGCGATAGGAGAACTGCCCTACATTTAATTGAATGTGCAATCCATCTCACTGGGGCAGACTTTCAGAGGAAGTAACTTGGAATAGGAAGTTGCAGGCAGCTTTGGCGAATTCAGTGTTCCCATCAGTAAAAGTAACACATCATGCTGTCATTTTTACAGGGTCCAAAAAGGACAAGTTGCATAATAATTGTTGGCAGTGTAGTTATAAATAAGTGCAGTTGAAGTATATCCAAAGGTAAACCTTTTTTTTTTTATTTTGGATAGAGTAGGAAAGGAATAAAAACCCCTGTTAGGTTTTAACTTTCTTTTTGGGGAGATTTCCCTTCATTTTCTGTACTGTAGATACAGGATGAAGTGAGCAGAAATCTCTCCAAAGTAAGGAAAATGCCCTCTTTGGAAGTTTTCCCTTTTATTCCTGTTATGGAGACAGCAAAAGTTTCTGGATTTTCCCTTACTTTCAGCCCCGGTTTAAATTGTGAACCGTACAAGTGAGGTGTGTTAGACAAGTCTCTCTAATGGGGACACAAACAGCAATAAAAACCTGACAGACGTTCTAATCCTTCACCATTCTTTCTAAATGAAAACCACTTGCTGACATCAATGCGAATATATACATTGCAGTTTGAAAGTGGTTTACTGGGGTTATAGGATTAGCCCTAACCCTAGTATTTTTTTCAGCCAGCGGCTGGCTTTCTTATGAAAGCGGTCTAAGCGGCTCATTAGCTGCTTGATTGCTTTCATAAGTGTCCCCTCCTGCCGCTCGCTGGTGTTTCTTGGGCCTAACGTTTTTACCCGTGCACCCGCAAAACGATCCGATGATGTGGCTGGCTGGTCACAGAGGCGGACAGAGACCAGATTGTCTCTTATCACCTCTATGGCCCTGGAGGACCGAAGCAATGTCACGATGCAACTTCCAGTCTAGAGTGAAAGTAAACAGTTTTTTTTTTTAACCACTTGCCGACTGCGTTATAGCCTAATGACAGCTACAGCATGCCTGGCTAGTTCTGGGTCGCTGTCAAATGATGGTATCCCGTGCTCATGCTTCACGCATGCATCCGGAAATGTCTGTGATCGCTGGGTCTGCAGGACCCAATGCATCACAGATCAGGGTAAAGGGCCAATCACAGTGGCCCTTTACCATGTGATTGCTCCGTCCACTGATGGAGCAATTACTTTGTCAACAAACTGGAATCATGCCCTGTTCATCTCACGCTGCTGTGGTGTTTCTCTCTCCTCTCCTCACGCGCTGTATCAGGGCGAGGAGAGAGAAACACGCAGCAGCGTGAATTGGCATGATCCCAAGCGCCCTACAGTACCATCAGTGCCTCTACAGTATTCATCAGTGCCACTACAGTGTTCATCAGTGTCACTACAGTGCTCATTAGTGCCACCACAGTGCCCTACAGTGCCACTACAGTGTTCATCAGTGCCACTACGTTGCTTATCAGTGCCACTACAGTGCTCGTCAGTGCCCATAAGTGAGCGCTCATCAGTGCTTCCCTATCAGTGGATCCTCATCAGTGCCCGCAAGTGCAGTAAAAATGTGTAAATATGTAAAAAAAATAATTTGCTAGGCTGTGAAAAAGTCTCACACGTGGTATCACCATACCAGGAGGAGTAGCAGAATGTATTTTGGGATGTAATTTTTGGTATGTACTGTATTTTCTGGCGTATAAGACTACTTTTGAACCTCAAAAAAATCCCCCAAAAATGGGGGGTCGTCTTATACGCCGAATATATTATCTCCAAGGTAAACTAAGTATAAGTATTACCGGTAGATGTAATCTCTCAAGACGCTGGCTTTGTGGGAATCCTGTACCGGAATACCGTATGTACCGTAGCTTCGGCTACATACAGTGTACCGCACTGAGCCAATCAGGGAGAGCGATGTATTATATTATTGAATGCAAAGCCTGCTCGGATTGGCGGAGTAACATCAGCCTGCCTCTCTGACTCTGCCAATCCGAGCAGGCTTTGCAATCAATAATAGAATACATCGCTCACTGTGATTGGCTCAGCGTGGTATACTGTATGTAGCCGAAGCTACGGTACATACGGTATGCCGGTACAGGATTCCCACACAACCAGTGCCTTGAGATTACATCTACTGGTAATACTTATACTTAGGGTACCTTGGAGATATTATGAGAGATTACATGTATTACAGTACTTGGGGTACCTTGGAGATCTATGAGAAATCTGATGTTTTTCAATGGTGTTGCCTTGCTTCGGAAGGGGGGTAGTCTTATACGGCGAGTATAGCCCAAAACCTATGTTTTAACTTGAAAATTAGGGGGGTCGTCTTGTACGCCCAGTCGTCTTATACGCCGGAAAATACGGTATATGTATTAGAAATGTCTTGTAAATTGACAACTGTGTGGAAAAAAAGGGACAGTTTAAAATAAATAAAAAGAAAAGCAAATGCATACATAAGTTGTGCACGCATATGTAAACGGTATTCCCACCACACATGTGAGTTATCACCATGAACGTTAGAGCAAGAGTAATAATTCTACCACTAGACTTCCTCTGTAACCCTAAACAGGTAACCTGCAAACATTTTTAAGTACCGTAGTTTGTCACTATTCCACGAGCATACGCATTTTTAAAGCGTGACATGTTGTGTATCTATTTACTCGGCGTAACATTAATTTTCATATTTTACAAACAAATTGGGGTATATGTTTTAATTTTTTGTTTGGTTGTCCAGAGGACCCAGCCACATTTATACATGTTTGTGTGGGAACGACCCTTTTAAGCAGATGTCTCTAAGTGTATTTGTTACAACTGTTTCGGTGCCCTTATCAATTGATATCTGTATACTGGTTCTTGTTCATTTACTGGCCATGTCCAGAGCAAGGAGAACTCTATTCTCCTTAAATTGAAATTCCCTCAGGCTCCTACATCTAATTTCTGGAAGTCCATAGTTAATAAAATGGTACCACTGCATAAATATACATATGGTTCTAAAGGATATCCTAATACATTTTCCAAGGTCTGGGATGTTTAGACTGAATCCAAAGAGATGGTGGCTTCATTCCCCATGTCTCCCTAGCACTTCTGGTAGTATTTCCTTGGGAGAGGTTATGGCTATATGGTTAAAGCACGGTAGGATCAATTCACTTTCTATGTTATTTATAGTGCCTTCAGTGGAGCAAATTTATTTGCCCTAGAGCGTTGGTTGCCATATCAAGTGTGTTTTGTGTTGTTAGGTCAAATTGCGTTTGTTTAAGCCTGGGTATGCTAATAGGCTTTGTTCTGTATAACTATGCCTTTTGAAATCCAATAAAAAAAAAAAACAAGTGTATTTTTTCCCAAAAAATTGTGTTTGAAAAACCGCTGCACAAATATTGTGTGACATGAAAAATTGCAAAAATTGCCATTTAATTCCCTAGATATTTGCTACATACAGTATATATATATATATATATATATATATATATATATATATATATAGCACTGTACAGGTAGGTGCTAGGTAAATGCATAGTGGGTCTTGTCTGCCTAACCCGGGCTATGATTTCTTTTTGGTAGGGTGTCATGGCTTCCAGGTGTGTCTGCTGAGAGGGGAGTCTCCCCCCTGGCTCTGTGAGAGGCTTCTCATAGGGCAGTGGAAGAAACCCAATCAGGGACACATTCAGGCTTGTAACTACCCCAGAAAGCAGATTCTGCCACAAAGGATTCTGGTAGTGGGTATAAGTTTGAGGGAGGTGCGTGACTCATGGTCTTTGGCGGGAAGCAGAGTCCCAGGAGGGAGAGAACGGCTGTCTCTCCTCCTGTCAGAGATAGCGGATGTCTCGGGTGCTGCCTGAGAATCTAGAGAGTGCTGAGTTGAGCTGAGGGGGATCCGGTGTGCCGAGAACCAGCAGAGAGCGAGAGGGGTCCAGTCCCAGGAAAGCCTACACAGGTCGTGAATACAGAGGATTGCCCCTGGGGGTCTGCCTAGCGTCAGTGGGGACCATTCTGAAGAAGGTTCTAGGATCCAAGTATCAGCTAGCTGTAAAGGGGGTACCTGGTCAGAGGACCCTGAAGTGATAGAGGGGTACCTAGGTTAAGGACCCTGAAGTGTGACAGGGGGGGCACCTGCAGTTTGGGCCCTGAAGAGTTAGTGCACAGTGTGAGAGTTGAGACTTGCAGCCATACAGGAATCCACAGCAAGCTACCTCAAGCCAGTGCAAGCAGTGTCAGACGTTCAATGTTCTACAGTCCTGGATCTTCTGGACTTAAAGTTGAGGTTCCAGCACCAATTTCAGAGCTTCAGTGTGTTTAAAGCATCAGTGAGTCCTGGCTAGCATCGGCTGGCGTTGTTGATGTCTCAGTTCTCACACCCAGGGTCGCAGCTCACATGACTGGAGAGGTAACCGGTAACAATGGCAGACCCACATCAGGCTCAATGCCTGGAAAACCTGCTACATATATATATATATATATATATATATATATATATATGTGTAAACTTTAACTCACCTGAGACAGACAGCCAGGTCTCTCTCAGCCTGGGAAATCAGACTATCCTGCTTGTTTTTCCTTAAAAATACTGTACAGCACTCGTATATAGACTTGTATATAGCACCAATAAACACCGCATTGTTTGTCACTACCTCACTGGATTTGGTATCTGTGCCTGAAAGACTGCTTATCCCAGGGAGCTTTGCACCTGTTACCTGTTCCCCGGCTTACATATGGTGGAGGCCTGTGGGCAGTGGTAGTAAGTTACTACTTAAAGGGCCAGTACCTGGAGTGACTAAACATGGAGGAAATTCTCAAACAGTTGGTGTTCTCCAACGCTACACAGCAGGAAGCAAAAGCTGTACAGCAACAAGCGAACTCAGATTGGTGCTGCACAAGGACAAACCCAGTTGATGTTTGAAAAACTGCCAAGTGCTGCAGAAGCAGACAGAAAGGTGCTGACTAAGGTGGTGCAGACACTTGCACAGAAGTCTGCAGCTAAAACCAAAGGCGTTGGAGACAGCTCCTCAGCCATCCATGTGGGTGGCTTCCTCTCTAGGATGACTGCTGACAATGACCCAGAGGCCTTTCTGGTTACTTTTGAAAGAACTGCTGAAAGAGAAGGCCGGCCCAAAACCCAGTGGGCAGGATTGATCGCTCCCTTACTTACTAGGGAATCGCAGAAGGCCTATTATGATTTGGAGTCCATGGATGCAGGAGAGTATGAGAAGGTCAAGCAGGAAATCCTGGCGTGTCTCGGTGTCACCTTGGCCGTTCGAGCCCAGCAGGTCAACAGCTAGTACTTCCGAGATGAGAGGCCCCCAAGATCACAGACATTTGACCTAATCCACCTGGTGCAAAAATGGCTATAGCCAGAGTCCTTGTCTGGGCCACAAATTGTGGAGCGTGTGGTCATGGACCAGTTCCTGAGGTCATTACCAAATTCTCTGCAGAAGTGGGTGAATCACTTAGTGCACAAGGCCATCATTGGTAGAGACTTCCCTAAGTTTTGGGAACTGTGGGAGCGTCCCGACTTGGTCACAGTAACTGACTCGGTGGCGGAGCCAGAACTCCTTGCCAGCACCGACCATATGGGTTCAAGGGATTCCTCTCAAGGTTCCCCGGATCTTCCTTTCTCTGTTATGGCAGGAGAACTGGAGGAGCTTGAGGAAGTCCCCACAGCCAGTGAAGGTGGACAACCTTCTGCTGACCCTGAGGCTACATTGGAGTTTGCTGATCTTAATGTGCACAAGGAAAACTTTGGTACCGAGCCTGGGAGAATGTAATAATAGTTAATGATGTACCTGTCGAAACCAGGGGACAGGCCCTGTTTTCCTTTTTTCAGCAGCAATGAGGATTTATTGTATCGTGTAAATAAAAAGAACAATGAAATTGTTGAACAGTTGGTGGTCTCTAAGCCTTACAGACGGGTGTTGCTGTAATTGGCTCATGGACACTTACTGCAGGCCCAGGCAGTCCAACAGAGAATATACAACAAGGGAGCCCGACTCCATGTCTTCTCACCTGGTGTCAGGGTCCTGGTGTTAGTTCCCACTGTTGAGAGCAAGTTCCTGGCTAAGTGGCAGGGTCCCTTCGAAGCATTGGAAAGAGTTGGGGAGGTCAATTATAAAGTGCATCAACCAGGAAAAAGGAAGCCAGAGCAGATTTACCATATAAATCTGTTAAAGCCCTGAAAGGATAGGCTGGCCTTGACTGCGAGGTCTGTCCCTGTAACATCTAGGGGTACTGAGTCCCCTCTGGTCCCTGAGGTCATGATTCCAGACACCCTGTGGTGTACCTGAGTAGAAAGCTTAATGAACACGAGAGAAAGTATGCAGTCATTGAAAAGGAATGTTTAGCCATAAAGTGGGCCTTGGACGCACTAAGGTACTATCTTTTAGGGCGCCAGTTTGATTTGATAACTGACCATGCTCCTCTGAAATGGATGGCCCAAAAGAAGGAGACTAATAGACAGGTGAACCGGTGGTTTTTGGCTCTACAAGATTACTCCTTCACTGTAAAACACAGGCCAGGTGTTGAGATGGGTAATGTAGATGCCCTGTCCCGTGTCCACTCCTGTTGGGCCACAGGTGTTCCAACCCTGGGGTTGAAACAAGGGGGGGGATATGTAGCAGAGCATCCCAGAGAGAGTCAGGAAAATTCCTGTTCGGGGTTTATACATCCCCCAGGCACCTCTCTTACACCTTTAGGGATCTCTGATCCATGATCCAGTTCAGATCTTGGTCCTCTCCCTCAGGCCAATTTAAACTCACCTGAGAAAGACAGCCAGTGCTCTCTCAGCCTAGGAAATCGGACAACATTTGTCTATGAGAGCAGAAGGTTGGTAAAACTGTCAGATTGTGTCTGTGGAAGCTGACAAGCGGTAGGCTTGCTCAGCCTATTAGTGAGGGCCTGCATTGTGTATAGTAAGCGCCGGGACATGGCTAGGTTTTTGTTTTGTTATTATTTCTCCTGCTTGTTTTTCCTTAAAAACACTGTATAGCACCTGTATATAGACTTGTATATAGCACCAATAAACACCGCACTGTTTGTCACTACCTCACTGGATTTGGTATCTGTGCCTGAAAGACTGCTTATCCCAGAGAGCTTTGCACCTGCTACCTGTTCCCCAGTTTACTATATATATATATATATATATATATATATATATATTTATATAATGTTCGGGGGTTATAAGCAAAAAATACTGATTTAAACTTGTGCCAAAAAAGGCTTGGTATTCAAGTGGTTAAACCAAAAAAAAGTTTTGGCTTTAGATACACTTTAAAGAGGTTGTAAACTCACCTCAAAGTCTTTAACCTATAGGTAAGCCTATATTAAGGCTTACCAATAGGTGCTATAAATATCTCCTAAACTTGCACCGTTTAGGAGATATTTACATTGCATGCAGCCGATGACGTCATCGGCGCATGTGCTATGGAAGGAACGGCCACCCATGCCGTTCCTTCAGAGCCCTATGCCGTGAACGGCGGCTCCCGCGCTCATGCGCGGGAGTGATGTAATCACGCCCCCGGCTGGTCAGATGGCCGGAGGACGCGAACGAGGAAGCAGGACGGCCAGACATGTCGGCCGCCCTGTCTCTGAGTGGGCGGCCCTGCGGGGGCTTTGTTTTAAGGTAAGTATTTCATAATGAGCTAGTATGCGATGCATACTAGCTCATTATGCCTTTGTCTTTACAGGTTTTTTTTTTCTCATTTTTTTATGAGGGTTTGCTTCCTCTTTAAGCACCATTTACACCTGAGCAGATTGAGGCTGGATTTTAAGTTTCACCAGAAAGGCTCGACACTAAAGTCTCGTACACACTTGTAGCACCCTACAGGTAGGTGCTAGGTAAAAGCATAGCAGGCCTTGTCTGCCTAACAACAGCGCCATGTTTATTTTTGTCAGGTAGGTTGCCATGACTCCCAAGTGTGTCTTCTGAGGAGGGGAGTCTCCCCACTGGCTCTAAAGGAGGCTCCTGATAGGGCAGTGGAGGAAACCCAATCAGAGATACATTCAGGCTTGTATCTACCCCAGGAGGCAGATTCTGTCGCAAAGGATTCTGGGAGAGGATACAAGTCTGAAGGGGGCGCATGGCTCGGTGTCTTTGGCGGGAGCAGAGTCCCAGAAGGGAGAGAACGGCTGTCTCTCCTCCTGTCTGAGGAAGTGGATGTCTCGGGGTGTCGCCTGAGGATCCAGAGAGAGAGTGCTGAGTTGAGCTGAGGGGATCAAGTGTGCCGAGAACCAGCGGAGAGCAAGAGGGGTCAAGTCTTAGGAAAACCTACACAGGTCGTCAGTGGCGGCTGGTGCTCAAAATTTTTGGGGGGGGGCGCAAAAAGAAAAATGTAATAGGTATTGCTTCGCGCCAAAAAACGCAGTAAAAAATTGCGTGACTTTGAAGTCATGGTACAGGCATGGCACAGGTGATGGTACAGGCATGGCATAGGTGATGGTACAGGAGATGGTATAGGCATGGCACAGATATGGTGCCCCCTTCAATGCAAAGAACACTGTGCTGTGCCCCCTTCAATGCAATGAACACTGTGCTGTGCCCCCTTTCAATGCCGAGACCAGCGTGCGTACCCCCTTCAATGCAATAAACACTGTGCTGTGCCCCCTTCAATGCAATAAACACTGTGCTGTGCCCCCCTTCAATGCAATAAACAGTGTGCTGTGACCCCTTCAATGCAACAAACACTGTGCTGTGACCCCTTCAATGCAATGAACAGTGTGCTGTGACCCCTTCAATGCAATGAACACTGTGCTGTGACCCCTTCAATGCAATAAGCACTGTGCTGTGACCCCTTCAATGCAATAAACACTGTGCTGTGACCCCTTCAATGCAATGAACAATGTGCTGTGACCCCTTCAATGCAATAAACACTGTGCTGTGCCCCCTTCAATGCAATGAACACTGTGCTGTGCCCCCACAATGCAGAGTTCAGCGTGCGTGTCCCCTTCAATGCAACTGTGCTGTGCCCCCTTCAATGCAACTGTGCTGTGCCCCCTTCAATGCAATGAACAATGTGCTGTGCCCCCATCAATGCAGAGTTCAGCGTGCGTGCCCCTTTCAATGCAGAGCGCCACAGCATTGTCCCCAATCACTGCAGAGCGCCACAGCATTGTCCCCAATGATTGCAGAGTGCCCACAGCATTGTACCCCAATGATTGCAGAGTGCCCACAGCATTGTCCCCCAATGATTGCAGAGTGCCCACAGCATTGTCCCCCAATGATTGCAGAGTGCCACAGCATTGTACCACAATGATTGCAGAGTGCCACAGAATTGTACCCCAATGATTGCAGAGTGCCACAGAAGTGTACCCCAATGATTGCAGAGTGCCACAGCATTGTACCCCAATGATTGCAGCGTGCCACAGCATTGTACCCCAATGATTGCAGAGTGCCCACAGCATTGTACCCCAATGATTGCAGCATTGTACCCCAATGATTGCAGAGTGCCCACAGCATTGTCCCCCAATGATTGCAGAGTGCCACAGCATTGTACCCCAATGATTGCAGAGTGCCACAGCATCGTACCCCAATGATTGCAGAGTGCCCACAACATTGTACCCCAATGATTGCAGAGTGCCACAGTCAGCATTGTACCCCAATGATTGCAGAGTGCCACAGCATTGTACCCCAATGATTGCAGAGTGCCCACAGCATTGTACCCCAATGATTGCAGAGTGCCACAGCATTGTACCCCAATGATTGCAGAGTGCCCACAGCATTGTCCCCCAATGATTGCAGAGTGCCACAGCATTGTACCCCAATGATTGCAGAGTGCCACAGCATCGTACCCCAATGATTGCAGAGTGCCCACAGCATTGTACCCCAATGATTGCAGAGTGCCACGGTCAGCATTGTACCCCAATGATTGCAGAGTGCCACAGCATTGTACCCCAATGATTGCAGAGTGCCACAGAATTGTACCCCAATGATTGCAGAGTGCCACAGAATTGTACCCCAATGATTGCAGAGTGCCCACAGCATTGTCCCCCAATGATTGCAGAGTGCCCACAGCATTGTACCCCAATGATTGCAGAGTGCCACAGCATTGTACCCCAATGATTGCAGAGTGCCCACAGCATTGTCCCCCAATGATTGCAGAGTGCCCACAGCATTGTCCCCCAATGATTGCAGAGTGCCACAGCATTGTACCCCAATGATTGCAGAGTGCCACAGCATCGTACCCCAATGATTGCAGAGTGCCCACATCATTGTAACCCAATGATTGCAGAGTGCCACAGTCAGCATTGTACCCCAATGATTGCAGAGTGCCCACAGCATTGTACCCCAATGATTGCAGAGTGCCACAGTCAGCATTGTACCCCAATGATTGCAGAGTGCCACAGCATCGTACCCCAATGATTGCAGAGTGCCCACAGCATTGTCCCCCAATGATTGCAGAGTGCCACAGCATCGTACCCCAATGATTGCAGAGTGCCCACAGCATTGTCCCCCAATGATTGCAGAGTGCCCACAGCATTGTCCCCCAATGATTGCAGAGTGCCCACAGCATTGTACCCCAATGATTGCAGAGTGCCACAGCATCGTACCCCAATGATTGCAGAGTGCCACAGAATTGTACCCCAATGATTGCAGAGTGCCACAGTCAGAATTGTACCCCAATGATTGCAGAGTGCCACAGTCAGCATTGTACCCCAATGATTGCAGAGTGCCACAGCATTGTACCCCAATGGTTGCAGAGTGCCACAGAATTGTACCCCAATGATTGCAGAGTGCCCACAGCATTGTCCCCCAATGATTGCAGAGTGCCCACAGCATTGTCCCCCAATGATTGCAGAGTGCCACAGCATCGTACCCCAATGATTGCAGAGTGCCACAGCATTGTCCCCCAATGATTGCAGAGTGCCACAGCATTGTACCCCAATGATTGCAGAGTGCCACAGAATTGTACCCCAATGATTGCAGAGTGCCACAGAATTGTACCCCAATGATTGCAGAGTGCCCACAGCATTGTCCCCCAATGATTGCAGAGTGCCCACAGCATTGTCCCCCAATGATTGCTGAGTGCCACAGCATCGTACCCCAATTATTGCAGAGTGCCACAGTCAGCATTGTCCCCCAATGATTGCAGAGTGGCACAGTCAGCATTGTCCCCCAATCAATGCAGAGACCAGTGTGCGTGCTCCCTTCAATCTACACTTACCTGGCGGCGGCGGGTTCTCCCCTCCTCGATCCGTTCGTCCTCTTCTGCGGCGGCGGTCCTCCGAGCGGCGGTGACGGTGAGTGATGGACGCACGCACCGGCACCGCCCCCATTGTGACGTCACAATCGGATGTCCTGGATGATGATTGGTCCAGGCTGGAGACTGGACCAATCACAGCCAGGATATCAGGAAAGTGGGGGTGCCCAAGTGCAATGACTTGCGCTCAGGTTACGCCCCCAGAAGGCAGCCAATCGGCGCCCTTCTGGGTCGTAAACCCCACCCCCCCCATAGCCACCACATAGGCCGGGGTAGCGGCGAACACAATTTTTTTTTTTCAAAACTTTATTTGTTCGTTTTGTAATTTTTTTTTTTCAAAACTTTATTTGTTCGTTTTTTTTTTCTTCTTGTTTTTTTTCTTTTCTTTAGGGGTAGGGGGGTGGCGCCCTGGCGCCCCCTATGCACGGGCCGCCACTGCAGGTCGTGAGTACTGAGGATTGCCCCTGGGGGTCTGCGTGAAGTGTTAGAGAAGACCACTCCGGTGGAGGTTCTGGGATCCAGTGTCAGTTAACTGTAAAGGGGGTACCTAGGTTGAGGACCCTGAAGTAGCAAAGGGGGTACATAGTCAGTGAACCCTGAAGAGCTAAAAGTGTAAAGGAGGTGCCTACAGATTGGGTCCTGAATTGTACAGAGTACCAGTTGAGAGTTGCAGCCATACGGGAATTCACCACAAGCTACCTCCAGCCGGTGTCAGGCTGGAGTGGGGTAGTCAGTGACTTTGCAGTGCAGCAGTGTTAGCAGTTCTAAGCTCCTTAGTCTTGCGTCTTCTGGATCTAGGATAGAGGATTCAGCACTTCTTTCAAGTTACAGTGTGTTCTAAGCGTCAGTGAGTGTTGGCTAGCATCGGCTGGCGTCAAGGCAGCGTTGACAGACATTTTTCTGGATAAAGTCCCAAGTTGTACCTAGCTGAGCTTAAAGAAGTATCCCACTCATTCCCTTCTCCCATCCCCTTTTCTACAATAAAAACCACAAAACAAAGATGCCGGAGTTGTCGATATCTCAGCTCTCACACCCAGGGTCGAAGCTCACATGGGCTGGAGAGGTAACCTGTAACAATGGCAAACCCACATCAGGCCATAGGCCTGGAAACCTTGCTACACACTATTATTTATTTTTTTTTTTTTGTCATTCAACCCAACAGGGCTGAACGAAAAAAGACTGTCAACTAATTTTGATCTCCCCTGCTTTTTTATTGTGTTCTGACAGGGGGACGGCCCCCCACAAAAATACTCCGGTCAGTGATCCGATTGGCAGACCTTTTTTGGTCATGCCCCTTGGACAGAAGCTGGCTTTTGTCAGACCGACTCCAGTACACACGGGTCGACTGTCAGCCAGTTTTTACTGAACCGCCCGACATTCGGCCCATGTGTACTAGGCTTTAGACTTCCATTATATTCAACAATGCCAGTTCACACCTGAGTGTAGAGTTGCTTGAAGCTCATCACTCAAAAAAAAAAAAAAAGTACATAAGCTTCTTTTGGGGCAGAGTTGAGTGTTTTGGCCCCAACAGATTTCAATGAGAATGCTAAAAAACATACATAACCATAAGTAATAAAATGTTTTCTTGCCTACTAAAAAAAAAAAAGAAAGCTCAAGCCTGAAACATGTGGAAAAACTCCTATACAAACGTCTATAGAAAAAAACACCCCAAAAAGCAACCAAGGACGTTAAGTTCAAGTGTGAATGCCTAGCATGCAGTCCATTTAACCAACAGATATATTCTTGAAATGTTGGATGAAACTTGAGCCACTCTCTTCTTCCAAGAGTTTTGAACATGTACTGTATATTTTTACTTCACCAAGATTTCTGCTCTGGGGCCTGGCCAGCACTACATGGCCTTCTACACAAAATCACCCCATTCAGCCAATGTGCCTCCTGAATATACTGTATGCACCATGGGCGCCATTTATTCCAAAGGAAAAGTCATATTTCCCTAGGTACATAAGCATAATGCACCAACTTTATTTTACAACTGTGCTGCCTCTTTTCTTTTTTCTTTGTCTATAAGATAGGATGTCTTTACGACCTCTTTGATAATTTCGTTTCTTTTTTCCTAACTCTTCTACTGTACGCATTATTGCAGAAGAGTCCTCTACTTCCAGAGCTCCGGGCTTTATGTGAGCTTCGTGTTATCATTTCCAGATTTCTCTTGCAGCACAAGCAGCTGCTGAAATCTGGCATTGAATTTGTGTCACCACGATAAAATAAAAAGATCCTCTGTTGTAGTTTTATAGTTGGACTTCATTTTACAGAGTACTACAAACAACGAAGAGACTGATTGTGGGAGGTAAGGATCGCTCTGTAATACAAGGAACCATCCCACTGCGGGAAGGGATTTTCATTTTTAATAAAGTGATTGCATTTTGTTTCTTGTACATGTATACACTGTGTGCCTGTCCCATTTTCTGTCGTACATGATCTACAGACTTATTATTCTTTTATCCCCTATAAGCTCTGAATCTATTGAAGTTTCATGAAGAATATTTAATTTATTCTTAAAATAGTTCTAACGCCTGACAGCTGATCACATGGTAAAGGGCCGCTGTGATTGGCCCTTTACCCCGATCTGTGATCAGCCGAGTCCCAAGGACTGGGCGATCACAGAGCATGCCGGCCACGCGCCGCGAGAAATGGTATTTTAACCAAGTGGTTAACTGACAATTGTGTGGTCATGCAATGCTGTACCCAAATAAAATGTATATCCTTTTTTTCTCACAAATAGAGATTTATTTTGGTAATGTTTGATCACCTCTGCGTTTTTTTTAATTTTTTGTGCTATAAACAAAAAAAAAAAAAAACTGACAATTTTGAAAAAAAAACCCAATATTTTTTACTTTCTGCCATTTAACCGCTTGCCGACTGCCTAACGCCGATCTACGTCGGCAGTCAGCCCCTCACAGGCAAAGTGACGTAGGGCTACGTCACTAGCTTGTGAGGGTCTAGGGAGCGAGCGCGCGCCCCCGGAGGCGCGCTCCCGCTCCCGCGTGGTCACGGACCCCCCCGCGCGTGTGACCGGCGGACCCGATGTCCGCCGGTCACTCGGCGATCGGCGGGGGAGAGGGAGAATGTCAGGCAGCTTGTGTAAACAAGCCACCTGTCATTCTCCTTGCTGTTAGGATACTGATCACTCGGATCTAGTATGTAGATCCGTTGATCAGTGTCCATACAGCTCAAGCCCCAGCCAATCACAGTAGAAAGCACGCCCCTAGGGATACACACAGCCCCTCCCTCCCAAATAAAGTTAACCCCTTCACTACCAGTGTATTTTTACAGTAACAGTGCATATATATAGCACTGATTACTGTAGAAATGTCACTGGTAACCCCAAAAGTGTCAAAAATGTCAGTCAAGGGTCCGATCTGTCCGCCCCAATGTCGCAGTACCGCAAAAAAATCGCAGATCGCCGCCATTACACGTTAAAAAAAAAAACAACAAAAATGACAGAAATCTTTCCCTTTGTTAGTAAACGCGATAACTTTTGCGCAAACCAATCAAAATACGCTTTTTGCGATTTTTTTTACCAAACATAGGTAGCATAAAACAAATTGGCCGAAAAAGTAAAAAAATTTTGATTTTTAAATTTTTTTTGGGGAATTTCATATAAAAAAATGTGAAAAATATTGCTATTTTTGCAAAATTGACGCTCTTTTTTTGTTTATAGCGCGTGATCAAAAAATCGCACAGGTGATCAAATACCACCAAAAGAAAGCTCTGTTTGTGGGAAAAAAAGGACGCCAAATTCGTTTAGGTACAGCGTCGCACGACCGCGCAATTGTCCGTTAAAGTCACGCAGTGCCGAATCGCAAAATACCCCCTGGTCGGAATGGGGGTAAAATCTTCCGGGGCTTAAGTGGTTAAACCTATCTAAAAAAAAAAAAAAAAAAAACTTCATATATTTAGGCCTATATGTACTCTGCTACATATTTCTGGTAAACAAAAAAAATCCCAATATATATTGATTGGTTTGTGCAAACGTTATAGCGTCGACAAAGTATGGAATATTTTTATTTATTTTATTTTTTTTTAGTATTGGCAGTGATCAGCGACTTATAGCAGGACTGTAATATTGCGGTGGACATTCTGACACTAACTGACACTTTTGAAACTTTTTGGGGACCAGTGACACCAATACAGTGATCAGTGCTAAAAATATGTACTCTCACTGTACTAATGACACTGGCTGGCAAGAGGTTAACATCAGAAGCGATCAAAGGGTTAAATATGTGCCTAGCCAGTGTTTTACTGTACTGTAGGAGGTGTATTTACTAGGGGGAAGAGATGGAATTTATTCCCTGCTTTGCAGGGACACAAGTTCCATCCCTTCTCTCCCGTCAGAACGGTGACCTGCCTTGTTTACATAGGCAGATACTGTGACCGGTCGGCAAGTGGATACAGAAAAAAATCGATATACATAGCAGAGGTAAAGAGTTAATAAAAAGTAATGATATTACAATTGTGTTGCTTGGAGTTCAGCTTTAAAGCTGTACTAAACCCTCCTATCCTTTACAGCCAAGGAAGCTGCCAACTCCGTCTCTCAGATCTGCTGTTGCCATGGTGCCGCATATATGATCGGGTATGACACCAGCCATTTGATGGTTTGACAGTTCAGCTGAGATCACAAGCAACTGTGTCAGTTATCGTTCACCGCGTGCCTTAAATGTAACTGTTTTAAGAAACCGTTAAATCGATGGGTTTAGTGCTGCTTTAAATATATAAATCTTTAACATTGTGTGGGTGACTTTTTTTTTATGTTTTATTTTTATGTTTTTTTTTTTTCTTTTTTTTATATGTGATATAAATTCCTCCCCAAGGTATTTGCTGTGTACAGAAAACCTGCCACCATCCCATAGATCCTAATAGCCATGTGCTGCATTGCAGTGTAGTCTACACATTGTGCTCACAGATCAGACAAGTAAATGTCCTCGTAAGAAATGAGCTCCGCTTCCCCAAAGTCAACTTTTTAAATGAGGTGATTCAGAATAATATAGATACAGAATAACTGCAGTCCTCAGTTACAAAACAATCAACAGTGCCATCTCCTAGGCATAGCAAACCTCCATTGTGTGACTGTACTCATTTCTGATGAGGTTCTGGTTCATCTATTATTCAGCCGCTACATATGGATGTTCTCCAGTGACAGTAGTGCTGAGACATATCACATTAGCGCTGCAAACTGTTAGACATGGATAATGTTAACTCTAAACTGGCTGTGGGGTGAGCAGCAAATAAAAACACTTGTGGGAATTGCCTCCAGCCTCTGCCTTAGAAGAAATGTATCATCACACAGCATACGCCCTGTCATTTCAGCTGTAGTGTCATACTATGAAAGCATATCAGGCAGCCTTTGTAAGCATTGAAAATGATATGTCCTGCCTAGGAGCGGGTATGGCAGATGTCTACTAAAGCCAGTAAATCTTCCTCTGTGCACCCCTGTGATTTTGTTTCACTGTGTCAATGGTCACTGACTTCCCTGATTTTGCTCTTGTCTTAAGCCTATTAGTGGTTTTAAAGTACAACATATCATTGTTTCTCAACCGTTTTTCAGTCAAGGCACCCTTTAAAATTACAAACAAACTCAAGGCACCCTTTAAAATCATAGACAATGTCATGGCACCCATAAAATTACAGACAATCTCAAGACACAGAACACCCTTTGAAATTATAGACAATCTCAAGGCACCCTTTAAAATTACAGTCAAACTCAAGGAACCCTTTAAAATCATAGACAATCTCAAGGCACCCTTTTAAATGATAGACAACCTCGAGGCACCCTTTAAAATAAAGACAATCTCAAGGAACCCTTTAAAATTATAGACAATCTCAAGGAGCCCTGTAAAATTATAGACAATCTTAAGGCACCTTTAAAATTATAGAGAATCTCAAGGCACCCTTTAAAATATAGACAGACAATCTCGAGGCACCCTTTAAATTATGGATAGTCTCAAGGCACCCCATTCTAAAATATGAAAAACGATTCTAATAGTTTTACATACAGTCAGGTCCATAAATATTGGGACATTGACACAATTCTAATCTTTTTGGCAATAAAGTATTGCACTTACATGAGGAAAGTAAAATTGCGCTGAATCGGAGCTGCCGGCCGGACAGTTCCAAACACCCGCCTGAGCGTCTCAACGAGGTGACGTCACGGTCGCGGCGTGCTGACGTCACCTCGTTGAGACGCTCAGGCGGGTGTTTGGAACTGTCCGGCCGGCAGCTCCAATTCAGCGCAATTTTACTTTCCTCATGTAAGTGCAATACTTTATTTTTTGGTTTTAAAATAAACGGGTTTACACTATGGATATCTCCACCATTATTTCCATATGATCACTGGAGCCATATCTGTGGGTACGCCTCTACACCACCAGGGACCGCTCGTTTATAGGAGATTGATATCCCCCGGGGACATCTGGATCTGAGATTTGTCATTTACTTGGCGTATTTCTGGTAAGCAGATAGTTTTGGTGAAGCATTTCAGCGGGTTCTCAGCTCATTTGACGTTACCCTCTATGCTCATCTACCTCCAATATCTGGTAATTGCACTAATATCAAGGTGGTGGCTTATCCTACGGTCTTTATGTGTTACACATTGTTTCGCTTTTACTCATCATATATCTGGTAATTGCAATACGTTAAGGTGGTGGTTCATCTATAGCCTTTATCGTCCTTTTGATTGCTCATATTTGCTCACACACATCAGCATCTGGTAAGCTGCTTGTGTTGGTGGTGGGCTGTATTTTCACCTTCCTTTTTCCTTTCACATGTAGCGGTGTTTAATATGCCTGAAAGATGATTGTTTGACATTTGAGAGGAACTCGGCTCCATCTAGTGGCCAAAACGACACACTGCAGCTACTATGGAATTTCTTGTGATGTGATTTTCCTTTCAGGAAGTTGAGAGACTTCATCATCCATAGTGCTCTTGGACTACCAGGATGCACTGCTTCACCGCACAGCCTTCTGGGGGAAGCTTTATAAAGGAAGGGAGGAGCCAGGCTCAGTCTCTTGGGAGAGACACAGTGAGACAAGCAGGAAGCCAGCGCTGTGGGCTGATGCTGCATGCTAGGCCGAAGCCTCTGGGCCTGAAGTGACGACGCTGAAACGTTCCATGCAAAGCAAGAGACCCTTCCCAGAGGTCCCATCGCTGTTTGCAGAGACCGGAGCCATCCACCCCAAACACCTCGCGCGGCTGGGGACAGAGAACAGAGACTAAGACAGCCGTGGAGAGTTCTAAGGGAAAATCCTGTTGGTGAGAGGGCACTTGCCCAAACCTGACTTTATCTACCAAAAGAAGTAACGTTATCCACAGATAGCTATAGTGTAACAGAATGTGATAAACCCCGGGGTAGATCAGCATACTCTCTCAGGAGATTCATAGACAAACAATAATATCTGTAAAGGAGTCGCCAGAGGCCCATCTCTCTCACAGAAGTTATTGCTCAGCTACACAGATACCCTGTGGTGACAACCAACAGCTCACTGCTCTTTTTCTCTCTCTTGATCTTCATTCCTAATGCGGATTACAAATATATCTGCGCAGTTATCTTGCTAGCGAAGATTCAAGAAGAAGAAAGAAGAGGACTTTGGGGAAGGGACTCAGATAGGCCTATCTATCTTGTACTGTGTCTAGCATCAATGAGGGAGTAGTGTGGGATATTTCTTTTATCTTTTTAAAGCCGATTTAAGTAACCCTTTAAAATAACCGTATTTCATTGTATCTCACTTGCTTAATTTGATATACAGTAAATTAAGCTTTGGTTAATTACAATCCTGTGTGCTGTTCCATTGTGTCACCCAGAAAGACTACCATTGAAGAAGGTAATAAGTCACTGTTGCATATTGAAGTATTGTAGTCCAATCTGTGTATCCATTTGAAGGTCCAGTCCTATTCTGGTCAGTTGTGCCTGAGGAGGGATTGAGCCAGTTCTATAGGGTTGTTAGGCAGGGTGTAGACCCAATAACATAATCAGCAGCTCCTGCGGGGGTGGTGCTACACGTGGGGGCTCGTCCGGGATCTCTACAGTCCTGCAACACAACCCTCTCAGCCACAGAATCCCCCTCAACGCAGAAATGGATCCTACCGCTGCAGCCGAGTGGTGCAGGGAAGAGAATGTCGTAGTGGAAAATGGCCTGGTGGTTGAAATCAAGGGAGAGGTCTGGACTGAGGAAAAACTCCTCCCAGTTTTAAGGGCACTGTCCACAGACAGGAAATTCTGGGTGACTGACATAAAGACAGACACCACCGTTCCACACACGTATGCATTGTGTGAGTGGAGGAAGGGGGTCCCCGATTACTTTAAGGGAACCAGTGTAAAGACTACTGACCAAACAGAACTTTTTTTAATACATCCAGAAGTCCTTACTGAAGGTCCCTCATCCACCACTCCTGGGGGATCCAGCAAAGAAAAAGGTGTCCAAGAAGGAAGTCCAGAGTCACCACCTTTGTCTACCTTTAGCTCAGAACTGTGTGCTGTTCTCGGGGAAATCGTAGCAAAATGTAGTAAGGACTCCCCAAACTATCTGATGACTGGATATAGGAAGCTCAGGACATTCTCTGGGAAACAGCCTGTGCCTTCAACAGAAGATGGGTTTGAAGAGTGGTTAGATACCGCCACTCAGGCTTTGGAAGAGTGGGAGGTACCAGAACAGCATAAGAAACAGAGAATCACAGAAAGTTTAAGGGGACCTGCACTAGAGGCCGTACGTAATCTCAAGCTAAGCAAAAAGAACTGTACTGCACAGGATTATCTAGACATTCTACAAGATGTATTTGGTCGGACGGAGAACGTGGCTGAACTTCTTTACCAGTTAGACCACTGTTACCAAGAAGAGGAAGAGAAGTTGTCCGAATTTATTAGACGCCTGGATAAGATCATCCACCAGATCCTGTTAAAGAAAGGGATAGACCCCCGGAAGGTAGATGAGACTCGTGCACGGCAGGTGCTGAGAGGGGCTCAACCTTTAGATCCCATTGCCATACTGTTGCGAACTCGTCAAGACGGTGGCATTCTAGAATACCCTGACCTGATTCGAATGGTCAGAGAGGAAGAGGTCATGTTGGACAACAAAAAGAAGAGTCGGTAGTTTGACTCAACTGCTCGAGTCAGAGTGATAAGTGTAGAAGAAGGTGATTCGCAAGTTGAACTCCTAAAGACCCAGGTGTCCCAGTTGATAGAAATGGTGTCTATCCTGACTAGTCAGGCATCCACTCTACCTAATGGGAACATATCAGAGAAGCCAGATGAACCTGCTAACCTTAGAGCAGATCCGGAACCGAGACCTACAAGATTGTTAACTTGTTTCAACTGTGGGGGAGTAGGTCATGTTAGAGGAGTATGTCCCAGCCCAGGAAAGGTTGTCTCAAAACCTCGCAAGCCAGCGGAAAACTTCAGAGGGCCCCCGGTGAAGGAGTCAACCGGGTGCCCGCCAGTTTCAAGGGACTCCAGGAGGCTCACTGGTTCAGGGAAACTGAGTCAGGGAGTAAGATCTAGGTACAACGCCCCTCGTTCTATACTCCAGGCTACTGGGGGGAGGAAAATCAATGCACACCGTGCCCAGCGGGGACTGAATCCAAGAAAAAAAAGAAAGAAGAAAAGAGCTTGGGTGCAGAGAACTGAATCAGACAACAAGGCCACTTCAAGAGAATTCCCAACTAACTTGGTCGGGCCTTCCCCTGTAGTCTCCGTCCAGGTAGAAGGAATTTACACAAGAGCCCTCCTCGACACTGGGGCCCAAGTGACTCTTCTGTATAGAGACTTCTATGATAAACACCTTACCCATCTACCTCTGCAGAAGTTGGAAGATCTGGAGATATGGGGTATCGGGACTCAAAGTTTTCCCTATGACGGGTATCTGCCAATCAAGTTGACCTTTGACCCATCAGTGGCTGGTGAAGCTGAAACCTTTGACACCCTAGCGGTGGTCTGTCCTCGTCCGCCAGGGGCTAACAAAAGCTCTCTCATTGTAGGGACCAACACTGACCTAGTAAGGCGCCTCCTGACACAACTGGTCCAGGGACAGGATTCTCCAGCGCCAAGGATTCACCCCATGCTACGGCAGGCCTATCAACGACTAGTATTGGAGCAAGAGACTCCTGCAGAAGGAGTTGGAAGACTCTGGAAGTTGGACAGAACAGAAAAGGTCTTGCAGCCAGGAGAGGTGGCTTGTCTGAAAGCTTCAGTTAAACTCACATGGAAACAGCCTGGCCCTTTTATCATCTTTGAATCAGGTCCACAGGAAGAGGAGAGAGGGATAGAAGTAATCCCTGAAGTGATCCCTTTGAAGGTGTTACAGAAAAACCGTGGAAGGGTTTTAGTGAGTGTCAGAAACACCTCTACTACACCGGTGAAGGTACCGGCCAGATTGCTGTTGGGCCAAGTTAACCCGGCTACCCCAGTTGTCCCATCTGATCTTAAAGAGGAGGGAAGTGGTGAAGTTGTCATAGAAGAGCTCTGCTCTGGAAGCGCTGCCCTCCCACCGGAATGGGTGAAGAGGGCCAAGGCACAACTTGCTCGATGGCGAGGAATATTTTCTAAGGATGAGTTTGACGTGGGCTGCGCCAGGAGTGCCACTCATAAAATCCGCCTGAGTGAGGACAAACCTTTCCGAGAAAGAGTCCGGCGAGTTCCCTTGGGTGACTTAGAAGATCTACGTCAGCAGCTGGCGGAACTCAAGAAGACTGGGGTTATTCGAGAATCCAGGAGCCCATATGCTTCTCCGATAGTGGTAGTCCGGAAGAAAAACGGATCTTTGAGGCTTTGTATCGACTACCGAACACTGAACAGAAGAACCATCCCAGACCAGTATACCACTCCTCGAATTGAAGACGCCCTACAGAGCCTGTCAGGGGCGAAGTGGTTCAGTGTGATGGACTTAAAGAGTGGGTACTATCAGATCCCCATGCACCCTGAAGACCGGGAGAAGACAGCCTTCATAACCCCCGTGGGGTTCTTTGAGTTCAATCGCATGCCGCAGGGGTTGTCAGGAGCCCCTGCTACTTTCCAGAGGCTGATGGAAAGGACTGTTGGGGATATGAATTTGATAGAGGTACTGGTATACTTGGATGATGTTATCGTGTTTGGCAGGACTTTGGAAGAACACGAGGAGAGGTTGGAAAAGGTCCTGAAGAGGCTACACGAAGAAGGCCTGAAACTTTCTCCTGAGAAGTGTCAGTTCTATCAATCCTCGGTCCATTACCTGGGCCACATCGTGTCTGCAGAAGGGGTAGCCACCGACCCGGACAAGCTGGATGCTGTCTCCTCCTGGCCGAGACCTACAAATGTGACCGAACTTCGGTCGTTCCTGGGCTTTTGCTCCTATTACAGGAGGTTTGTGGAGGGGTTCGCCAAGATTGCCCGACCCCTCAATGAGCTACTAAAGAACGAGGAAGATGACGTTCCTGAACTGGTCAAGCCGACGAAGTCCACCATGGGACCCCGGAAGGCTAAGGAATCCATCCAGGATCAGTGGACCCCAGAATGTGAAGGGGCTTTCATTCAGCTGAAAAATAATCTAACCACTGCCCCTGTGTTGGCCTATGCAGACCCCATGAAACCATATGAACTGCATGTCGATGCCAGCCGAGATGGGCTGGGTGGGGTACTCTACCAGGAACATGAGGGTCACTTGCGACCTGTCGCCTACGTGAGCAGGAGTCTACTACCTGCTGAAAGGAATTATCCTACCCACAAACTTGAATTCTTGGCCTTGAAGTGGGCAGTGGTTGACAAATTGAAAGATTACCTGTACGGAGCTGAATTCATTGTCAAGACGGATAATAATCCCCTTACCTATCTGTTGACTACAGCCAAGCTGGATGCCACAGGACACAGATGGTTGGCTGCCCTCTCTAGCTTCAACTTCAGCCTGAAGTATCGGCCAGGAATCGGGAACAGGGATGCAGATGCCCTATCCAGAAGGTTGCATGCACCACACGAACCTGATGAAGAATGGACCCATTTGGCTCCAGAAGGGGTGCGTGCCCTATATCAGGGAACTGAACTTCGATCCAGAGGAGGATCAAGAGCCGAAGAGATTGGGGTTTCGGCTGTCGGGGTACCCAAATACTATTGCAGGGGGACCCAGGTTGAAGGGGAAGATTTACCCCGGCTATCCAAAAGGGACTTGAGGAAGGAGCAGCTGGAAGACCCTCTGGGAAAACTTCTTTTGGAAGCCTTGGAGATCCAGTGCCCTGAGTTGCTTCTAACCGATTCTCCTCAGGGGGCCCGCCTGTTGCATAGAGAGTGGACCCGGTTACAGATCCGAGAAGGGGTGGCCTACCGAAGAGGCCCATCTGAAGATCTGGAGGAGAAGTGGCAACTGTTCTTACCAGCTAAATACAGGGAGAGAGTTCTGGCTGCTCTTCATGATAATCATGGCCATCTGGGACCTGAAAGAACTTTTCAGCTTGTCAGAGACAGGTTCTACTGGCCCTGTATGAGGGCCGAAGTTGAAGGATACTGTCATTCTTGTGTCCGATGTATACAAAGGAAGACTCTGCCACGTCAAGCAGCCCCAATGGGCCATCTGCAAAGCCAGGGACCCATGGAACTGGTGTGCATTGATTTCCTTTGCCTAGAGCCTGATCTGAGTGGCCAAGGGAATGTCCTTGTGATAACAGACCATTTTACCAGATACGCCCAAGCATTCCCAACAAAGGATCAGAAGGCCTCAACGGTAGCCAAAGTTCTTGTAGAAAAGTTCTTTGTACACTATGGGTTACCACAACGCCTCCATTCAGATCAGGGAAGAGACTTTGAAAGCAGACTGATCAAGAGACTGTTAGATCTGTTAGGCATCCAAAAGACTAGAACTACTCCCTACCATCCACAAGGGGATGCCCAGCCGGAAAGATTTAACAGGACTCTTTTGGACATGTTGGGGACTTTGAGCTCAGAGAAGAAACAGCATTGGGGCAAACATGTAGCTGCCATTGTGCATGCCTACAACAGTACTGTCAGTGATGCTACTGGATATTCCCCTTATCGTCTAATGTTTGGACGAGAGGCTCGGTTGCCAGTGGATTTGGCCTTTGGCATCTCGCCCGATCACACCTCTTCAGCATCGCACAAGGGATATGTGGACCGACTGCGGAAGAGTCTGAAATCGGCCTATGATAAAGCTCAGGCCACATCTGATCAACGTGGACTGAGGAATAAAAGGAATTTCGACTTAAAAGTTCGGATCCAAGACTTGCAACCCGGGGACAGGGTATTGTTGAGGAACTTGGGTGTCCCGGGAAAACACAAGTTGGCAGACCGCTGGAAATCCCAACCTTATGTTATCTGCAAGCAACTACCAAACCTCCCTGTGTATCAAATTCGGCCTGAAGGAAGTGTGGGCCCATTGAAGACTTGGCATAGGAACCATCTACTGCCTCTCTCTGAAGCAGTTCGCATGCCTCCTGTCGTAGATTCGCCAGATACCCCTTCGACCTCCCGCCTATCCAGACCAGTCACCAGATCTCAGTCGACACTCCCAGATGTGAGGGAGGGAAATTCTTCATCTGAAGATCTGGAAGATGAAGAGGAGGTACCTGACTGGATGTGGTCATCTCAGTTACCAGAACCCACACCTGCCTCCCTGTCTTCATCCGAATTGGCTGAAAGAGGAACCCTTCGGGCAGAAGCCCCCGAATTCATACCTTTTCACATGCTTCCAGAAGAAGTAGTTGATGATGAAGATCCTGAGGAGGAGGTTGCACCTTTCTCTGAAGAAGAACTGACCGCTCTTGAAACATCAGATTCCTGTGTGTTGGAACATGAGGAGGAGGACATTGAAGAATCCCCAGAAGTGGCTGGTCCTAGTACCTCTGAGATCGTGCCTCCCAAAGAACAGAGGGACAGGAGAGTCATTCACCCACCCAAAAGACTGACCTATGACCAATTGGGTGAATGCTCGGAAGAAGCTATCTTTACTTCCAAACGATCTCTTGATCAGCCTAGTTCTTCCACCGCAGATTTGGTGGAGGACAACCCTAGCTCACCCCCAGGCACATCTGTACAAGCCACCCAAGTGTCGGGGGTCTGTGAACAGAATTACCTTCCCTCCCCTGACAATTGGTGGGAGGTTCCTATGTCGAACCTGTGTTGTAATATGCAGTTGTTGAGTTTGAATTCTGCTTATGAAAAGGAAGATAATTCCCTGTTATGCATATGTTAATGTTTTTGTTGTGTACTGCCAACATATGCACTGGAGTACATGCTGTTGTCCTCTTTGGGGACCAAAGTTTCTTAAGTGGGGGGAGTGTGTAGCGGTGTTTAATATGCCTGAAAGATGATTGTTTGACATTTGAGAGGAACTCGGCTCCATCTAGTGGCCAAAACGACACACTGCAGCTACTATGGAATTTCTTGTGATGTGATTTTCCTTTCAGGAAGTTGAGAGACTTCATCATCCATAGTGCTCTTGGACTACCAGGATGCACTGCTTCACCGCACAGCCTTCTGGGGGAAGCTTTATAAAGGAAGGGAGGAGCCAGGCTCAGTCTCTTGGGAGAGACACAGTGAGACAAGCAGGAAGCCAGCGCTGTGGGCTGATGCTGCATGCTAGGCCGAAGCCTCTGGGCCTGAAGTGACGACGCTGAAACGTTCCATGCAAAGCAAGAGACCCTTCCCAGAGGTCCCATCGCTGTTTGCAGAGACCGGAGCCATCCACCCCAAACACCTCGCGCGGCTGGGGACAGAGAACAGAGACTAAGACAGCCGTGGAGAGTTCTAAGGGAAAATCCTGTTGGTGAGAGGGCACTTGCCCAAACCTGACTTTATCTACCAAAAGAAGTAACGTTATCCACAGATAGCTATAGTGTAACAGAAGGTGATAAACCCCGGGGTAGATCAGCATACTCTCTCAGGAGATTCATAGACAAACAATAATATCTGTAAAGGAGTCGCCAGAGGCCCATCTCTCTCACAGAAGTTATTGCTCAGCTACACAGATACCCTGTGGTGACAACCAACAGCTCACTGCTCTTTTTCTCTCTCTTGATCTTCATTCCTAATGCGGATTACAAATATATCTGCGCAGTTATCTTGCTAGCGAAGATTCAAGAAGAAGAAAGAAGAGGACTTTGGGGAAGGGACTCAGATAGGCCTATCTATCTTGTACTGTGTCTAGCATCAATGAGGGAGTAGTGTGGGATATTTCTTTTATCTTTTTAAAGCCGATTTAAGTAACCCTTTAAAATAACCGTATTTCATTGTATCTCACTTGCTTAATTTGATATACAGTAAATTAAGCTTTGGTTAATTACAATCCTGTGTGCTGTTCCATTGTGTCACCCAGAAAGACTACCATTGAAGAAGGTAATAAGTCACTGTTGCATATTGAAGTATTGTAGTCCAATCTGTGTATCCATTTGAAGGTCCAGTCCTATTCTGGTCAGTTGTGCCTGAGGAGGGATTGAGCCAGTTCTATAGGGTTGTTAGGCAGGGTGTAGACCCAATAACATAATCAGCAGCTCCTGCGGGGGTGGTGCTACACACACACTCGGAGTGATTCACTTGATTATACAGTATCACGCTATGTTTTATTTGTTTTTTATTCCCACACCCAAATTATCATAATCTTGGGACGGCCGTTGTTGAGGAGGAACCCGTCGCAGATTCTCATCTGGCTCGGCTAACCCTTATTCAAGGCTTATTTTACTGCTACTTCTGGTAAGCAGTGAATTCACTTATTTTCCTGCACGGATATTTGGTTGAAATTATCATTTTGGACTTTTCAATTCAATTTACAATTTTTATCAAACATTGGGACTCTTTGGACTCTTGATTTATGTTTGTGTCACTTAGCGCAGCTTCCTCCCCCCTTTTATAGTTTTTGATGTTTGTCACATGTTAAGTTGCTGCTACCAACTTAGATATTAGCGCAGTTTCTCCCCCTACACTTCTCAATATGATATCCAAAGAGCTGTCACTATCAGTGAAGCAAGCCATCATTAGGCTGAAAAAAAACAAATCAAACCCATCAGAAAGATAGCAAAAACATTAGGTGTGGCCAAATCAACTGTTTGGAACATCCTTAAAAAGAAAGAACGCACCAGTGAGCTCAGCAATACCAAAAGACCCGGAAGACCACAGAAAACAACTGTGGTGGATGACCAAAGAATTCTTTCCCTGGTGAAGAAAACACCCTTCACAACAATTGGCCAGATCAAGAACACTCTCCAGGAGGTAGGAGAAAATACAAAGGGTTCACCACAAGATGTAAGCCATTGGTGAGCCTCAAAAACAGGAAGGCCAGATTAGAGTTTGCCAAACAACATCTAAAAAAGCCTTCACAGTTCTGGAACAAAATCCTATGGACAGATGAGACCAAGATCAGCTTGTAGCAGAGTGATGGGAAGAGAAGAGTATGGAGAAGGAAAGGAACTGCTCATGATCCAAAGTATACCACCTCATCAGTGAAGCATGGTGGTGGTAGTGTCATGGCGTGGGCATGTATGGCTGCCAATGGAACTGGGTCTCTTGTATTTATTGATGATGCGACTGCTGACAAAAGCAGCAGGATGAATTCTGAAGTGTTTCGGGCAATATTATCTGCTCATATTCAACCAAATGCTTCAGAACTCATTGGACGGCGCTTCTCAGTGCAGATGGACAATGACCTGAAGCATACTGCGAAAGCAACCAAAGAGTTTTTTAAGGGAAAGAAGTGGAATGTTATGCAATGGCCAAGTCAATCACCTGACCTGAATCCGATTGAGCATGCATTTCACTTGCTGAAGACAAAACTGAAGGGAAAATGCCCCAAGAACAAGCAGGAACTGAAGACAGTTGCAGTAGAGGCCTGGCAGAGCATCACCAGGGATGAAACCAGTGTCTGGGGATGTCTATACATTCCAGACTTTAGGCTGTAATTGACTGCAAAGGATTTGCAACCCAGTATTAAAAAGTGAAAGTTTGATTTATGATTGTCAATCTGTCCCATTACTTTTGGTCCCTTAAAAAGTGGGAGGCACATATAAAAACTGTTGTAATTCCTACACCGTTCACTTGATTTGGATGTAAATACTCTTAAATTAAAGCTGAAAGTCTGTAGTTAAAGCACATCTTGTTTGTTTAATTTCAAATCCATTGTGGTGGTGTATAGAGCCAAAAAGATTCAAATTGTGTTGATGTCCCAATATTTATGGACCTGACTGTAATGCGGCAGCATCCACACACGTAGGACACCCAACATTAGAGGTGATTTCATCTTCCAAAGCAAATACACGTGCCAAATTCCACAAATTTTTCATTTTTATTTGTGTTCTGTGTATTCAACTGCATATACAGTACATTTACATGTTATTGAGTGCTGTTCCCCTAAACCTGTCTTGAGTAACATTTTTCCTTGAATAACTGCCAGTCAGATCTAAAGATGCAAGGCAATTTTGGATGTGGTTAGTGGCCATTATAAACTTCTTAGCTAAAACACTGGTGGATCACTTTCTCTATGTGAGAGATAGCAAGTACCCTGCATTGGGTGTGTTTTCGAATACACTTCCTGAAAACAGGTAAGCAAAATGGCTCCCAGTTCATCAGACTATAGACAAAAAGTAGTATGATGGAAAAATGCACTATATGTATACCTAGCTGTTCACCCACTGATATATACTCATAAAGACACACTACCAGATTGCAAAGTCTTCTGGGTCAAACACTGCCATGTTATAATGGTGGAAGAATTTGCTTGATTGTAATAACCATATTTATTTTATTTTCATTCCTTCCAACTTTAGACTTTCATAAAGAGGGACAGACACAAGAAAGAATAATGCAGCATGTACAACACTCAGCAGTGAAAAGTGGGTGTGCTACATAGGATTGAATGTTGGGCATGGCTTAAATGGGTTTGGTTTAATAGAGTCTGAGTCCACAAATGATATTACTTAGTACATGTTTGCTGCAGTCTTGTACTACTACAGGGCTTCTTTATTACTGCCGTTGAAACAGCAAACACTTTGGTCAGGAAAATGTAACATAGAGCACAGCATAAGGATTTGCAGTGGTTAAGATTATGTATTGAAGCTCCTTACATTGCTGGTCACTGGAAAGGGAAAAAGCTCTGGCATGAGTAGTTAGTAGTTTTAGAAAAAAATGTACTGCTGTTGGTGTTTAGTTGGAGAAAAAATGCACGTCGTCATTGATCAGTAGGAGAAAAACAAAATTCCCTGCAATTGCGTCATTATAAATAAAAAATGCTAAACATTTTTGGTCAGTAGGGGAAAATCAGCCGGCTTCATTGGTCAGTGGGAAAAAAAATGCTTGGTTTTAATAATTAGTGGGAAAAAATACCCTAAATCATTGGTCATTGGGAGAAAACTCTGTGTTTCTGATAAGTTGGACAGAGAAAAAAAAACTCCCAGCGTATGGGTGAGGGAAAATGACCCTGGCATCAATAGGAGTAAAAAATGTCCCAGTATCTGTTGTCAATGCCCCCCACCATCCATCCAGACCCCAGATCAGTGCCCCTTTAATATTCAGACCCCAGACATCCCCTCCCTTTACATTGGAACCTCTGATCATCCACATTTATACTACTTTTCAGGTCCTCAGAACATCACCTCTTCATGCCTCCCTCAGATCAGCCCTCTTTTATCTTCTTTTTATACCCTCGATCAGCACACTGAAGGTACTTTACAAACCCTGATCAGCCTACTATAAGGTACTTGACAGACCCCTGATAAGCCCCCATTCAGACCTCAGATCAACCCCTTTCAAAGTACTTTTCAGACCCCTGATCACCGATTCTTCAGAATTCCAATCAAGCCCCTCCACCCTACAAAACTCTTTAAGAGTTTGGACCAGTTAGGTACCTAACAATAACATAATTTTTGCAAGAAAATTTTACCAAAGGAAAGCCTTGTGTGTTCTATCAAATGATGTATGTATTACTTTGTTATCTTCAGTAATGACAAAAAAAAGGCCTGTAGCAAAAATGTAAAAATGTCTCTGGTCCATGGGGGGTGTACAGGTATGAGGGATGAAAGGTACTGGAATATTAACTTACAATGTGTGCTCTCTGGAAATATATACTACTTGTTCAGATTGCAGAAGTAGCTCTCAGTTTATGACATAGCCTGAAACTGTTAGCAGTGTTTTGTTTCAAGCATTGTTGATCTGTAATGTAATAAAGTGTACAATATGTCAGTAATCTTGATACATATAGAAACAATATCATATTTATCAGTGTTTGTATTAAAGCTGCATCTTTTTCAAGGTAAAAATAAAATGTGCATTTATTCGTTTTTTTTACTAGGAGTCTGCAAAGCATTGCACCCCCAATCAGCAGATCATGAGTGCAATCCCAGGCTCCTGCAGACTGTCAGTGTATTAGCAGTTACACAATGAGGGGAATAATCAATGAACTACCTAGAGTGCTCAACAGTGCCCTTGTAGTTCTATGAGAACTACAAGCTGTTCGCCACAAATTATGTCAGTACTTGTAGTTCTCCTTTTTACAAAACTGTGAATGAATGATGTGGCTGGATGGTCGAAGTCCTGCACAGCCGTTTTTTCTTTTTCTAAAATGTGACCGTTTATGTGGGGAGAGGATCCCCGGCCCGCTGTCACATCTGGGGATTGGGGAGGGCTGCGGGAATTGCAGCAACACTAACATATTACATATTATACCCTGAATATGGCAATGCCATGTTACAAAAGGTGAACTTATCCTTTAAGTACAGCATCACACAGGCAATCTCACATGATTGATTGTGTTAGGAGTGAAGTAAATATGTATATATAGTTAGGTTGAAAAAAGACATTCTAGTTCAACCAATAGAAAAAATAAAAATAAAACCTCTATATACACAATCCTAGGAAGCATGGTCCACTTTTCTCCAGTGGGGAAAAAATTCACTGTATCAACAATCTCTGGCGCTTTTTACCTATAAATGTTAAAAAAATGTTTGATGCAACTGCTTATAATGAAGGCCCCTTGAACCTCTTTTAGGGAAAGGGAGCCTTGACTGCTGGAAGCATGGCATCACTATGGGCATGAACCTAAAAGAGAAGTTAAGTAGCTCCCGTAGGATTAGCTACAAAGACCTGGGGTGACTGGGTGGAACCTGAACTCTAGGAAAAGGCCAAGCTGGGGCATATCCAACTGCTCTGAGGAGATCACCTGTGACAAGAGTTGCCCTGCCTCCCCCGCCCATTGTGATGTTTTGTCATAGCTTTATTGGCGGTTATGACCTTGCCAGCAGTTGATGTTGCTTTATGGGCTATGCCCTCAAGTTAAATTCTGGGGTCAGTCTAATTTCTGTCTGGCACTGCTGGTAAGTACAGACCTCTTAGACTATGTGAGTTTATGTTTTATGGGTGCTCACGGTAGAACTGTGACTGGCATTGTTGTTTGGTAAATTCTTGTGTAGCAAGGGTTTCAGGCCTATGGCCTGATGTGGGTCTGTCATTAGTGCCGGTAATCTCTCCAGCCCATGTGAGCTGTGACCCTGGGTGTAACAACTGAAGCAGCGACAACTCCGGCATCTTTGTTTGTGGTTTTTATTGGAATAAAGGGGATGGGAGAAGGCAATAAGTGGGATACTCCTTGAGGCTTGAACTAATTACAATTGGGACTTTACTCCTGAAATGCCCGTTGGCACTTCCTTGACACCAGCCGGCGCCAGCCAACGCTCACTGACACTGAAAACACTCTGTAGAACAGAAGAAGTGCTGAATCCTCAACTTATAGTCCAGAAGATCCAAGACTGAGAACTGTAGAACTCCTGACACTGTTGTACTGTGAAGGTCACTGAATACTTTCCCCCCCCCGCCTGGCACAGCTTGAGGTAGTATGTAGTAGAACTCTGTATAGCTGTCTCTGTAACTGGCACGCTCTGTACAATTCAGGGCCCAAACTACAGGTGTCCCCTTTGACCTCAAACTCTTCAAGGTCCACTGACTAGGTACCCCACTTTGTAGCTTCAGGGTTCTCAACCTAGGTATCCCCTTTACAGCTAGCTGACACTGGATCCCAGAACCTCTTCCAGAGTGGTTCCCTCCAACTTCAGGCAGACCCCCAGGGGAAATCCTCAGTACTCACGACCTGTGGAGGCTTTCCTGGGACTGGACCCCTCTCTCTGCACAGGCTCTCGGCACACCGGATCTCCTTAGCTAAACTCAGCACTCTCTGGACACTCAGGTGACACCCTGAGACATCTACCTTCCTCAGACAGGAGGAGAGACAGCCGCACTCTCCTTCCTGGGACTCTGCTCCCGCCAAAGACACCATGCCACACACTTCCCCCCAAACGTATACACACTCCCAGAATCCCTTGCAGCATAATCTGCCTTCTGGGGTAGTTACAAGCTGGGATGTGTCCCCTGATTGGGCTTCCCACACTGCCCTATGAGAATCCTCTCACAGGAGCCAGTAGGGATACTTCACTCAGCAGGTACATCTGGAAGCCCTGACACCCTAGCTAAATAAATCACAGCCCTGCTGTTAAGCAGACGAGGCCCACTATACATTTACCTTGCACCTACCTGTAGGGTGCTACACTTGGGTCAATCTAATGCCTGTCTGGCACTGATGGTAAGGACTAAGGACAGTCCTCTTAGACTATGTAAGTTTATTTTTATGGGTGCTCACAGTATAACTGTGATTGTCATTGTTGTTTGGTACATTTTGAAAGTTGTTACTTTTGCAAAGTTCAATAAAGCTGTGGCCTTGCCCTATTTCCAACTTAATCAGCTTCTGTGTCTTTTTGGGGGGGCAATGTATTGGTTTATTTGTTGGTCATAAATGAGCCTATGCTTCTCAGCAGTCAAGTGTTAGCTGGAGTTCAACTTCAATTAGTTAGTTGAGTCCCTCTAGATCTGCTAGTCTAAAGCCCCGTACACACGTACCGATCGTCGGCATACAAACGTCGGTGGACGAAGGATCTGCCGATTGTACGCGTGTTAGTATGGTGCCTCCGACAGATGTCTGCGCACAATCCGCGGACAAAAGTCTTTCTTGCAAACATGAAAATTTTTGTATGCCGACACCAGAACAGACGATTGTTCGCCTGTCAGTACACAATTCGGCCGACACACAGCTACAAATGCCAACACGCATGATCAAACCAAATGAGTTCCCGGAAGAATTTTCTCTAGTAAACTCAACATTTTATTCAGAAAGAACTTTCGGCTCGCGGAAGTCCAAGAAATAGGTGAAATGCGGAGCACATGCTCATCTTGATAAATGTGAGAAGAAGGAAGATGCTGCTCATAATGCCATACTTTTCTAATAAAAAGGCATGTGTTCTGTTATGATGAAGATAATGTTTGTCTATTCTATCTGTTCTATCAAATTTTATAATTAAATAATTTGAACTCTTCACCATTATTTTTGTATTTTCACACCAAAGATCTAACTATTGATATGACCCTTTATTCTTGTATGAATTAATGTCTAAAACATATTTTTCAGGTTATGCACAATATTAAACATGTTAACAAATTCAGATAGGCCATTTTTTATTTTCATTTTCTTTATTTTTTGGATCTCAGCAAAAAAAAAAACCAAAGCAAACATCAATACTTTCCGTATAATAAACTAAACATAAAAAAGGTCCATTTGGACAAAATTAAAATAGAAACTGGCAAACAGGGGTAAAATAAATAATAGGGGGTTACAAAAATTAAAGTTGCTGGTAACTGTAATCAGGTTGCCATGAGGGCAGGTTTGGATCCTGCTGGCCATATTGCCACTGGCCATGTGGCATTTGGCGAGGTGGTGGGTGTTGTGGAGGTGGAGGTGGAGGTGGAGGGCACGGGTGCTCCTGGCATGCATGGCTGTGCTCAGTAAGTATGCCGTTTTCAGCCTTTTGCAGCACATCAAGAATAATTTTTCTGGCATACTGACACTGCCTGAGGTCCACCTTATCCAAAATTTTTGCCGTCATGTTGCCGAAGGACTCATTGGCCTCCGGTTTCCGACGTAGGGCTATGGTGGCCTCCTGGATAAATTCATCGGTTATGTCATCCACGTGCTTCCTCTTTTGCCTCCGTTTGGCAGGAGGAGGTGGTGGTGGAAATAGTTCCACAGGCTCCTCAGGCTCCGCAGGCTCCCCAGGCTCCTGGCTGCAACCTGGCTCCTCCTCAGTGACACTTCCCTGTTGATGAAATGAACAATTGATTAGAATGTTATAGTGTATATAAAAATGCATGTTTGTTATATTATTGTGAACAAATAGCAGACTTTACATACAGTGGCGTATCTAGGGTCTCCAGTGCCCTTGTTGAGGAGCTGTATTTGGCAACAACCCCCCCCCCCCAAGATCAATGTAAAACTGTAACCCACCCCCCAAAAAAAAAATTAAAGGGCATTAAAAGTTTCTAATTTGCCCCTTGTTTGCCCAGTGTAGAGCTCTCTAGTGGGCAATCATTGTCTCAGGTGTGAAAAAGAAAGAGAGGGTTGAGAGATAGAGAGAGGGAGAGAAAGAGGGGGTGTGAGAGAGAGAGGAGGGGGTTGCAGAGAGAGAGGGGCCTGAACTTGCAGAGGGCTTTGATGTAGGGCATTGAGGGTGAAGCAGAGCAGGGAAACAGGAATAAGGAAGCCACCTGCCTTGCTGACCCAGAGTGAGAGACCAGAGACATGGAAGCAAGGATGGATGGATCATTTGCAGGAGCTGTTAGTTTTGTATTAAAAAAGGTTGAGCCAGAGGAATGCTGAGGCTACAGCAGTGTTTGTTAGGACCAGAGGTGTGCTGGGGATGCAGCAGTGTTTGTAAGACCAGAGGTGTGCTGGGGATGCAGTGAGAGGCAGTCTCAGTCTCCTGGTCTTTTGGCTCAGCTGCTCTCAATGTTTTACACCTGCATGAAGCAGCTCTCAATGTTTTACACCTGCATGAATTTGCCTGCAAACTGGGGGTTCTGGGGTGTGCAGGCTGAGTGGATTGTTAAAATAAACAATAAAACAATGCCAATGTTTTTGTGACCCACCCCCCTTGGCCTGCGCCCCTGGCGGTTGCCTGTCATGCCAACCCCTTGCTATGCCCGTTTACATAAAGGGTCAATTATGGTTTAGCTTATAATTTTGTTACATGATTACATTTTAGCAGACAATATATTGTGAAATGCCATACCTGAGTAAAACTCTCCTCCAGGAAATCCTCATCCTGGCTTGGATCAACCGACACTGAGCCCTCTGCCGAAGTAGAAGGCAGTGTTGAAATTGACGGCCTGGATTCCATGGTGTCTGCCAGGAATCGCATGTTATCATAGTACCACAGCCGTGGTACATATACATTCCGTGCACCTGCTCCAGACTGGGTGGACTCCTCTATTTTTTTTAACTCCCGCCTGTAGGCAGTGCGAATACTGTTTATTTTTTTGCGGATATAATTAAAATTTGCCCCAGGACAGACGGGCTTGTAGAAGGCCACCAAATGTTCCATGGCCTGTTTTCTGAGTTTTCTATTTTTATAATCTGCGGACTTGACTTGCCACAAACACGGCAGTTGCCTGAATTCATCAATGAAGCTGATGAGGAAATTATGGCTGGTGAAATTGTCCACCATATTGCAGGTCAGTATATGCCTGCAAGACACAACACAACACAAAACATATTAAAATAGCATGTATTGGGGCGTGTCCGGAAGGGAACCAAGACGGACGTGTGGAACAGGAGCTCCGCCGGTTCCACATTCTAATCAACAGCAATCCTCCGTCTTGGCTGCATCTGGGGGGCTGTCATCCCCCACAGAGCTTCCCCAACCCTGTTGGACACTATCTGGCCGAAAATTTATGAATTTAAACCAGCGGGGGCGGATCGGCGGTTGCGGCCTAGTCGCGACCTGAAGCCGGGGCCTCGATTAGCGCGGCATCCGGCCGCGGACGTCCGAGAAGCGGCTGGCCCGGTAGCTTCCCTCAAGGAGTCGCCAGCCACCAAGCACCCCTAGGCCCTAAGAGTCCTGCCTGGCCTAAAATCCTCCCAAACGGACTCCCAGGAGCGGATCGGCGGTTGCGGCCTGGTCGGGCCCAGAAGCCGGGGTCTCGATTAGAGCGGCATCCGGCCGCGGACCTCCACAGAACAGCAGCCAGCCGAGGTAGGGGAATTGGTGAGGCCTCCTCTTTCATATACCCTAGGCTACCCCAAGACACCACCAAAGGCCAGCCAGCCGTTGCAACCTCCGCCCCACCCATGACACTGAACATTACCCAGGGGATGGAGCTCTCCAAGATGGCCGACTAGGCCCGGGGCTGCGTGGCACCCCGACATTGTCTCCCGCCCCAAGCCGGTGACCAACCACTCCCAGCGCCGAGAAACGCAGGATCGGCAGCCCCTAGACTTAAGGCCCCAGTACGTGTCCCATAACCGGGCCAAGAGGGACCTCAGACCACAGTACCAGGCAGCGATAACGGAGACCGCTCCTCTCAAGATGGCGGATCCGGCGCCTCAGATGACAGACATGGAGGAGGGAGATCCGACTCCGGCCGTCCCGACCACAGAAGGCTTTCAGCACCTCACTCCACGGGGCACAGTGAGTACACACTTGCTCCTCACCCCATCCCCAGCATCTACAGAATCCCTGTTGGGACGGATGGCGGAAGAATACTCACTGTCCCCGGCCTGTGCCTCACCCACTGCGCGCCAGGACCGCCCCGGCCTGTGTGACGCTGCCGGGCCTGCATCCCCACTGCCAGATGATATCCTCTCCAGGATGGCGGCCCTTCTGGATTCAGGATTAGCTCAGGTAGCTTTCAAAATCACTTCTGACCTTAGGGTAGACCTCCAGAACCTGGGGTCGCGCATGGAGCTGATTGAAAACAAATTAGACATGACTGTAGCTAAGACCAACCAGCATACCGGTCTGATCCAAACACTCCAAGAACAATTGGACTCTGCCTTATTCAAAGTTGAGGACTTGGAAAACAGATCGCGTAGGGAAAATTTTAGACTGAGGGGTCTTCCCGACACGGTCACTGACATTCCCGCAGCTATTCACAGCCTGATCAAGGACCTTATTCCGGGGATCCCGGACCACAAGCTAGAACTGGACAGAGCCCACAGGGCCCTAGGCCCCCCCAGAAAGGACGGCAGCCCTAAAGATGTGGTTGTTAAACCACACTTCTACTCGGTGAAGGAGGAGATCATCAAGAGGGCCAGGAATGCCCCTCAGCTCACCTGCATGGGTCATCCAGTCCAAATCTTTACGGATCTAGCCCCATCCACTATTCAAAGACGAAGAGCACTGAAACCATTGCTAACCGTCCTCTCGCAAAAAGAAATAAAGTACTGGTGGGCCTTCCCATTTGCTCTTAAGTTCTCCCACAAGAACAAAACCCACTCCTTTTCCATTCTTCATGAGGGTGAAAGGCTACTCCTTCACCTTAATCTTCTACCACAGCCGCCGGAACGACAGAGTCCATCCACCAGCTCAAGCTCATCTAAGCGCCCGATCCCGACGAGCCCTCTGACACCTGTGTGGACCCAGGCCAAGTTCAAACGCTCCAAAGACTGTAATCCTCCATGATCTCCCCAGCTACTCCTCAACATCTTCCATCCACGAGGACGTGGTTCTCTACAGTTACTTCTCTCTGAAGTTTGTTATCATTCAGGTCCCACCTGACTTCCCAATTAGTCAATTGACTTGCTATACCGGTTATCTTGCCCGCCCTTTTTTTTTTTTTTTTTCCCCTTCCTTTTGGAAACAGACTCCTGTTTTTGGACTTCTTTTTCCCTTGGTCACAAATTTTTATGAGGGGCCGGGAACGTCTAATGTTCCCGTCGAGTTTCTTACTACCTTTTAACATTTTCGCAGTAACCATATTTTTGGCTAAGCCGTTATTGTTTTCATTCCAGGCTTGTTATAAGTTTGTACTGCCTTCAAGTTCACTTTAATGTAATGTTGGTCACCTTGCATGCATACTTTGGTATTATTTTTCTTTTTCAGCATGTTTCAGATGGGCGGGAGCCCTGTCGGGGTGGTCTCGTGCCGCCTCCACCTGTCGCCGGGAGATTCCCTTTATTGGTTGTCTCCTGCGTGACAGCTCCCCGTCACCCAGGACTGGGTGTCGGGCACTTTTCTATGCCTCGGAGCGGATTGATGCAGACCACAATCCGCTCACTCAGGTCCTTTTTGGACGATGGTCTGCCACCTCTACTTTCACTTTTCCACTTTTTTCTCATCTCCCTCTTCCCTTCTTCCATTGCAGCCGAGCTCCGGAGGGATGGGCCAACATCTTTCAACATCCCTAAAGCTACTCCGTTTCGGATTCCCAATGTCTCTCATGTTGTGGACACACTGGGGGTAAGTGGTTTACTGTTCCATGGGCTTCCTTCCTCCAAACAGGATGTCTTCTTCTAAGGTTCCCGCTCCACGTCTCCGCATAGCCACTCATAATGCTCAGGGTCTTAATTCCCCTGTGAAACGCAGGAAAGCGTTCCAGGAAATGCATCATAGGAAAATTGATGTTCTTATGCTTCAGGAAACGCACTTCCCGAAGACGTATAGACCCAAATTCCTCCATGCCAAGTTTCCCACATTCTTCTTAGCAAATGCAAACAACAAAACACGCGGCGTGGCTGTTTTATTCGCTAAATCTTGTAGATTCAACCTGATCTCGGAATTTGCAGATGCGGACGGTAGATTTCTGCTTGTTAAAGGCACGATCGACGGGCAACTATTCTCTTTTGTATCTTATTACGCCCCTAATCTCAATCAGGTTAAATTTTTTCAATCCATGTTCCAACGGCTCCTCCCACATCTAGAGGGCCACTTAATCTTTGGTGGTGACTCCAACACGGCCTTTGACTTTAGCTTGGACAAGTCCAGACCGCCAGGTTCCCAGTCACTAAGACCCCCAACACATAGTGTGAAACTGGCAAAATTGCTTAACCAAACGGGATTGATAGATTGCTGGAGGGAAATGAATCCCACGACCAAAGACTATACTCACTTCTCCCATCCACACCAGACGTATGCGCGTATTGATCACATCCTTGTATCCTCTTCTATTCTCCCGTATGTTCAGTCCGCTTCCATTAAAGACACGGTCTGGTCGGACCACTCGATGGTGGCGGCCACGATAACTCGACCCCACACCACTAATACAGCCTTCCACTGGAAACTCAACGAATCTCTACTTAGCGAACCTTGCAGAGTCTCAGAGATTGAAAAGTCGCTCTCTGAATATTTTCTTCTTAACGACACAGGAGATGTTTCCCCAGAGGTTATTTGGGCGGCTCACAAATCCACTATTAGGGGTAAACTAATTCAAATGTCTTCCAAACTTAAACGAGATAGACGGGCTCATATCGCTAAATTGGAACAAGAGTACTCTACCCTTCTCTCCAATCACAAAGCTGATCCTACCTTGGTCTCCTTGCGCGTCTTAGACGAAGCTAGAGCTACTCTTAACCTGGCTCTCACCGGCTCGGCCGAAAAGTACCTGAGATGGCAGGGAGCCAAATTTTACCATCATAAGGATAAAATAGGTTCCATGCTAGCCTCTAAACTGCGTCCCCAATTTCGCTCGATCCACATTCCTAAATTTTCTATTGCGGGGGGCCAGAAATCACAGAATCCCAAACGCATACTGCCGGCCTTTGCGGATTTCTTCAAAAAACTATATACTTCTGACAGAACAGAGGCTGACCCTGATTTAGAAAGTTTCCTCTGTGATCTCCGTATCCCTGCCATTGCCACCGAACATAAAGATTTACTAGATGCACCCTTCACGGAGGCGGAGATTGCATTGGTGATTAAATCACTTAAGCTGGGCTCGGCTCCTGGTCCGGATGGGTTTTCTAATATCTACTATAAAACCTTCCTAGAATCTTTAACTCCTCACCTGGCCAGGTACTTCAACATGATTCATTCAGGCAACCCGCTGGATAAAGATAGTAACTCAGCCTTCATCTCAGTGCTCCCCAAGCCCGACACAGATCCTGGACAGGTGAGCAATTACAGACCGATATCATTGATTAACAATGACTTGAAAATACTAACCAAAATTTTAGCTAATAGGATGGCTTCTTTTATCACAACGTACATTCACAAGGACCAGGTTGGCTTTATGCCAGGCAGGCAAGGCCCGGATCAAATTAGAAGGGCGATAGACATTGTCTCCCTACTTGGATCAGGCTGGGACGGCTTGGGGAGTCAGGAAGGACTCCTTCTTTCAGTGGACCTACAGAAGGCATTCGACTCAGTCGAGTGGCCTTACCTCTTTGCGATACTGTCCAAATGGGGCTTTGGTCCCAAATTCATAGGTATCATGCACTCCCTGTATTCTACACCCACAGCCAAGATTAGGTACCAGGGGTTCTACTCTGACCCCTTCCCTATTTCCAAAGGCACGAGACAGGGATGTCCCCTCTCACCATTACTTTTTGCAATAGCAATAGAAACTTTGGCGTTGGCTATCCGAGCGGATCCCAACATCAAAGGGGTTTCCTGCGGACCCTCAGAACATAAGTGTGCTCTTTTCGCAGATGACCTCTTGCTATTCGTTACGTCTCCCACTACTTCTCCTCCGAACATTTGTTCCTTATTAGACAAATTTGCAAAAATCTCAGGCCTACGGGTGAACTTCGCGAAATCTTCCATCCTTAATGTATCCATCAATCTCCAAGAAGCTCTTCGACTCCAGCCCTCATTTAAGTTTAAGTGGAGCAACTCTCACATTAAATATTTAGGCATAAATTTACCTTCCAGAATTGAACTCCTTCACAAATTGAACTACACAGCAATCTATCAATCCCTGGGGAGGGACTTGACGGACTGGTCTTCCTATAACCTATCCTGGCTTGGCAGAATTAACTCAATTAAGATGAATGTACTCCCCAGACTCCTGTACCTATTTAGAGCTTTACCTGTTCCCATAATCAGGGACCAGCTCAAAAAATTTCAAAACACAGTAATTAAATTTATCTGGGGCAAAACGGGGCATAGGCTGCACCGCAAAGTTTTGTTCCGGCCTAGGAAACAAGGGGGTTTGGGCGTACCAAATTTTTGGGCTTATTACCGGGCGGCGAGGCTAGCGCAACTTTCAATAGTATATTCCTGATACGAAAAACCGGACTGGGTTCAAATGGAGAGGCAGACGGTCCCGACATACACTCTGGACTTCCTCCTCTGGGCCTCCCCTAGACAAAGACCACCCATACTGTCCCCCACACTCTCAGCGTCTTTTGCACTCTGGGATTCTCTGCGAACCCTGCCGGCTCTGACATCCTCTCTCCAACCGCTCTCACATATATTCAACAATCCACAATTCCCTCCGGGCCTGAACATCAAAGCATTTCAATGGTGGCTCGACAAAGGCCTCTACCGCATAGGGCAGTTTTTCACCACTACTGGCCCATACACTCTGAAACATTGTCACGATAAACTGCAGATGCCCACCTCGGAAGCATATAGGTTTCTGCAAATTTCTAATTTTCTGCGCTCGATCTCTACAGGGATGACTCCCCCATTTACTTTCACGGCCTATGAGACGTGGTGCGGAAACTCAGCGGCACAAAGGGGTGGCATATCTCTGATATACTTAGCATTAATGTCGGAAGACTCCAAACTACCCTACATGGAAGCATGGGAAAGGGATCTGGCGGAGGCGTGGGGGGTGGAGGAGTGGGGAAACATGTTTTTCCGCTCTTTCAGGGGCATCAGAAACATATCCTTGATAGAAGCAAATATAAAAGTTTTAACTCGCTGGTACTTAGTACCCGCGCGAGTCCATAAAATGTTTCCCTCCTCCTCTCCACTATGTTTCCGAGGATGCCGGGTTCCTGGCGACATGCTCCACGTGTGGTGGGATTGCCCGAGGTTACGGAGCACATGGAATAGAGTACACCACATGATATTCAAAGTCACCGAACTTAGAATCCCCAGACGAGCGGCTTATGCCCTGCTGGGATCTAGAGTGCCCAAGATTTCTAAACACCTGCAACAACTAATATTTTTTATTTTTCTGGGCACAAAAATGACTATTGCCGCAGCCTGGAAGCAACGAAAGGTGCCCATGAGACAAATCAGAAACAAAATCACGTGGATTATGTCCCAAGAAAAGATGGTGGCATCCCTGACAGACACGGTAACTACGTTTGAAAAGATTTGGGAACCATGGGCTGTTTATGTGGGAATATCCCTTGTTCCGGGATTGACTTAGGCCATGAGGTTGGGGCGTGCCTCTCTGGAGTTCGGCTGCTTCCCCCTCCCCCCTTTTCTCTCTTCCTTTTTCTACTTCCCTCACCTTTCCTTTCTAGCTTCACTCTCTCTGTTCTTTTCTTCTTCCTTATGTTCAGCAGTCTGGGTCGGTTTTATCTTAGATAGGTCCAAATTTGTACTATATTTCTATGCAGTCCTTGACCCACCCGACGATGCTGTAGATTCCTCCCACCTACTCAGCTATGAGGGAGCTTGGACTCTTTAGCCATAACTTAGACTGTAATTACTCTATGCAGTCAGTCCTTCTCCTTATTGTTAACTTAATTGGTGCGTACTTGGTATCACAGCTCCCAGATACATCTCTGTTGTATTTCTCACTCTAGCCTCATCTACGCATTGTCATCAATGTTGGATCTGCTTTATTGTACAACAATCTTATGTAACCCAGATTGCAAATGTTTAGATTGTTATCTTCTTTATGTTCTTGCTTTTGCATTATTAAAATAAAATATTTGAAAGAAAAAAAAAAAAATAGCATGTATTTTGGCACATAATAAAGATATTCCTAATAAAAGCTGTATAGGGCCCAAAACACACACTTTCTATTAAAAGAGTCGTACCTTTGTTTGTGGGGAAAAGTCGTGATTCGCCGCTCGATCGTGCTCCAACTCTCGATATGTCCGCTAGCGAATCGTCGGCCGAACGATCTGGCGTCCTTTAAATACAGCGCAGGCGTCAACTCCTCCTCCAGTGGCGGGCTTGTGCAGGGGTGTGTACGTGCCGAAGATCAGGCCTACATGCGACACTCACACCTGAAGCAGTGGAAAAATCTTGTAATCAAGAATAATGTCTCAACAATCTGGGAGCTCAATTAGTGTGGGCCGAAGTGATTGGGCCACCCGAAAATCAAGGGCTACACCCATGTCAAAGCCAGAAATGGTGGAGATGGTCTCCATTTTAGAAAAAATGGATTATGATGGCAAGTTGGCAAATTACGATCGGCCCAATGCCAGGAAAGATGGCATCATGGACAAGGTGGTGGCCTGTTTGGTAAAAAAATTCGGTGTGGAGCGATCGAAAGATCAGATTCGGAAATGGTGGTCCGACCTGAAACACCGTGAGCAGGATCAGCTGGGCCAAATCCATCGGATTTTGAAAAAAAGTAAGTTTTATTTTTTATTTATTTTTTTAATCATGCAATATGTTTTTTATAATTTGGTGTATGTTGTATTAACATGTCTAGATTATAATGTCTATGTAAAAAGTTAGATTACTCATTTTAGTTGTCATGTCGTGATTTGATCGATCTATTGTTGATGTTTTAGTATATGACATTAAAAGTCAGGAAGCCATAGTTAAAAATATATGTATTGTGTTGCAACGAACGTTCTTTCCTGCACGAATCTTCTCAGCAAACATTCCTATTAATCACAGATTATTATTCAAACCTTTAAATAGGAGAAAAACTTAACTCCGTGCCAAACAATGGGAAAGGAGGAGGAGAGGTTTGGCAGCTCCATCGGCAGTTGTGGAAGAAGAGGAGGACATGGGCCCAGATGGTGGCACAGATTCCACTAAAGGTAATTGGTTCCTATGCACTGTCAAACATTAATGTACCATATTTTTCGTAGATAACCATGTACATGTCTTCATATTTGTTACTAAAAGAGCTATCAAGCAGGGCACCATGTCCTAACAAATGTACCTCTTGTGACTTTTATGATATGGCCAATGTTTTGTATTATGTAGATGAAGACATTATGCCTGAGGTGATTCTGGTGGAGCCAACAAGTGACCAGACACCAGAGCAACAAGAAGGTTGGTAGTCACCGATTTTTGTGTAGTGGGATCATAGAAATATGTGTATTTGCAATGATTGTTTAACCTTATATTCTTGTATTCCCTTACAAATTTACATTGCAGATGTTGCATCATGCCAGGATGTGGCATCCCCAGCCATGTCAGAACCCCGATCTCCTGGCAACTTGGCAAGCAGCGTGGAAGCCACTTCCGAAACTGTGGAGGAACCAGGACCAAGTGTCCAAGAGCCAATTGTGTGCCCACGTAGGTTTTTTCAGAATGATTTTTATCAGTGTTATTTTTAGCCTCCAATTTACAACACTAGTTCCCTATGGGAGCCTCTTTATTTGAATGGAAGTCGCACCGTAAGTCGGATCAGGATGCTCTGACTTGCGGGGCCACTTGCGTTGTGAAGATTTTTGAGGGGGAACTACACCAAAAAATTGAAGAACCCACCGTGGGTGTCCACCCCAAGTTTACAACCAGGCCTTTTGTGTGTGTTATTGAGTTTGAGGGTATGCCCACAACAAAAAGACAGCGTGGGTTACCCCCAAAACCCCTACCAGACCCTTATCCAAGCATGCAGCTTGTCAGGCCAGGAAAGAGAACGAGCAAGCGGACCAAACACCCCCTGGACCACAGCAGGACACATGCCCTCAACATGGGGGGGTTTTGTTGCTTTGGGCCAGGGGGCCTCTGCACCGCACACACAAAAGCACCTTGCTCCCATGTAGAGGAGGACAAGGGCCTCATCCCCACAACCCTGTCTGGTGGTTTTGGGGGGTCATGCGGCCAGGGGGTTCCTAGGACTTTGGAAGCAACCTTTAACAAAGGGTGGCTCCCAGATCCCAGACCCCAATCCCTATGTGAATGGGTATGGGGTACATAGTACCCCTACACATTAACCACATAAATGGAAGTGTATGTGAATAACGACAGGAGACGTTTATGAAATGTTCTTAAATATCTTCATCCGGTCTTCTCCACTCTGCTCTTTGGATCTTCTCCTCTCCACTCTTCTGCTGTCCAATCTTCTGCTCTTATGTTGTCTGCTCTTTTGCCCTAGGCTCTTCTTCTTCCTCCTGTCCTCCTCCGATGCTGTTGCCGTGCATTCTGCCCGTCTCTGGTCTCTGCATCTTAATATATATACATTACGACCATGCCCTCACAATGACGTCATCATGCGTTCACACCCCTAATAAATCTATAGTAAGCTCAGGAGACCGGCAGAATCATCAGCAACAGCATCGGAGGAGGACACGAGGAAGAAGAAGAGCCTAGGGCAAAAGAGCATAAGAACAGGGTAGGTATTAACTCGAGAGGAATTTAAGATTACCTGGACACCAAATGTTTCTCTATTATTATGACCTCATGTAGGTGATTCACATTGACTCATTTTTTTTTTTTTTTTACAGACCATGTTTTACATAGTTTCACATTAGCCAAATTGACCCGTGAGGCTCTCCAATGCTGCGCAGACCTGGAACAAATAAAGGAGACTGCAACGGCATTACAAATCAAAATGCGCAATTTTGTGGACATGATTGGCAAATTTTAAGCCACAATTTTACTACGTTTTTAATGTTTGTATTGGGATGTTCCTGATGTTACAAATTTTTTATAATGTTTTATGGCATTTTAATTACACTCAGATGTTAAAGAGTGTACCCAAGTTTGGGAAAAGCACTTTACAACACCCTAACCCTAACCCTAACCCTAACCCTGTGAATGTTTGATACTAAAACATTTTTACATTCAACAATGTGTGTTCAATTCTTTATTAGACTTTCGTTGGGGGGTCGAGGTCTAAAGCTGTGTAAAGAAGCACTACATGTATGATGGCTGTCCTATTCATATATTTACATGTTAATGAAAGCATTTTGGACACTGCCATATGCGAGTTGCTGGAGGTGTCAATGAAATGTTAAAGATACCCCCAGTTTTAACGCATATCACAGTGCGATCTGACATTTCACACAGTATCGGATCACACAAGTTTGAACGACTGTGCGATCCTATCCTGATGCGGCTGAATAAATGCATCATGTGCGACTTTTGTGCGAGTGCAGTGCGAATTGAGCCATACAAACTGTATAGCTGATTTTCGCATGAACATCTGATCGCATGTAATAAAGGAGCAGTGCGCTACGATATTACATGCCATCAGATGTGCAGTGTGAATTGAGACATACACTTTGTATGGCTACATTCGCACTGAACACGCATACAAGTCGCACATGACCCTTTATTTCTGATGTATCTGGATTGGATCGCACAGTGCTTAACACTTGTGGAATACAATCCTGTGCAAAAAGTAAGTGGCGGGTCACCCTTATGCAATGCTGGAAGGCTGCAAAGTCGCAGACTTCCCGCATCGCATAAGTGTGACTCAACACTCAAGGTACTAGCAGTCCTAGGATTCAATATGGCATTGATATTGCCAGTAGCAATCAGTGTAGGGAGATCAGTGTAATCTATAGTGTATTGCTTGTTCGTTGCTCTAGTTCACTTTCCATTACCTATATATATAACACTTTGAGATGAACAATGATCAAGTTTCACATAACACTGACATATCCTAACATTGGTGGGCAGTGAGAAGGATGTCATAAATGAACACAACATAACAGGTGTAGGTACTTTGTTAATACCCTAATGTATTATATGAAATATATAGTATGGGCAACTTCTGGACAATGAACACCAATGTAAGGTGACATTAGATGAACCTTGGGTGTGACCTAGTTCTCAATGTGACAGGGTTTGTGTACATTTTGTGGGGTGCAGAAGGCCCTTGTATTTACACCACTGGCTAAAAAATAACACATGGCCATCATCACTTTGGATCAGCTGGTGAGAGACTACAGTCAAGAAACACACTGATGAATGTATTAACCCTTCCAAAGTCACACATATATAACACATGATTAACCCAAATAATTGTGTTTGGCATATGTGCCCAAATGATTATAATCCACAATACAGAATCATTGCAATTTTTGTTTAATGTGTTGAAAAATAATATATCTCTGACATTTATCTTGTGTGTCCAATCTTTAACAAGATTAATGGGTGTGTGACAGTGATTGCTGCCAGGACACAGCTCCTCTCCCCACGAAATAGTCCAGATATTCCTGGCGGATCTGACGGGCCCTGTGTGATGCCAATGCTGACCGTCCAACTTCCATTGACGGCATGGACTCCACTTGGTTAGAAGTTTGGGCCTCTCCACTTGTACCTGGCATAGCAGGGTCAGTATCCAGTTGCTGCAATACATAATTTTGTGCATTCCTGCGTAGGAAGTTGTGCAAAATGCAGCAACACAAGACCACATTATCCACTTTGTACAGTGCCAGGTTTATGGACGTCAGGAATATCCGGAACCGGTTGGCCATTATCCCGAAGGCATTCTCCACAACTCTGCGAGCTCTGGACAACCGGTAGTTGTAAATCCTTTGGTCTGGGGTGAGGTTCCTCTGAGGGTAGGGCTTCATGAGATGCTCCCCAAGCGCAAAAGCCTCATCTGCGATAAACACAAAGCTCATACCCTCAACAGTTTGCTCCCTGGATGGCAGGTTCAGAGTGCCGTTCTTTAGACGACGAGCGAACTCCGTCTGATCAATAACTCCCCCATCCGAATTGCGGCCATTTTTGCCAATATCCAAAAAAATAAACTCATAGTTTGCATTAACTATGGCTAGCATGACTATACTAAAAAAACCTTTATAATTATAATAAAATGTGCCGGAATTCGGAGGGGGGACAATGCGGACGTGCTTCCCATCAATAGCACCCCCACAATTGGGAAAATTCCACTTCTCCAGAAATTGATCAGAAATCTCCAGCCATTGCTCTGCGTTTGAAGGAAACTGTGGGGAAAAAATAAAAAAAATAAAATTAGTGCTTGAGCACATCACATTATTAATTACACACACAGTTGTCTGTTAAATGCTTATGCAACTTGCTAAAAAAATATACAACAGGAAGGCAAAGGTTTGGATATGGGGATGTAACATCTACATACATTTATTTTCAACCTCCTATTGTTCTTATATTGTAAAGGGCCATACACACTAGAAGATTCTCTGAAGACTTTTTCGTGCAGATTTACCTTTTCTATGTAGTGCATGGGCCTACCAGATTGCATAGGATTTGAAAGTGTTTGTTGGACCTCATATTATTTGGTTTTGGTAAATCGGAAGGATAAATTGTTCTGACAATCTTCTAGTGTGTATGGCCCATTATACTCACCAGCTAGAGCTGAGATTTACAAACTACGGCCATCCAGCTGTTGCAGAACTACACATCCCATGAGGCCTTGTAATTCTCTGACATTCACAGACATGACTAGGCATGATGGAAATTGAAGTTCGTGAACAACTGGTGGGCCATAGTTTGAAGACCTCTGAACTTGAGCTTTGGTATATGCTGACTTTGAGATTTAGCATGTGGGTGGGGGATGGGTAAGTAAAACTGGGCATTTATACATCAATAAGGGCTTGTGGTCAGTGAAGGTTTTAACATCATTACATAAACATACAGAATCATAGGTGGGAATGGATGGACTGATGTATTTTAGATAAATCATTAACTAGGTACTAAAACATTTGCCAAGGAATAATTGTTTGAGGGAAAGCAATAAAATGACCCAAATTCAAAATACTGTTAACAGGCAATGCGTTTAGGGACACATAGGAGAGAATGGTGGGGTGGTTAGTGGGTAATTTTACAAATGGTTAAAGATGATCTACATCTTTACTACTATGTGCATGCGGACAGAGGGTAGTTTACAAATAATGGCCTGTGTCAATTGCTGTACATCCAAAAACATCATAATTCGGGTGAAACTAGTAATGTAATGTAATGTAAAAAATCAAACATACCTTGATATAGTCCTTCTGCAAGACCTTGATGATGGCAGAGCAGGTCTCAGGGATGATGATACCAAGAGCTTGGGGGGAGATGCCTGTGGTGAACTTCAGATCCTGCAGGCTTCTCCCTGTTGCAAGATACCTCAACGTCGCAATTAACCTTTGCTCAGGAGTAATTGCAAGCCGCATACAAGTATCCTGCTTCAGAATATAGGGGGACACCAGGGCAAGAAGACGGTAAAAGATGGGATCCGTCATCCTCAAATAATTCCTGAAGTCATCAGGATTATTTTCCTGGAGCTCCCTCAGCAAGGACATATGAGAAAATTGATCACGGTTAAGCAACCAATTTTTCGTCCAGGAGGTCCGCTTCTTCTTCCTATTGCTCGTACGTCGTCTCAGAGCCAAAACTCCAACACTAACGACAGCAACGGACGAATTCACGGTCGCCATAATAAATTCTCGAACGATGTCTCGGAAAATAGCGAAATGTCGTCAACCAAACAAATGCTACCGAAATCAGCGCGAGATGCCCAGAAGGGTCACGGCCAAACACTCACTTCCTCTTTTGTAGCGGCGAACGTGCGTGGAACGTAGTGACGTCATTTTCTGTCGGAAGACAAATGTCCTGGGCAAGTTTAGAGCACTTTTCAACAGACAAACAACAAACACACCAGCCGCGAACATTTGTAGGACGTTCTGTCGGCCGACGATCGGTACGTGTGTACGGGGCTTTACACTACCCTCTCTCCAGACTGACGATGCTACTGTTCAAAGGTGTCTGCTTTACTACTTCATACAAATTGGCAAAGGGCAGCACAATTGGGTCCCCCTCCATGGGTTTGTGGCTGCTCCTCTCCCTTTTAAATACATTTTCTCTCATGAAGCTCAGATTTTTCCTTGGACTGGCTTTATTGGCCCAGCGACATCATAGTGTGCTCCATCTCTAAGCCTGTAATACAGGAGCTTGTTGTCTGTGGCTGGCCATGAAGACGCTGGTCTTGAAGGGTCCTTAAAAGGGTTGAAAACATGATGGAGAAGACTGGCTTGAATTGTTTTCAGATGTAGTAGCTTTTGAGATCTGGGGGCAATTTTTTTGCTAATAAACAAATTCTCATACAATTTGATAACCAAGGTGTAAATTTATACAATTAACTGCTTGTCCTAAAAATCTATTTTTGTAATTAAATTGCTGCGGTATTTTTTCATCCTATGCCTGAAGATGAACATTTAGGGAAAAGCTAAATACATTCCTGGCAAATTAAAAAATATTGCAGATTCTTTATCTCGTTTTCAGATTGACCATTTCAGACAACTTTTACCAAATAGTGTAAAATTGTTTTGGTAGTTGGACTATCTGTGGAAAGTAAATTTAAATACTGCTTTGTATATAATGCTATTAAACATTTCTTTGCCCCAAATACATGGACCAAATATTCAGCTGCATGGAAAAATGAATTTCTTTTAATAAAGACTTTGTTTTTTTTTTTGTTTTCTTTTTTTGGTGTACAGTACCTACTAGTGTATTGTTTTTGTTCGTACCCTATTGGATTACTATATTTTTGTGACCTGTACAGGTTGCTTAAAGCGGAGTTCCACCCTGGATTTTTAATTTTTTTTTTAATACCCCCGGGACAGTCAGGGCTAGTACATTCCACAATGGCTAGCCTCTGATCTGTCCCGGGTTGCACTTACCTGTTAGGACAAATACTTACCTTGCAAACGTCTTGTCCAGCGCTGCCATCTCAGATGTGGGCAGCTTGAAGCCAGCGAGATCCCCTTCGGCGTCTTCTTCCGCCTTCTTTGGTCCCACGATGCTCTGCGCCGGCCCCGACGTCACTTCCGGGTCACGCGCGTCATCCCTCTACAGCTTCTGGGCATGCCCAGAAGCTGTTTAGAAGGGGATGACGCGCGCGACCCGGAACTGACGTCGGGGCCGGTGCAGGCGCAATGATTCCTGGGAGCTATGACGTTCAGCTCCCAGGAATCATTGCAGAGCCAGGAAGTGACGACGGGCCGCGGCCGAGGAAGGAGGAAGAAGGAAGTAAGGTAAGTATTTTTTCTTCGCTACGAGGTAAGTAAAAAAAAAAAAATATGCGATTATACATTTCTTTTTCAGGTGACCCGGAGCGAGAAGATGGAGGTAAGTATAAAAATAGGGTGGAACTCCACTTTAAGTGCCTGCCAATAATGTTTTATGTCTTTGTATTCCCTTAATTTGAATAAACCCAATAAATATATCTGTTACAAAAAAAATTTTGTCTATATTTTGATAACCCATCTGAACAATCTGTCTTGGCTTTCCTGTGTTTTATAATACAACATCAATTTTTATATAGTAACCTAGTTAAAACTTTTGTAGGAGTTTATTTTTTTATCCTAAAGCAGAACTAAACTGTATCTGAGCACCGCAAACTGAAAATATGTTTTAATTAATTTTACTATTCAAAGTAAACCCCACTATCAATCCATGTCTCTATGATTTATTTTGTTAAAAATCTCTTTGAAAAACTTCACCCTAGCATTTTCATTCGCAGACATCTTGAGTATGGGCAAGATGATTCATGTAGCATTCTCTTTCCTGAATCCAGCTGCCGTTAGCTCAGGTATGCAGACATGGGGGCATGCTTAGCTGAGAAAGCCTCTCCTCCCCTCCTCCAGATTAAAGGGAAAAATGGCCATGAAGAATATTGAGCTGTATGACATCATTTTGGCATAGCCCAGGAACCAGGAAGCAACTAAAGAAATGTAAAAAAAGTTTAAAAAATAAAATATAATATACCTTCCTACCTATTTACTAATGCTAGCAGCATAAGGATTAAAAAAAAGTTATTGTTGATTGAAAGAGTTTAGTTCAATTTTAAGCTTAGAAATCTTCCAGGGTGTCGTATTTTTTCTCTATCGTTCATTGACAGATGCAGCTAAAGCAAAAAAGAAGAAAAGTGGGATTTCGGAGGCCAATCAAGGAGGGATGATCACAAATAAAACAAAGTAGGTTTTTTATAAAAACATATTTATTAAATCATAAAGATAAAAAAGAGGACGAATACGTATGCATACATATAGATATAAAAAGACAAAGGAAACATGAATGCAAAATACCAAATTGGAAACAATAATGTCTCTATAGGGCATAGCTGACACGATTTGGCAGAGGCTTCTTCAGGGCAAAAGAGACCTTCAAGACAATTATTCTACAAAAAAATGACATACATTAATCACATATCCCATATCATCAAATATATATATACATAACATCACAGCACAAAAAGCGTCTAGACGCACATATATACAGTATATAGCTCCAATAAACACCGCACTGTTTGTCACTACCTCACTGGATTTGGTATCTGTGCCTGAAAGACTGCTTATCCCAGGGGGCTTTGCACCTACTACCTATTCCCCAGCTTACATATGGTGGACGCCTGTGAGCAGTGGTAGTAAGTTACTACTTAAAGGGCCAGTACCTGGAGTGACTAAACATGGAGGAAATCCTCAAACAGTTGGTGTTCTCCAACACTACACAGCACAAAGCAAACGCTGCACAGCAGCAAGCAAACTCTTTGCTTCAAGAACAGATTGGTGCTGTACAAGGACAAACCCAGTTGATGTTTGAAAAAGGTCGAAAAGTTCAAGGGGGCCGAATACTTTCGCAAGGCAATGTATATGCATATACATCTATATTAACCCCATAAAATCATGAACAGTGCATAACATTTCCCGGGGCAGGCGTCGGGACCATATGGACGCCCCCTGCTATCACTGTGACTGCCTCCGCTTCATATGGTCTTTTTATATTTCATTTTATATGTATGTATACGTATTCGTCCTCTTTTATCACTATCTCTTTACTCACTAACGTTAGCTAGTGTCAGGAGGATCCTCGTGGTAAACTACAAGCGACAGCCGGCTGAGGTTTTTTACTGGATAATATAGATCCTTACGGCCTCCCAGCCTGTCCAACGAGCAGGTTATAGTCCCGCACTAGGCCTCGCCATGACGGAGCCCCTGTGGACGAAGACGAGCCTGCTAGTGGATGTTCCACTGGGACGCATCGACCTGGAACTCCCTGAGTCGCAGCGTACCCCTCGACTGGCAGCACCCACACTCAGGGTGGGAGGTGGTCTGTCCGGAGCTGAGCCCACCTGATCCATGGCATGGTGAGTAAACTGAGCCCCCCATGTCCCTAGTGGCCTCTAGGGGGGGATGTGGGCCCACTCTTGGTGATAATAGGATCCCATTTTCCTAAAAGATCCCCCTGGCCTATCAGGATCCTGGCCCTGCCCTCCCTGCTCCCACATAGGGGCGCTATATTCGGTGCCTGGCGCCCGAGGGGGAGGGGGGTATACAACGATATCTTATCCTGTGGGGTCTGTTTAGGTAGATCCCTGGTGTGGCCTTGAATCTGGGTCCTGACCGCATGGCAGCGTTCGGCCGCCATCTTTGGTGTGGGCAACGGCTCCCTATGTGTGAGGCGATGTGGCTATTTTCCCTGGGCTTCCAATGCAATTGTATTGGCGCCATTTTGTTGTAGCCTGATGCTACACATGCAGTACGGCCTCTTGTGGATTGATTTCACTTCCCGTGACATGGCTTCCTGTGCTCAGTTCTCCATGCCGCAGACATTGCTGGTTCCTCTGTGAGGTGATACAGTATGGGGTTTTTTTCTGAGCATTCCCTGCGCAGTCTGCTACCTGCCGCTGTTTAAAGGGTAACTCCAAGTACAGCGCGATTGGGCGGTGTGGACTGCGATCGCGAATTTAAAGGGGCAGTGCACCTCCTTTTGTCACATTGCAAAATGGGGTCCCAGGAGGTAAATTCTCCATCAGACCCCCTAAGTGCGACTGCCGGTATGTCCGGCTCGCAGTCCATACTGTTTTTTTTTATTTTCTGCAACGTTGGAAAGTCTGGCATCAAAGGTTGCTCTTGTCATGAAACATGTTGCTAACCAAAAACGGCCGCTGCCTTCTCTGTCTTCTGATTCTTCTGACTGATATGGTTGCCACTGACAACCCCCTCCCTGTCCTCACATTCGGATGGTGAAGAGGACCTGTCCTCCTCAGCTGCAGCGTGGGAACGCACTATGGTTGAAGCACTGATTTGTTCAGTAAGAGAAACTTTTCAATTGACTGATGAGCCCACACAGTCAGGAATGCAGGTAGTTTTGGCTCCTGCAAAGCCCAGAAATTTGGTCATGTGTTTCCTTGTCCCAAGGCCTTTCACGATACTGTGAATGGACAATGGCGGGTTGTCTTCTAAGCGATTTAACCGCGGTTATCCCTTTAATGACTCGGTCTCGAACTGCTGGACGGTGCCACCTAGGGTGGACCACCCTATTTCCAGGTTTAATAAATCTACTGTGGAAGCTGTGGAAGATTCTCCGGCCTTCAAGGACCCAGTGGACAAATGAGTGGAATCCCTTTCCCGCCACCTCCATGTTTGGGCGGGTTCGGTACAAAAAACGATCTTGGTGTCCATTCTGGTTTCACAGATGGTTATGGTAAGGGTTAAAGTGCTTGGGGGTAACTAGTACGCTGAGATAGTTCCCCTAACCTTGATTGGACTCACGGACCAGATGGCCCAGGCCCTGGTGTTTCTGTGTGATGCGTCCTTCGACACAGCCCCTCTGGTTGTCAGAGGGTCAGCGGTAGAGATTGTCATATGCCACATGGTGTGGCTTAAGAGCTGGTCGGCTGACCAGGCTTCCAGAAGGCCTTAACAGATCTCCCCTTTCTGGGCGAGCGATTGTTTGGAGACTCCTTGGATGAGTTGATAAAAGGCTACATGGGGGGGTAAGAGTACTCTTCTTCCCCAATCCTCCAAAGGCATTTTTTTGTGTCTCAGGGACATAAGAGAAAGGTAAACTGTTCAGGGCCTCTGGAGGGAGGAAAAAGGCTTGGGTAAGCCCAAGACCAGTCAGTCCGGTTCGGCAGACAAAATCCTCTTCTGCATGAAGGGGCACCCTCACCCGTTTCTGGGGTGGGGGGACATCTGCGTTTCTTTCAGGAACCCTGGATGTCCTTGATCCAGGACAAATGGGTTCACAAACCGATTTGTTCCGGGTGCAAGTTTGAATTTGGTTTCTGCCGGCAAACAGATTCTTTTCCTCACATCTTTGTCTGTCTCCAGATTGCTTGAAGGATCTCAGTTAGGCAGTCCAGGAACTCCTTGCACAAGAAGTGATTGTGTCGGGTCCCTCACAGGACCAATTTTGAGATTTTTTATTTAAACCTGTTCACGGTGTCCAGGAAAGAGGGCAAGGTGTGTCCTAATTTGGACCTCAAGTCTGTGAACCGCTTTGTGTGGGTGCAGTAGTTTCGGATGGAATCCATTTGGTTGGTAGTAGTGTCTTTAGATCAGGGGGGATTTTTTAGCCTCCATTGACATAAAAGATGCGTATCTGCATCCTATATACGGGGGACACCAAAGGTATCTCCGTTTTGCGGTGGCGGAGGAGCACTTTCAGTTTGTGGCGTTACCTTTTGGTCTCGCCTCCACTCCCACAGTCTTCACCAAGATTTTGGCCCCAGTGTTGGCGTTGCTGCGCAAAAGAGGGATTGCAATCCTAGGATATCTGGACGATCTCCTGTTGAGAGCAAACTCTCACCCAGCCTTTTTGGGCCATCTGTCAATCACGGTTCAGACCCTTCTAAGGGTTGGGGTGGATCATCAACTTCAAATAATCTGCACTGACCCCGTCAGTGTGACTGGATTACCTGGGACTAACTCTGGACTCTTCCGTGGTGAGGGTCTTTCTTCCCAGGGACAAACTTCAGAAGTTGTAGGGAGAGATCCGATTGCTGCTGAAAAGAGATTTCTCTTCTCTACGGACATGCATGAAAAGTCCTGAGTCTGATGGTGTTGACCTTCGAGGCGGTCGAGGCGGTGGAACAAGGATCTACCGTCCTTAGACAGAATAATACGTTTGAGCTGCCTCACGAGGTCAAGGCTCTGTTGGTGGCTTCAGTCACCTGCCCTGAGTCAGGGCAAGTCCTTTCTACCACTTCTGTGGACGGTGGTTACCACAGATGCCAGCCTGTCAGGCTGGGGCAGGGTGCTGGACGACCCCTGTGTCCAGGTAGTCTGGTTGACAGAGGAGTCTTCTTTACCGATCGATGTTCTGGTACTCAGAGCAATCAAGATTTGTTTGATCTATGGCCAAATCGACTGCTCGGTCTCCCGGTTCGGATCCAATCGGACAATGCCACGGCTGTGGCTTACATCAATCATCAAAGGGGCACAAAGAGTGCCTGGGAGGCCGAGGAGATGGCTGAGATTCTGACATGGGCAGAAGGATGAGTTCCAGCTCTTTCCGCAGTTCACAGGTTATCGAGGTTTCTCCGCAGGATGGCGGTGGAGAATGTTCCAGTGATTCTGGTGGCACCAGACTGGCCTCGTCGGTCTTGGTATGCAGACCTGGTAAAGATGGTTGTTGTGCCTCCATGGCGGTTGCCTTTGAGGGAGGACCTGCTGTCTCAGGGGCTGATCCTCCATCCTGCTTTACAGTCGCGGGCTTTAACGGCATGGCTGTTGAAGACCAGGTGCTGGGAGATAGCGGTCTCTTTGAGTCTGTGCTTCCTACCCTGTTTGAGGGCTAGAACAGCGACTTCCAGAAAGATTTATCATTGCATGTGGAAGATGTATATTTCATGGTGTGTGTCGCAAAATTGCACTCTTGCCTTTTCTTCGGTGGATAGGGTCTTGGCTTTCTTGCAGAAAGAAGTTGAGCAATGGTTAGCCTTGGGCATGATCAAGGGCCAAGTGTCAGCTTTGGCGATGTGCTTCCAACGCCCGATGGCTGCTAATTCCTTGATTCACACTTTTCTTCAAGGGGTGTGTCATATGGCTCCTCTGAGATAATCCCCCTTGCTTCCGTGGGATATGACTTTGGTTTTGTCTTTTCTTTAAAAGCCTCTTTTTGAGAATATAGGGACATATGCCTTTTTTATAGCAGAAGGTTGCCTTTTGGTGGCTATTACTTCTGCTCGCAGAGTATCTGAGTTGGCGGCGCTTTCCTGTCGTTCGCCTTATTTGGTCGTCCACAGAGATAGAGTGGTTTTCCGACCTAATCCGTTTATTCTTCCTGTGGTGGTGTCTGATTTCCATTTCAGTGCAAACATTGTTTTGCCTTCACTTGTCCTAAGCCCAAGGAAATTGCCTTGCACTCTCTGGATGTGGTTCGGGCGATCAGGGTTTACTGGTTGGCCAGGGAGTCCTTTAGGAAGTCAGACTCTTTTTTGTCCTTACTGAGGGACCTCGTATGGGTTTGGTTGTGTCTGCTGCGACTATATCCAGATGGATTAGGCAGACGGTTCTACAGGCTTATTCATTGAAGTGTCAGGTTCCTCCTTTCCCTGTGACAGCGCGTCTTACCAGAGAGCTGAGTGCCTTTTGGGTTTTTCTTTATCAGGCCTCTGTTACTGAAGTGTGTAAGGTGTCGACTTAGTCGTCCGTGCATACTTTTACAAAATTCTACAAGGTAGATTTGTTGGCATCTTCGGATGCATCCTTTGGCCGCATGGTTTTGCAGGCTGCTGTTTAAAGAGAGACTTGTTTTTCTTTTTCAGGGGTTTATATTTGCTTTCTATGGGTAAGCTCCTGTGGTTCCTGGTTGAGCTTTGTTACCCAGTTGGCCTTTGGAAAAGCGCTACCTGTTTTTTTTTTTTTGGTTGCGTTCTTCCCACCTCTCATGCCTACACTGCTTTGGGACGTCCATATGGCATAAGAAGCATAAAAGCTGTGTCTGTCAATAGACGATAGAGAAAACTGGATTTTTGTAAGAACTTACCGTAAAATCCTTTTCTCTGAAGTCCATTGACAGACGCAGCACCTGCCCCTCTGTTATGGGGATGGTTTGTGTCTTCTTTTTCACTGCTTGCTATAAAACTGGCTTGTGGCAGAGTATGTGTGGGGTTATGCCATGAAGGACAGCCCCTATAGGCATGTCAGTGAATTTATTCCTGCCTAGTACTACTCCTGAAGGGGGCAGCATAACATTATGGTATAAGAAGCATAAGAGCTGCATCTGTCAATGGACTTTAGAGAAAAGGATTTTACGGTAAGTTCTTACAAAAATCCATTTTTTTTTTTCTGTCAACCAGGCAAGTGGCATAAGAAAAAGCTAATTTATTACCTAACAATAGAAGGCCTATTTCAATTGATATTTAAATAAGAGCTATGCTCAGGTAGTGCTATCGTTTGCAATTCACCATATGAAGCTTTGTTTTTCTTTTTGCTTTCATACTAGCCTTCTTTGCTGCATTGAGTATTTCTCAATTTGTTCTGAAGATTAAAAGAGGTGAATTGGGTCTTATGTTTAATGAACCTGCTCTTTCTTAAGCATGTATTTGTTTATTCATAAAAAAAAAAAAAAAATCACTTTGGCAAAGGTCAATGGCTCAATCTACTTGCCTGCAATGATTCCATAATATGCCCTATTCTGTTTGTCAGAAATTACCAATCTGTCAGACCTAGTTGTTTAGGCAATTTTCTTTTTCACATTGATAAGTCCCATTACTAAATTCAGGTAATTTCTATTTAAATGTCTACATTTTTTAGGTCTTAATCATCCTAAATTTACTTCATGCTGTTAGATCTGGACCTAGACAACTACATAATAAAGAGGTTGGGAAAATTGGAGTCTTGTAGATTTAACATTTATATTCTTCCTAACCTTTTGCTTTAAATCTTTAGGTGCTAAAAGCTACCAGTTAGCATCTCTGATCTGTTACTATAAAAATTTGGGTATGAATCCAGATAGTTCTCAAGTTCTTTGGAAAGCTGTTAAAGGCTTGCAGTGGGATAATCTCTATTTTCATTTATCTTTACCAAATTTTGCTTTCTCCTTCAACTTTTATTATTCATCTTGGAGGTAATGACATTATTATTTTTTTTTCTAATTATTCTACTGTCTATCTTCTTAAGTTAGAACTTTTGAGAAAATAGGAAAGTGTCCTAAATCACTTGAGAAAGTTTATGCTTCTTATTAATGGGTTTTAATTTCATCATTCTAAGTTGGAGGGAGGCATTGCTGGTCTATATAGACAAGATGATATACAGTGGGTGCGGAAAGTATTCAGACCCCCTTAAATTTTTCACTCTTTGTTATATTGCAGCCATTTGCTAAAATCATTTAAATTCATTCTTCTTCCTCATGAATGTACACATAGCTCCCCATATTGACGGAAAAACACAGAATTGTTGACATTGTTGCAGATTTATTAAAAAAGAAAAACTGAAATATCACATGGTCCTAAGTATTCAGACCCTTTGCTGTGACACTCATATATTTAACTCAGGTGCTTTCCATTTCTTCTGATCATCCTTGAGATGGTTCTACACCTTCATTTGAGTCCAGCTGTGTTTGATTATACTGATTGGACTTGATTAGGAAAGCCACACACCTGTCTATATAAGACCTTCCAGATCACAATGCATGTCAGAGCAAATGAGAATCATGAGGTCAAAGGAACTGCCTGAAGAGCTCAGAGACAGAATTGTGGCAAGGCACAGATCTGGCCAAGGTTACAAAAAGATTTCTGCTGCACTTAAGGTTCCTAAGAGCACAGCGGCCTCCATAGTCCTCAAATGGAAGACGTTTGGGACGACCAGAACCCTTCCTAGAGCTGGCCGTCCGGCCAAACTGAGCTATCGGGGGAGAAGAGCCTTGGTGAGAGAGGTAAAGAAGAACCCAAAGATCAATGTGGCTGAGCTCCAGAGATGCAGTCAGGAGATGGGAGAAAGTTGTAGAAAGTCAACCATCACTGCAGCCCTCCACCAGTCGGGGCTTTATGGCAGAGTGGCCCGACGGAAGTCTCTCCTCAGTGTAAGACACATGAAAGCCCGCATGGAGTTTGCTAAAAAACACCTGAAGGACTCCAAGATGGTGAGAAATAAGATTCTCTGGTCTGATGAGACCAAAATAGAACTTTTTGGCCTTAATTCTTAGCGGTATGTGTGGAGAAAACCAGGCACTGCTCATCACCTGTCCAATACAGTCCCAACAGTGAAGCATGGTGGTGGCAGCATCATGCTGTGGGGGTGTTTTTCAGCTGCAGGGACAGGACGACTGGTTGCAATCGAGGGAAAGATGAATGCGGCCAAGTACAGGGATATCCTGGACAAAAACTTTCTCCAGAGTGCTCTGGACCTCAGACTGGGCCAAAGGTTTACCTTCCAACAAGACAATGACCCTAAGCACACAGCTAAAATAACAAAGGAGTGGCTTCACAACAACTCCGTGACTGTTCTTGAATGGCCCAGCCAGAGCCCTGACTTAAACCCAATTGAGCATCTCTGGAGAGACCTAAAAATGGCTGTCCACCAACGTTTACCATCCAACCTGACAGAACTGGAGAGGATCTGCAAGGAGGAATGGCAGAGGATCCCCAAATCCAGGTGTGAAAGACTTGTTGCATCTTTCCCAAAAAGACTCCTGGCTGTATTAGATCAAAAGGGGGCTTCTACTAAATACTGAGCAAAGGGTCTGAATACTTAGGACCATGTGATATTTCAGTTTTTCTTTTTTAATAAATCTGCAACAATGTCAACAATTCTGTGTTTTTCTGTCAGTATGTGGTGCTATGTGTACATTCACGAGGAAGAAGAATGAACCTAAATGATTTTAGCAAATGGCTGCAATATAACAAAGAGTGAAAAATTTAAGGGGGTCTGAATACTTTCCGTACCCACTGTATATCTTTCAGACATTGGTCTGGATATTTTTACTCACTTGAGCCCTAGAAGGTTTTACCCTCTTCATTACCAGGGCATTTTTTGCTATTCAGCTCTGTGCTACTTTAACTGGCAATTGCAGTCATGTAATACTTTACACAAATGACATTTTTTTTCTTTTTTTTTTACACAAATAGAGCTTTCTTTTGGTGATATATGATCACCACTGGGGTTTTTTAAAATTTTTTGCAATATAAACAAAAAAAAAATAACAATTAAAAAAGAAAGAAAAAGTCTAGTTTCTCTATATTTTGTGTCGTAAAACATCCAATAAAATCAAATTTTGTCAAAAAATGTAGGCCAAAATATATTCTGCTACACGTCTTTGGTAAAATAAATCCCAATAAGTGTATATTAATTGGTTTGCATTAAAGTTAGAGAGTCTACAAACTATGGTGTATATATACACTGCTCAAAACAAATTAAAGGAACACTTTGAAAACACATCAGAATGGGGAAAAATATCATGCTGGATATTTATACTGATATGGACTGGGTAATGTGTTAGGAACCGAATGATGCTACATTGTTTAATGGAAATGAAAATTGTCAACCTACAGAGGGCTGAATTCAAAGACACCCTGAAAATCAAAGTAAAAAAATGATGCAGCAGGCTGAATGCAGCAACTCAAAATGGTACTCAGTAGTTTGTATGGCCCTCACGTGCTTGTATGCATGCCTGACAATGTGGGGGCATGCTCCTTTATTCCCTTCCCAGCATTCGCTCCATTCCACTGTTTCATACAACTCCTCTTGTCAGTACACACCGATCTGCCCTGTCAGCTCTCCCTCCTCCCCTCGCATCGGCTTCACCCGGGGCACAAAGGGGGCGTACCGCCCCCTTCACTCGGCTCCTCCCGCGGACGATGCCTGTTCAACCTTTGACCGGCTCCGCCTGGCATCCGGGGGTGGGGCGTACGTTCCAGCGGCGGGGGATCCCATTGGCCACATCCTGCGCAATCGCCCTCTTCACCCTATTTAAACAGCAGCGGACATAGCTCATCTATCCGTTGCTGTTACGGACCATATCCGGACCAGGACACTGTGGAAGTTCCAACACAAGGTACTATATATATGAATAGACACTCAGGGACAACGTCGACCAGGCATCATTACACATTTTGAGATGCCTGTCACCCCTTGTTCTGCAGTTATAGACCTAGGACCTGTACCGCAGACCTGTACTCCCTGTCACCTGCATCCAGGTATTCCCCACCACCTACTACCCCCCAGCACCTGATACAATTTTTGACATTAGTATATTTTCATTTTTTTTACCTCTTTACACTCCAGATCCAGCAAACTGGGCCAATATTTGGATATCCCCTGGCTCCCCCACCCAGATATCCTCCTCTCATAAAAACATACTAGTACCCTATTTTTCAGAGTACTTATACATTAGCACATATCTGGTATCACACCTGCTATATCTTCTCATTCCAGTACCGGCATTGGGGGCCGTCCTTTCCCTAATCACCTTAGGGAGACATATGACCTTTCCCTTTGCCCCCTCTGGATGAACATTCATTGAACTGCTAACCCACCTAAAACGCAGTTTCAACCTGGTTACACCTGATAACATTACAGCTCGATACTAACATAAATATATGTGTTTCAGAGAACTCTCCTCCTTTTGGAAATGTATAATATCTACCTTGGAGCCCTCTTTCCAATACCCCCTGGTAACCATCTGGCATACCCTACAAGGTATATGACCTCACACTCTACCATCTATTTCAAATAAGAACGATGGCTACCTAATATACTAACATCATCGCACATACTTCTTCTAACCCCCTTACCCATGCTACCAGAGACGCCCCTGTGGCCTACTCTTTTGGCATCCTCGCTGAAGCCCCCTGAGGGGAGGACACCATCTGCCAGCACATCTCGGTCCACTGACAACATCTTCCACAGCAGACTCTCTAATAGCTTTCTTGATCTTACCTGCCGCGACTCTCTTGTCACACCTGGACATTCATTTTCACTTTTTAAGTTTGTTTTCTTTTTTGATTGATTATTATATTATATCCTAATAAGGAATGTTACCCACATATGCTACAATCCAGCTACTAACATGATACCATTTACTGCATTGTTTAGGAAATCAATTTTCTCCATTTCCAGGCCCCTGAAGAAAGGCTTATCCGCCTAAAACGCATCGGGTTGGAGGATTTCCTCATCTATCTTATCATATACCCTATAGTATATGTATTACTTTCATTCCACTATGGTTTTACACCCACACATTTCTGTATATGTTGTGAAATTGTATATTACTAGATCCCCTTTGATCTATTTTATTTTGTTATCCAATAAATGATTTAATTTTACTCTTCTTGGAAGTGTGATTGCCTCTAAAGTCCCACCCCCTAGGGGGAACCCTCTTCTGTTTTGTTACTGCTTCTTTTGAGACGATGGATGGTGTCCTGGGGTATTTCCTCCCAGATCTGGACCAGGGCATCACTGAGCTCCTGAACAGACTGAGGTGCAACCTTGTGGCGTCGGATGGACCGAAACATAATGTCCCTGAGATGTTCTATTGGATTTACATCAGGAGAGCATGGGGCCATTCAATGGTATCAATTCCTTCATCCTCCAGGAACCGGCTGCATAATCTCGTCACATGTAGCCGGACATTGTCGTGCACCAGGAGGAACCCAGGACCCACTGCACCAGCATAGGGTCTGACAATGGGTCCAAATATTTCATCCCAATACCTAACGACAGTCAGAGTGCCATTGTCTAGCCTGTAGAGGTCTGTGCATCCCTCCATGAATATGCCTCCCCAGACCATCACTGACCCACCACCAAACTGGTCATAATGGAGCAGATAAAGGTCTTGCTGATGGGTTAAGGACCTTCTTTGGCCCTGTCCAGCTCTCCTAGAGTAACTTCATGCTCTTGAGACTGTGGTAGGAAACACAGCAAACCTTCTGGCAATGGCACATAATAATGTGCCATCCTGGAGGAGTTGGAATGCCTGTACAACCTCTATAGGGTCTAGGTATCGCCTCATGCTACCAGTAGTGACACTGACCCTAGCCAAATACAAAAGTAGTGAAAACAGTCAAAAAGAGATGAGTAGGAAAAAAAATGTCAGTGGCCTCCACCTGTAAAACCATTCTGTTTTGGAGGTTGTCTCATTGTTGCCCATCTATGGCACCTGTTATTTTAATTAACACCAAATCAGCTGAAACTGATTAACAACCCCCTCTGCTACTTAACTGATCAGATCAATATCCCAGGAGTTTAATTGCTACACTCTGATTAAAAAGTGTTACTTTAATTTTTTTGAGCAGTGTATTTCAATATTGATTAATCCTGATGTACTAACGTATATATTTTGGGGGGTTTAATACCTCTTTAAGAACCCCTGATCTGAATGCTTTCAGCCTATGGGTTTCTACATAGGAAATGTATAGGTAAATATTCATATTGGACATAAATATTTGTATTTTCATTGTAGTCAGAAATTGACACTCCCAGGTCCTGTTCATATACAACATGTACAAACAAACCCCAAACAAAACATGACAGTAGTTGGTGGAGAAACCCTTTTTGGCAAGCACAGAGGTAAGATGTTTCTTGTAGTTTGCACACATCTCAGGAGGCGTTTTGGTCCTCTCTTTTTTACAGATCTTCTCTGATTGCTTGGCAACTTGAAGTTTCAGCTCCCTCCATACATTTTCAATAGGATTAAGGTCTGGAGACTGGCTAGACCACTCCATGACTTTAATGTGCTTCTTCTTGAGCCACCCCTTCACTGCCTTGGCGTTATGTTTTGGGTCATTGTCATGCTGGAAGATCTATCCATGACTTCACGTTCTGGCTGGGAGAAGAAGGTTCTCATCCAATATTTTACAATATATGGCCCCTCAATGTGGCAGAGTCGGTCTGAACCTTTAGCAGAGAAATAGCCCCAAAGCATAATGTTTCTACCTCTGTGCTTGACTGTAGGGATGATGTTCTTAGGGTCATAGTCAGCATTTTCTTCCTCCAAACACGATGAGCCCCTCTTTTCAAGAAGGCACATGTACAGTCATGCCAATGAACATCTAAATGATTCAGAGAAGGATTGGGAGAAAGTGCTGTGGTCAGATGAGACAAAAATTTAGCTATTTGGCATTAACCTGACTCACTGTGTTTGGAGGAAGAAAAATGCTGACTAAGAACAAAGAGTTGACCCACCCTTTGCAACTATAACAGCTTCAACTCTTTTGGGAAGGCTGTCCACAAGGTTTAGGAGTGGGTTTATGGGAATGTTGCACTCTCCACTCTAATTCATCCCAAAGATGTTCTGTCGAGTTGAGGTCAGAACTCTGTGCATGCCAGTCATGTTCCTCCACCCCAAACTCGCTCATCCATGTCTTTATGGACCTTGCTTTGTGCACTGTTCCAAATCAAATCAAACCAAATCAATTGCCCATCCACCTCCACCTTCTGTTTGAGGATGCCCCACAGATGCTCAATAGGGTTTAGGTCTGGAGACATGCTTGGCCAGTCTATCACCTTTACCCTCAGCTTCTTTAGCAATTTAGTGGTCGTCTTGGAGGTGTGTTTGGGGTCATTATTATGTTGGAATTCTGCCCTGCTGCCCAGTCGCCGAAGAGAGGGGATCGTGCTCTGCTTCAGTATGTCACAGTATATGTCGGCATTCATGGTTCCCTCAATGAAATGTACCTACCCAGTTCCGGAAGCACTCATGCAGCCCCAGAGCATGACACTCAAACCACCATGCTTGACTGTGGGCAAGACACACTTGTCTTTGTACTCCTTACCTGGTTTCTGCCACACATGCTTGACACCATCTGAACCAAATAAGTTTATCTTGGTCTCATCCGACCACAAGACATGGTTCCAGTAATCCATCTCCTTAGTCTGCTTGTCTTCAGTAAACTGTTTTCGGGCTTTCTTGTGCGTCATCTTTAGAAGAGGCTTCCTTCTGGGACGATGGCCATGCAGACCAATTTGATGCAGTGTGCGGCGTATGGTTTGAGCACTGCCAGGCTGACCCTCCATCCCTTCAACCTCTGCAGCAATTCTGGCAGCACTCATACATCTATTTCTTAAAGACAATCTCTGGATATGATGCTGAGCACATGCACTCAACTCCTTTGGTCGACCATGGCGAGGCCTGTCCTGTTAAACCATTGTATGGTCTTTGCCATCGTTCTGCAGCTCAGTTCCAGGGTCTTGGCAATCTGCTTCTAACCTAGGCTAGTGATGGCGAACCTTGGCAACCCAGATGTTTTGAAACTACATTTCCCTTGATGCTCAACTACACTGCAGAGTGTATGAGCATCATGGGAAATGTATTTCCAAAACATCTGGAGTGCCAAGGTTCGCCATCTTTATGTAGAGCAACAATTTTCTTTGCCATGAGGTGCCATGTTGAACTTCCAGTGACCAGTATGAGAGAGTGAGAGCGATAACACCAAATTTAACACACCTGCTCCCCATTCACACCTGAGACCTTGTAACACTAACGAGTAACATGACACTGGGGAGGGAAAATGGCTAATTGAGCCCAATTTGGACATTTCCACTAAGGGGTGTACTCACTTTTGTTGCCAGCGGTTTAGACATTAATGGCTGTGTGTTGAGTTATTTTGAGGGGACAGCAAATGTACACTGTTATACAAGCTGTACACTAACTACTTTACATTGAAGCGAAGTGTAATTTCTTCAGTTTTATCACATGAAAAGATATAATAAAATATTTACAAAAATGTGAGGGGAGTACTTTTGTGAGATACTGTAGCTAAAGACTGCTGCTACCATGTGATTGCTGTGACCAATCACAACAGATCATATGACAATTGTAAACAATGGATGGCTTTGTTTAATGCCATCCATTGTGTACAATTGTGTTACTAGCTGCGATTGGTCACACTGATTTGGGGTATTTTCACCAAAGAAATGCAGGATACACTTTGGCCTAAACTTATGAAGAAAGATTATTTATTTGCAAACTTTTATAACAGCAAATTTGCATGAAAATAATAAAAATTTCACACGAGTACAGTGTTGCATTACTGCACAATTGTGATTCAAAGTGCGACAGCGCTGAAAGCTAGGCTGGGCAGGAAGGGGGTAAACGTGCCCAGTATTAAAGTGGTTAATCCGGCCCTGGGTTTGGTAAGAGGTAGCATACAATTGCAGAGGCTGGTGGGTTCCTTAGCCCCTAAATAATTCCAGTCCAGGTTTTTTGTCCTGGGGAAGTCACAGGTGTTTTTTTTTAGAGAGGGGAAGTGTATGCAGAGAGAGAGCTCCAGTAATGAATGTGAACAGACTGGGCAGTGGTCTTACAGGGACTGAGGCTGTCTTGAAGCTACCAGAAGGACCAGAGCTAGGGAAAGGAGTCCCCTATGTCCCGAGGTCAACTTTTCTCATGCGTTGGAAGAGGCTCCACTGACTGCATCTTTAGTAAGTGGACTGACTTTAATTTGCTCACTGTTTTGTTTGAAGCATGTTTTTATATATATATATATATATATATATATATATATATATATATATATATATATATATATATATATGAGTAGAGTACCTACACAGTCTATTCGTAAATCAAATATGTGTAAATACAGTATATGTCTGTGTGTGCATGCTCTGGTTCCTCGAATGGATATGAAATGCTGCATGGTAATATGTATAATATTTTCCCATCTTCTGCTTTTCAGTGAAAAGAAGCACTAAGGCTAATACGTGATGATGGTCAGAGTGTTGTACCATAGCAACCAGAAACCCTAAATTGTGTAACCCCAGTATGCTGACGTCTAATTAGTTGCTATAGGTTACCACCCTCTACTAATTTCTGTTGCTATTTGTATTATTTGTAGAATTCTCTTTTAAAGGACATAAACCAGTTTTGATCTGCAGGAAATACTGGAGCATTGGTTGATGAATCTTTGATAATGTTACTGCTCTGTGAATGGATGACAGGATGGTACAAAATCCAACACAGATTATTCACAAATCATATAAGTGAAAATATCTATATGCCTTAGGCCTCTTTCACACGGCCGCTCCGTTTTTTTTCACGGAGCGGATGACATTTGTGTCATCTGCTCTGTATGTCCGCATATCATCCCATCCGTTTGCGGATGATATACGGACATAATATAAGGCTATGGGCATTGCAGATGTCAGCGGATGACACCGCTGACATCCTATTTTGCGTCCTTTTCCGTTTTTTGAACGGAGGAAAAATAGGGTTCTGTTCCGTTCCAAAAAACGGAACAGAACTGAAAGGAAGAAAATCAGATGTCAGCGGATGGTATTTCGCTGACATCCGCAATGCCATTGACTTACATTATGTCCGTAAATCATCCGCAAAAAAATAGGATGATTTGTGGACACACGGAGCGCCCGTGTGAAAGAGGCCTTAGGGCTTGTTCACACTTGACAAAACTTATAACGCTTAACAAACGCTCCATTACCGTTTTCATGGCGTTAGTATGGCGTTTGCTGAGTGTTACTATAGACTTGAATGGGAGGCGCTAAAATACTTCAAACGCCTCCTGACTCGACATGAGGCTTCAACTTTGAAGCGAAGCAACGCTAACGCTTCAGTGCTGTTCAAGTGTGAACAGCACTGTGTGCTGTCTATTGTATCTTGTGCATAGGCGTTTGCGAAGCATTTTTAACACTTCTCAAATGCCTGCTTTTCATGCAAGTGTGAGCCTAAGGCCCCTTTCACACGGGCAATCCGATCCGCCTGTCAGTTTCTCAGGTGGACCGGATCGGATGCTCTATGCATCCCTATGGGGCAGCGGGTGTCAGCGGAGACCTCTCCGCTGACACCCGCTGCTATCCGATTCCGATCTTGTCCGTGAAATCCGGTTGGATGGAAACCTTATTTAACGTTCATCTGAAGAATCGGATGAGAACGGACAGGCGGCCCATTCTCATCCGATCTCCCCATAGGACAGCGGGGATATGACAGCTCCATCTCTGCACACAGAGTGGAGACAGAGCTGTCATACGCCTGCTCAGCAGGGATCGGCAGATCCATCCCCCACTGAGCAGAACGGACTCCGTGGACCGCACCGCCCATGTAAAAGAGCCCTTAATGTTGTCTGCTTTCGGATCCATGCCCGCATGTCAACTTTTCACATGTAGCTACATGTGGCTGTGTCCGTGCCGCTGCTGTGTCCGCATGCACCTCTATAGGCTGCCTGTACACCACCTGGGGGGATGCAGGCGCAAAAAGATAGAAAGCTTGCACCTGTCTGACATCCCGGTCACACCGATCGCAACATTGAAATCACTTGAAGTAGCATTTCAGTGCCACTTGGAAGATATCTGTGCTACTTCATGCACAGTTGTCTATGCAAGTTGCAAATTAACTTTCAAAAAGTAGTGCAAGAACTACTTTTTAAAATTGGTACGACTCCAACGGAGTCAGTCGCACTGATTTGACCATTTCCAATGCAGACAATAGGGTGCAACTTGTCATGCGATTTGAAACTGTCAAATCACATGACAAGTCACACCTGTGTGCCCAGGGGGCTGAATGAAGCCAACCACCATAAGGTAATAAACTGGACTGCAATTGGTCTACAGATGTGTGTGCACACAATGTAAAAGGTGTAACTCAAGCCATCGTGATATTTATTTATATTAATAATTCCTTAGCTTTGCTGTTTATGCCTTTACTTTATTCATTGTAAATTTCTCACTACGCATTGTTATTCCAGGCCAATGCCTCCCTCTACCCCCCAACCAACATCACTGAGGCCGTTATGACGTACACCAGTGCTGATGATCTGTTTCTGTTCCCTTTGGGCAAGTTGTCATTCACAAAGCACAGCCTGTGAAGATGATGCTGCGATTGGTCATTGCTGGCAGTGAGACGGAAGTATAGCACTAGCTGTACCAATATAGAGCAGTGTAATACATTTTTTACAGCTAGTAAAGAAAACCGGAGATAAACTACCATAATCAATATCCATAAAATATTTGCATCAGAATTTATATTTATTTATATAAAATGAGCAAAGATTCTATTAATGTTTTCATTAAGGAATTCACACAACTATATAGCTTCAAAATTCTTTTGGCATCTCAAATCACACTGCAATCACAAAACGCATGTTCAGGTGGCATTCATTTTCAATGGCACCTAAAAAGTGATGGGGTTTTGCTATGAGAAATCATGCGGCAATCTGCAAACAAGCGAAAGTTGTCAATCCAAAATGGAGCATGAGCTTCTTTTGGATGACAAGCTTCCCAGGTTGTTGTTTGCCGTGATTGCCATGGGATTTATCGCGTGATAATCATGCCAAAACTGCATCCTGCTTTAATGAATTACACCTGAACACGTGTTTTGCGATTGCAGTGCGATTTAAGATCTCGGGCAAAATTGCAGCAATTCTGCTTGAGATCACAAAACACCAAATGTGATCCACACATTTTTTCTAATTACATCTTATTTGAACAATGTGTGAATCCTAGGTGAAAGTTGCATAAATCTTAGGTGAAAAACATTGGATCTGTTAAATAGACCCCTAATTGTAAACTTTCAATTGGCTCCGGGGCTGTTTTTCAGTGGGAACGCAGTCCCAGCACTTCCAGTACTGTATATAATGACAAGGTGTGCTGGAGGGTCTATTGATGCTGGCTGCTGGGGGATCTATTGTTGTTGGAGGAGATCTTTTTTTTTTGCATAATCTATTGTTACGGGGAGGTCTGTTGGGAAATGCTTATTTTGCTGGGGGGGGGGGGGGGGTTACTTGTTGCAAGAGGAGATCTGCTGTTGAGGGAAAGGTCTATTGATGCTTGCTGCTGGGAAATCTGTTGTTGCTTCTCAAGGTTTATTGCTGCTGGGGTGGTATATTTTTGCAGGGGTCTATTGTTTCTGGTGGAAATCTATTTTGCTCAGTTGGGGTCTATTGTTTCTGGCTGCAGGGGATCTATTTATCTGCTTTTCTTGTTATCATTAACAAATTCCATACAAATGACTTAGCACCACAAAATGATACGTGGCTCTGTATTCTCTAAAAGGGGTGGTACTGAAAGGTGGGGGGGGGGTGGTATCAAGAAATGGTGGGTAGGGGGTGGAGACCAGAATTAACTCAGAAATTGGGAGTTCTCTAAACGGGGAAAAAAAGCCCTTTTTACCTCTAAGCAAATTGTTAATGCAGAGTTCCCCCCAAAAGTTAAACTTCCGCTTATCTGATTGCTCCCCCCCCCCTCCAGAGCCACATTTGGCACCTTTCAGGGGGGGAGGGGAGGGGATTGGGTACCAGTTTTTGACGGATACCCATCCTCAATTCCAGCAGACTCGGCCGCAACGAAGTACGTCACAAGTCCGGCCCCCCTCCTTTGCCCGTGACGTGCCATTCAGAATGCACAGCATGCTTTGCGCATGCGCTGTAGGGAACTGGGCGTGAAACCACAAGGCTTCACTGCAGGGCTCCCTTACTGGCAATTGTGGCGGCAGCACCCGACAGCCGATGAAAACATCTGCTGGGGTGCCGACATCGCTGGATTCCAGGACAGGAAAGTGTCCTAATATTAAAAGTCAGCAGCTACAGTATGTGTATGCTGCTGACTTTAAACTTTTTTTGTAAAGGCATATAATCCACCTTGTGAAAACAACAAATGCACCCACATTAAGAAGAAAAAAACGTGAGCACAAATACATTTTTGCATTTAGTCATGCAGAGTTTTCCAACCGCAATCAGTGCATCTTAAATGTAATGCACAGGTTCTTGCATTACATCCCAGTCCCAGGTGTGTGTGTGTGGAGATATAAGCCTACCATTGCGGGGCCGGAGAACATAAACAATCGGAGTGACCTCACCGTGCTTGTGTTCATTGAGATGTGTGTGGAGGTATGGATCTATAGAATGGGGTTCAGGTAATAAAGAATGAATAGTAAGCACAGTGACATCATGGCACGTGTGCTCCATTGAGATCTACACATCTCTCTGCTGCTGTGGTAGATAGGACTTGTAGACTTTGCATACAGACTACATGCTGCAGGGTGACGAACTCCACATTTCAGGAAAGTACGTGGGGATGGTATTTGAAGATCGGGGGTTTGGGAATGTGACCATGTTTTATGTTACACAGTATATATGCTAGACCTAAGCATAATTGTGAAACTGATCAAACCTTTCAGTCTGCTTGTACAGGCAGATTGTATTGTATGTGGAAATCAGGGTACTCCTCTTACTATCTGTTATTTCAAGCAGTTTTCTTGTGTTTTGTAAGATGTTTTATTTTTGGTACCAACCTAGTTATGGTTGTATTTATGTATGTTTAGGCAATTCGTTTGTATTGCATAGTCTGTTCGATGCATGTTTTGAAGCGTCACTAAGCCCACATCATACAAAAACTATCAATAAATGGTGTATTACTACTCACTCGGTCACTATGAGATTAGTTTTCTGTATTCTGCCAAAAACCTGGTTGATTCTGCTGTTCTCTATCTCCACCTTCTGTTCATGTCCATAAGTCATCTAGGGATGTTGCAGCTGTGGTGGCAACTCTGCACATGCTCCATTTTTTAGTGATCTTTCTAGGCTGAGCATTTCCTACCTATCACATCTCAGCAGCCCATGTGATTATAAAGTCACACATGTGGGTGTATACACAGTGGTAAATGACAGCCCACTCCCTTCTTTCTCCATGTCAACTAACCATCTAAATGCAATGAGAGTGGGATATGTCATGTAGATTAATGGTGGCTTCACCTCCCTCTTATTCTAAGACCCAGGCTGGAGGGACGTGACAGCCTGTGACTGGCTGTGACTGGCAGAGATCTGCCTAGACCATGTTCTTTCCACAAAATAATAAAGCTTTGATTTCAAATATGTTTATATGACAATTTAAAACCCTTCATTGATATTAATTATTTATTAAAAAACGTGGAGGCAGGCATGTCGGTGTTAAATTGTATGTTGGCTGGGTTGTTTTTTTTGTTTAAGTTGTTGGGTAAGGAGGATTTTACCAAACATTTTTTGGTATGGCGGGCGGTAAAGGGATACTGTAGGGGTCGCCGGTCCGTGGATGGCTGCCGGTCGGTGTCTTTTGAATTGTTGGGATCCCCTTTATCGGTTTTGTCCCAGATGTGTTCATCGCCTTAAAGTGGTGCTGTTTCAGGCATTTACATTGGCGTTCTTTGAGGCTTTGCGTATTGGGGTATTGGTCTGTTATGCAAAATGGGGGTCTGATGGTTTACAGTTGGCTGATATTCAGTGCGGGGGAGGCTCTGTGGTTTTTTGGATACGGCGCTCTAAAATGGACCAAGAGGGATGGGGAATGCGGGTTAAATTATTTGGGGTTCCTGGTTCATTGGCCTGCCCGGTGAGTGCATTGACTAGTTATGTGGAATTACGCCCGGGGCGTGTGGGCCTGTTTGTTACATGCTGATGGGTCAGCTTTGTCGCGGTATCAGTTCACTTCGGTATTTCGCAAGTGTTTGGCAGCTTTGGGATTATGTCCAGCTTCTTTTGCTTCGCATTCGTTTAGAATTGGGGCTGCTACAGAGGCGGCACGATGGTATTTGGGGGATGGGGTGGTGAGGCGCATTGGTAGGTGGGAGTCTGGGCGATTCCGCTTGTATGTTCGACCTCACCTGTTGTGAATGCACCATGTTTGGACGGTGGCTAAGGTGAATGGTTTGAATGAAAGCCTGGTATTGTATGTCGGTTAAATGTGTTTTCAGGTTATTCTGTTGTAGTGTATGGTCGTTGTTCTCTTTACAGGTATGGGTTCGTGTTTGGTTTGGATATTGGGCCACTCCTATATCCACTGGGGTGCAAAGAGAGCTGATGTCTGCTCCTAACGGCCATCAATTGGGCATCCCGAGGGAGGAGACGGTGGTTCGCTGGATCGGAGTGCCTGGATTATCGTGGAGCAGAGTGGTTCCGGAACTGGAACGTTAAGCTCAGCTGGATAGGGCCCCGGATGTGTTGGTGGTCCACGCGGGTGGCAAGGATTTGGGCTTGAGGTCTATAAATAGATCATCAGGGACATTAAATGCGATGTACTAAGGATGCTCAAAACTTACCCAGATATGTTAGTGGTGTGGTCGGATATGGTGGCGCATACTCACTGGCGTATGGCATGTTCAGTGGCTAGGCTGAACAAGGCTCGGGTTAAGGTGAATAGGGAGGTGTCAAGATTTGTGATGCACGCTGGAGGCTTTGCGGTGAGACATCATGAGTTGGAAGTGGATACTTGGAGGTACTTGCGGGCTGATGGTGTTCATCTGAATGCCGTGGGGATTGACTTGTGGTGTCTCGGGGTACAATATGGTGTCCAGCGGGCCCTAAGGGTATGGATGTCCTGACAAAGGTGTCAGGTTTGGGCCCGTTTGAGGTACAGCTCCCTGGTGGTGGTGGGACGTGTATCTGCGAGTTGTCTCCGAGTCTGTTTTTGCAGCTGGAGACCTTAGAAGTGGCACGCAGGTACTGTCCTTTTGGTTTTGATGCCTTTAGGACCTTGTGGCTCCATTCATTTTTCACTATGTGTTCATGTGATGTTATTTATTGTTATTATTATTTGTGAGTTATGTTTTTGTTTAATAAAAAAGGCTGCTATAGCCAATTAAATCCAACCTTGTGTACATGATCTTATTTAAAGGGGTGGGGGTATTGGTATAGCAGTGATTAACAAGCCATATATAATGCCTTAGTCAAGAAAGGCCCGGAGTAAATATAAGCAAAGCAATAGACGGAGGGCCGGCATTACAAGGGTTGAAGGGGCAGAAAAGTTAAGTTGTGACTTTATTTTGGTAGGAGAATTGTGCAGATTGGGCAGAAGTTTGGAAAAGTGGAGTTTGGGACAATTGGTGAGCCAACAGAAGGGGGGGTGGTCAGCAATTGGAGGGAAAAAGGAAAGAACATCTTCCTGCCTGCCTGCCATCTGATGTGGTGAGACGTTGTTTTTTGTTTGGCTGGGTGCAAGGTCCTTTTTAGGTTGGAGGTACAGCTCCCTGGTGGTGGGACGTGTATTTGCGAGTTGTCTCCGAGTCAGTGTTTTTGCGGCTGGAGGCCTGAGAAGTGGCACGCAGGTACTGTCCTTTGGTTTTGATGCCTATTAGGACCTTGTGGCTCCGTTCTTTTTGCACTATGTGTTCATATGATGTTATTTACAGTTACTATTTGTGAGTTATGTTTTTGGTTAATAAAAAGGCTGCTATAGCCAATTAAATCCAACCTTCTGTATGTGGTCTTATTTAAAGGGGTGGGGGTATTGCCATATTTAATGCTTTCTTCATGTGGACAAGAAGAAGCAGCCCTACACTTCCTCAGGTTGTGAAATTCATTAGGACAGGAGATGTGACATCACAGCAACATCACTACATTAACTATAATATAATTGGATTAGGATTGGATTGTACATGGTGTGACACATTTACCTGGTGGTCTAGATACTAGGAAGTGAGTTATGTGTGCTGAAATGCCGATTTCACTGGTGACCTAGGCAATAAGAAGTGAACTCTGCTACAGTACAAATATCACTATTGTCATATATTCAGCGATATAATTATTAATGAATAAGTATTGCAGATCTTCCTGCTGACTTGGATATTTGCTAATATTGAGTGTGTGCCAAGGAGCAGATATTCCTGGTGGCAGGGAGACAGGAAAATCTTGTGTTTGCTAGAATGTAGACATCACTGGTGGGGAAGACCCCCAGAAAGGGAGCAGTGCGTGCTCTCACTTGCGATGGCATGGACATGGGGATGGCATGGTCTACTCTACAAAACGTGTCAAAGAAGTTTCAAAGAGGAAAACATGATCTTTATATATTAATGCAACTGCGTATGCCGACGATGCAAGAGAGAGAGAGTATAGTTTTGGATCTTTTCTGCTTACCAGAAAGTTTGCCAGCTAAATCTATATTGTTCTCTGTCTACCAGAGAGCAGGATCTGCAAGTGATGTCTGTTCAATGTGCTTAGGGGCAGCTCAGTTTATCTGAAGTGTTTCATACTGGCCCAAAAGGGAGGAATATTGGACAGTAGGAGGAAGCCTGACAAATAAGGGCACAGGCATTTAGTACAGCCATGGCGATTGGCAGTGGAAAGTGTCTTGATGCATGCTGGGATACTGTATAAATGCCAAAGGCACAGGTGCTCGGGGTCTTTCAGCTGGAGAGCGGGGTCCCGGGGGGAGGGGGAAGCTGCCCCTCCTCTGTAGAAGTTGCCATGCGGCCTTAGGTAGTCAACCTGAGGGCCTGGGAGTCGGAGAGGAACTGAACTTGGAGGTCCTGCAAAACTGACTGGAAGAGAGACACTGGAAGGGTTTAATTCTGCATACAGTGGGTACAGATCTGTGTCAAGGGGCCTGTCCTGAGGGGGGGCCATCCCTTCAGCTAGAAGAGTCTGTGGATGGGTGTCAGTCAAGGGGATACGAGAGAGTGTCCTGAAGTTAATGTAGTTTATCAAGTCTGTTGCTGGAGAGAGAGCAAGAAGACTTAACCCTTACATACAAGTGGCAGTATGGTTAAAGCAGTGTGACTGTTTTTCCACAAGTAACTTGGTGAGGCCAAGTGAGAGTTGTCCTTATCAACTGTAAATAGTTTAAGTTGGAGTATCCCCCTCTTCCCTTCTCCCATCCAAGTTCCACAATAAATACCAAAAACCAAACCCCCTGACTGTTTATTGAGTGACGAGCCATTGAGAGTAAAGCCCCGTACACACGTACTGATCGTCGGCCGAACGATCGGCCGTCTTTTGTCCAAGGCTGTCGTGTCTGTAGAAAACTGCAAAAGACTGCACACTAATTTTGTCGGCCAACACCAGCCGACTGCAGAAGTGATGTCATGCGATGGTTAACTTTCCTTTTTTTTTTTCTTTTCTGAGCATGCCCAGTCTTGCTAATCTGCTGTCTGTCGGCCAAAATCTGTACTGACTGGCGAACAATCGGCCGTTCTGGTGTTGGCCAACAAAAATTTTAATGCCTGCACGACAGATTCTCTTCGACCGAAAATGCGCTGTCGGCTGTCGGAAGCATCATACTAACAAGCCTACAATCGGCCGATCGGTCTTCGGCCGAATATTTACGCCCGACAATCGGTAAGTGTGTATGGGGCTTTAGGAGGGATGTGTGAACTGTCCCTAAGTGACTGTCTGCTGCTGGTAATCAAAGGAGGCCCAACAAGTTATCACACAGCAAGCCTTTACGGGATCAATGCTACACGCACTTATTTTTGTTTTACATATGTGTAGCAGGTTTTCCAGGCATTGGGCCTGATGTGGGTCTGCCATTGTTACCGGTTACCTCTCCAGACCCATGTGAGCTGCGATCCTGGGTGTGAGAACTGAGACCTCGACAACTCCGGCATCTTGGTTTTGTGGTTTTATTGTAGATAAAGGGAATGGGAGAAGGGAATTGGTGGGATACTCCTTTAGATTTAACTAAATACAATTTGGGACTTTATCCGGAAAATGTCTGTTAATGCTGCCTTGACGCCAGTCAGCGCCAGCCAGCACTCACTGACGCTTAGAACACACTGTATCTTGACAGAAGTGCTGAATCCTCGACTCTGGGTCCAGAAGACTCAGGACTGTGGAGCATAGAACTACTGACACTGCTGCACTGCAAATTCACTGACCACCCTCTCCAGCCTGGCACTAGCTTGAGGTAGCTTTGCTGTGAATTACTGTATAAATACAACTCTCAACTGGCACTATGCACAATTCAGGGCCCAAACCGCAGGCGCCCCCTTTACACTTTTAGCTCTTCAGGGTCCACTGACTATGTACCCCCTTTACTACTTCAGGGTCCTCAGCCTAGGTACCCCCTTTACAGCTAGCTGACACTGGATCCCAGAACCTCCTCCGGAGTGGTCTCCTCTAACTCTCCAGGCAGACCCCCAGGGGCAATCCTCAGTACTCACGACCTGTGTAGGCTTTCCTGGGACAGAACCCCTCTTGCTCTCCGCTGGTTCTCTGCACACCGGATCCCCTCAGCTCAACTCAGCACTCTCTGGATTCTCGGACGACACCTCGAGTCATCCTCTTCCTCAGACAGGAGGAGAGACAGCCGTCATCTCCCTCCTGGGACTCTGCTTCCTGCCAAATACCATGACTCATGACCTCCCTCAAACTTATACCCACTCCCAGAATCCTTTGTGGCAGAATCTGCCTTCTGGGGTAGTTACAAGCTTGAATGTGTCCCCTGATTGGGCTTCCTCCACTACCCTATGAGAAGCCTCTCACAGGAGCCAGTGGGGAGACTTCCCCTTCAGCAGGCACACCTGGAAACCATGACACCCTAACCAAAAGAAATCATGGCCATGCGGTTAGGCAGACAAGGCCCACTATACGTTTACCTAGCACCTGCATATTTTTCCAGCCATTTTACATTACATTTTCACCAAATTACAGCGGCTGCAGATTGAAAAAGGGTAATTCTATGATAATATAACTTGTGTTGCAATTGTATAAACTAGACTATTTTTTTCTTTATTTGCTATTTTTTTCCTCCATGAAAGGGGAGTTGCCATTTAAGCAAGTAGGATTGCATTCAGTTGAGATTTTTTTGTCCTTCAAACTAAAATAATACATGCTCCAAAATAGCCAGATCATTTCAACTAGCAGCATTGCACAATTACCAGAAAGCAAGCTACTCACTAGGGGGGGAACCTCTGGGTGAGTCTAGGATGGAAAAGGACCTGGGGGTACTGGCAGACAACAGGCTTGGCAGTGGCATGCAATGCCAAGCCGCTGCAAGCAAAGCCAACAGAATACTGGGATGTATAAAAAAGGGGATTCACTCCAGAAATAAAGAGATTATTCTTCCACTCTACAAGACTCTGGTCCGGCCACATCTGGAGTATGCTGTCCAGTTCTGGGCACTGGTCCTCAGGAAGGATGTGCTGGAACTGGAGAAAGTCCAGAGAAGGGCAACAAAAATAATTAGGGGAATGGAGGACATCAGCTATGAGGAAAGACTACAAGCACTGAACTTATTCTCTCTGGAGAAGAGATGATTGAGGGGGGATATGATATCAATGTACAAATATTGTACTGGCAACCCTACCATATGGAGAAACCTATTCAGAGAAAGGAAATACAATAAGACACATGGCCACTCACTAAAACTAGAGGAAAGGCGGTTTAACCTTAAAATACGTGGAGGGTTCTTCACTGTGAGAGCAGTAAGGATGTGGAATTCTCTTCCGCAAACAGTGGTATCAGCAGGGAGCATTGATAGTTTCAAAAAAACTATTAGATGGACAACTTAAAGACCACAACATACAGGGGTATACAATGTACGGTTAACAGCAAACACACACGCATCATAGGTTGAACTGGATAGACTGATGGCTTTTTTCAACCTCACTAACTATGTAATTAATGAGTATTATTATTGAATAATTTCCCTTTGGGATTAATAAATTATTCTGAATCTGAAATAATCACACCATTGCAAAATATGCTGAAAAAAACGTATTTTATGTCGTATTATTCAAAAGTCTTGTTTCAATTTCTATCCATTGCCCTTTTGTCTGTCAATTTTTTTGTGCAGTCTTCAGGTGCATGACATCGAAAAGCTTTTCACTCTCTTATTTAGAATTTATTAAATCACAACTGTTAAAGAACATTAAGTCCTCACACATACTATGTATTTTCAGTTAGCATGACATTTATTGGAAAGAACAGTATGTGAGAGGAATTACTGTATGTTAAATGTTTTACTGTGAAAAAATTGCACTTTGTTTTATAGACCTTCTGTAAGGATAAATCTAATTTATAATTTCAGTAATCTGATGAATCTTTAACAGCACATCATATGCAGTGCTGTAAACACTCGGTTTAAAGGGCCTGCAGCATTCAAAGTGCTGCTTTGGTGATAATAGATCTGTGAAGCATACCTCCACAACTTTTTGAGATGGGAACAAGGGACACCAATTAACAATAGTACCGTGTTCCCCCGAAAATAAGACCCGGTCTTATAATCAAAAAACACAGTAGGCCTTATTTTCTGGGGTTGTCTTATTTATTTACAGTATGTACAAGGACAATCTTAAAGTGGTTGTAACCCTAAGGCTCCGTTCACATCTAGGCGTTTTGGGGCGTTTTTGGGGAGTTTTTCTGCTCTAGGATCAGCTCTCAAAACGCCCAACAAGACCAATCCTATTCATTTCAATGGCCCCTGTTCACATCTGAGCGTTTTGACGCTGTAAGCAAAACGCCCAACGCTCAAAAAGGTACATGAGCTTCTTTTTGGGCAGATTACATTCTATTACTATTACTATTCAATCAAAAAAACGCCTGCACAAAAAACGCCTGTAAATCGCGGTAAAGAACGCGAGAAAACGCTACGCTCAGGTGTGAATGTAGCCTAAAAAAAAGTGTATGTGTGTGTGTGTGTATATATATATATATATATATATATATATATATATATATATATATATATATATATATATATATATATATATATATATATATATAATATATATATGTGTATGTGTGTATATATGTATATATATATATATATATAATATCTATATCTCTTACAGTAAACCCCCCCTCCATTGCGGGGGTTACATTCCGGACCCACCCACGAAAAGTTAAAACCAGCGAAATAGACCCTATTTAAATACACCCTAGGCACGTTTTGTTAACTTTTTAATAGCATTTAAAGGTCTTTAAACAAACTTTTAAGCAATAAAAACACATAAAAGATAGAGAGCAAGAGCATTGTAAAAACACAAAACTATTGTGCTAACAGTACTGTATACTGTTCAGTAGTAAAAAAAAAAGTACTGTACAGTACTGTACTCAGCAGAAAAGAAGATGACGATAAGCAGCAAATAAGATCAACTACTGTCCTTTTGAAGGCGCAGGTTCAGCAGGCGCTTCTTTTGGTGTAGGTGGGTTGTCTTCTTGCTGCTCCATGACCTCCACTTCTACATCAGAGGTGCCTGTGGAGGTACTTGGGGTGGATGTGGCCTTCTTCTGTTTTGTGAAGAACATAGATATAGGCAGTTGCTGGGCGTGTTTCTTCTTTTGGGCGAGCAGGTTCTTGTACACCTGAATGGCTCCATCAATGCTGTTTTTGGAACTGCATTGAACAAACCATGTCAGGATCCCACTAAGCTAACCTCTGTTTCAGGTCATTGGCCGTACGCATGACCCTGCCAAGGCGCTCAATTGACAAGCCTTCATCTTCTTCCTCCCCAGGGGCGGATGTGCAGGGGTCGCCATGGCGACCGGGCCCCATGCTGCAGGGGGCCTGAGAGGGGCCCCTGTATGTATAGAGAGGAGGAGCGGCAAGCGAAGCTGAGACCGGAGCTCCCCCGATCCTCAGCTGAACAGTAAATCTGCACTGAGGGATAGGAAAGTGAAAGCAGTGTGTGCTGTGCTCTCTGCCTCCCCCTACAGTGCAATACCCGACAGGAAGTTACAGGAGAAGGTACTGTCCTCTCACGTTTTTTAAAAAGGCTTTCTGTATGTATGTGCATTTATGTATGTATGTGTGTGCATATGTGTATCTATATATGTATGTGTGTGTACTGTATGTGTGTGTACGTACTGTGTGTGTGTGTGTGCATATGTGCATCTATATATGTATGTATGTATGTGTGTGTGTACTGTATGTGTGTGTGTACTGTATGTATGTGCATCTATATATGTGTGTGTGTGGTGTGTGTGTGTGCATATGTGCATCTATATATATCTGTGTGTGTACTGTATGTGTACTGTATGTGTGTGTGTACTGTATGTGTGCATCTATATATGTATGTGTGTGTACTGTATGTGTGTGCATACGTGCATCTATATATGTATGTGTGTGTATGTATGTGTGTGTGTGTGTGTTTATATGTGTGTGGCTATATGTACGTGTGTGTGCTTCAAGTTATTGCCCATTTGAGTTTATGGACTTTTAAGGACTTTTAAATGATTTTAAGCTGAAGTGTGCAGTAATTCAGTTATTATATTATAGTCGGTTTTCTCAATTTACTTTAAACACGTAAGGCCCCTTTCACACGGTCCGCATTCCATTGGGGACCGTGCTCTGCTCAGCGGGGATCGATCTGCCAATCCCCGCTGAGCCGGCGGATGACAGCTCCGTCTCCGCACTGTAGGAGAGCATCCAATCCGATCCCCAGGACAGATGGAAAATAGGGTTTCCATCCGTCTGGATTTCACGGACAGGATCGGATGGGGATGGCAGCGGGTGTCAGCGGACATGTCTCTACTGACATCCGCTGCTCCATAGGGCTGAATGGGGCATTCGATCAGATCCGCCTAAAAAACTGACAGGCGGATCTGATCGGAACGCCCGTGTGAAAGAGCCCTAAAGGTGTCTAGGAGACAACCATTACTGCGCTACTGAAATTTGTCTATTTTGTATTGTGTGATCTAATTCATATTACAACATTTATACATAATTTCATTACCTATAATTACTTCTATATAAGTAGCAGCATTGTGTTATATGTGTCCTATACTCCTGAGCGCATAGGGTCACTCTGCAATTGTTTGCCTTTCATGGGTGAATTTGGAGGTGTTTCTTTAGTCCACCAGCACTATTACTGTTCCCATTCCCCCCTCCCCACCAGTCCTGCCACTGATCCCATACCCCCCTTTCCCCACCAGCACTATTACTGGTCCCATTTCCCCCTCCCCACCAGTCCTGCCACTGATCCCATACCCCCCTTTCCCCACCAGCACTATTACTGGTCCCATTCCCCCCTTCCCACCAGTCCTGCCACTGATCCCATACCTCCCTCTCCCCACCAGCACTATTACTGGTCTCATTCCCCAGGTCTGATTTTACCGATCCTAAGGAGGCAAATCAAAGAAATTGATTGTTGAGGTTCACATTCCCTTTAATGAAAGAATATTATATATAAAGTATATACAGTAGTTTTTTTTTTTTTTTTTTTGTATGTACCCCATCAGTGTCCAGGGGGCCTTACAAGCCTGTGAGAGGTTGAGGGTCTTGAAGGAGTTTTAGGGCAGTGTTGGGGGGAGGGCCTTCATGATTTCTTGCACCTGGGCCCTGAAAGTTCTAGTTACACCCCTGTTCCTCCCCCTCATGTTCCTCCACTTCCTCCTCACTCGCTGACTTGGTGAGTTCTGTCAGATCCTCATCGGTTAGTGGAGCTGAATGGGTTTCAATCAGGTCATTGACGTTGTCCTGGGTCATATCCTGAAAACCTTCACCTCCTAGCAACTTTGCCAGCCTAATTGATTTGTCCACAGCTGAATGATGAACTTCGTCAGGAGAGAACCCTTCATATTCATAAATAATTTCTGGCCAAAGCTTCTTCCAACAGGCATGCAGGGTCTCCTTCTTCATCTCCTTGAGGGCCTTTTGTATGTTCTCCAGACAAGTTGCGATGGTGTAATTATGCCAGTAGTTCTTCAAATTGAAATTATCATCATTGTTCATGGATTCAACAAGATGATTCAAGGAGTTGCGAGTGTACAGCGCCTTGAATGGTCGTATCACACTCTAGTCCATAGGCTGAATTAAAGACGTGGTGTTGGGTGGAAGGAACTCAACTTGCACTCCTTCATACGATAGATCTATGGCATGGCCTCCTGCATTATCCATCAGCAGAAGCACTTTAAAATCAAGGCCAAGTTCGGCAAGGTAGACCTTGACGGGTGGGATGAAACAATTATGGAACCACTCAGTTGTGAGGCGTTTAGTCATCCAAGCCTTAGGGTTATGCATCCAATGGACTGGTAGCTGGTTCTTGTTTTTATGCTTCAATGCTCTGGGGTTCTTGGCCTTGTAGATCAGGGCTGGCTTGATCATAAACCCAGCAGCATTTCCACACATAACCAAGGTTACTCTGTTCTTATAAGCCTTGAATCCAGGCTTCCTCCTTCATGATGTAGGTCCGTTTGGGCATTCTCTTCCAAAACAAGCCGGTCTCATCCATATTAAAGACTTGCTCTGGTTGGTACCCACCCACCTCGATGAAACTCTTGAAGGTCTCATTGGTGTACCTTGCAGCAGCTTCTTTGTCGGCAGATGCAGCTTCACCTTGCAATGAAACACTCTTCAACTGATAGCGTTTCTGGAAGCGGTCAAACCACCCCTTGCTGGCAGAAAAGTCTCCTGATGAAGATGTACCAGTACTAGAAGTAGAAGGCTGATCAGGATTGTCGTTGTCTGACTGTTCGGCTGCGGCAGAGCCTTCTTCAGAGCCTCCTTGATTGGCAAAAGTGTCGTACAGCTTCTTTGCCTGAGTCCTGATGGTGTTACCATCCAATGTGATGCTTTTTTTTCTGCAATCTTGGATCCACATGGCCAATGCAGTTTCCATCCTAACAATGTTTTTATTGTGGGAAGAAACAACTCTTTTTGCAGCTTGGTTGATGGACAGTGCAGCAGTTGCCCTGATATTCTTGTCATCCTTTTTGATGTATCGAATCGTTGACTCATTCATACCATAATGGCGGGCTACAGCAGCATAACTCTGTCCTTCCTTTATCATATCAAGAAGTTTCACCTTCTCCTGAATTGTAAGGAACTTCCTCTTCTGTTTTGGCTCACCAGAAGCCTTAGCCTTAGATGATGGGCGTTTGGGTGGCATTCTTGCGGCCATTCTTGCTTGTGGTTGGCAAAGGAGCACGGAGCACATCTGCACATGCTTCGAATCGCGTTACCGCCCCCTCTAACGTCACCACGCTTAGTGCGGTCCACAAGCGAGGCATGCGTTCCACCGCAGCCTCGCTCTGATTCACCGCTACATAACCGCGAAATGGCGAAATATTACCGCAATATCCAAATTAATGGGTCCTAATTAAAATAGCGCGATTTACCGGGACCTTAAAAACTGAACCGCGATGGAGCGGGGGTTTACTGTATTAGCTAGGAGAGCACATTTGCAATGATTTAATTACTTTGCAGAGTTCTGCTTTGTGTGTGCGTGTGTGTACGCAGGGTGGTGGATTCTATTTCAAAAGAGGAACTTCCTAAAAAAAAAAAAAAAAAAAAAAAAAAAAACTGCATAATTTAGGCATCAGCCGCTAAGGTTTTATGCCTATGCCCACCTTTTGTAAAAAAAAAAAAAGTTTAAAAAATGTAATAAATGCACCCACATTTGCCAATATTGTATTTTTATTCTTTTTTAGCATGTGAAAAAAAAAAGTAGAGGATAGGGATATGGCGCTGCCTAGGAGAGAAGATGTGATCTCCAATCGGATACACAGAAAGTCAGAAAAAATGGATAAATTGATGGTGAATGATAATTATACCTCAGAGGTAAATGAGTGACTGTGACTAAGCACAAAGAAGGACAATGAATAAATAAATAAATGAACAAATAATAAAAAAATACCTAACTATATAAATACATATCATAACATGCACAAAAACCCTAGTAAAGTGACTCTGTGCAGAATAAAGTGCCAAAAAATATGTGTAGAAAAAAGATAAACACATAACATAACACATAAAGTGACAAGTGTTGAATAATAAATGTGCAACATAAAGTGATAATGTGCACTGAGGTAGTAGAATTATCAGATGTAGATAAATTACAGTGGTATATCTAGAGATAAATATTTGAATGGTGACAATGACTAAATTAAAAATCAGTATGCAAATATTCAAGTAAAAAAGTCCAATACAAAAACAGTCCGTGTATGAAATTGGCCGTGCTTGAAAATGGCCGTGCAATCAAGTAAAGAATTTTCCCAGGTAATGGTCCCAAGCAATATTTGGTGTGGGGTGATAAGTTGAAAAAGTGCTCATGCTCCTTGCTGCTATCCTATGCACTCACCAGAAGGAGTAACCCCTAAGGGGTATCTCGCCTTAGTAACAATCCTTCTAAGATCCTTCAGGCATGGGCTACTTGAGAGCTAAACTAGGGTGTCCTATGAGCGGGCCAGGCTACACAGGTCAGGGGTCCTCAGACTGTGGTGGGCTCATGGGATGGAGACAACTATCATCTGGGATTATTGTTTCCGTTGTTGGTCAGAAGGTTTCCAATGAGAATTTCAGCACCGTTCAGTCTTTGACTACAGCAGTCTCCTCTGTTAGTGATGGAGATATAGGCAATTTTGTATGGTTTCAGGAGGCCCACCCGCCACCATGGAGAGAGTTGATAGTCTGTATGTGAGCAGGAACCATGGTAAGCATCTGGATCCTGGTTACCATCTATTGCATTGCTTGCTGCTGCCAGAAAGCTCCATAGATTTTTTTAAAACTGTAGACTGAGTTGCTCGACCTTGAAGGGCAACATTCCGATCTTACCGGTTTATGCTATAAGGCTTCTCCTTATCTAAAGCCTTGTACACATGCAACGATTGTTGGCCGTGAATTTTCGGCCAACGTCAGATCGGCCGATGTTCGGCTTGTTAGTATGATGCTTCCGACAACCGACTCCGACTTTTCGGCCGAACAAAATCTGGTGTGCATGGCTATGAAATTTTTGTTGGCCGTCAACAGAACGGCCGATTTTCCGTCAGTCAGTACAGATTTCGGCAGACAAAAATAAGATGAGCAAGACTGGGCATGCTCAGAGAAGAAAAAACACACGGAAAGTTAACCAGCACATGACATCACTTCTGAAGTTGGTTTTTGTTGGCTGAGAAAATTCGTGTGCAGTCTAGAGCACATTTCAACCAACATAACAACACTGGACAAAAGACGGCCGATCGGTCGGCCAACAATCGTTGCGTGTGTACGAGGCATTATATATGCTGCCATTTTGAGTCGTGCGCTTGTGAGCCTGCAAAGCCTTGCAACTGTGATCAGTGGATTTTATTAAACTATTAAGAACTTCCGTGAATTAATGTACAATATTTGTATATAGTAAAAAGTATAAGATACGATTTCTGTGACGCTTTTGGGGAGATGTCAAGTTTAAAAGAACTTCTGGGGGTAATTTCTTCAGAGAAATGTGTGACCCAATTAATTAGGAAATATAGATGAATCCAAGATCAAAAACAAATTACAACTGGACAGTGGTAATAACGGCTCAAAAACATATTTGCTTTTTTAAAGGAAGTGTATCTTCAGGCTTCAATTATGGAACTAAAATTGCTTGTAATGTTTTAGGTTAAAGATAGCTGTCAACTATTACCTATTTATATGTGTGCAGGGTTACACACCAAGTAAATGAGCAGCTATAGAAATAAAATATTTTAACCATTCAGATTTGGTATACTTAACTGTGGATTTATACTTTAATTTCCTAGTTATGCAATTGGGAAATGTATTGTTGCAAGAAATTAAAATAAAATTCAGTAGCCTAATTATGTATTCATTTGCATTAAATGTTGCCAGATGCATAAAATGTTATTGTTATGGCTGCATACAGCGATTATATATTTAGTTTATATTAACCAAGATCCAGTAAAATATTTAAACATTCCAGTGAGGTATCTAAAGGCTGCTAACCTGGCTGGTACAATAAATTGAAAACAACTTGTTACTTGAATGATCTTAATTTTGTACGTGTAATGCCCATCCCCGGAGGAGCTGCTGAACTTATTTGGTTTGTCAGTCCTGCTCCAGCAATGACTCACTCAGAACTGACCTAAGACTTGCCATCACACTTTTTGGGGTACAAAGATTTTTAATAAAAGATAATAGCCCTGAAGGAAGGAACATTGGTTAGACAAACAATAATATTACCACACACCCATTGGCGTGCGCACAGGGTATTCTGGATGTGACTGGGTACATCCTAATCACCCTGTGTGGTGCCAATTCCCCCTACTTCCTGGCATCCCCGGTCTTTCCCTTGCAGTGCTGCCAGTTTCCCTCCTCTTCTCTCCCGCTGGCTGCTGCGGGGATTTTTCAGGATGGATGAATGAACACAATGAGTTATCTGTACCGATCACTCCTGTGATCATTCTTAATTGAAACATCGTAAACTATATTTACTATGCTTCAGTTTGTGAATAAACAGGAAGCCGCTTAACAAAGAGCATTTCTTATTCATCACTGTCCAGTGCAGCTGAGGCTGCAGAGAAAGGGACTGGGTAAGATAAGTTCTCACACCCCTTCTCTTTTTAGACCCTTGGAATTTCACCAAAGCCCCTCAACAGGCCTCCTAAAATATTGTAAAAAAAATAATAATATAAAACAATAATTAAAAAAAAAATTGTAAAAAATAAAAACTACAGACATTGTCCACTGCCCCTCTGACACCAATCTCTGCTCTGACACCATCTACTGCTCTACTGATATACAGTATAGTTGTGTGTTTGTGCTCTCTGGGGTGCACACCCTAATGCAATAGGCTACACACACTAATTATATTGCAGCACAATACTTTACCCAAAGCACTAAAACCATAAGGCAATATAAACACAAATCAACAGGGATACTAGTGTTGGCCCTATCCGTCACCCAGCTAGCAATTCTAACTTGGCACAACCCAGATAGCAATTGAGCTGCAAGTTTGAAAATGACTTGCTAAGCAATTGCTAGACTTGCCACTCTTCACAAGTTTGTTGCACAATTGCAGTAAGTCCACATTGCATGACTCCAGATCAACTTTCTTAGCAAACATTCTGCAAGTCTGCTGCAAGTTCTGGTTCAGGTATGTTGTGCAATAGTCCTCCCAACACAGGGGTCGCTGTAGCTGAATTTTCATACAGTAGACTTGCAGAGCTCTTGCTGTAGACTCACCACTGCAACTTTGCTCTTACTACAGACTTTATACAGGAATATTGCTGCGCTAAAACTTTTAAAAGCACAATCATATAATAAAAAAATTATTATACGTGTATAGCAGATATGCAAGTCCATATAATCAGGAAAATCCACAACATGTGTCCACTCCACAAACAGATGTGGAAAGCCAGAAGTACCGCCACCGAACCCAGAAGACACACTGCCTCTTACCAAAAAACAAGGACCCTCATTTCAAAGGTCTTGTACAGCATTCAGGTTGTAGCCAAACGACTCCTCCTCCACTTAAGCTGGCAAGTGAAATCTCCACCACAGGTATATAGCTCAGATAAAGCGGAAACAAAGCATCCTCGTAGCGTATTAATTATATACAGTTTTATTGGACACACTAAATCAAAAGGCTTACATTGGAGCTGATTCTCAGCAGCATTGGGGATTTCCTTTACTTGCGGTCTGCATCCGGGTATACCACCAGAAAGATGGCTACCGTTTCTCCTCCTCGTGGTAGCGAGCGTTGCCGTAGGCTCCTCCCGATGCGTTTCGTCATAGGCTGACGTCGTCAATGGGGGTGGCCTTACGGCAGCGACGCTGATTTTATACCACCGGAGGCGGGCGGAGCAAATAACCTCATCCCGGAAATCAAACATTACGTTAATGCGTTCCAGGGCCCGGAACTACAGACTTGCCACGCAAATTTGCTACAAATTGAAAAAGTGTCAACTAGAACTTTTGCTTCAAGTGCTCTGCAAGTGTACAACTTGCCATTGCAAATGTGCAGCAAGTTAACAAGACTTACAATTCAACACTGCCACAAATTTGTGGCAAGTTTTCTATGCTATCTGGGACATATATGGCAGTGCTGAATTTTAAGTCTGTGAACTTGCTGCACATTTTCACTGGCAAGTTGTAAACCTGCAGAGCACTTAAAGCACAAGTTCTAAATTACACTTTTCTAATTTGTAGCAAATTTGCATTTGAAGTGTAGCACCCTACAAGGTAGGTGCTAGGTAAAGTATAGTGGGCCTTGGCTGCCTAACAGCAGGGCCATGATTTTCAGCTGGGCTTTCATGTCTCCCAGGTGTTGCTGTTGAGACTGGGGAGTCTCCCCACTGGCTCTGTGAGAGGGTTCTCATTGGGCAGTGGAGGAAAACCAATCAGTGGCACATTTAGGCTTGTATCTACCCCAGAAAGGCAGATTTTTGCCACACAGGATTCTGGGGGTGGGTATAAGTTTGAGGGGAGCGCATGACGCAGCATCTTTGGCGGGAAGCAGAGTCCCAGGAGGGAGAGTACGGCTGTCTCTCCTCCTGTCAGAAGGATTGGGTGTTTCGGGCGGCTTGCCTGAGAGTACAGAGAGAGCTGAGTTGCAGAGAGGATCCGGTGTGCTGAGGACCAGCGGAGTTGAGGGAGCCCAGTTTCAGAAAAGCATTCCAAGTTCTGATGAAGGTCCAAGGGATCCAGGAGCTAGCTAGCGGTAAAGGGGGTGCCAGCGTGACCCTAAAGTGTCAGAGGGGGTGCCTAGTGAGAGGGCCCTGAAGTGTCAGAGGGGGTGCCTAGTGAGAGGACCCTGAAAGTGTAAAGGGGGCGCCAGCGGTTGGGACCTGAAGAGTTAAGTGTGCAGTGTACGGTGTTGAGAGTTGCAGCAGCACAAGCAGTTACAAGGAGCTACCTCAGCCAGTGAAGGGCTGGAGGGAGCTGTTTCCAGGACTTTTGAGCTAAACAGAGTGTCAAGAGTCAGTCTTACTACAGTCCAGGATCTTTTGAGTTAACCAGAGGGCTAAAAGCCAAGTTATAGCTCAGTCTAGCAGGACAGCATTTTTCAAGCGCCATTAAGCGTTGGTCGGCATTCAGCTGGCGTCAAGACAGCGCTGACAGGCATTTTTCTGCAAGTTTACCGAGTTGAGCCAGAGGAGTATCCCACTCATTCCCTTCTTCCATCCACATTATAAAATAAACAAAACAAACCAAAGATGCCGGACTGGTCTTAGACTCCAATTTCAGACTTAAATAGGCTGAAGGTGTTACCGGTGACAATGGCAGACCTACATCAGGCCCAAGGAAATCTGGTTGGTCACATGTCTGGTTAAAAATCACACTTATTGCAGCATATTTATAAAAGCAACTCAAAATATAGATGTGGGGGAACAGCACATCTGTATTTTGGAGTTGCTTTTATGATTATGCTACAATAAGGGTGATTTTAACCAGACACGTGGCCAACCAGATGTAGCCAAGTTGGTACTACTGTGTATATACATATGTTATATGTGTGTGTATGTATGTATGTATGTATGTATGTGTGTGTGTGTATGTATGTGTGTGTGTGTATATATATATATATATATATATGACACACACACACATTATATTAGATCTCTATCTCGATCATCTAGTCACCGTTCTCATAAATTCTTAAAGGAGCACTCTGATAGTATCAGAAGGATCGGCTTTCCCCGGAAATGGAAGAATTTGATTGTGGGAGATGTAGTCTGGTGAGGAAGGTGAATTGTTATATGGATGGCAGGCGGAACTATACTCCCAGGGAGCTATGGGACTCGTGGAGTATCATGGGAGAGTGGATATACTTCTGGGCGGGGCTGAACACGCGCTTTCTAGCTTCTGGGACTTGTGGTGGACGGATCAAGGGGAAAGAGGTGCCGAAGGAGACAGTCAGTGACGGAGGCCTGAGAGTGCGGCCTGGAGAGAGTGGAGCCTGTCCTCAGTGGTGCAGATGCTGGTGGTCACAGGGAGGTGGCGGATCCAGATGATCTGAGAGGGGAGTGGGTAACACTGAGCTGACTAACCGGAATTGTTCGAGCCAAGCATTCCAGTGACACAGCATCGTGAGGAGAAGTCCTGCCTGGGATTGGACAATCACATGTGGACGCTGTTGCTGTGCAAGAGTGCCTGGTGATGCCTACAACCGCAAGTATAACCCTGCATATGTAATATACTGACAGCAGTTAGGATCTTATAGACACCACTACACCTGGATTACAAATATCACATAGAAGAGTGATAAAGACCTCCAACTGCCGGCGAAGATTCTGCAAGGCCTTGCTAGAGCAGGAACTTCACTTTTCACAATTCTTAAATGGGACTCCCTGACAATATGATAGAATCTCATTAGTTAAACACCAGATAACTCTAGGTCTGATTTTAGTAGAAGCAAAGTGAGGTTTATGGTTATTGAGTTAAAGCTGATAATCACTTCAGTTACTCTCACTTATTTGATATATTACCTTATAGGTTAAGCATTATTTTCCTGCAGTGTCAGTCTTTTAAGCCCTTTTTCATTATGGGGAGTTTGGTGGAGTGACAATGCAATATCCGTTATTAGAACATTCTATCTGTTCTATCCAGTTGCTTGATTTACCTTTTTTATCTCAGTAAACAGTCAAACTGGTATTTTATTGTGTCAGTGTATTCTTAAACAATCTTCCAGAAAATGTCTGAACCTATAGTGCTTAGCGGGTTGGACGCTTCTCAGGGTCTGGTGAGTGCAGAGGATCTCCCACTAACCAGCAGCCCCCAAGGGGATCATTCTACACAGGTTTTCTATGTTACATAAGAAATATTTAACTGGCCTAACTCAGGGGAACAAATTCTCTTACCCCCACTACTGGCTTGTGGTACCAATTAATAGTACTTGGTTATGTGCCTCTACAGTAAAGCAATCCTAAACAAGGAAAGGAGCTCCTATAATATAATATAGAGTCCAAAGTACTTGCAGAAAAAAGGGCAACAGACAAAATCGACAAACAGGAAAAGTTACGGGCCAAGAGGACTCTATTTTAGTACTTGGTTGCCAGGTCACTGACAGTCCCATAAAGGACAGCTAATGCTCCCCGCCTCTTGCCATATCACAGCATCAGTCTCCCACTGGGTCCAATACATGATATTTGGGTCCACAGCACAGGCCCTCAAATGCCAAGTCCTTACACAGACAGCCCAGCACAGATCACCATGGCAGTGGAATTTTCTCAGCAGCCCTGCATACTGGGTTCAAGCCCACAGCAGTTCATTCCAGATCAGCAAATACAGCCCCTGACTAGTCTGTCAGGCAGCCAAAGCCTGTGCACCCTCTCTCCAGTATACTTCACTTCTGTTCTCACTTCCTTACCTTGTGGTGTCCCTGCTAACTCCCATTGAGCATGGGTTTCTCCTCTTTTCTTCTCTTCTCCTTTGCCAACACAGCTCCTCCACCCTCTGGAAGATATAAACCAAATGGTACCGTGCTCCTATATATCAATATGTGCGTTACTGCATATTAACCATTAATGGTGCTATCCATTTAAAATATTATACAGCAGTACAAAGAAATGTGAAAAAATATAAAGAAATTAATTAAAAAAAGGTTATCAATGTCCCTCCTGTAAATCTTGAAAAAACCAAATCCAGCAATAATAATGTGCTATAAAGTCCCCAGTATTCCCGAAGGAAGATGGAAGGTGTAGTCCCTCTCTCTCTTTTTGGGCTAAGGGCCACATCTTTCTTAGCAACTACACTCCTCAGCAACCCCTGCAACTCTAAGATCAGTCAGTAGAGCTAAGTCCAGGCAACAACAAATTAGTACAAACAGAATAAAATAGAGATTATTGCGCTAACTTTAAAAAAATGTAAGCAGCTGACATCAATCACTGAACTAAGGAGGGTGATAAATCAATAAATACAAAAATATGTGCAGCGCTAGAAGAAAAAAATTCCCAACAAAATAAATTGTCCAATCGCAGGAAACATTCCACAAGTAACGTAAACAATTGATGGTGAGAAAAAGTCCAATATATAATGGTGCAAATCATATATAAGTGCAGCAAATCCCGTCACCAGTGAAGGTAGAAATATATTGCGCTCACCAGATGGATGGGACCCCAAAACACCTTATAGTGTAGGAGTCAAACAGGCTTAAAAATGATGGAGTGTCCCCACAGATTTTTCACCGATTCCAACGGCAACCATGCAAATCTCCGGTAGATGGAATAGTTCAGAGATTCCCCTTCCACATGGTGGGTGGTAAAACCGAAAAAAATGGAGGGACATATAGCGTAATATTGCTAAAATCAATTTAATATCAATAAAGCTGATACACTTACAGACATCCGTGAAAGACAGGCATATAAGATGTAAAACAGCTGGGCTGACCAAGTCCTCTTTACATGTTTCGGCATAAATGCCTTTTTCAAAAGATAAAGTCAGCAGGTAGCCAGTGTTCATATATATATATATATAGAGGTAGAATTAATTGGGTACACCTGTAGGAAGTAGGCGGTGGACTGCATGGAAACCGGAAGTAAAACCGGCGTGCGTTCCAAGCCTCACTATGGTATAGCGCCAAAAATGAAGTCTATTAAATCATAAGGGGAAACAGGAAGTGATGAAATGCCTGGAGGGGATGGCATTAGCCATCGTACATCCCAAGCCTCTTTCTGAATTGTAAGACAGGAAGTGCTGACATCACATCCGGGAATAGGCGGAAGTGATGTCAGCGTCAAAACATCGAGGGGGGACGGCATTTAACCATCATCAACCCCAAGCCTCCATCTGAAGTGTAAGACCGGATATGCCGACATCACATCCGGGATTGGGCGGAAGTGATGTCAGCACGGCAAGGCGGACCGCCTTACCGGAAGTTGGAGCATATCAATGCACCAGGTCAACAAAACAGAAATGGAGACAGCTCAGATTGGCCGATTCAGCGAGTAGTGAATATCGCCAATAAGAGAACAAAAAAAGGGGGAGAATAAAAAGATGACGTTATAGTTAAACAGCGCCAATAAAAAGGGGAGAGGAAAAAATCGGTTTAGTTATCTAAACCATAATATATCAACATAGTGGGCTCATTTATTGAGAGACCAGTATATTGAAAAAAACAAAAATGTCAATTGTCCACAGTTAAAGGGACATAATAACAAATTTTGTCTATATACAGTCCATAGCCTATCTCCATATTAGGTGACCCTTAATACAGGATATCTATAACAAAAAATATTTTTATTACATAACTACATGATGTATACAGCCAAAAGACAAATATAATAAAAATAATATTTTAAAAAATATCGTGAATAAAAATAATAAAATCACATAAAAGAACGAATGAGGATAAAGGGAACATATAAGGCTAAAGATAGCCAGAAAGGCAGATGGGAGTGGGATATTTAGTACGCTAAGCTGTGTTTATAAAGGCGTTTATATCCCACTCTATATTCAACCCAAAAGGATGGTAGGACTTCAAAGTATAGATCCAGTATGTCTCTCTCCTAGAGACACCACGAATTTTTGAGCCACCCCTCCAGGGAGGTACATACTGGTCTATGACCTGAAATAAAGTGCCAGTGGGATCTTTATGGTGATAAAGAAGGTAATGTTTACCTACAGTATGCTTATCCTTGCCTGTGAGAATGCTCGTAGTATGTTCATTAACACGCACATTAAAGGACCTTATAGTGCGTCCCACGTTCTGCTTTTTACAGGGGCACGTTAACAAATAAACAATATGAGTAGTTATGCAAGTGGCGAAAAATTTGATATGGTGAAGACTCCCTGTGACAGAAGATTGAAAGGATGTAAATTTCCTTCTTTTATCACAATTATATTCGCACACTCTGCACTTCCGGCAGGGATAAAAACCAATAAGATCAGCAAAAAATTTTTTTGGTTTAATTGGTTCATCCGGTACATTGGGAGCTAATTGTCCTCTTAATGCAGGTGCACCTCTGAAAGTGACCGAGGGTCGTACAGGTAAAACGGTACCCAAAATGGGGTCATTTCTAAGTACATCCCAATGTTTGGATATAATTCTCTTGATGGAATTATGCTGAATAGAAAAATTGGTAAAAAAGGACCATTTAGCAAAATCAGACTGGTTTTTTGTTTTATTTCTATTTTTAGACCCAGAAAGTAATTGTGCTCTATCAATCTGGGTTACTTCCCTTATAGTGGACTCAAGAGCATCAGAATTATAACCCTTAACTAAGAACCTATCCTTTAGCAGCTGGGCTTGTTGGAGGAATTCATGTTCATGAGTACAATTCCTCCTAAGTCTGATGAATTGACTCTTAGGTATTCCACCCAACCAAGCCTTGTGATGACAGCTGTCAACAGGCAGGTACGAGTTACGGTCTGTGTCCTTGAAAAAAGTACTGGTGACAAACTGATTGTCCACTATGGAAATATTGAGGTCTAGGAAATGGATATTGGTGGAGCTATATTCAAAAGACAAATGAATACCTCTCGTGTTATCATTCAAGAATGACATGAATGTCTCGAGAGATGAGGTGTCCCCTTTCCACAGGAGGAGGATGTCGTCTATATAACGCACCCAGAGAACCAGCTCGGGTGCGTCATAAGGAAAGACGACATCCTCCTCCCATTTGGCCATAAAGAGGTTGGCCAAACTAGGGGCGAACTTCGCCCCCATGGCCACACCCCTTTGTTGTAAAAAGTATTGGTGATTGAACCAAAAGTAATTCCTCCCGGTGGCAAATATCAACAGATCTAGAATGAAATCTCGATGTGAAGGAGAGATAGATTTATCTGTCTTTAAGAAATGGTCAACAGCATTTAAACCCTGATCATGAGGGATACAAGTATAGAGAGAGGTGACATCTGCTGTCACCATCAGATGTTCACCTTCTAACTTGATATTTTTCAGCCTGTTGATAACATCACAGGTATCCTTAATGAAGGAAGGAGTTTCAATAACCAGCGGTTGTAGATAGAAATCGATGTATTTGCCAATACGTGATGTAATAGAATTGATGCCGCTAATAATAGGGCGACCAGGAGGATTTACCGGGTTTTTATGTACTTTCGGTAAATAGTACATGACTGGGATGCGAGGGGCTGTGGGAACCAAAAAAGACCTTTCTTTCTTGTTTATCAAGTTCCTTTCATAGCCTTTCTCCACCAGTCTCACCAATTCCTTCTTAAAAGAAGTAGTAGGGTTATTTTGTATTTTAATATAGGTGTCCTGATCGCCTAGGATTCTACCCATTTCATCATAGTAGTCCTGTTTATCAAGGACGACGATGCCGCCGCCCTTGTCTGCAGGGCGCACTATGAGGTCTTTCTGTTCACACAGAGATTTTAGACCCTTTTTCAGTTGAGGCTGTATATAGGGTTTCTTAACAGCTAACTCAGCCAGATCTTTAAACACCAAATCTTTAAACACCGCCACTGATGGAGCAACCGGACCAGGGGGGTTAAATAAAGATGGATTTGATAATCCGGAATGTTTAATAGAAGAGGTATATTCATGTGGTACTTCTGTTCTGGGTTTTGACAGAATGTACCTTTGTACATTTATTTTGCGTACATATTTGTGGACATCGATAAATGTACTAAATTTGTTAATGGGTTTGGGTGGAGCGAACTTCAAACCTCTATCCAAGGTGTATAGCTCATCAGGACTGAGTTCCACCTTGCTAAGGTTGAAGATACCGGATCCAATCAAGTTTTTATTCTTTTTTCTTTGGATCCGCCACCCCCCTCTGGTACCTCGCTTGGATCCGCACCCCTTTTTCCCTTGTTGTGTTGCCGGGGAAAATCCCATTCATGACTGGGTCCTGGGCGTGGCTGGTTATAATTAAAGGGTGAACTATTTTGATGGTCATACTCCTCATCGTATGAACGAGACTGATCATCATGTCTAGGTTGTTGCCTCAAAGGAGAAAACCTATTATGTGTGTTCACATTATATGGTTTAGCATATGTTTGTTGAGGGTAAGGTCTAAATGGAGGGGGAGAGAAATGTCTTTGATAATTCTCATTATGAGACCACTGTCCCCTAGGGGAATTCACTGGATGAGGAGGATACCAGTTATTCTTAACAGGGCCTCTTTCATGTGGTGTTTGTGGTGGATGGTTACCCTTCCAATTCTGATTTTTTGGATTTTTTCCTTTTTTATGGGGGGGACCCTTGTTTTTTGGCTTCTTTTGTGTTTTGGGTGGAAGAGAAGTTTGAACAGAGGTAGCCCCAGGAGCATTAGGAATCACATGGTCCGTCTGATTGCCATCATTAGGATCACTATTCAGTAGATTCCTTTGCCATTGAAAGACAGTACGGTTATCATAATCGGACATGTCTCTCATAAACTTTTTTTGTTAGTTTTTTGTTCCCTTTCCTCTTTCTCTAAATACTTTTGAAGATTTTCAGAGAGAGTTTTGTACTCAGCTGTGGTGTTAAAAGGGGTAACTTTTTCTTTTAACTCTTTAATCTCCCTGTCTAGGGAGGTTAATTTGGTACGTTTAATCTCAACAAGATGCCGTAATAACTGTAAACCAGCATTATTGAAATAATCGGACCAAGCCTCTAAGGCTGTATCGTCTGATTGGGGGGATACCTCCCATCTCAGGCTTCTCGGAACCATTGATTTAGAGATATAATATTCTAAAAACGCAATGTCCCATTCAGAATGTAATTCTGACACCATAAGATTTTTAAGTCTTAAAAACAAACCGCCAACCTCAGTATCGGATTTGGTGGAGATAAAAACTCCATCAGTAATTACAGTTCTATTAGCTCTGTATTCAAAAACATCCATTGCTGGCATGTTCAAATCAAGAGCGATAAATTTATTTTTATTTATTTTGTTGGGAATTTTTTTCTTCTAGCGCTGCACATATTTTTGTATTTATTAACAACAAATTAGTCTTCGTCTCTCCCACACACAGTCGCATTGTTCAATTGCTCCAGGGAAGACACACTCCAATAATGTGTGTGGCCTCTTCTTGAAGCCTGCACTGAGCAACAGCCTCCTCCTAAAGGCTGGGCTTTATGAGGAAAAGTGGTAGTTATATTTGCCAAAAGCAAACATTCAACAGTCATCTTTCCCTGCTTTGACTTCTGTAAACTGAAGAAAGGTGAAACCTGAAAGGTCATTGTGGTTCTTACACCATTGTTTTTTGTACTACATTATGAAATAAACTCATCCACCCAGGTCTGTAGAGACCATGGTGGGTTTCAGTGTCATGTTCCCAGTGCTGTAATATTTTTGTGCCAATACTTCAGGCTACCCATAAGGATAAGTTTGTTTATGCATAGCTCCAAACTGTCCCTGATTTTGAGAGACTGTCCTTGATTTGGAACAAAGTCCCTCTTTCCTCATTTGTTCCTCAAAAAAGGAAGAACCTTATCTTGCCAACATCTTATATATATATATATATATATATATATATATATATATATATAATAGAGAGAGAGAGAAAAAAAGCAGAGAAAGCCGACCCTGCTTTCTCGGAAAAGGTGCACTTTGTGGGCACAACATGAGGAAGTCAGTATAAAAAAGTATAATCTTTATTACAAATATTCAAAAGACAAAACAAACATTATAAAATCATTGCAACACCCTCTATTTATAGGTCAAAAGATACCCAATTCTAGACAGAGGCATGAATCCAATCATGTGGGACGTGTGTGAGTCCACAAATTGAAAACAGTGGGTAGATATCAGTAATCAAGTCCACAATTCCTCCATGCTCGTATTTGTCCCTCATTTTGGTCTGATCCATATAGTTGTATATAAAAAGGTAAATTACCTTTTTATCTTTCAAAAATTGTTTCCCAGTGCTAATCCTTTTATCCAATTTCTAAATTGCTGCATTTTTAAATTTCAAAAGCCAGTATAAAGGAAAAGCACTGGTAAAGAAAAAAGTACTTGTGGGTTTAACTAATCTTTTACTTGTATAATTCTTCTTTAAGGGGGCATGGCAGGTGGTGTGTCCTATGTCTACATACCTATGGTAATAGTATTCACGTCTTAAAAAGTTGGGAGGTATAGTTTATGTAAAGTGATGGTATCAGTAAAGTTGGCAATAGATGTTTGTGTGTGGTTTTTTTTTTTTTTGTTCAGCCAGCATGTTGAATGAAAAAACATCAGATTCATCCATCCACACAAACAAGTTAGATGGAGGAATCCCACATGCCAGGGCATTGTATTCTGACAGCAGGACCCAGAGCTGTCGGAATACACTGATCAGTGGCTGCAGCCACAGTCAAGCATAATGCATGAACTGTATGATTCTCTGCAGACTGGACACATACTTGTAGCACCCTCCTAGGTATGTGCTAGAGAGTATAGTTTTTGGATCCTGTCTGCTTACCAGAGGGATTGCAGGTAAATCTATATTGTTCTCTGCCTACCAGAGAGCAGGATCTACTAGTGAGGTCTGCTCAATGTGTTCAGGTGCAACTCCAGTCTGTCTGCAGAGTGTTTCAAACTGCTCCAATAGGGAGGGATATTGGACAGCGGGAGGAAACCTGACAAATGAATGCACAGGCAATTAGTACAGCCCTGGTGATTTGGCAGAGGAAAAGTGCCTCAGTGCATGCTGGGATACTGTATAAATCCCAGGGGCACATATGCTTGGGGTCTTTCAGCTGGATAGCTGATTCCCAGAGGGAGGGGGCGGCTGCCTCCTCCTCTGTAGAGGTGCCATGCGGCACCAGGTAGTTGACCTGAGGGCCTAGAAAGAGCTAGAGAGGAACTGAGCCCAGAGGTCCTGTGAAGCTGACTGAGAGGGGAGACCCACCCCTGTAGCTAGAAGACTCAGTGGACGGGTGTCAGCAAAGGGGATGCTAGTGAGTGTCCTGAAGAGAATGTAGTTCACCAAGTCTATTGCTGGAGAGAAAATGGCAAGGAGACCTAACCCTTTCCATACACGTGGCAGTATTTGTTCAAGCAGTCCACAGGCAACCTGGTGAGGCCAAGTGAGTGTTGTCCTTATCCACTGTGAATAGTTACAGTTGGAGTATCCCACTATTCCCTTCTCCCATCCAAGTGCCAAAATATTCCTAAAAAACCAATACCCCTGGACTGTTTATTGAGTGACGAGCCATCTGGAGTAAGGAGAGATGTGTGAACTGTACCCTAAGTGACTGTGTGCAGCTAATCAGAGGAGGCCCACCAAGTCATCAAACAGCAAGCCCTATGGGGACAGTGCTACATAATGAACAACTTTTAAAAACGATTTGTTTGGTTTTCCAAACGATTTACCCTCCATGATTCTGATGCTCTTGCCTCTGTGCCTTTTTAAAATTAGGCTGATCTCTTAAAGCCCATTCATCCTAGCAATAGGAACTGCATTGGAATTGCACAGGAGCATTATGCAGTTCTATGCAATGTGATTTCATTCCATTCATTTTGAATAAGCTGAAATTGCACCGCACCAAAAGTAGTGCATGCACTACCTTTTTTTTTTTTTTTTTTTTTTAAACGCACTGCAACTGGATTGCATTGTACTTTTTATAGCACCAATATACATGGAGTTCTCCCACACTATCAATTCAAATAAGTACAATGCTAAGTAGGAGGAACAAGCAGCTGCAAGCACTTGGTAGCTTGCCCACAGCTAATAAAGTGCATAAATTATATAATAAATGGTGCTGCTGTATTATATGCAAAAGATCACTGTATAGATTGTGCAAAACAAAATGCTTGAATGTGTACAAAAGTTCACTACCAAAATATAGTGTGAAAAAACAAGCAATAATAGGTTGGGCAACTCTGCAAAGAAATAAGGACTGCCACAAGGACACACAAACTGCATGATGAACTAATCACACTGGAGCATTCGGCTACAATCACATCTAGCCATCGCAGGAGGAATCATTGCGATTCTGCCTATGATCCCCCCAATTCTGCCCGGTTTTGCCGCAATTGTTGCCCGATGAATCACGGTTAAACTGTGCAAATAGAAACATGGGATGCCTATCGCTCAAAGAAAGTTCTGGAGCGCCTATTCCCCCCCCCCCCCCCTCCCGATTGGGTGCCATTGGAAGTTACGGGGATCGTAAGCATGTCCCGCGATTCGCGTCATTTTGGGATTGTCGGCAGAATCGTGGTGAATATGTCCGCAAAATGGGACTCCTACATGTGAATGGAGCCTTAGAGATAAACAGATTTAGTTAATTGTATTCATTCTGTTAATATACTAATTGTATGATTTTTGTTTTGCATGTTTCAATATCAACAAGTAATGTATGATTAATTATTCATTGGCATTTATTGCACTCACTTGGAGTTTTCTTTTTTTATTGATTTGCAGAATTACACAATCTTTTATTGCTTGTTTTTTCGCACTATATTTTAGTAGTGAACGTTTGCACACAATCAAGCGTTTTGTTTTGCACAATACATACAGTGGGGTTGATTTACTAAAGGTAAATAATCTGTGCACTTCAAATGCAGTTGCTCTAGTTATGAGGGGAAAATGCAAGGAAAATAAAAGGAAAAAAAAAAATGCATTTTTGCTTGCACATGATGGATGATAGAAATCAGCAGATCTTCCCCTCAATCTAGAGCAACTGCAGTTCTTAGTGCACAGTATATTTGTCTTTAGTAAATCATCCCCAGTGATCTGTTGCACATAATATTCCAGTGCTGAACCATTTATTATATAATTTATGTACTTTTGCACCATGCAAACCGGTGAGGGCAAAAGCACTGTGTCTGCGACCTGCGTCTGGCGGGTCCTTAACTTTGCACTGACACCCCCTGCAGATCACAAGGGCAGTGCAAGTGGAATGCGGTGCAGGAAACCGCACGGGAACGCAGGTTTCCCGCACTGCATTCTAGTGTGAATGGGCCCCAAATGTTGCTGTTGGATGCAGCACATTATTGCTCTGTTTTTTGTTATGCGTTTGTCCTTTAAGCTTATTGGATACATGATACTAAAAGAAGCAACATGCAATCCCAGTTAAATAAAAAAAAAACAAGCAATATTTAGCAATAGAAGGCAGCATATATGGTTGATTCATCTTATAACTCTAGTGTATGGAAGTGTTAGTGATGATATACTATGACAACCTGGCAAGTGATTGTAGGAGTCCAAAGTAATGATCTCATTCCATATGCAGAGAGTGATATACAGTCAGAGTAAAGTCATATATTATGCAAACAAGCACTCTAACCCTCATTATATAGTCAGAGTGTATGTAATGAGCAGCACTGTGCCGTCATAATTTAGTTAAAGCTTTATCTTTTTTTTTTTTCTAAGCCAACATAAAACTGTTATAGTTTGTTTTAAATTAAAGGGCTAGAAACCTAAAATATCATGCATACCCGTGATGAGGCAGCCAATACATGCAAGTTTGCTTGAGGCACTTGCTTGTGAACAATAAGTGATCTGCACTGACACTGTTTTTGCTATTATGCTGACGTTTTGCATTTTTTCTTTTTTATTTAGCTTGGGTTCATATATATGCGGGTGTGGGGATGCCTGTAAATCGCACACACTCCTGTATGTGTATGCAGCTGCACACAAAGAGAGGTTCGGCACAGAAAATGCGCAGCTCTCAATAACTCCTAACACTCAATGGCTCCCCTGCGCTGAAAAATACGGTGCAGTTTTTTTCCCAATTTCCGTGTGGGAGTGTTATGAAAAAGGTGCAGGGACCTGCAGAAAACAAAGGCACAGCAGCCCTTTCAAATGAATGGGCTGCCATGCCCGCTCAACATCGGCATTCACCGCTACATATATGTGAACCAAGCCTAAGTGCATCTCTCAATATTACCTTACAATTTTAGGAAAAGCTGTAATATTGTTTGAGATTCAAATCGCTGGCCAAAAGAGTGCCTGGGCACTTGTTGGTTTGTTTAAAGAGGAGCCTAACAGGGCACAGATGCATATTTTACAACAAAGCTGATCATTTATTATTATTTTAGGGTGTGTTTTTTGCTCGGTAGGGCTTGGTGTACCAAAAAATCTAGTGAAAAAATGTATTGTGACTGTCCCTCAAATTTTCTTAGTGTATCCTTTCCACAACTGCTTGTAACTAGGGATGGGCGGAACGATCCCCCTGTTCGATTTGCACCAGAACTTTCGAACATAGGGAAAGTTCGGAACCAAATAACAAATCCCATTGAAGTCTATGGGACCCGAGCTGGAAAAATCGTGCCCATTTTGAAGGCTTATATGCAAGTAATTGAGCATACAGTGGTTATGGGGGTTCAGGTACTGCTCTGGAGGACATGTATCAATGAAAAAAAGGTTTGTAAAAAAACATAATTTTTAAATGAGCAGTGATTTATTGATGCTTAAAGTGAAAGCATAAAAATGAGAAATAACAATAAAAATTAAAAATTCCTTTCAATGTAGTTCCTGGGAATGAGGGGGTCCCCTTAGTCTGCCTGTAAATTGACACATCTGTACTGTGTATAGAAGCTGCTGCAGAAATAATTGCATTTATAAAGCCAAAAAAAATGACATTTTCCATGCAAGCTTTCTTTATTTTGTAAACAACGGCCTGGGGAGCCAGTTTGCATGATGAGGCCACAATATACTGCACTGGGTCCAAGGTTATATATTTTTTTGATAAACTCTGGTGTCACATCTGCAGACTTTGGATAGAAGTAAAGGCCCGTACACACGTGCAGATTGTCGGCCGAAAAGATTCGGCCGACGACCGATCGGCCGATTTTCGGCTTGTTAGTATGATGCTTCCGACAGTGCACTTTCGGCCAAACAGAATCTGTCGTGCAAGCATTAAAATTTTTGTATGCCGACACCAGAACGGCCGATTGTTCGCCAGTCAGTACAGAATTCGGCCGACAGACAGCAGATTTGCAAGACTGGGCATGCTCAGAAAAGAAAAAACACAGGGAAAGTTAACCATCACATGACATCACTTCTGCAGTCGGCTGTTGTTGACCGACAAAATTCGTGTGCAGTCTTTTGCACTTTTCAGCGGACACGGGGACAAAAGACGGCTGATCGCTCGGCCGACGATCGGTACGTGTGTACGGGGCTTTACTGGTGTGGAAAAATTGGTCTTTGAGTGTGGGAGGTGCCTTCACACCGTAAAGCAAGAATTGCTTTGCTGTCAAAAATTGAAATATGTACCTGTCAACGGGTGTGGAAAAATTGGGTCTTCGGGTGTTGGAGGTGCCTTCACGTTGTAACACTAAGGAGGTACTCTTGATGAAAGCAAGTATTGGCCTTGGTGTCAAAAATTGAAATGATGTGCACCTGTCAAACAGGTGCAGAGAATTTGGTCTTTGAGTGTTAATTGTGCCTATGAAACCTACATCAAAAAATTTCTTCCAGATGAAATAAACACCCACAAAGCTAGGCAGCCTAGAAGTCTTGCAGAGATTCCACATCCCAAAAATACTTAATCTGCAACATAAGCATCAGGGGCTTCATAGCTGCTGGCAATCCAGGGCTGATTAATTTTGATAAATATTAGACAGTCCACTGAGTCTGTGGACAGACACGCTATATCGGTAACAAAACCTCTGGCAGCACTGAATGCCTGTTCAGAAAGCATGCTGGATATAGGGCAGCCCAGCAGCTCAATTGCATACTGGGCAAGTTCTGGCCAGTGGTCTATTCTCAAGACCCAGTAACCAGTGTTGGTCATCTTACTTTAAAAAAGTAATTAGTTACAGTTACAAATTACTTCTCCCAAAATGTAATTGAGTTACTGACTCCGTTACCACATTGAAAAAGTAATTAGTTACTCAGCAAAGTAACTGCAACTTTTTTTACTATTCTATAATGCAATTACGTTCTATAAGATCTTTAATAGTTGTGGCGGTGTGGCACACTGTGGGGGTCTCAGTCCTGAGTCCTCCTGACTGTGAGTAACTGTATTTTGTTTTGTTTTTTGGTACCTGCTGCCTGGAGTGGCTGGCTGTTGGTGGTGTGGCACACGAGTGGTGGCGGTGTGGCACACTGCTGGTGGTGTGGAACACTGGTGGTGGCGGTGTGGCACACTGTTGGTGGTGTGGAACACTGGTGGTGGCGGTGTGGAACACTGGTGGACCTGTATAATATATCTTATATCTGGAGAGCGGTGATGTCACTCCTGTATAATATATCTTATATCTGGAGAGCAGTGATGTCACTCCTGTATAATATATCTTATATCTGGAGAGTGGTGATGTCACTCTGTATAATATATCTTATATCTGGAGGGCGGTGATGTCACTCTGTATAATATATCTGGAGGGCGGTAATGTCAGTACAATAGAATGCACATTATACAAAGCATTAATCTTTCTAAATAATTTTCATTAGATGAGTAATGCACAGTATATCCCACAGGGTGGCGCTCTTCCTCTGTGATTCCCTGTCCTGTAGGTCTTTGCATTCCTCTGACTTCCAGTGTTGTGGATAATGAGCTCCCTGTTGGGTGTAATATGAATATTGGACTCTAGGGGGCAGCAGTGCACAGTGGACATGTATTGAATGTTTTCTTCAATAAAATATCAGTTTTAACGATACTACACTATGGAGGCTATTTTTTTCTATATCCATATGGAGTCCCTTCCATTGAGGGAAGGTGAGGGGAGAGGAGTCACCCTTGAAAGCAATATATATGAGGCAAGGCAGCAGTCCGAGGGCGTACCCGGAAGTGATCATGTGACACGCATGGCGTGTCTCTCCGTGCTGAGCCCACCTCTCCCAGGAAGGAACTAGGACGCCGAAGTAAGCCCGAGAGACCGGGAACTCGAAGGACTGAGAGAGTCCTCAAGTCTCCATAGTGCGCCCACGCCACCCCGGAGAGGAGAGGAGAAGCGGAGTTACGGCGGCAGTAGCCCTGGTCGGATGCCTGTAGCGGTAGAAGACCAGCTGTAGCGGCGGAAGAACGGCGGTGGTGAGAGAGCGAGGGCTGCGCAGCATGTCAGGGTGTGTAGCCTTGTTTCTCCCCCGACTTAGCTGCTTGCTACACAGACTGTACGGACTGCACTGCTGATGGAGACCTGTGGACTGTAGCTTGGAAAGTGCTACTTGGGAGACGCTCACTCAGCCTGCATCACTGGACCCTCTCCCTTCGGGCTGAGGGACAGCGGCACTTTGCCTTATGTGCAAGTCGGCATATGGGGAGAGAGTCAGTTATTTTCCCTGCACAATCGGCAGCCTGCACTCCATACACAAGGGAGCTAAAAGGAGCAGCTGGATCGGAGGACTGTCGAGTAGGTAAGCCCTCCAGCCAACTATATTACTAGCTCCTATTAAACCGTACCTGAACTGATCACTTGAATTGTATGTGTAACCAACGGCCCTCATGGAATGGGCGTGAGGCACGGTGAAGTGTGAGACCGGTGCAGGAACCTCTCCTTATCTCTTTCCTCAGGCATGGGTTCAGGAAGGCTCGATAGGAAAATCTATCTCTCACTGGATGTTTAAATAGTTTTCCTCTCCCCACCTGCTGAATAAGGATGTAAGATATTAGCCAGTGGAGAACATTACTTGGAGCATTATATTTAAAGAGGCACAGACTCCCCTGAACTGAGTTATAAACAGAGACTATAAGTGGAGGAGGGGAAGGGAGAAGAGTGAGTGGGAAAGGAGGGAGGATGACGCTTACTAAAAGAAAGAAGGGAAAGAAGAATGCAGTAAAGTCACAGACAAGCAGACCAGAGGGAGAGATTGTAAGATTCCTCATTAATAGCCAGAAATTATCCAGAGACGCAAGGATGGAAGCATGTGAGAAGAGTGTCCTGACAAGCCCAGGGTCCGGGGATACTCCTAATTCACCAGCCACCTCCCCAGTCTCAGAAAACTATTCAGATAGCCCAGGTAATGGACAAAGAGAAAACATGGCAGCTGGTATACATGCACAGGCTTTGATGCAAAATTCAGAACTGAAAGCTATGCTCCAGGCTTTGCCAACAAAAAACGATATAGTACAAATGATTAATAGAATAGAAGAAACACATCTAAAAGAAATGCAAGTGATAAAAAAAGATATACAAAAGATTACAACACGTCTAGAAGAAGAGGTAGCAGCCAGAAAAATTTTAGAAGGAAAAGTGACCTCATTAGAATTAATTAGAGATACACAGAGGGAGACGGAAGATACGGTGCAACTTCAATTAGAAGAAATGGAGAATAGAAGTAGACGTAGCAACTTGAGAATTCGGGGGATACCTGAAACTATAAATAATGACAAATTAACCGAAGTGGTGGAAAATATTTTCAAACAGGTTCTGAGGGGTAAACTTCCTGACCGTCTTGAAATAGAAAGGATACACAGAACTTTGGGCCCCAGAAGTAAAGATGAGAAAAGACCAAGAGACGTGATATGTAGATTACATCATTACACGCATAAGGAGACAATCTTAAGGGAGGCTTGGGGAGCAAAGGACATAAATGTGGAAGAAACCCCGATTAAAATCTTTTCAGACATTGCTAGAGGAACACTGAGGAGAAGAGCACTTTTAAGACCCTTATTGGACCTAGCAAAAAAGATGGGGTGCACTTATAGATGGGGATTTCCCTTTTCGGTTATATTTCAAAAAGACGGTCGATATTTTAACCTCAGATCCTTTCAAGATCGAATGGCCCTTTTTCGGTTTATAGGAACAGAACCAATACAGGTTGTAAACTGGCTAGCCCGGATACCGAAGGAAAGATTCCCTCTGTACCCTCAGCGGCAAGAAGAGGGACGAGCCGCTGGGATAGAGGAAGAGAGAGGATAAGGAGGACTGCCTCTTAAATCACTTGCTTATTTTATTTGTTTTATTTTATTTGTTTTTTTTTTTTTCTCTCTTTTTCCTCCTCTCCTCCAAAGAGAAGGACTCTAAGTGACTGTGAGGAGGGAGCACCACCTACCCTTAGTTTGCTTTTTGTGTGACAGGTTTAGGTTTAGAGCACATTTAGAGAGGGAGTGTTTAAATTTTTTTAATACTCTATATCAGTACTCATTTTTGATACACTCTGTAGGGAATTGTTAAAAATTTTTTTTTTTTTTTTTTTTTTTTTTTTTGTTTCTCTCTTCGACAGGTTTTGGATTTAGAACACATTTAGATAGGGAGTGTTGAATTTCTTCAATAATCCCTATCCGTATAATTTTTGACACACTTTATAGGGATTTTTTTTTTTTTTTTTTTTTTCGACAGGTTTTGGATTTAGAACACATTTAGATAGGGAGTGTTGAATCTCTTCAATAGTCCCTATCCGTATAATTTTTGACACACTTTATAGGGATTAGGGATATTTTTTTTTTTTTTTTTTTTGGGTTTGGGAAAGAACACATCTTGGGAGGGAGTACTCACATTTTCTAATACGATTTACTCGTTTTATTAATATATAGGCATTTTGCACGGGGAGGTTTTTCCCCCTTTTTTTTTTTTTTTTTTTTTTTTTTTTTTTTTTTATGACACATTTTGGGTAAACAACACACTTTAGGGAGAGAGTGTTAGTTATTATAATACTTTCTGCCCTTCTTATTAATCCTAAATACACGGGGAGGAGGGATGTTCCCTTTCTTAAAAGACATTACATAGGGGGAGGAGGGGAGGGGGGATTGTGAGACATGTAATTAAAGTGAATAGTGCATGGATAAATGATAATACCGGTATTAAAGAAATATGTACTGTATGTTTGACTGCCCCATGGGGAGGGGAAAGGGGAAGAGTGGAAAGTCAGGGAAAGTAAGAGAGGGGGAAAGAGGTAGAAAGGGGGGGGGGGAGTTACCCACGAAGTATTAAAATATAACGGAGGATGAGTCAAACCCCCCACCCCTTGTATTAGAAAGTGCTACGGAAGGGAAGAACCCCTCTCATTGGCGAGACAAGAGTCAGATAAAGGAGAAGCAAGAATTGATAGTCTTTCCACTTCCCCTAACCCCCCCCTAGGGAGATATATTCTGAGTTTATGATGGGGAGTGAAAGGTAACCCCTCTGAGAGGGGAGGTAGGGAGGGGGAGGGTAACTAGGATAATCCAAGTGGGAGTAAAATGATAATACTTCAATGGAAGGAATTTATACCAGTGAAGGTCCGGACTGTTTTACAGGGGGGGAGGGTGGAAGAATGGAAAGATGAGCAAGGTGGGAGAGAGAGGGAGAAAGGGGAGAGGGAAGCTATCAGTGTATTATAGATACAGTGAAGGAAGGAACAGGACCCAACCCCCTGGCTCAAAATTTTGGCATGGAATAGGAGACCCCCCCCCCCCCTCATAGTTAGACAATTGAAGAATATGGACAGATAATCTTTCCACTTCCACTACCCCCCTCTGGATGTGCAATTGGGGAGATGGTAAAGAGCTGGAGGTGGCCCTCCAGAGAGGAGGGGAGGGGAGAGGGAGAGGAATAGGCTGGGATGCAGGGGAAGGAGGGGAGTAACTAGAATGGCGTTATAGGAGGAAGTTACATGAGAAATTAGAGATAAAAGGGAGGGGGGCGGGAGAGTACGGGGAGTGACACTCCGGGGTACAGTCCTTTTTTGGTTCACACAAATGGCACCGAAAAGTGCCGTGTGAGATAAGGATAAGAAAGGATATCCGAAGTGACGAGGGAGAGACTAGACCTCTTACAGAGGCCGACTTCTCTCAATCGTCAGAGGGGGAGGGAAGGGAGGGGAGTAGGGGGGGGTTTTTTTTTTTTTTTTGTTTTTTTTTTGTTTTTTCTTGTGCTCCGCTGACCAGGGATGGAGGATTTAAAAATCACTTCCTACAATGTTAAAGGATTAAATATCCCGGAAAAAAGGCATACATTGTTAACAGAATTGAGACGATTAAAAACTAACATTGCACTAATACAAGAAACGCATTTTAGGGCAGATAAAATATCCCTCATCAGAAATAGATTTTTCCCACATATATATCACTCCACATATACGCAAGCAAAATCCCGCGGGGTTTCTATACTGATCGCAAAGGGTGTACCATGGACTTATCAAGATAGTAGGCATGACTCAGAAGGAAGATTCTTATTTGTTAAGGGATTAATAGGGGAAACGCAGGTAACGCTCGCAACGATATACACACCTAACAATCGACAGGATGCATTTATTTCTAGGACTCTAGCTGAGCTGATGGGGTACACAGAAGGCCAATTAATTCTGGGAGGTGATCTTAATGTACCATTGATATCAGCAGTAGATACATCCTCCGGGACTACTACCCTCACTCCTGGAATGAGTAAACGAATTTTAAGAGCTTTACATAAAGCTCAGTTGATAGACGTATGGCGCCTTCAGCACCCTTCGGAAAAAGAATATACATTTTATTCAATTCCACATAGGAATTACTCTAGAATTGACCTTTTTCTCGTACCTCATGCTCAGCTACAGGCAGTGAAAAGGTCAGAGATTGATAGTATTACATGGTCAGATCATGCTCCAATATCAATAATATATAGCTTGACACCAAATTCGGCACAGAGAAGACGCTTCTGGAGGTTAAACGAGGACTTACTCCAGAGAGAGGAGGTAGTTAAGGAGCTTACAGAGGAGATGAAGGCCTTCTTTGAGATCAATGACCAACCGGAGTGCCGGACGGGGACCCTCTGGGAGGCTCATAAATCGGTGATGAGAGGCATCTTCATCAAGCATGGAGCACGGATAAAAAAGGAAAGGGGGAAGCAAATGTTACAACTTCTAGAAAAACTTAGCTTACTAGAGATAGAACATAAACACACCTTATCAGAGACGGTGGAGGGAGAATTGAAGTTGATTAGAAAACAGATAACGGACCTGTTACAATACAAAGCTAAAGCAGCTATTCAAAGGTGTCGGAAAATGAATTACGAATCAGGTAATAAATGTGGGAAATTATTGGCCAGTACAGTAAGAGAGCAGAAATTGAGGTCGTACATACCGCATATCATCACAACAGAAGGGGTCAAGAAAACATTACCAACACAAATAACAGCAGAATTTGAGAAATATTATAATTCACTGTATAATTTAAAAAAAACCCCACCATCTTTAGAAGATATTGAAAGATATATAGATCAGTCACAGCTCCCTAAATTGATAGAGGCGGATCGGGAGGATCTAGAGAGGGAAATTACCATCGAGGAGATAAAGCAAGCACTTAAGTCTATGAAGCCTGGGAAAGCGCCGGGCCCAGATGGCCTAACGACTCAATATTATCAAACGCTGTTCCATATCCTAGGCCCATATCTAGCAAGATTATTTAATGCATCAGATATAGATGGGAAATTTTCCAGAGATACACTCACGGCCCATATATCTTTGATACTAAAAGAAGGTAAAGACCCGTCTTCATGCAGCAGTTATAGACCAATTTCTTTACTAAATGTGGATTTAAAAATATTTACTAAAATTCTCGCAAATAGACTGGCAAGGGTCCTCCCAAGCTTAGTACACTTAGATCAGGTGGGATTCATGTCATCAAGGGAAGCAAGAGACAATACTACCCGAATTCTCAACCTAATACAAGTAGTAAAGGAAAAAAAGATTCCGTGCGTAGTGTTGAGCACAGACGCAGAGAAGGCATTTGATCGGGTGGGATGGCCTTTCATGTTTGCTGTGCTCAAATATATTGGAATAGGGAAAGAGATGCTGGAAAAAATCACCAGAGTTTACACAGAGCCAACGGCTAGGGTAAAAGCTAATGGCATACTATCGGACGCCTTCCCAATCAGAAATGGCACAAGGCAGGGATGCCCATTATCGCCCTTACTTTTTGCCTTGGTTATAGAACCTTTCCTATGTAGAATTCGACTAAATCAAGATATTGAGGGGGTAAAGATAAAAGAGAAACAATATAAAATTGCCGCTTACGCGGACGATTTACTATTTTCACTAACTAACCCAGGTATATCATTGCCGAATTTAATACAAGAGTTTAAAAAATTTGGTGCTATGTCATATTTGAAAATCAACTTGGGGAAGTCAGAAGCGATGGGAATAGGGGTACCTATTTCCCAAGTAAATGTACTGAAAAGCAGTTTTGGTTTCAAATGGAAGGAAGAGGCGGTGAGATACCTGGGGACATTCATACCAGCAAAATTAACGCGGGTGTACGATCTCAATTTCCTGCCCTTGATTGCAAAAACGAGGAATCTATTAGAACAATGGCGTAAAGGGATGCACTCATGGTTTGGTAAAAGTAATTTGTTAAAGATGACAGTTTTGCCAAAATTTGTGTACTTGTTGCGAGCGTTGCCTGTCAAGATCCCCAGTGTCTTTTTCAAAGTAATACACTCTCTGTTTGTGGAATATATCTGGAATTACAAAAAACCACGAATAGCAAGACGAATTTTAATATTGCCAAAAAAAAAAGGGGGTCTAGCCTTCCCAGATATACGGGCATATTATCAGGCCACTCAAGTGGCCAGAATATTGGACTGGTGGCACCACTCGGAAAATAAATTGTGGGTACAAATAGAGCAGGAACAAACAGAAGTGGACTTGAAGAGAGCGATATGGTGCTACCAGGTGTTACCTAAGTATTTGAAAAACCATTTGACAATAGGAAATACACTTCGGGTATGTAGACAACCAAATATATACACCAAACTGACAACGAACGAGTCACCGTTATTTCCAATCTTGGGGAACCCACAGTTTGCACCAGGTCTAGATAAAAGACAGTTTGGGGATTTGAGGGAGAAGAAAATTGAGCAGGCCTCGTCTTTCCTGTTACAAAGGAGATGGCCTTCAATTAACCAATTGATTGATAGAGGGGGAATATATAATATCCCTTTCTGGCAAGCAATTCAAATACATCACTATCTGGCCTCAATACCAAGACCAGAAAGTTTTGGTAGAGCATTAACGAGATTTGAACAACACTGTGTGAAGCCAGGGACCTTACTACACACATTATCAATCGCCTACGGGCTACTGACAGATCCGGATGATCAGCCGGAATTGTCTTGGCCGGGAAAATGGGGAAGGGATTTAGGATGTAATCTGACAAGTGAACAGGTCCAGAGGATATTAAGATTTACCTTTAAACCTTCTGGATGCGTCAAAATCCAAGAATTGAATTACAAGTTTATAACAAGATGGTATATTACACCCAAGAAAATACATAGATGGTTCCCGAGGGAATCAGGTTTATGCTGGAGATGCAAAAAAGAGGAAGGTACATTGTACCATATTTTCTGGACCTGTACAGATATAAAACCATTTTGGCAGGGAATAAAAAATATTATCCAAAAATTCACGGAATACAAAATTGAAGAAAATCCGCTTTTCTTCTTACTACAGGGGACAGAGATACCAGTAAGGAGATATGAAAATTCTATCATCCCGTATTTGGTTAATGCAGCTAAGGCATGTATTCCAGGTAATTGGAAAAAAACACAACCCCCCTCGAGGGCAGAATGGATACACAGAGTAGAGGATATTAGAAGAATGGAAGAGCTAATTGCTTTTTCCCAAGATAGACAGGAGAAATATAAAAAGATATGGGAATCATGGAATCTTTTTATGATCTCTGAGGAAGGGAAACAATTCACAGGAGGATAGATGGGAGGATAATGGAGAGGAGGGATAGTGAGTCCTCCATGCTGAAGGCAGTGGAGCAATTAACTAAACCTTTTTTTTTTTTTTTTTTTTTTTATTGGGAGAGGGGGGGGGAGGGAAGGGGGAGGAAGGGGCATGGGATGAAAAGGAAAAATAAGGAAGGAATATAAGCCAAGTAAACATTGAAAGAATGGGAGCAATAAAGGTTTATTTGATATTGTATTACTTGTTGAAATGTTAATGTATTTAAGCTGTACTTCCTTAATAAAATTCATATTTGAAAAAAAAAAAAAAAAGAAAGCAATATATATAAAGCTGAAATACCCCTGCAAAGGGGCCTGCTATCTGGTAAGTTTAACCCCATAGGGGCACACACGTGAGAGCACTCAGAGCCATCGCACCATGGGGTGTTTCCTGGAATTGTTGGTTTATTGCAGCTGTCCCCTATTGAAGCACTTTAATGGCACTTACAGTGGGGGCAGCAGCTAGATATTCATATTTATTACAGATCCATAGGGATATCTGTATCCCTGCAGTTCTCTGCATTAGATTTAGACCGTTTTTGTCTTGCTGGTCACAAGTCTTTTCTGATGGTCTAATTAGTCATGGAGTTAGTCTGTGATGACTTCACCAGGAGCCTGGGGGAAATATGGCTGCAGCACGAGATCCAGTGTCAGGAGTTCAGACAAGTGATGCATTTTAGCAGAATATACGTACATATCATTTGCTGGAATAGAAGCTGAAGTGCCAGTCCTGTACCCGGAACCCACACAAAGTACACACCTCCTTGCACGCTGTGCTGCTGCTGTTCCTGTCCGACTCCTGGCGCCGCGTGACTCACTCGACGAAGTCCCCTCCTCTTCTCTCTCCAGTACCGTGATCAGCGGTCATAGAGGAGAGGGGGAAATACATTTACATCTACTGCCATCTAGTGGCGGTAGATGTAATTGCGGTAACGCAGCCGAAAGTAAAGGCAGCGGCGTTACAGGGACAGGACGAGTAGTCAGATTACTCGTTACCCTGAAAAGTAACTGCGTTAAGTAACGCCGTTTACTTAAACGCAGTTACTACCAACACTGCCAGTAATCCAGTGGATCATCAACTGGAAAGCTCTCCATCTCTGTTTTCGCTCCTAGATAATTGTCCACCATATGATGCAGACTCTGTCGATGTCTGAAAAAATATATATACAAAGTATATTCCTCGCGCCAGTGGAACTACAAGGGTATTTACGTAAATAAAATTGAATGAACCTAGTGACCTAAAAAACAATATACTTTGCAGCTGCTGTATGCAAAATAAGTAATGAAATAAAATGGCCTTATAGAAGACCAAATACAGCGCTTGCTAAAACCAGTGGATGCCAATGCCAATGACTATATCACTGTCTATATATAGTACAATTTCAGTGTGAACTAAACATCTAATCCACTAGAGGGAGTTCTTTTCTTTTGGTGCTTTTTGATGGATACAGTATGTGTTTTGAATCACTTTATTAGATGTTTAGTTCACACTGAAATTGTACTATATATAGACAGTGATATAGTCATTGGCATCCACTGGTTTTAGCAAAGACTCTGTTGATGGGATGTTGAAGCTGACAGACCTGGGTGCCTTGAACCAAAAAAGTTGTAAAAAGCATCACTTAGGTGGCCTCCTTCTCCGCCGCTTCCCTCTTGAGCAAAAGAAGCCTTAAAACTATGTTTTCCATGACACTGTAACCTACCAGAGCTGGGAAAAGTGCTTGATAAACTACTCTTTGAGGTGTCCTCAAGAGATTTCATCTTCTGCTCCCTCTGTTGAGACGGAATGAGTTCTGAAACTTTTTCTATTCTCAGGTCCTTTCGCAGGCTTTGAAGCATGAGGTAGCCCATGCACCACAAGTTTGCAGAGGCATGAGAAGCAGACTCCTCTGGGGTCACTGAGGATTACAGTATCTGGAACTGCCTCCTCCCAGCCACGTACTACTCCCAAGGGTTCTGGGGACAGCAAACCATTTCTTAGGTTTTGACATATGTCTTCCCCTGCTTCAGTGTCTCCAAAACTGCCAGCAACCTCCGCCACCTTCTCCTCCCTCTCCTCTTGTGTGTTGTGTGGTGTGGCAAGAACGGTGTCTCCATAAAGCAGACAGAGGAAAGGAAGTCCTCCTCTTCCTCCCGCTGCTCTGCCTCGAGTGCCCTATCCATAACGCCATGCAGAGTCTGCTCCAGCAGGAACACAACAGGGATTGTGTCACTGATGCATGCATTGTCACAGCTTACCATCTTCTCTGTGCTCAGGCTGCTCAGTTGTTGGTCAGCACGGGGGCCGAGACCAGTGATTTACTGACTTTGGTGAGAATGATGCTGGATCCCTTGAGTAAGGGTCCTTTTTTTTTTTTTTTTTTTTTTTTTTTTTGAGTCAGCAGCTATACTATTTGTATTTTTTTGTTCCTAGGATGAAGAACCAATTTAATATTGTGAGGCATTCCAAGTATAACCTGTAACATGCACAGCTTTATCTGAAATTGAGCCAGAAAGTTCAAAATCTCATCCAATAAAATACACCAAAAAGTATTTTTTTTTTTGTTCTAGGCATTTACAGTGGGTACGGAAAGTATTCAGACCCCCTTAAATTTTTCACTCTTTGTTATATTGCAGCCATTTGCTAAAATCATTTAAGTTCATTCTTCTTCCTCATGAATGTACACATAGCACCCCATACTGACAGAAAAACACAGAATTGTTTACATTGTTGCAGATTTATTAAAGAAAAACTGAAATATCACATGGTCCTAAGTATTCAGACCCTTTGCTGTGACACTCATATATTTAACTCAGGTGCTTTCCATTTCTTCTGATCATCCTTGAGATGGTTCTACACCTTCATTTGAGTCCAGCTGTGTTTGATTATACTGATTGGACTCGATTAGGAAAGCCACACACCTGTCTATATAAGACCTTCCAGATCACAATGCATGTCAGAGCAAATGAGAATCATGAGGTCAAAGGAACTGCCTGAAGAGCTCAGAGACAGAATTGTGGCAAGGCACAGATCTGGCCAAGGTTACAAAAAGATTTCTGCTGCACTTAAGGTTCCTAAGAGCACAGTAGCCTCCATAATCCTCAAATGGAAGACGTTTGGGACGACCAGAACCCTTCCTAGAGCTGGCCATCCGGCCAAACTGAGCTATCGGGGGAGAAGAGCCTTGGTGAGAGAGGTAAAGAAGAACCCAAAGATCACTGTGGCTGAGCTCCAGAGATGCAGTCAGGAGATGGGAGAAAGTCTGACCGGGCTCTGCGACTCAGTGTTGTACGTCTGACCGGGCTGTGCGACTCAGTGTTGTGCGACTGACCGGGCTGTGCGACTCAGTGTGGTACGTCTGACCGGGCTGTGCAGCTGAGAGTGTTGTGCGACTGACCGGGCTGTGAGATTGTGAGTGTTGTGCAACTGAGTGTCAAGTGAGTGGAGCGGAATACCAGAGGGTGAGAAGGTAGCGTTAGGAAGCCAGGAAATAGCCACATAGGATAGACTTAAATCGCTGAATCCCCATTAGATTAGATAGTAGGTACAATGCCTGGCGGGTGTGGAGATGCGACTCGGTGTACATCTTGTGATATGTATGCGTTCCTCAGACATGCGATCGAGGGCGAATACAAATGCGCAAAATGTAAGCACGTTGCTTCCCTGGAAGCTCAGGTCCTGAATCTAGGGAAGCAGCTGGCAACACTGAGACGAATGTCCATACCGGAGGAGAGCCAGGATCGTACCAGTCAGGTGCAGACAGGGGTCTGCACAGAGGTGGGCGGAGTATTGGAGGTGCAGGCATCAGAGCAGAGTAGAGGGGTGACAGTTAGGAGGGGTAGAAGGGGACAAGGCAAGGAGGCTGATCCTGGGCTGGAGCACCCCAATAGATACGCCCCGTTGTGTGATGTTGGGGAAACCAGTCAGGGACCAGCATTGCTGGAGCAGAGGGACGCCCCTAGCTGCCAGGGGAAGAACTCCTCCAGTGAGGCCGGGAGAAAGGGAAAGGCAAGACAGGTGTTGGTGGTAGGGGACTCAATTATTAGAAGGACAGACAGTGTAATCTGTGACAAAGACCGTGTGTGCCGAACAGTCTGTTGTTTGCCGGGCGCTCGGGTTCGGCACATCGCGGATCGGGTGGACAGATTACTGGGTGGGGCTGGGGAAGACCCAGCTGTCATGGTACACGTGGGTACCAATGACATAGGCAGAGGAAGACGGAGAGTCCTAAACGATTTCAGGGACTTAGGCGCTAAGTTGAGGACTAGGACCTCCAAGGTAGTATTTTCCGAAATACTACCTGTACCTCGAGTCACACCAGAGAGGCAGCGGGAGATTAGGGAAGTTAACGAGTGGCTGAGGAGCTGGTGTAGTAAGGAGGGTTTCGGGTTCCTGGAGAACTGGGCCGACTTCTCAGTCGGCCACCGGCTCTTTGGTAGGGACGGATTGCACCTAAATGGGGTGGGTGCAGCCGTACTGGGTGCGAGGATGGCCAAAAAGTTAGAGGGGCTTTTAAACTAGGGAATGGGGGGGAGGGTACAGATGTAGAATTAGCCAGTGGAAAGCAAGTTTCAGAGGGCAGAAATGGGGGCATTAGCGGTAGGGTGTTCGGAGCTCCTAAACCCAGGGTGGGTTCGGGGAAAAATCAAGAGAGCAGCCTAAAAACATCAAATGAGGATAAATGTAACCGATCAAAATTAAGAGGCTTGTATACTAATGCCAGAAGCCTGGCCAACAAGATGGGAGAGCTGGAGCTGCTGATGTTTGAGGAGGACTTAGATTTTGTGGGGATAACTGAGACTTGGTTTGACAGCTCTCATGACTGGATGGCGACCATTCAGGGGTATTCCCTTTATCGCAGGGATAGAGCGGGTAAAAAAGGGGGAGGGGTATGTCTGTATATTAACAGTATACAGGTAAATATGAGGGATGATATTAATAATGGAGCTAAGGACGAGGCAGAATCCCTATGCCTAGTACACACGCAACGATTATCGGCCGACCGGTCGTCCGTCTTTTGTCCAGAGTGGTGTTTTGTTGGTTGGAATGTGCCTAGACTGCACACGAATTTTCTCCCCCGACAAAATTCTACTTCAGAAGTGATGTCATGTGTTGGTTTGCTTTATTTGTGTTCTTTCTTCTCTGAGCATGCCCAGTCTTGCTCATAAGATTTTTCCCTGTCGAAATCTGTACTGACTGCATGGAAATCGGGCGTGTTTTGACGGCGGACAAAAATTTTATAGCCTGCACACCAGATTTTTTTCGGCCGAAAAGTCGGAGTCAGTTGTCGGTAGAATCATACTAACAAGCCGAAAATCGTCAGATCGGTCGTCGGACGAAAATTCCCTGCCGAATTTTGACGCGTGTGCACGAGGCTTTAGTCCCAATCACACATGCATAAATACACACCATTTTATACAGGCACCATTTTACCTAATTAGTATGTCTTTGGATTGTGGTAGTAAATCATGCAACTCTACACAGTTTCCTGTCTGAGATTCAAACCACTCTTTGCTGGTGCTCAGAAGCATACCTGCAAGGCGTTATTCATTTTCTGATATGCCCTAAAATCTGTACTAAGATGTGGCCTACACCTTTTTTGTGTATTAGATTGGAGGAGATATTTACCTTCGGAGGTTCTATTGAATGGCAGATGGCACATGATTTTGCTATATACTTTGTAACAGGTGAGTTTAGAGTAACAGCTAACTCTGGAATAGATGAGGCAAGTCATTTGCTAAGATTTCTAGAGGCGTAAAATAATTCTCCTGAGGTTCCCTACTTCGTTCCTGCAGGGTCTAGACCTGTTTAAGGGATAAATCTGCCAAAGCAGAAATGAATTGACTGCATATGCTGCCAGCATTCCGTAAAATGGTTAGGTGTTGTTATTGATTATAATAGAAAGTCTGGGGACCACACTTGGGCCATAACTTAAGCACAGCTAATCCTCAGTCTAAATCAAGTCCTGATGGTGCATATAATATTTGTCTGTGATGGCAGCGCAGTAAGCGTCTCTAAAACAAAACCTTTTCCAAATGTATGTTCCCCTGACACCATAGAACAATTTTGCTTTGGCTGTATGTTTTCTTCGTAGCACAAAATGACCTAAACTGTAAAAATGCCTAGCAAAGAACAAAAACACAATATATAACCATTTTCTTTGTTTGATCTTTTAATAATTTAGTAGACTTTGTTGTTATCCACAAAATAACAGCGTAAAGCGTGTTAAGCACAAACTCATCTTCGGTCTTAAGTAAAACAAATGAAATCTATTTTTAATGTTTTCACATTCAAAAATATTGGTAGCATAGAGGTCGATTCTGGACCACATATAACCTTATCACAGAATTGTGTTTTCAGTTCAGCCAGATAGCACAAGTAGCCTATCAAAGAAAACTGCCACTGGGTCTGTGTTCCTAGGGGGGTTAGCACAACCCTGATTCAAGAACACTTTCCTATAATGTATTTAAACCCTAAAACAAAAATCTAGTTTATTGCAGCTTACCAGTCTTCACATGTGGTAACTGCGTTCCTTTAATTTCAGGCTTCTTTTCCTTTCTTTTCTGTCGATAACACATTCCTTTCCATGTCCTAAATTGTTTAAACTCACTTGTAAGTGGGTTGAATTTAGCCAGTTTGGTGCTGTCCCAGAGGGGTAAGTAAGGGTTAATGTCTTTCCCGGGTTCTTTGGTTTTGGTGGGTTAGTTCTAGGTCGGACCTACTGGTTTTGTGTTATCAAAGAGCTACAGTGGTCCAGAAGAGAGAGCCCCTGGGCCCTAGAGGAAGAGCAAGAGCGAACACGCTAGAGTTACCAGAGAGCCCGTAAGGGAGAGAATCAGAAAGTTGCATCCGTGAGGAGTGAATGAATGTCGCCTGCTGCTGCTATTGCCATCATGTAGAAAGTCCTCTGTTCCTAGGGCCCATCTCCCAAGATTCCTATCTATAGTAGGAAATGTAACTCATGAACTCCTGTTCATACATAGACTCAACCTTTGCAGGTATGCCAGGGCAGCACATAGCCTGAGTTAAGATGAGGGACCAGGGCAGCACATAGCCTGAGTTAAGATGTGGGACGTGGGAAAAATCCTGCTCTTGCATGTTGGACTTTGAGATGGTCAGTTTGCACTTTTTCAAGTGAAGCTTTGAATTCATGTTCCTGCTTGGTTCGAAGTTACTCAAGGGGTTTAATGCAAGTAATATAGTCTACAGTTGGGATATTAAACACATTGGGGTATGAAGACATCAGTACTAAGGTTGATGTAGTGTGAGGATACAATTGAAGTTTAACAAGCAGCCTGTCATTACATGTGTGTCTGAGATAGGTGGGATAGCTTCTTGCAGGAGGGAGTTTTTGTAGGCACTCTCTCTGTGAGAGGTCTCTCTCCCATAGCGATGTGAGGGGACTCAGTGGTCTCCAGCCTGTACACGGGTACAGAAGAGTTAAGTGAATTTGTAAGGAGTAGTAGGGTGGTGGTGGTTTGTCATGTCCTCCATGTTTTCCCATTAACTCATTAAGCGCCAAGCGTTGGTCACACAGAAGGCCTAGCCCGCATGGGCTCTTCTGGACTACGTTAGGGGTCACTACTACACACACGTGGTACCTTTGTTTTGTGCTGTTTTCTTCAATGCCCCGGGACAAGGCTGAGGCTGCCGTGGGGTTATATTCATCCTCTACTCTTGAGATGAACATACACCATGTACACTGGCACTGCAACTGTTCACCAGTTAACTCCCGGGTCCCCAAGACAATGTACACCTTCACTGTGACCTGCATTTTTGAGAGACATGCTAAGGCAATGTTTACAACCACCTGTTCAGCGTTGTCCACTACAACCCCCAGTAGCAGACTGGGCCCGCTGTGCACTGTGTAACACTATGCACCCTCAGACTAAGTCATAATGAGGAAATGCGAGCCCATACAGTGACCAGAAGTGACGTCAACAAGCCGACCTGAGGTGACGTGGACAAGGAGGATCCTGAGTGTGTGTGCAGGGATCTGTTCCCACACAACTTTGGGTGACGTGCTGGCTAACTTTGAATGTGATGAAATGGGCATTATACTCTTGTGAATATTTTATTGGGGATTTTAGTTTAAATAAAGCCTTTTAAAGGGACTTCCCTTTGAGCACGAGTGAGCATATCAACCTATGATGATATCTGGACTCTTGAGGATCTGTTTATCCGGAAGGTTTTTCCAGTGCCTGTTCGGCCAATCAGTAAAATAATGGGCAAAAGGAGTAGGTGGGTGCTGAACCATAAGGAGAGTGGATCTCACTTGTCCACTGTGATGAAGCGGATGTGGAGAATGAGAAGCACTTTGGAATTTGAACATATTGTGATTTTGTATGATTTAAAAGGGGACTTCTTGCCGGAGTGATTATTATTATTATTATTATTATTATTATTATTGTTGTGTTTATGTGATAGCACTACCTGGAGAAAACATTATTTTTTTTCTTGTTTTGTGTGCTAATTTTAAGTGTTAGATTATTGCAATATCCTTTGAAAATGTCCTATAGGACGAAATGCGTCAGAGGCTTCCATTAGACTTCCTTGCCTTATTTGTATATTGCCTGTAAGTTGTAACCATCGGATGTTTGTAAGTGCAATTCTTTGCTTTTTTTATTAAAAGTTTATTAGCAGTATTACGCTATGTGCACTTTTTTCTTGGCTTCCATGCGGTCTGATATATGAGAGATCTTCCACTTCTCCCCCATGGGCCTGGAACTACATCTCTGGTGGCTTTTTAGGAGGATTTTGGATCATCTCATAAGCCTGTTTGGTCTGTTTGTCATATGATAGTACAGGCCCACAGCATCTGGTGAACACCCATTTCTTATGTTCATCTGGTGACGGGACACATCTCACTCTGTCACAATTTTGTTTGATATCTGGATCTGTCACAATTTGGGACTTTATTCACCTTTTATTATCCATTTTATGGGACTTTATTTGATTAATCACATGTCTTGGATCATTTACTTGACAATGTCATCACTCATTGTATTTTTGAATATGTTTTATTCACATGTCATATTTATTTAGCGCTGCACATATTTTTTATTTTAGGTCTTTATAACTTGTTTATCAGTTACTTCTGAAGTGTTTTGGGCAATATTATCTGCTCATATTCAGCCAAATGGTTCAGAACTCAGAATTGGATGGCGCTTCACAGTGCAGATGGACAATGACCCGAAGCATACTGCGAAAGCAACCAAAGAGTATTTTAAGGGAAAGAAGTGGAATGTTATGCAATGGCCAAGTCAATCACCTGACCTGAATCCGATTGAACATGCATTTCACTTGCTGAAGACAAAACTGAAGGGAAAATGCCCCAAGAGCAAGCCGGAACTGAAGATTGCAGTAGAGGCCTGGCAGAGCATCACCAGAGCTGAAACCCAGCGTCTGATGTCTATGCGTTCCAGACTTCAGGCTGTAATTGACTGCAAAGGATTTGCAACAAAGTATTAAAAAGTGAAAGTTTGATTTATGATTGTTAATCTGTTAAACTTTTGGTCCCTTAAAAAGTGGGTGGCACATATACAAACTGTTGTAATTCCTACACCTTTCACACTGTTGATTTGGATGTAAATACCCTCAAATTAAAGCTGAAAGTCTGCAGTTAAAGCACATCTTGTTTTTTTCATTTCAAATCCATTGTGGTGGTGTATAGAGCCAAAAAGATTAGAATGGTGTCGATTTCCCAATATTTATGGACCTGACTGTATTTTTATTGATCAAACATGCTTGTTAATGGCGGTAAATATTTTGGTACCCTAGAAGTTCCGCTGTATACTAAAACAAACATTTTAATTGACCCTGTATATATTGGTTTCTGATCCTTTCATCGATGGCTCTGAGCACTTATGAGATTGACAATTAAATAATGCTAATTCATGTACTGTATGTATTTTGTTACTGCAAATAAACCTATTGGCATTCGATGAGCATTTCATTTAACTCTTTTGTCCGATTGACGTCAACGTAGTGATGAAACGCGTCAAACTGACACGCACGCTGCCTCGGCCTGAACCCTGGAACGCACACCACTCGGACTACTTTCTGGAGCAGTACAGCTCCCGAACTAAAGTGCGGGTAACCGTGATCTGAAGGCAGCGATTCACCGGGATAAAGAGTCTAAGTTTTGAAAACAAGCACATATGTATGTTATGCCCATGGGATAACTTTTTAAATTTAACTTTTCAATAAATTAGGATCTTTAACTTAAATTACTGCACTATAAGTAGTCAGTTTCTCTTTTTGGCTTGTGTCCCCTGACACTATCACATAGGAATCTCCTTCACAAGAGTGTCTGGATTACTGGATTCTGATCATGGAGATTTACCAAGCATTTTTTGATCTCTTGTTGGCGTATGGTAACAGAGATCAACTACTTCAGGTGAGTTCCCAATTATTCTATTTCTGGTGGTGTCTGGAGGGTGCCACCATCACCACTTTCCGTTTGACCTGCATGGCTGAGAATACATTCACATGGTTGTCAAATATTATTGAATTCACTTGGCACATGGGTTAAATCTTTCTGGACTATTATTTGCCTCTCCTAGGCTCATCATTGTTTATTATTGCACCATTAGCACTTTATATTGCAAGCACTTTATTGGACTAAATATATGGTCTATTAATTACATTATTTATTTAAATAGTTATGTATGTTTTGTTTACACAAAAATCCTTATCACTGTGAACTCTTTTTGCACGAATGCACTTTAGTGGATTTTAGAGGAATTTTGTGCTGCTTAAATTGCATTTTTTTGTGATTTATTACTCACAGATTATTACCCTAAGGGTCTTGAAGTAGCAGCAATTACCTTTCTAATTTGGGTTTTGTTTGGCACAAGTTTCTTTTTTCATTTTCACATTATACCTAGAGTGTAGGTATGAAGAATGGACCAGCTTTTCCTGAGCATTTGGAAAACGGTGTCCTTAATTCCAGACTTCAAGATCATGCTGGACTTTATAACTATTCTTAGGGTATTTTTGGTTTTAACTGCTGCTCTACTTTTCCCCTATCCCTCTCTATTTAGCACTATTTCTTAGCCATGTTGACATTTATAGCTCCTTCTCTTAAGGACTATGTAATAAAGTGGAATTTTTAAATTGTGATATTACATTGCAACCCACACAGAAGAAAAAAATCTTTTTGCGTAAACTGTCAATGTAACATTAAGATTAAGACCATTTATAGTTTGGGCAGATAGAAAGGAACCTGTAAAAATGTTGACTGCATTTTCACAGGCTCGCCACTGGTAAAATTTGAAATTAACTTGACAACGTCCTTTCGGATGAAACCCGTCGGGCGTGACACTTTGTCATAGACGTCACGCTGCTAAATGATTCTGGGTTGTCAGCAGTAACAGATGTGAGTTTTATGTTTTTATGTTTTTGCACTTGCTGTGTAATTTTATCCTTGGAATAAACTATACCACACAATGGGAACACCTCATGGCTCTGGGTGAGCTTTTTTTTCTCAGTGGGATCCTTTTTAAATGATTGGTGACTCCATCCGATGTTTGACTTCTAAAGGGGATTTCCATGTGTGTTTTGAGGCCTGTTTTGTTCCTGTAATGGCAGCTGCATAATCTGGTGAGTGCGCAATTTTTCCATCGGTGGCGGTAAGTTTGTCTGGACACCATTGCATAACTATTTGCTCACTGGATTGGTGATCTTAATCTACAGCATTGATTGTGTACAAGAACTTCCTCTTCCACACATTTCATACAGACTGTTATTTATTAATTGTTCATTTTTGCATAAGGTGCCACACTTTTGTTTACCATTTTGTTGTAAGTTGTGTATACTACTTATGTGTCAGCTGCCCTGATTTTTAGCTTGTATCATTTACACAGCCAGGGCCGCTGATGGGGGGGGGGGGGGGGGGGAACAACCGTTCCTCTTACATAGTTGCATAGTAGGTGAGGTTGAATAAAGACAAAAGTCCATCCAGTTCAACCTGTGTAGGTGTGTGTGACTGTAATCATCTAACATAGCCCTTAATCTCCTGATCCTTGAGATGTAAGTCTAAGAGTCTTTTGAAAGTCACCATACTACCCGCAGAAACCACCTCTTGTGGTAGACAATTCCACAATCTTGTAGCCCTAACAGTAAAGAACCCTCCTCGTTGCCTGAGGTTAAAACGCTTCTCCTCTAATCGCATTGTATGCCCTCGAGTCCTCATGCAATTCCTTCGAATGAACAGCTTTTTTTCTAAGCTGAGATCCCCATTAAGATATTTATAAATTGCTATCATGTCCCCTCTCAGACGTCTCTTCTCCAGGGAAAATAAATCGAGCGATTGCAGCCGCTCTTCATAGTTAAGGTCCTCCAACCCCCTAATCAGTTTAGTTGCCCTTCTCTGGACTTTCTCCAGCTCCAACACATCCCTCCTGAGGACTGGCGACCAGAACTGGACAGAATACTCCAGATGCGGTCGGACCAGAGTTTTATAAAGTGGAAGGATTATAGTCTTATCTCTGGAATACATCCCTTTCTTTATGCATGCTAATATTCTGTTGGCTTTGGAAGCTGCCACTTGACATTGCATGCTGTTGCCTAATCTATCATCAACCAAGACTCCCAGATCTTTCTCCATTTTTGATTTCCCCCAAGGGTTCCCCTCCTAACGTGTATTGTGTTTTTTTATATTTTTAGTCCCCAAGTGCAGAACCTTACACTTCTCCACGTTAAACCTCATTTGCCATGTCTTTGCCCACTCCGTTATTTTGTCCAGGTCATTCTGTAGGATATCTGCTTCATGCTGTGCAGTTATTGCCCTGGCCAATTTTGTGTCATCTGCAAAAACTGATAACGAACTACTGATCCCATCCTCAATGCTGTTTATGAGTAAATTGAACAAGGTTGGTCCCAGGACTGAGCTCTTGTAGGGGGCCCGAACACACAGGGGGGCCCACACAGGGAGGGGGATTCATGATGAACGGCATTTACATAAATCTTCCTCTAGCAACTAAAAGCTGATTTCTCCTCTTCTCTCTGCTGAGAAAGAGACAGTTGTCCCTCACTAATCCCCCTCCCTGTGTGGGCCCCCCTCCCAGCCCTGGCTCTAATGTTATCTCTGTTCAGGAGTTTATCTCTAAAACTTTTTCTTTCCCTGCAGTTCTTCCTATACTCCTTGTCTCAGTCTGTATATTTTTTTTTCATCTTTCTCCCATTGCTCTGTCTTCTTGACACAGTCACAGCTGATCAGCTGCATTCCCATGGGGTGAAGAATTTACTGTAACACGGTTTTATAGCTGCCTGTTATCTTGTCCCAGTGCAGTTTAGTGTGCTTTATGTAGCTGGGCTTCCCACTTCTCTCCCCCAGGCCCCTTTCACACTTGTGCAACTTGTCCAGCGATTTGGGATTGCAAAGTCGCATGACAAATTGTACTCCATGATTTTTAACCACTTTAGCCCCAACCACTGTGCTGCCCCACTCCGATCTGTCCTTCTGTCACTCAGTCACCTCCCCCCCCCACATGTCAGTAAGCACCAGGCATACATTAACCCCTCCCTCTCCAATAAAATTAACCCCTTCACTGCCAGTGTCATTTTTACAGTAACAGTGCATGTCACTGGTACCCCCAAAAGTGTCAAAAATGTCAGTCAAGGGTCCGATCTGTCCGCCGCAAGATCGCAGTCCTGCAAAAAAAATCGCAGATCGCCACCATTACGCGTAAAAAAAACCCCACCAAAAATGACAAATCTTTCCCGTAGTTAGTAAACGCAATAACTTTTGCGCAAACCAATCAAAATACTCTTATCGTGATTTTTTTTACCAAACATGGGTAGCAGAAAACAAATTGGCCAAAAATTTTAAAAAAATGTGATTTTTACATTTTTTTTGGGGGGGAATTTCATATAAAGAAATTTTAAAAATATTGTTATTTTTTCAAAATAAACGCTCTTTTTTTGTTTATAGCGCAAAAAGTAAAAGGCGCACAGGTGATCAAATACCAACAAAGGAAAGCTCTATTTGTGGGAAAAAAAGGACGTAAATTTCGTTTGGGTACGGCATCGCACGACCGCGCAATTGTCAGTTAAATTCGCACAGCGCCGAATCACAAAAAGTGGCCTGGACGTAAGACAGCAAAATCCTCCGGTGGTAAAGTGGTTAATGAGTATCGTTCATATCTGTACGACTTCATGTCACAATGACTTCAAAGTAGTCCCTGCACTACTTTGGGACAATTTTAATGCTTTTTGAGGTCCAAAGACATAGGCATTGCTTCAAGTCCAGTCAAAATCGTGTCAAAATCACGCAACTTTTAGGTCGCACAAGTGTGGAAAGGGGCCCCAGGCTACTGCCTAAACTATGCAACTTTTCTTCTTTTCCCCTTCATTGTCAGCTCCCTCTACATCCATGTATCAACTACTTCTATTTACCCATTTACTAACTGATCTGGCAGGAGTAATTTCCATTTTCTATCTTGTATCTAGAAGTAAGCCTATAATAGGGCTTACCTGTAGGTTCAGTGAATATCTTCTAAAGGTAGCAGCCGGTGATAACACCAGTCCACCATCCATTGAGAGAGCTGTGCTGTGACCATGACACCCACGCGCATGCGTGTGAGTTACATTATCGCAATTTGGCCAAATGACTGGAGCCCAAGAAACCAGAGAGAAGACCAGCTGAAGATGGAATCCCTCTTTGTAGTGACAGCACACTGCTGGGGAGATCTGTTTTTTTGGGTTAGAAAAATTGAATTGAGGGCTCATTCCCACAGGTACTCTGGCTGTATGAAGGAAGGGGTTGGGCTGGAGCCACCTGTCATTCTATGGGGATGCAGCACCTGTATGAACACAGCAGCAGGCCCTAATTGGACAGGTGTGCAGGTGAACCATCCCCAAATGCACACTGTCTGTGTTCGGGCCGTACACCTGAATACCTATGCCTGTCAAATTAGGACCTGCAACTGTGTTTGTACAGATCCAGCATAGGTGTGCGCAGCCTATTGCATTAGGGTGTGCACCCCAAAGCCCAAATACATACCCATGTGCATAAACTGATGGTGTCAGTAGGGTAGAGATCGCTGTATGTAGTGCTATTGTTATTTTTTATTCTTTTTTTACAATTTTATTTTTTTTTGTTAGCACAGTTAGGGAGCTTTGGTGAAATATCAGGGGTCTAAACAGGGGGAATCTGCACCACAAGGGGTGATTAGGGTGTGCCCAGGCACACTTGGCACACCCTGTGCGCACGCCTATGAGATCCAGGTGGCTCAAGCCACATAAATGAACCACTGATTCACACTGTACAGATCACAGCACCCATGTGCATGACCGCTCCCCCAACACCCCCTCCCCCACACACACACACAGATTTATCTTTCAACTCCGTTTCATCTTTTAACAGGAATTCTGTGAGTTATGTTGTATTTGTGTCTGCTAATAATGATTTTAATGTATTTTTTTTATAGCTTTAATATTTTCTGGGGGGGCCCTATCAGGTAGTCTGTACGGGGCCCCACAATTTCTATCAGCAGCCCTGTGTACCTTGGCCTAACTATGGACATCAACCGCTTAAATCCAGAGTCAGACACCATTGTAAATGGCTGGTTATCAATGACCATCATCTCTGTGATTACTCTGTCCAGCAGTTGGGATCTTCCATCTGAATTTAGGAACCTGTTTTTTTCTGAAACATATCAGTTATTGTTGCCTGCTGGGATACTGGTATTTCACCTTGTGATTCATTGTGTTTCTGTGCTGCATGATATAATTTAACATGATGAACTCTTACATGGGTCCAAAAATTTGACATATTTTTGGTTTTTGCAATTGCTGATCCCATGCTTGCATTTTGTTTGTTACATTTTTTTTGTTTGTGCACGTGCTGCCCACTGCTGCTTTTTCTGGAGATGGAGACAAGAAATAGTTCCACATCACACTTTTACTTTTTCTATCTGCACCCATCTCCATTGAAATTTGAAAGGCACAAATTGAATATAGGGTTAAAAAAAACTGGCTGTCTGGCACCCTGTGGTGGGTGGCTGGCTGTCTGGCACCCTGTGGTGGGTGGCTGGCTGTCTGGCACCCGGTGGCTGGCTGGCTGGCACCCTGTGGTTTGTGGATGACTGGCACCCTGTGGTGGTGGGTGGCTGGCACCCTTTGGTGGTGGGTGGCTGGCTGGCACCCTGTGGTAGCTGGGTGGCTGGATGGTTGGCACCCTGTGGTGGGTGGCTGGATGGCTGTCACCCTGTGGTGGTGGCTGGCTGCCTGCCACCCTGTGGTGGGTGGCGGGATGGCTGCCACCCTGTGGTGGTGGGTGATGGTGCTGATCCCATGCTTACATTTTGTTTGTTAAATTTTTTTTGTTGTGGTGGGTGGCTGGCTGGCACCCTTTGGTGGTGGCTGGCTGGCACCCTGTGATGGCTGGGTGGCTGGCTGGCACCCTGTGGTGGCTGGGTGGCTGGATGGTTGGCACCCTGTGGTGGTTGGCTGTCTGGCACCCTGTGGTGGTTGGTGGTTGTCTGTCTGGCACCCTGTGGTGGTTGGTGGTTGGCTGTCTGGCACTCTGTGGTGGTTGGCTATCTGGCACCCTGTGGTGGTTGGTTGCTGGCTGGCTGGCACCCTGTGGTGGTGGCTGGCTGGCACCCTGTGGTGGGTGGGTGGGTGTCTGGCTGGAATCCTGTGGTGGGTGGGTGGCTTGCTTGGCACCCTGTGGTGGGTGGGTGGCTGGCTGGCACCCTGTGGTGGTGGGTGCGTGGCTGGCTGGAATCCTCTGGTGGCTGGCTGGCACCCTGTGGTGGTGGTTGACTGGCACCCTGTGGTGGTTGGTTGCTGGCTGGCTGGCACCCTGTGGTGGTGGCTGGCTGGCACCCTGTGGTGGGTGGGTGGCTGGCACTCTGTGGTGGGTGGGTGGCTGGCTGGAATCCTGTGGTGGGTGGGTGGCTGGCTGGCACCCTGTGGTGGTGGGTGGGTGGCTAGCTGGCACCCTGTGGTGGGTGGCTGGCTGGCTGGCACCCTGTGGTGGTAGGTGGCTGTCTCTCCGGCACCCTGTGGTGGGTGGCTTGCTTGGCACCCTGTGGTGGTGGGTACGTGGCTGGCTGGAATCCTCTGGTGGCTGGCTGGCACCCTGTGGTGGTGGCTGGCTGGCACCCTGTGGTGGTGGCTGGCTGACTTGCACCCTGTGGTGGTGGCTGGCTGGCACCTGGTGGTGGCTGGCTGGCACCCTGTGTGGCTGGCTGGCTTGCACCCTGTGTGGCTGGCTGGCTGGCACCCTGTGCTGGCTGGCACCCTGTGGTGGCCAGCTTGCTTGGCACCCTGTGGTGGCTGGCTGGCACCCTGTAGTGGATGGGTGGCTGGCTGGCACCCTGTGGTGGATGGGTGGCTGGCTGGCACCCTGTGGTGGGTGGCCTGCTGGCACTCTGTGGTGGCCGGCTTGCTTTGGCACCCGGTGGTGGGTGGCTGGCTGGCTGGCACCCGGTGGTGGGTGGCTGGCTGGCACCCTGTGGTGGTGGGTGGCTGGCAACCTGTGGTGGTGGGTGGCACCCTGTGGTGGCTGGCTGGCACCCTGTGGTGGCTGGCTGGCACCCTGCGGTGGTGGGTGGCTGGATGGCTGGCACCCTGCGGTGGTGGGTGGCTGGATGGCTGCCACCCTCTGGTAGGTGGCTGGCACCCTGTGGTGGGTGGCACCCTGTGGTGGGTGGCTGTCTGGCCTCCTGTGGTGGTGGGTGGCCGGCTGGCACCCTGTGGTGGTGGGTGGCTGGCTCGACCCCTGTGGTGGGTGGGTGGCTGGCTGGCACCCTGTGGTGGCTGGCTGGCACCCTGTGGTGGCTGGCTGGCACCCTGTGGTGGTGGGTGGCACCCTGTGGTGGGTGGCTGGCTGGCACCCTGTGGTGGGTGGCTGGCTGGCACCCTGTGGTGGTTGGTGGCTGGGTGGCTGGCACCCTGTGGTGGTGGGTGGCACCCTGTGGTGGGTGGCTGGCTGGCACCCTGTGGTGGGTGGCTGGCTGGCACCCTTTGGTGGTTGGTGGCTGGGTGGCTGGCACCCTGTGGTGGGTGGGTGGCTAGCTGGCTGGCACCCTGTGGTGGGTGGCTGGCTGGCACCCTGGGGTGGGTGGATGGCTGGCACCCTGTGGTGGTGGGTGGCTGGATGGCTGGCACCCTGTGGTGGTGGGTGGTTGGATGGCTGTAACCCTGTGGTGGTGGGTGGCGGGCTGGTACCCGGTGGTGGTGGTTGGTGGGTGGGTGGGTGGCTGGCTGGCACCCTGTTGTGGTGCGTGGCTGGCTGGCACCCTGTTGTGGTGGGTGGGTGGCTGGCACCCGGTGGTAGGTGGCTGGCTGGCACCCTGTGGAGGTGGCTGGATGGCTGGCACCCTGTGGAGGTGGCTGGATGGCACCCTGTGGTGGCTGGCTGGATGTCTGGCCCCCTGTGATGGTGGCTGGCGGGCACCCTGTGGTGGGTGGGTGGCTTGCACCCTGTGGTGGGTGGGTGGCTGGCTGGAATCCTGTGGTGGTTGGTGGGTGGCTGGCTGGCACCCTGTGGTGGTTGGTGGGTGGCTGGCTGGCACCCTGTGGTGGTTGGTGGGTGGCTGGCTGGCACCCTGTGGTGGTTGGTGGGTGGCTGGCACCCTGTGGTGGTAGGTGGCTGGCTGGCACCCTGTGGTAGGTGGCTGGCTGGCACCCTGTGGTGGCTGGCTGGCTGGCACCCTGTGGTGGCCGGCTTGCTTGGCACCCTGTAGTGGGTGGCTGGCTGGCACCCTGTGGTGGTGGGTGGCTGGCACCCTGTGTGGGTGGCTGGCTGGCTTGCACCCTGTGGTGGTGGGTGGCTGGCACCCTGTGGTGGCTGGCTGGATGTCTGGCCCCCTGTGATGGTGGCTGGCGGGCACCCTGTGGTGGGTGGGTGGCTTGCACCCTGTGGTGGGTGGGTGGCTGGCTGGAATCCTGTGGTGGTTGGTGGGTGGCTGGCTGGCACCCTGTGGTGGTTGGTGGGTGGCTGGCTGGCACCCTGTGGTGGTTGGTGGGTGGCTGGCTGGCACCCTGTGGTGGTTGGTGGGTGGCTGGCTGGCACCCTGTGGTGGTTGGTGGCTGGCTGGCACCCTGTGGTGGTAGGTGGCTGGCTGGCACCCTGTGGTAGGTGGCTGGCTGGCACCCTGTGGTAGGTGGCTGGCTGGCACCCTGTGGTGGCTGGCTGGCTGGCACCCTGTGGTGGCCGGCTTGCTTGGCACCCTGTAGTGGGTGGCTGGCTGGCACCCTGTGGTGGGTGGGTGGCTCGCACCCTGTGGTGGGTGGGTGGCTGGCTGGAATCCTGTGGTGGGTGGTGGGTGGCTTGCTTGGCACTCTGTGGTGGGTGGCTGGCTGGCACCCTGTGGTGGGTGGCTGGCTGGCACCCTGTGGTGGTGGGTGGCTGGCTGGAATCCTCTGGTTGTGGGTGGCACCCTTGGGTGGGTGGCTGGCACCCTGTGGTGGTGGGTGGCTGGATGTCTGGCACCCTGTGGTGGTGGCTGGCTGGCACCCTGTGGTGGTGGCTGGCTGGCACCCTGTGGTGGTGGCTGGCTGGCACCCTGTGGTGGCTGGCTGGATGTCTGGCACCCTGAGGTGGTGGCTGGCTGGCACCCTGTGGTGGTGGTGGTTGGATGGCCGGTACCCTGTGGAGGTGGGTGGCTGGTCGGTACCCTGTGGTGGTTGGCTGGCTGGCACCCTGTGGTGGTGGGTGGCTGGATGTCTGGCACCCTGTGGTGGTGGGTGGCTGGCTGGCACCCTGTGGTGTGTGGCTAGCTGGCACCCTTTTGGTGTGTGGCTGTCTGTCTGGCACCCTGTGGTGGTGGCTGGCTGGCACCCTGTGGTGGGTGGGTGGCTGGCTTGCTGGCACCATGTGGTGGTAGGTGGCTGGCTGGCACCCTGTGTTGGTGGGTGACTGGCTGGCACCCTGTGGTGGTGGGTGGGTGACTGGCTGGCATCCTGTGGTGGTGGGTGGGTGACTGGCTGGCACCCTGTGGTGGTGAGTGGCCGACTGGCTGACACCCTGTGGTGGGTGGCTGGCTGCCACCCTGTGGTGGTGGGGGGCTGGATGTCTGGCACCCTGTGGTGGCTGGCTGGCACCCTGTGGTGGGTGGCTGGCTGGCACCCTGTGGTGGCTGGCACCCTGTGGTGGGTGGTTGGCTGGCTGGAACCCTGTGGTGGGTGGTTGGCTGGCTGGAACCCTGTGGTGGTGGGTGGGTGGCTGGCACCCTTTGGTGAGTGGGTGGGTGGTTGTCTGGCACCCTGTGCTGGCTGGCTGGCTGGCACCCTGTGGTGGTAGGTGGCTGGCTGGCACCCTGTGGTGGTGGCTGGCTGGCTGGCACCTGGTGGTGGGTGGCTGGATTGCTGGCTGGCACCCTGTGGTGGGTGGCTGGCTGGTATAGGGCCGGTGGGTGGGTGGCTGGCTGGTACAGGGTTGTGGGTGGATGTTTGGCTGGCTGGTACAATGCCTGTGGCTAGCTCGCTGGTACAGGGCTTGTGGCTGGCTGGTACAGGGCCTGTGGCTGGCTCCCTGGTACAGGGCCTGTGTCTAGCTCCCTGGTACAGGGCCTGTGGCTGGCTCCCTGGTACAGGGCCTGTGGGTGTGGGTGGCTGGCTGGCACCGTGCTGCTGTGGGTGGGTGTATGGCTGTGTTATAAAATACACTCCCGAGAGACTCCCGACTCCAGACGAGGCTGTCCAAGGCGAGGGAGGCGGCCTAAGAAGGCAGAAGGTTAGGCCCAGTGCGCAGAGGCGTGTGGCGCAACATACGCAATGACGTCACGGCAAAATCAGTAATATGACGTCACGACAATATCGGCAAATTTTGGGACTGATACGATATATCGGGAAAAGTGAATATCGACCCTCCGATAATCGGTCGATCCCTATTTCAAAGTAATTCCTGCACTACATTGGTCTTACATTGATGCCATGAGGTCCATAGACCTCAAGATTACACAGGCATTGCTTCAAGTTGCATCGAAGTTGCATGACCTTCACATTGTACAAGTGTGAAAGGGGGATTATAGGTACACAGAATCCCAAACCTTAGCCCCTCTTATGAGTGGCCACACCCACCTTTTGTGGGCTCACAATCTCCCAGAAATGTCCCACATTCTCAAGTTCAAAAGTTGGGAGGTATGCGATACAGAACTCAGTATAACTTAATTTTCTGACTTGGATTTGGACTCTGAATTTTCTGGCTCCGTTTCCATTGCCGCGGCTACGAAGTCGTGCGACTTCTAGCGCGACTTCGTAGCGAAAGTAAACTGCGGCTTTCGGTGCATCTTGTCCCTCATTATAGAGGGAAGTCGCACTGAAGCCGGCTCAAAAGTAGTGCACGAACTACTTTTGAAGTCGCCGCAACTGAAGTCGCGGCAGTGGAAACGGGCCGAATTAAAATCAATGGCTTTTGACTTGCTGTGCGACTTGACATGTGTCAAGTCGCACAGCAAGTCGCAGTAGTGGAAACCGGCACTTACTGAACCTGTGACCTTTTGTTTTTTTTTTTTTCTGTAAACCCTGAGCCCTGGTTAACACTGATGTGATGTGGAAAATGCACAAGATTTACTGTGTTTTCCCGCATCGCACTGCATAGCAATTGCACAGCATCCATGTGATCTGCTGCGGGTGCCAATGCGATTTGAGCCATACAAATTGTATGGTGCGATTCCTGTGCAGATCACATGCGGCGCGATTCCTGTGCAGATCACATGCGGCTGCGATTCCTGTGCAGATCACATGCGGCTGCGATTCCTGTGCAGATCACATGCGGCTGCGATTCCTGTGCAGATCACATGCGGCGCGATTCCTGTGCAGATTCCTGTGCAGATCACATGCGGCTGAGATTCCTGTGCAGATCACATGCGGCGCGATTCCTGTGCAGATTCCTTAGCAGATCACATGCGGCTGCGATTCCTGTGCAGATCACATGCGGCTGCGATTCCTGTGCAGATTCCTTAGCAGATCACATGCGGCTGCGATTCCTGTGCAGATCACATGCGGCTGCGATTCCTGTGCAGATCACATGCGGCGCGATTCCTGTGCAGATCACATGCGGCGCGATTCCTGTGCAGATCACATGCGGCGCGATTCCTGTGCAGATTCCTGTGCAGATCACATGCGGCTGAGATTCCTGTGCAGATCACATGCGGCTGAGATTCCTGTGCAGATCACATGCGGCGCGATTCCTGTGCAGATTCCTGTGCAGATCACATGCGGCGCGATTCCTGTGCAAATTCCTGTGCAGATCACATGCGGCTGCGATTCCTGTGCAGATCACATGCGGCTGCGATTCCTGTGCAGATCACATGCGGCGCGATTCCTGTGCAGATCACATGCGGCTGCGATTCCTGTGCAGATCACGTGCGGCTGAGATTCCTGTGTAGATCACGTGCGGCTGCGATTCCTGTGTAGATCACGTGCGGCTGCGATTCCTGTGCAGATCACATGCGGCTGCGATTCCTGTGCAGATCACATGCGGCTGCGATTCCTGTGCAGATCACATGCGGCTGCGATTCCTGTGCAGATCACATGCGGCGCGATTCCTGTGCAGATTCCTGTGCAGATTCCTGTGCAGATCACATGCAATAGCAATTGCACAGCGTCCATGTGATCTGCTGCGGGTGCCAATGCAATTTGAGCCATACAAATCGTATGGTGCGATTCCTGTGCAGATCACATGCGGTGCGATTCCTGTGCAGATCACATGCGGTGCGATTCCTGTGCAGATCACATGCGGCTGCGATTCCTGTGCAGATCACATGCGGCTGCGATTCCTGTGCAGATCACGTGCGGCTGCGATTCCTGTGCAGATCACATGCGGCTGCGATTCCTGTGCAGATCACATGCGGCTGCGATACCTGTGCAGATTACATGCGGTGCGATTCCTGTGCAGATCACATGCGGCTGCGATTCCTGTGCAGATCACATGCGGCTGAGATTCCTGTGCAGATCACATGCGGCGCGATTCCTGTGCAGATTCCTGTGCAGATCACATGCGGCTGCGATTCCTGTGCAGATCACATGCGGCGAGATTCCTGTGCAGATCACATGCGGCGCGATTCCTGTGCAGATTCCTGTGCAGATCACATGCGGCTGCGATTCCTGTGCAGATCACATGCGGCGAGATTCCTGTGCAGATCACATGCGGCGCGATTCCTGTGCAGATCACATGCGGCGCGATTCCTGTGCAGATCACATGCGGCGCGATTCCTGTGCAGATTCCTGTGCAGATCACATGCGGCTGAGATTCCTGTGCAGATCACATGCGGCGCGATTCCTGTGCAGATTCCTGTGCAGATCACATGCGGCGCGATTCCTGTGCAGATCACATGCGGCGCGATTCCTGTGCAGATCACATGCGGCTGAGATTCCTGTGCAGATCACATGCGGCTGAGATTCCTGTGCAGATCACATGCGGCTGAGATTCCTGTGCAGATCACATGCGGCGCGATTCCTGTGCAGATCACATGCGGCGCGATTCCTGTGCAGATTCCTGTGCAGATCACATGCGGCGCGATTCCTGTGCAGATCACATGCGGCGCGATTCCTGTGCAGATCACATGCGGCGCGATTCCTGTGCAGATCACATGCGGCGCGATTCCTGTGCAGATCACATGCGGCGCGATTCCTGTGCAGATCACATGCGGCGCGATTCCTGTGCAGATTCCTGTGCAGATCACATGCGGCGCGATTCCTGTGCAGATCACATGCGGCTGAGATTCCTGTGCAGATCACATGCGGCTGCGATTCCTGTGCAGATCACATGCGGCTGAGATTCCTGTGCAGATCACATGCGGCTGAGATTCCTGTGCAGATTCCTGTGCAGATCACATGCGGCTGCGATTCCTGTGCAGATCACATGCGGCTGCGATTCCTGTGCAGATCACATGCGGCTGCGATTCCTGTGCAGATCACATGCGGCGCGATTCCTGTGCAGATCACATGCGGCTGCGATTCCTGTGCAGATCACATGCGGCTGAGATTCCTGTGCAGATCACATGCGGCTGAGATTCCTGTGCAGATTCCTGTGCAGATCACATGCGGCTGCGATTCCTGTGCAGATCACATGCGGCTGCGATTCCTGTGCAGATCACATGCGGCTGCGATTCCTGTGCAGATCACATGCGGCTGCGATTCCTGTGCAGATCACATGCGGCGCGATTCCTGTGCAGATTCCTGTGCAGATTACATGCGGCTGCGATTCCTGTACAGATCACATGCGGCTGCGATTCCTGTGCAGATCACATGCGGCGCGATTCCTGTGCAGATCACGTGCGGCTGCGATTCCTGTGCAGATCACGTGCGGCTGCGATTCCTGTGCAGATCACATGCGGCGCGATTCCTGTGCAGATCACGTGCGGCTGCGATTCCTGTGCAGATCACGTGCGGCTGCGATTCCTGTGCAGATCACGTGCGGCTGCGATTCCTGTGCAGATCACGTGCGGCTGCGATTCCTGTGCAGATCACGTGCGGCTGCGATTCCTGTGCAGATCACGTGCGGCTGCGATTCCTGCGCAGATCACATGCGGCTGCGATTCCTGCGCAGATCACATGCGGCTGCGATTCCTGCGCAGATCACATGCGGCTGCGATTCCTGCGCAGATCACATGCGGCGCGATTCCTGTGCAGATCACATGCGGCTGCGATTCCTGCGCAGATCACATGCGGCTGCGATTCCTGCGCAGATCACATGCGGCTGCGATTCCTGCGCAGATCACATGCGGCTGCGATTCCTGCGCAGATCACATGCGGCTGCGATTCCTGCGCAGATCACATGCGGCTGCGATTCCTGCGCAGATCACATGCAGTGTTTAGCACGCACCAGTGTAAACTCAGTCTCAAACAAAAACCTAGGCATGTTTAATTAGGGTAATTCAATAAATCAACACTGAAAGTGGGCAATAAGGGGTTAACATTTCTGCTATGTGGTGGTGTCAGCTGACCTTCAGGTTTCTAGTTCATCACTTTTTTTTTTTCCTTTTTATTTTCCATTTTATTTCCCATTCTCCGCACCTGTACAGGAATAGTCACACACCTGAACACTGATTTCAAAAGGGAAATGTTGTTTTTAAACCTTTTTGAGAGTTTGTGAGCTTTGTCATTATTGTGCTGAGACAAATAAAGTTGAGGCAAAAAAAAAAAAAAGGCTGATTACCCATAAATCCCCTCACCTGTGCACATGCCTGAGGGTATTTATAGGTAATCAGCCATTTTGTGACCAGCACATGGAAGCACATGGTTGGTAAGTGTTGTTTGGATGCCATCTTGGCTGCATTTTAAAGCTGCAATCTAAACTTTGTTTGTTTTCTTGTTTCACTTTGTTTAAATGTGATAAATATGTTACACTGATTATTTAATTGCTTTTTAGTTTGCTATCAGCTGTTATATTGTGTCTTACCTATATGTCTGTATTCAGACAGGCCAGCCATTGCACTGCATAGATCTGCCTTTTAGCTCCAGGGGAACCCTGCTGATCCCAAATTATTGATCATTGGGAAGCATGAATCTATCTGTACTGGTGATCAATGAGAACTTTGCCCACCTTTTCTAATCAATAAGAAGCCCCCCTCCCCCCTTTACTGGGTATTGGCGGGAAGAATGTTTTGTGGATTGGTGGGTTTTTTTTAGTGGGGGACATTTGCATTGTGCAGTGTCAGCTGGGGTTAATTTTAATACAGTCCAATCACTCAATTGGCATTTAACAGCATGGGTCGGTTGCTGGCCGGCTGCATGTTTATTGCAATTTGCCAGCTTCTGTTCTTGTTTCTAAACCCAAATGCATACTGAATGGCCTACTCTACCTTAAAGCATTTTTGGCTTGCTCTGTATTTCCACAGCTTTTTTAGGTTGACTGTTCATGGTTTTAGAAATTAGGGTGGGGGGGGGGACTACATTCTCAGGAAAAAGGCAGGGTTTGCTGCAAAATGCTATTTGGCTGGCTCTTGGACTACTGCTACACTTTGAGACAGGCTTCACTTAGGCCTTGTTCACACCTGAGTTTATTTCAGCTCTTAAAACACTCATCTCTGAAGTCTCAAAACGCCCAACAAGCAAAATCCTATTCATTTCAATGACCTCTGTTCACAGCTGAGCGTTTTGTCTCCTGAAGCTCAAAATAAGTACATGAGCTTCTTTTTTGGCAGATTAAATGTGTTTTTGTTAGATGTCAATGCCTGAAAACAATATTTATGGCTGATTTACACTCAGTGGGCACATTCTGGCCCCCCCAAAGCCTCAAGGCCTATAAACTGTCCCTTTTAAAAAGTTTAGAGAACCCCTGCAGTAGACTTTTTTTTTTTTTTTTTTTTCTTGGGTAGGAAAGGTTGCTACAACTTTTTAATTGATTTCACTGCAAAACACCACACGAATATGCATACTGCTACAATAGCCAACTATGTGCATATACGGCTACAATGGCCAACTATGTGCATATACTGCTACAATAGCCAACTATGTGCATACTGCTACAATAGCCAACTATGTGCATATACGGCTACAATGGCCAACTATGTGCATATACTGCTACAATAGCCAACTATGTGCATACTGCTACAATAGCCAACTATGTGCATATACGGCTACAATAGCCAACTATGTGCATATACTGCTACAATGGCCAACTATGTGCATATACGGCTACAATAGCCAACTATGTGCGTATACTGCTACAATGGCCAACTATGTGCATATACTGCTACAATGGCCAACTATGTGCATATACGGCTACAATGGCCAACTATGTGCATATACGGCTACAATGGCCAACTATGTGCATATACGGCTACAATGGCCAACTATGTGCATATACGGCTACAATAGCCAACTATGTGCGTATACTGCTACAATGGCCAACTATGTGCATATACTGCTACAATGGCCAACTATGTGCATATACGGCTACAATAGCCAACTATGTGCGTATACTGCTACAATGGCCAACTATGTGCGTATACTGCTACAATGGCCAACTATGTGCATATACTGCTACAATGGCCAACTATGTGCATATACTGCTACAATGGCCAACTATGTGCATATACTGCTACAATGGCCAACTATGTGCATATACTGCTACAATGGCCAACTATGTGCATATACTGCTACAATGGCCAACTATGTGCATATACTGCTACAATGGCCAACTATGTGCATATACTGCTACAATGGCCAACTATGTGCATATACGGCTACAATGGCCAACTATGTGCATATACGGCTACAATGGCCAACTATGTGCATATACGGCTACAATGGCCAACTATGTGCATATACGGCTACAATAGCCAACTATGTGCATATACTGCTACAATGGCCAACTATGTGCATATACGGCTACAATGGCCAACTATGTGCATATACGGCTACAATGGCCAACTATGTGCATATACGGCTACAATGGCCAACTATGTGCATATACGGCTACAATGGCCAACTATGTGCATATACGGCTACAATGGCCAACTATGTGCATATACGGCTACAATGGCCAACTATGTGCATATACGGCTACAATGGCCAACTATGAAGTCAGTCTTGGTAAAACTGTTTGTGTAGGAATAAAAATCAGAATCTAGGAGCCAGCTAAATAAAGTTAGGTACTAGCTTTTAAAACTAACAAAGCTTACGGGTTGAACATGTAATGCGTTTCTGAAGGTGAGCTTTATCCTTTAACCCTTTCAAAAGCCAGACAGTTTTTCAGGCGTTAAAAAAAAAAAAAAATTAACCCCCCCCCCCCCCCCCCAAAAAAAAAAAAAAGTATAACTGAGCAGCAAATTATATTACCTGTGATGTATTTTTTATCTTGCCAACCTGGCCTGTTAGTGGGTCCTGAGGACAGGAGTTGAGAACCACTGCTATAGAGAAAAAAATAAATAAAAATAGTGGCAGTTCCAATTTCTTTGTCTCGTGATATTACTGCAAAGGCCTAGGAAACACCATTTCAGTATAAAACACATTAAATGTTTGTTTTAGGGGAAACAAACACAATAAATTAACCCAAATTTCTCTATCGCTCATTGACAGACGTAGTCTTCTTGATTCTCAAGAGCTGGGTTATGTTGTCTCCGCAGGAGTAGGACTAGGCAGAATGACAAAACGTTCTGGCTCCACCCTAGGGGGCAGTCCCTGAGGGTATATCCTCCCTCTCTCTGCTACAGGGAATCAGTTTTTTTCTGTCTAGTCAGGAGTAAGGACCTAAGTTCCTTGCTGGGATCTTTTGGTCCTGGCAAGACTTTTTTTCTTTAAGAAAAAAGACATTTTTTAGGTAGTTTTCTCCAGTGTTTTTTTCCTGTGAGATCTTCAAGCAAAAATGCCGGACTGGGCGACACTTGTGGTCACCCCAGCCGGCCTACGAGCGCGTGCAGACCAGACATTGCGCTTGGTCGGCCGCGACATATTCAAGTAAGTATGTGGGGCCGGGCGACGGGCTGGATGTGAGATCCAGTGGTCACCCTGGTTTCTGCCTAAAAGCGCGTGCAGACCAGTGCGCTGAGTCGGCCGCGACGGAGTCCCAGTAAAGGGACTGACTTTGCGAGTTAAAAGCTCGCTTGGACGCCAGGACCAGAGAGTCGAGGCGTCCACAAACCCCCACCTCGGTGGAGAGGGTATTATGAAGAGAGGGTGCCTGTCGGTTCGGTATGGGTTCACCATATCTGGTGGTTCATAGAGATAAGGTGGTTCTTCGTCCGAATCCATCCTTCCTACCAAAAGTAGTTTCAGAATTTCATCTGAATGAAGAAATTGTATTACCTTCCCTGTGTCCTAAGCCCAGTCATCCTCGGGAATTTGCTTTGCACTCCTTGGATGTGGTCCGGGCGATCAGGGTATACTTGAAAACGACAGACTCGTTTCGCAAGACGGATTCACTTTTTGTGATCCCAGATGGACCCAAAAAGGGGTTGCCTGCATCTGCCGCGACCATTTCCAGATGGATCAGACAGACGGTAGTGCAGGCTTATTCTATTAAGGGTCGGGAGCCCCCGTTCCCTGTTAAGGCGCACTCCACTCGGGCACTTAGTGCGTCATGGGCCTTTCGCCATCAGGCGTCAGTGGTCCAGGTGTGCAAGGCGGCTACCTGGTCGTCGGTGCATACCTTCTCTAAACATTATAAAGTTGATGTAATGGCATCGTCTGATGCCTCATTTGGCCGCAAGGTTTTGCAGGCCGCAATTTGAGGAGACCAGTGGTCTACCTCGAGGGTTTTTTCCGTTGGAAAATTTTTCTTTAGTCTCATTCTTTGTTTATAATGAGCCTTTAAAACTTCTAGTTTGGCACCGGTTGGGCCTACTAGATTGGATTTGATTTTGTCAATCCCACCCCTCATTTGTGGCACTGCTTCTGGATGTCCCAGCTCTTGAGAATCAAGAAGACTACGTCTGTCAATGAGCGATAGAGAAAAATGGATTTTTGTAAGAACTTACCGTAAAATCCTTTTCTCTTAAGCTCATTGACAGACGTAGTACCCGCCCCTCTATCATTGAGTTGGGTTGGGTTAATTTCTCTGTACTGCTTTAAACAGAACTGATTCCCTGTAGCAGAGAGAGGGAGGATATACCCTCAGGGACTGCCCCCTAGGGTGGAGCCAGAACGTTTTGTCATTCTGCCTAGTCCTACTCCTGCGGAGACAACATAACCCAGCTCTTGAGAATCAAGAAGACTACGTCTGTCAATGAGCTTAAGAGAAAAGGATTTTACGGTAAGTTCTTACAAAAATCCATTTTTTAATTTTTTTTGGGTAAATATAAAAGCCAAGATTGAGTAAATGGATATCCAACATGTCAAACCTTAAATTTGCGCGTGACTGCAAAATGTCGACAAACTTTTTTGTATCCTATATTTTTCTCCAGGCCCCTAATAGGTCATCAGTTTAGCATTACAAGAGGTCTGGTGCTAAGAATTATTGCTCTTATTCTGGTGTGCACGGTGATATGTCATGTGTATTGCAATCAACGTTTTCAGCCACAACGTGTGTATGCTTTTATACATGTTTTTAAGTGGAGTGGGGCCTCAGTTTTTTGGGGGGGAGTATTTTGTGCTTGTGTGTAACATTCATTTTTTTACAATTTAGATTAAAAAAAAAAAAGTCATCACATAGGGACCACAAAATGACCTGTCTAGGGTTTTTTTAATTTTTTTTTTTGGTGACAGGTTCTCTTGAAAAGTCACGTGTCAGTGGCCCAACGCGTCGGAAGGAGCTGAGTGACGTCACTTCCGGTCACGACCAAGGCCAGAAGTTAGAACTGTTTTGTGTTCAGCCCGTGTGTGACCCCACCCAGGTCTCGAATTGTGCTGAATGCAGAATTTCAAACTGTAAGTCTATATGTAATAAGTTTCATTCATCTTTCATGTGCGAGCCATCTGATAGTGACAGATACGATATGGAGGCCGACATTTGATTCAAGGCCTGTTTTGATTTATTGAGGTAAGTGGCCATTGCATTCACTTGGTAAAGTGAGTCTATCTTGTTTTTAATTGCAAACCGGAATGTTATATACTTGCATTTCACCACTGGAAGATTGGAGCCTTCACTTACACTTTCACTAAACTGTGTTGCCGTGTGTTCACGTTTTTCACTGGACTTATTTTTTTTTTTTTTCATTTCATAGCTACTTCCATGTTGTTGTTGCCACTATTGTACAATATTTCCATTCATTTGGTTATTCACTTTTTTTTTTTTTTTTCTTCCTGAATTATGCGGTCTGCAGCTTAAGCACCAGGATGCAATTTCTTTGGCCTTGCTGACCTGGCGCCTGGGGGTTTATCAAACCTTGCCTTAACCATGAAGAGTAGAGGCTGCCACTGCTCAAGTCTCCTTTTGAGAAGATTTGTTCTGTCTGCTGATGCTTTGGCCTCGATGCTTTGAGTGTCTGACCTGAAAAATAAGGAATTCAGATGTTCACTGACTACTTGCTTTACTTTTCAGACTAACTTTAAAGCCAAATTAGCCAGGCAACAAGCCCATTACTTTCTGTGTTCAGTAAACCATTGTGTAGTGGAATTGAAGCAAAAAACATCTTTAATCTGCTAGTATAGAATAACCTAGGGTTTTAGGACTAGAAGCATGGGGAAACAATGGAGAGTTCTATTATGGGTTCTCCTGGAAATTTCACTTGGCTGCCATACTGAAACTCTTAACCAGGACAAGTATGGAGTGACATGAAACACCTAAAGCCAGGTGTTGAGCATAACAGCAGGTCAAGACTTTTAGGTCATCAGTGAGCCTCTCATATCATGTTTTTGACTTTGTATTTTTAACCTCAACCTCAAATTTTATCTCTCTAAGTAGACCCATTGCAAATGAAAATGTGATCTTTCCATAACTAATTGGAAGCCTTGACCACTGCAAGCAAGTTATAGGCTGTGAACACTCCAAGCAAGATGGAATCCCTTCTCTTGTCCTGCAGCATTAGTGGATGGTGGGTACCCACATAAAACGCATGAAGGATGATAGTCTAGCTTGGTTTGCTAGGTTTCACCAGAGTTATGAGCTTCTATTGTAACTCATGGCTTGGATTAGCCACACTTTTTTTTATGGACCCCCAATTAATGAAGGATGACAGTCTTGCTAGGTTTTACCAGAGTTATGAGCTTTTATTATAACTCTTGGCTTAGCCACACTTGTGGACCCACAAATAATGAAGGATGCTAGTCTTGCTAGGTTTTACCAGAGTTATGAGCTTTTATTATAACTCTTGGCTTAGCCACACTTGTGGACCCACAAATAATGAAGGATGCTAGTCTTGCTAGGTTTTACCAGAGTTATGAGCTTTTATTCTAACTCTTGGCTTGGGTTAGCCACACACTTATGTGGACCCACAAATAATGAAGGATGATAGTCTTGCTAGGTTTTACCAGAGTTATGAGCTTTTATTATAACGCTTGGGTTAGCCACACACTTATGTGGACCCACAAAAATGTACTAACAGTTCAGTCCCTAACCTGCTATAAATCACCAGACTGAGTTATGAACTTTATCATAACTCTCATATCCCTCTCCTATCCTATCATATCCCTTAGATTTTGGGGTCTAAGGGAGAAGTTCTTGTTCAGACAGAAGTCTCTTGGAAGAAATGGGCTCGTGGATTGAGCTTTGTTGTAGCAGAGCGGGGCCCTGCACACTGCTACTTCAGACTCTGTTGGCCTCTTTAATCCACATTTTGTGCTTACCCTGCAGGTTACCGGTTTCTAAGAGTCCTTTCTGCCATATACAGGGATGGATGGAAGAGCAAGGATTTCACTCTGAAACCTCTTGGGGAAGTCTACAGAGAGCCCCCCCGCTCTCTGAAAGTAAAGGGTCTGCAGTTCTTAGAGGGTCTGACCTTTCCTTTTGTGGGTTATGATTGGGTCACTGGACTGGTCAATGGGCTTTTCTGTAGCTGAGGACATGGAGGCTGGGTCAATCTCAGTCCTGGCTGAATTGGGGGGCGAGTGCCCAGTCCTTCATGAAGGACGGGGCTAGGAGAGATTCATTCTTTTTGCCCTCCGCTGCAGAACGGCTTGGAAGCCAGTCCAGGGGCTCAGTTATGGCTCATGATTGGAGCGGGAGGAAAATCTTTGACTGCTCATCCTTTCTTCCTGGGAATACTGAGTGTTGATTTGGACTGCTCCTTAGGGTTTCTTGGTTGGAGTATGAGGGCACCATGCTAGAGCCAACAAATGCTTTGGGCCAGTCCAAAGCAATACTCCTATTCTTGGGTTTGACTTTTTGGTCGCGTTAGACCTTTTGCCCTAAGGGCATAAGGATTCTAACGCATGCCAGTCCCACTAGACAAAAATAGGTTTAAATGGTCGGTTTACCTGTTAAGCTCCACTAAGGTAGTTTAACAGATTGCACAATCAATTTTGTTTTCAGGCCCTTTTAGCCCCAATGAACGTTTCCAGAATAACTTTTTCCAGAAAAAGTCGATTCTTCCCTGGTAGATCACTGAAGCCCATTCTAGTTGCGTTTGTATACTGTGCCAGTGATTCCTCTTTGGTCATCTTATGCCCACCTTGATGCAGCAAAGGATGTAAATGTCTGTTTTTGCTCAGACCTTAAAGCAGTTTTAAAATATCACAATTTTTTTTTTTTTAAATGATTGGTATAAAATGATGAAATTGTTCACTCCTCTTCTTCAAGAGCCCAGTCAGGAATTCATTTCATGGTTTTACAATGTCTGGTTTGTCTACTGGTCCAGGTTCACCCTGCTCACGACTTTAAAGTTAACGTAAGTCCATGCAAGTGGTCCTAAAGTCGGACCAAAAGTAGTGTAGGAACCTTTTCTAATTTGTTGCAACTCAGTTGCACCGAATAGAACAGAATAGGCAGAATGGTGAACAGATGTGTTGAAAGTTTTGTTACTGGGCTTAAAGGCACTTATCATCCTCTGTGTTTTTAATGGTGCCTCCATTTCATTTAGATGGATGGCTGGATGAGCAGCACAGCGAATTTCTGGCAAGATACTGTTGGAATTTGGTAAGCATCCCTATGTAACCTTTTGTAGTACTAACATTTCCTGGAAATCTATGTACGGGGTATGATGGCATGTAAGTAAAGGGTTTTCATTCATCTAGCTTACCAAAAAGCATTGGGAGGGGGTTTCTGTTGGCTTTAAGTGTCTTGTCCATATACTCTCCTGTTTAGAATTATTTTCGAAATGCTCATTACTAGCTTTCTGCAGTTCATTTATGGACACCCTATGGCTGGAAGGAGAGTGCATACAGACTATTGTATCACTGAGCCAATATTGGCATGGGTATAATTAACCCTTGACACTTTTACTATCCTTTTTAGGGTAATCAAGATTTCCAGGAACTGTTTAGTACAGTGTAGCTACTCCACTTTATTGTGGCCACTATTGTACAATATTTCAATTCATTTGGTGGTTCATGTTTTTTCTGAATTTCTTTTTGTTATGCATTTGTGATATACCATATTTATCGGCGTATAACACGCACCTAGTTTTAAGATGGAATTTTCTGGAAAAGGCTCCTTTTGTCACTCTGGCCCCCGTGAACACTGCTGCCTTACAGGGGAGATCAAAGACACCCACTACTCTGCAGGGAGGGGGTGGCCTGTCATCCAGTATGTTGTTTTTTTTGCTCCCCCCCTGTCACGCAGTGAATACTATGTGCTCCACCACTCCCCCGAGACTTATTTTTTTCCCACATCATTAACTACTTGTTCCTGGCTGGTACAAGTTGGGCAGTTCTGTTCCTCTCAGCTCAGGCTAAACTCTCGTGAGCTGTGCAGAGCGTTACCGTGGTTACACGCTGACGGCCGTGAGTTAAACTGTGAAACATGCACCGATGGGAGGACGGCAATGCGGGGTCTGGGGGGCACGGGACTCGCAGGTCCCCTGGGTAATCTCAGATGGCATCCACTCACCTGATACTGGTGTATGTACCCTGCCTTTTTTTTTTTTTTATATTAACGATCTCTGCGTATAATACGCACACACAGTTTGCCCCCTATTTTCGGAGGGAAAAAGTGCATGTTATACGCCGATTAAATACGGTATTAAACAAATGTGTAACTATACACATTTGCTACGCAATAGATTTTTAGCACCACTCAATTTTATAATCATTTTCAGGTTCTCTACAATGACACCCTGTCTCCCCCTATGCTCCACTGAATGTAAAGCAATGCACATCGCACTGCATTGCATTCTTTCGTGGCATTGATGGCTGGGGAAATGGTCAATGGGGACCCGGACGTTATGTCACATGTCCCTTCTGAGTCGACAACCAGAAGGGGGAGGAAGAGTGCATGTGCACCCGCTATGCTGGTCTCAGGCCCACAGATGGGCAAGCAGAGCCCAGGATACCTTGGGTGGGCGTGCACGGTTTGTGTGGAGCATTTGGTCGGCAGCCTAAGCACCAGGATGCAATTTCTTTAGCCATGCTGACCTGGTGCTTGGGGTTTATCAAGCCCTCCCTTAATCATGAAGAGTAGATGCTACCACTGCTAAAGTCTCCTCCTTCTTTTGAGAAGCTTTGTTCTGGCTGTCTGCTGATGCTTTTGCCTCAATGCTTTTGAGTGTCTGACCTGAAAAATAAGGAATTTATATGTTAACCGACTGCTTGTTTTTTTTTTTTTTTTTTTTCATACTAACTCTAAATCCAAATTAGCCAGGCACAAAGTCCATTGCTTTCTGTGCTGTTCAGTAAACCATTGCACAGTGGAATAGAGACATCTTGAATCTGCTAGTATAGAATTACCTAGGGTATTTTTTTTTTTTTTAAAGGACTAGAAGCTTAGGAAAGAATAGGTTCTATTATGGGGTTTTCCTGGAAATTTCATTTCATACTAAAAACTCTTAACCAGGACAAGTATGGAGTGACATGGAACACCTAAAGCCATGTGTTAAGCATAACAGCAGGTCAAGAATTTTTGGTCAGCGTGAGCCTTTCGTATGTCATGTTTTTAACCTCAAATTTTATCTCTCTAAGTAGACCCATTGAAAATGTGATCTTTTCCTAACTGGTTGGAAGCCTTGACCACTGCAAGCAAGTTATAGGCTGTGAACACTCCAAGCAAGATGGAATCCCTTCTCTTGTCCTGCAGCATTAGTGGATGGTTGGTACCCACATAAAACGCATGAAGGATGATAGTCTAGCTTGGTTTGCTAGGTTTCACCAGAGTTATGAGCTTCTATTGTAACTCATGGCTTGTATTAGCCACACTTTTTTATGGACCCCCAATTAATGAAGGATGCTAGTCTTGCTAGGTTTTACCAGAGTTATGAGCTTTTATTCTAACTCTTGGCTTGGGTTAGCCACACACTTATGTGGACCCACAAATAATGAAGGATGATAGTCTTGCTAGGTTTTACCAGAGTTATGAGCTTTTATTATAACGCTTGGGTTAGCCACACACTTATGTGGACCCACAAAAATGTACTAACAGTTCAGTCCCTAACCTGCTATAAATCACCAGACTGAGTTATGAACTTTATCATAACTCTCATATCCCTATCCTATCATATCCGTTAGATTTTGGGGTCTAAGGGAGAAGTTCTTGTTCAGACAGAAGTCTCTTGGAAGAAATGGGCTCGTGGATTGAGCTTTGTTGTAGCAGAGCGGGGCCCTGCACACTGCTACTTCAGACTCTGTTGGCCTCTTTAATCCACATTTTGTGCTTACCCTGCAGGTTACCGGTTTCTAAGAGTCCTTTCTGCCATATACAGGGATGGATGGAAGAGCAAGGATTTCACTCTGAAACCTCTTGGGGAAGTCTACAGAGAGCCCCCCCGCTCTCTGAAAGTAAAGGGTCTGCAGTTCTTAGAGGGTCTGACCTTTCCTTTTGTGGGTTATGATTGGGTCACTGGACTGGTCAATGGGCTTTTCTGTAGCTGAGGACATGGAGGCTGGGTCAATCTCAGTCCTGGCTGAATTGGGGGGCGAGTGCCCAGTCCTTCATGAAGGACGGGGCTAGGAGAGATTCATTCTTTTTGCCCTCCGCTGCAGAACGGCTTGGAAGCCAGTCCAGGGGCTCAGTTATGGCTCATGATTGGAGCGGGAGGAAAATCTTTGACTGCTCATCCTTTCTTCCTGGGAATACTGAGTGTTGATTTGGACTGCTCCTTAGGGTTTCTTGGTTGGAGTATGAGGGCACCATGCTAGAGCCAACAAATGCTTTGGGCCAGTCCAAAGCAATACTCCTATTCTTGGGTTTGACTTTTTGGTCGCGTTAGACCTTTTGCCCTAAGGGCATAAGGATTCTAACGCATGCCAGTCCCACTAGACAAAAATAGGTTTAAATGGTCGGTTTACCTGTTAAGCTCCACTAAGGTAGTTTAACAGATTGCACAATCAATTTTGTTTTCAGGCCCTTTTAGCCCCAATGAACGTTTCCAGAATAACTTTTTCCAGAAAAAGTCGATTCTTCCCTGGTAGATCACTGAAGCCCATTCTAGTTGCGTTTGTATACTGTGCCAGTGATTCCTCTTTGGTCATCTTATGCCCACCTTGATGCAGCAAAGGATGTAAATGTCTGTTTTTGCTCAGACCTTAAAGCAGTTTTAAAATATCACAATTTTTTTTTTTTTAAATGATTGGTATAAAATGATGAAATTGTTCACTCCTCTTCTTCAAGAGCCCAGTCAGGAATTCATTTCATGGTTTTACAATGTCTGGTTTGTCTACTGGTCCAGGTTCACCCTGCTCACGACTTTAAAGTTAACGTAAGTCCATGCAAGTGGTCCTAAAGTCGGACCAAAAGTAGTGTAGGAACCTTTTCTAATTTGTTGCAACTCAGTTGCACCGAATAGAACAGAATAGGCAGAATGGTGAACAGATGTGTTGAAAGTTTTGTTACCGGGCTTAAAGGCACTTATCATCCTCTGTGTTTTTAATGGTGCCTCCATTTCATTTAGATGGATGGCTGGATGAGCAGCACAGCGAATTTCTGGCAAGATACTGTTGGAATTTGGTAAGCATCCCTATGTAACCTTTTGTAGTACTAACATTTCCTGGAAATCTATGTACGGGGTATGATGGCATGTAAGTAAAGGGTTTTCATTCATCTAGCTTACCAAAAAGCATTGGGAGGGGGTTTCTGTTGGCTTTAAGTGTCTTGTCCATATACTCTCCTGTTTAGAATTATTTTCGAAATGCTCATTTCTAGCTTTCTGCAGTTCATTTATGGACACCCTATGGCTGGAAGGAGAGTGCATACAGACTATTGTATCACTGAGCCAATATTGGCATGGGTATAATTAACCCTTGACACTTTTACTATCCTTTTTAGGGTAATCAAGATTTCCAGGAACTGTTTAGTACAGTGTAGCTACTCCACTTTATTGTGGCCACTATTGTACAATATTTCAATTCATTTGGTGGTTCATGTTTTTTCTGAATTTCTTTTTGTTATGCATTTGTGATATACCATATTTATCGGCGTATAACACGCACCTAGTTTTAAGATGGAATTTTCTGGAAAAGGCTCCTTTTGTCACTCTGGCCCCCGTGAACACTGCTGCCTTACAGGGGAGATCAAAGACACCCACTACTCTGCAGGGAGGGGGTGGCCTGTCATCCAGTATGTTGTTTTTTTTTGCTCCCCCCCCCTGTCACGCAGTGAATACTATGTGCTCCACCACTCCCCCGAGACTTATTTTTTTCCCACATCATTAACTACTTGTTCCTGGCTGGTACAAGTTGGGCAGTTCTCTGTTCCTCTCAGCTCAGGCTAAACTCTCGTGAGCTGTGCAGAGCGTTACCGTGGTTACACGCTGACGGCCGTGAGTTAAACTGTGAAACATGCACCGATGGGAGGACGGCAATGCGGGGTCTGGGGGGCACGGGACTCGCAGGTCCCCTGGGTAATCTCAGATGGCATCCACTCACCTGATACTGGTGTATGTACCCTGCCTTTTTTTTTTTTTTTTTTATATTAACGATCTCTGCGTATAATACGCACACACAGTTTGCCCCCTATTTTCGGAGGGAAAAAGTGCATGTTATACGCCGATTAAATACGGTATTAAACAAATGTTTAACTATACACATTTGCTACGCAATAGATTTTTAGCACCACTCAATTTTATAATCATTTTCAGGTTCTCTACAATGACACCCTGTCTCCCCCTATGCTCCACTGAATGTAAAGCAATGCATATCGCACTGCATTGCATTCTTTCGTGGCATTGATGGCTGGGGAAATGGTCAATGGGGACCCGGACGTTATGTCACATGTCCCTTCTGAGTCGACAACCAGAAGGGGGAGGAAGAGTGCATGTGCACCCGCTATGCTGGTCTCAGGCCCACAGATGGGCAAGCAGAGCCCAGGATACCTTGGGTGGGCGTGCACGGTTTGTGTGGAGCATTTGGTCGGCAGCCTAAGCACCAGGATGCAATTTCTTTAGCCATGCTGACCTGGTGCTTGGGGTTTATCAAGCCCTCCCTTAATCATGAAGAGTAGATGCTACCACTGCTAAAGTCTCCTCCTTCTTTTGAGAAGCTTTGTTCTGGCTGTCTGCTGATGCTTTTGCCTCAATGCTTTTGAGTGTCTGACCTGAAAAATAAGGAATTTATATGTTAACCGACTGCTTGTTTTTTTTCTTTTTTTTCATACTAACTCTAAATCCAAATTAGCCAGGCACAAAGTCCATTGCTTTCTGTGCTGTTCAGTAAACCATTGCACAGTGGAATAGAGACATCTTGAATCTGCTAGTATAGAATTACCTAGGGTATTTTTTTTTTTTTTTTAAAGGACTAGAAGCTTAGGAAAGAATAGGTTCTGTTATGGGGTTTTCCTGGAAATTTCACTTGCTTGGCTGTCATACTAAAAACTCTTAACCAGGACAAGTATGGAGTGACATGGAACACCTAAAGCCATGTGTTAAGCATAACAGCAGGTCAAGAATTTTTGGTCAGCGTGAGCCTTTCGTATGTCATGTTTTTAACCTCAAATTTTATCTCTCTAAGTAGACCCATTGAAAATGTGATCTTTTCCTAACTGGTTGGAAGCCTTGACCACTGCAAGCAAGTTATAGGCTGTGAACACTCCAAGCAAGATGGAATCCCTTCTCTTGTCCTGCAGCATTAGTGGATGGTTGGTACCCACATAAAACGCATGAAGGATGATAGTCTAGCTTGGTTTGCTAGGTTTCACCAGAGTTATGAGCTTCTACTGTAACTCATTGCTTGGATTAGCCACCCTTTTTTATGGACCCATTCATTAAATTAGGAGGATAGATGATGGTCTAACTTGGTTTTGCTAGGTTTTACCAGAGTTATGAGCTTTTATTATAACTCTTGGCTTGGGTTAGCCACATACTTATGTGGACCCACAAATAACGAAGGATGATAGTCTAGCTTGGTTTTGCTAGGTCTTACCAGAGTTATGAGCTTTTATTATAACTCTTGGCTTGGGTTAGCCACACACTTATGTGGACCCACAGGAATTTACTAACATGTTAGTCCATAGCTTGCTATAAATCACCAGACTGAGTTATGAACTTTTATCATAACTCTCATATCCCTCTCCTATCCTATCATATCCCTTAGATTTTGGGGTCTAAGGGAGAAATTCTCGTTCAGACGGAAGTCTCTGGGAAGAAATGGACTCCTGGCTTGTGGATTGAGCTTTGTTGTAGCAGTGTTTGCCCCGCCCTGCTACTTCAGACTCTGTTGGCCACTTTAATCCACGTTTTGTGCTTACCCTGCAGGTTACCGGTTTCTAGGAGTCTTTTCTGCCACATACAGGGATGGATGGAAGAGCAAGGATTTCGCTCTGAAACCTCTTGGGGAAAGTCTACAGAGAGCCCCCCCGCTCTCTGAAAGTAAAGGGTCTGCAGTTCTTGGAGGGTCTGACCTTTCCTTTTGTGGGTTATGATTGGGCCACTGGGCTGGTCAATGGGCTTTTCTGTAGCCGAGGACTTGGAGGCTGGGTCAATCTCAGTCCTGGCTGAATTGGGGGGCGAGTGCCCAGTCCTTCATGAAGGACGGGGCTAGGAGAGATTCATTCTTTTTGCCCTCTGCTGCAGAACGGCTTGGAAGCCAGTCCAGGGGCTCAGTTATGGCTCATGATTGGAGCGGGAGGAAAATCTTTGACTGCTCATCCTTTCTTCCTGGGAATACTGAGTGTTGATTTGGACTGCTCCTTAGGGTTTCTTGGTTGGAGTATGAGGGCACCATGCTAGAGCCAGCAAATGCTTTGGGCCAGTCCAACAGCAATACTCCTATTCTTGGGTTTGACTTTTTGGTATTGCGTTAGACCTTTTGCCCTAAGGGCATAAGGATTCTAACGCATGCCAGTCCCACTAGACAAAAATGGGTTTAAATGGTTGGTTTACCTGTTAAGCTCCACTAAGGTAGTTTAACAGATTGCACATCAATTTTGTTTTCAGGCCCTTTTAGCCCCACTGAACGTTTCCAGAATATGTCGATTCTTCCCTGGTAGATCACTGAAGCCCATTCTAGTTCTGTTTATATACTGTGCCAGTGATTCCTCTTTGATCATTTTATGCCCACCTTGGTGCAGTAAAGGATGTGAAGGTCTGTTTTTGTGTTTGCTCAGACCCTAAAGCCGTTCTAAAATATTAAAAATATTCGTTTATATATTTTTTTTTTTTTTAAATGATGATGAATGGTATAAAATGACGAAATTGTTCACTCCTCTCCAAGAGCTCAGTCAGGAATTCATTTCATGGTTTTACAATGTCTCGTTTGTCTACTGGTCCAGGTTCACACTGCTCCCGACTTTAAAGTTATGTAAGTCCATGCAAGTGGTCCTAAAGTCGGACCAAAGTAGCGTAGGAACCTTTTTCTAATTTGTTGCAACTCAGTTGCACCGAATAGAGCAGTTCCATTGAACAGATGTGTTTAAAAGTTGTTACCGGGCTTAAAGGCACTTATCATCCTCTGTGTGTTTAATGGTGCCTCTGTTTCATTTAGATGGATGGCTGGATGAGCAGCACAGCGAATTTCTGGCAAGATACTGTTGGAATTTGGTAAGCATCCCTATGTAACCTTTTGTAGTACTAACCTTTCCAGAAAATCAATGTACGGGGTACAATGGTATGTAAGTAAAGGGTTCATTTCATTCGATCTAGCTTACCAAAAGCGTTGAGGGGAGGGGGGTTCTGTTGGCTTTAAGTGTCTGGTCCATATACTCTCCTGTTTAGAATTATTTTCTAAATGCTCATTACTAGCTTTCTGCAGTTCATTTATGGACACCCTATGGCTGGAAGCAGAGTGCATACAGACTATTGTATCACTGAGCCAATATTTTCATGGGTATAATTGACCCTTTACACTTTTTTACTATCCTTTTTTAGGCTAATCGAGATTTCCAGCAACTGTTTAGTACAGTGTCGCTACTCCATTTTATTGTGGCCACTATTGTACAATATTTCCATTCATTTGGTTCATGTTTTTTCTGAATTTCTTTTTGTTATGCATTTGTGATATTTGTTTAATATATGTTTAACTATACACTCATTTGCTATGCAATAGATTTTTAGCACCACTCAATTTATATTCATTTTCAGGTTCTGCACGTGTGTACGGGGCATAACTTTAAATCCAAATTAGCCAGGCACCAAGTCCATTGCTTTCTGTGCTGTTCAGTAAACCATTGCATAGTGGAATTGAAGCAAAAAACATCTTAAATCTGCTAGTATAGAATTACCTAGGGTATTTTTTTTTTTTTTTTAAAGGACTAGAAGCATCGGAAACAATAGGTTCTATTATGGGGTTTTCCTGGACATTTCACTTGCTTGGCTGTCATACTGAATCTCTTAACCAGGACAAGTATGGAGTGACATGGAACACCTAAAGCCATGTGTTGAGCATAACAGCAGGTCAAGAATTTTTGGTCAGCGTGAGCCTTTCGTATGTCATGTTTTTAACCTCAAATTTTATCTCTCTAAGTAGACCCACTGAAAATGTGATCTTTCCATAACTAGTTGGAAGCCTTGACCACTGCAAGCAAGTTGTAGGCTGTGAACACTTCAAGCAAGATGGAATCCTTTCTCTTGGCCTGCAGCATTAGTGTATGGTTGGTACCCACATAAAACGCATTAAGGATGATGGTCTAGCTTGGTTTGCTAGGTTTTACCAGAGTTATGAGCTTTTATTATAACTCTTGGCTTGGGTTAGCCACACACTTATGTGGACCCACAGGAATTTACTAACCAGTTTTAGTCCCTAACCTGCTATAAATCACCAGACAGAGTTATGAACTTTATCATAACTCTCATATCCCTCTCCTATCCTATCCTATCCCTTAGATTTTGGGGTCTAAGGGAGAAATTCTCGTTCAGACGGAAGTCTCTGGGAAGAAATGGACTCCTGGCTCGTGGATTGAGCTTTGTTGTAGCAGTGTTTGCCCCGCCCTGCTACTTCAGACTCTGTTGGCCTCTTTAATCCACATTTTGTGCTTACCCTGCAGGTTACCGGTTTCTAGGAGTCCTTTCTGCCATATACAGGGATGGATGGAAGAGCAAGGATTTCGCTCTGAAACCTCTTGGGGAAGTCTACAGAGAGCCCCCCCGCTCTCTGAAAGTAAAGGGTCTGCTGTTCTTGGAGGGTCTGACCTTTCCTTTTGTGGGTTATGATTGGGCCACTGGACTGGTCAATGGGCTTTTCTGTAGCTGAGGACATGGAGGCTGGGTCAATCTCAGTCCTGGCTGAATTGGGGGGCGAGTGCCCAGTCCTTCATGAAGGACGGGGCTAGGAGAGATTCATTCTTTTTGCCCTCTGCTGCAGAACGGCTTGGAAGCCAGTCCAGGGGCTCAGTTATGGCTCATGATTGGAGCGGGAGGAAAATCTTTGACTGCTCATCCTTTCTTCCTGGGAATACCGAGTGTTGATTTGGACTGCTCCTTAGGGTTTCTTGGTTGGAGTATGAGGGCACCATGCTAGAGCCAACAAATGCTTTGGGCCAGTCCAACATCAATACTCCTATTCTTGGGTTTGACTTTTTGGTATTGCGTTAGACCTTTTGCCCTAAGGGCATAAGGATTCTAACGCATGCCACTCCCACTAAACAAAAATGGGTTTAAATGGTTGGTTTACCTGTTAAGCTCCACCAAGGTAGTTTAACAGATTGCACATCAATTTTGTTTTCCAGCCCCTTTAGCCCCACTGAACGTTTCCAGAATATGTAGATTATTCCCTTGTAGCTTACTGAACCCCTTTCTAGTGGTCTTTGTATAGCGTGCCAGTGATTCCTCATTGCTGTTCATTTTATTTCCGCCCAGGTGTAGTAAAGGATGATTGATTTTTCTTTTTCAATGGTATAAAATTCGATTTTTCACTCCTTGTGCTTTAAGAGCCCAGTCAGGAATGCATTTCATGGTTTTACAATGTCTGGTTTGTCTACTGGCCCAGGTTCACACTGCAACCGAATTCAAAGTTGTAACATAAGTCAATGCAAGTGGTCCCAAAGTCGGACCAAAAGTAGCGCCGGAACCTTTTTCTACGTTGTTATGACTCAAGTTGCACCGAATGGAACCGTTCCATTGCACAGAATAGGCAGAATGGTGAACAGATGTTTAAAAAGTTGTTACTCGGTCTAAAGGCACTTATCATCCTCTGTGTGTTTTTTTAATGGTGCCTCCATTTCATTCAGATGGCTAGATGAGCAGCACGGCTAATTTCTGGCAAGACACTGTTGGTGTTGAAATTTGGTAAGCATCCATATGTAACCTTTTGTGTAGTACTAATTCCAGGAAATCTATGTACAGGGTGCAATGGGATATAAGTGAATGGTTTTTCATTTGATCTAGCTTAACAAAAGGATTGTGGGAGGGGTGTTCTGTTGTCCAAGTGTCTGGTCCATATGCTCTCCCGTTTTTTATTTTATTTTCTAAACACTCATTACTAGCTTTCTGCAGTTCCTCACAAAGAGCATGTAGGATTTTTAAAAAGGTAACGTGCTTTCAATTTTTTTTTTTTTTTTTTAAATATTCACTTTGTAATTATGCTATGTTAATTGCAACATTTAACAAATCTAAAAAGTAGGTGTAATGTGAATATGGCTGGAAGTACACTTTAAAGGCTATGCTTAGCAATGTCTTGTCTCTAACACTATCTTTCCTCTTTTTAGCTGCTGCCTCCGTTCGGCTCGCCTATACTGGCAATATTCATATGCAAGCAAAGTCAAGGTGAACTCCGGTCATCCCAAGAACGTCATCTTCATCACTTGGCCTGATTTTTTTTTTTTTTTATTTCTTTCTTGCAATTCTTTTGTGATTCATTAGGCAGTAGCCTATGTGATTGCTTAAAGAGCCAGCCTCTTAACATTGTAAAAAAAAAAAAAACTATTGTACATTGCTAAAGAATAAATGTTGACATGATTATTAAACATGAGCAATGTCTTTCCATCTTTTACTCTGCGTTTTAACTAGATGGTGGTGGTGGGCAGTGTACTTGCACTTAGATGAAATGGTAATTCAGGCAGGTATTTTTAATCTTAATCCATTTATGTATTAAGCTAAAAAGCCTTCTGTGTGCTGCAGTCTTCCCACCACCCCCCCCCCCCCCCATGCTTACCTGAGCCCCCTCTCTATCCAGCGATGTCCAAGTGCCTCAACTGTCTGGAACTCTCTCTCTCCTGATTGGCTGAGATGCAGCAGCGGCGACATTGGCTCCCACTGTAAACTCAGCCAATCAGGGGAGAGGGGGTGGGTCCAAATGGCAGCTTTGTGAATGGACACAGGGAGCTGCAGCTTGGCTTGGGTGTCCTGCATAGCAAGCTGGTTGCTGTGGGGGCACAACACGAATGCAAGGCCAAAAGCTATATAGCCAGGGACCCGAGAGGAGGATCCGGGATGCCCTGTGCAAAACCACTGCACAGAGCAGGGAAGAATATTGTTTGTGGGGGCTTTTTTTTTTTTTTTTTTTTTTTTTTTCCTCCAAAATAAAATGATTAACTTATGAAAAATGTACAACTTTAACATAGAAAAAAAAAAGTGATCGGACTTTACTGGTACAGAATAAGCGCATGCACCTAATAAATGTAAGATCATGCAATGCATTTTGAATTTTAAACAAAGCTGGATTTTTTTTTTTTTTTTATCAACTACCCTGCAGCATAACATACCATACACAACATTAGTGGTCAGATACTAAGCCAAAGTAAACAATTGGGCCTTATGATAGTGGGTCCCCTTAAAGTTATTGTGTTTCTCAACTGGTTAGACTTGTTGAGGAAAATGCAAGCAGGTAGAGAAGCGATGCATGCTAAAATTGTACAAGAATAATTTTTCATCAAGATTACATAAACGCCTGAATTTTCATTGGCTACCTCCCACCTGGCCAATGTTCTAAAAACACACCAGTGCATCCTTGGTGTCAATTTGCAGTGAGGTCAGTTCTATGGACACAGATTAATGGCCCACTGTGATTGGCTTTGAAATAATGTGATTGCTGTCTGCTCTGATATCACTGTAGGTTAGTGCCACCAACTGTGCCACAGCAGTGCAATACCAGTGCTGCCAGGCAATATCTCTAATCACTGCCACATCAGTCAGTGTCTTGATTGGTGCCACACTAGTCCCCAATGTCTTCAGACTAGGGTATGCCAGCAACTGTGTTCAGATCACAACCAGTGCTGTGTTGTCTTTGACTGTTTATCAGCCACACTTCTGCCTGGACTGACCTATCTGCACATCCTGCTGACTACATTATTGTGAGATGCCAATCCTAGCCATCCCTAGCATGCCTGGAACCACAGGAGCTCTTCCTTTCTTCAGCCTCCTGTACTTCTGGCCAGTGAACATGGCATTCTTGGGGGCAGCCATGAAACAGTAGGCTACGTACCTCCTCCCGCAACTTTGCTCGGGGCTCCCGTCCCACCGGGAGCCTCGAGCACCCAGCCGGCATGTCCGCCGGCTGGATGGAGTCCCGATCAATGCCGGAAACGGCTTTGATCGGGTCTCCGATGACGTAACAGGGAGGCGGCGTCCATGACGTCACTTCTGGGTTACTGTGCTGCAAAAAGCGGCAAATTTAAAAAATGGCTGTATGCAAAAAACGCCGCTTTCGGCGTTTTGCATACATGGAAGTGTAGTGGAGGGGTCTAGGGTCTTTTAGGGTCCATAAAGAGTACCTTAAAGAGTACCTATCACTACATATTGGTGTCACAAGGGATGTTTACATTGCTTGTGACAGCAATAAAAGTGATCAGATTTTTATTTATTTTTTTAAAACCTGTAAAAGTTAAAAAAATGTAGCCGCTCGCGCACAAAAAAAACATATACGCAAGTCGAGCTGCGAATGAAATCGCTGTTCAAACCACACGTGAGGTATTGCCAGAGCGTGTGCAATAATTTAAAAAAAAAAAAAAAAGAGCTACACTAACTCTAAACTGGTAACCGTTAAATTTAAAGTGTCGCCGATTTGAGATCTCTAATGACCGTAGTTTGTCGCCATCCCACGGGGGGGGGGGGGGGGGGGCGCAATTTTAAACCGTAACATGTTGGGTATCTATTTACTCGGCGTGACCTCATCTTTCACAATATATAAAAAAAATGGGCTAAATTTACTGTTTAGTATTTTTTAAATGCAGTGAAATGTGATTTTTCAAAATTTTTCCAAAAAAATGGCGTTTTAAAGACCGCTGCACAAATACCGCGTGATAAAAAATATTGCAATGACTGACATTTTATTCTCCAGAGTCTTTGCTAAAAAAATATATATAATGTTTGGGGGTTCCAAGTAGTTTTCTAGGAAAAAATACTGGTTTTAACTTGTGAACAAAAAGTGTCCGAAATAGGGCTGGGGCTTAAGTGGTTAAAACAGCTCATTTGCAATGTGAGTCATCTCTGCTCCTATCCCTGTCACTGCCCTGATCTTGGCTAGTAAATGTAAAAGTGGCGGCGGGTGTATGAAATCTAAATGAACGGAGATCTCGGCTCCGTGATTTATCATTTCATACACCCGCCGCTGCTTTTACATTTACTAGCCGAGATCAGGGAAGTGACAGTGGTAGGAGCGGAGATGACTCATATTGCAGCCGAGCTGTTTTAATGTAACCGCCGCAACAGCTGAGGTGGTGTAACGTTACACACACTGCTGTGAAAAATCCATACCCTCAGAGCATGCGCGCTAGTCAGCTCCTCAGCTGTTCAATGACGTAGGTGCACCGGAAGTGACAAGGGTAGGAAATTTTCACGTATGCTCTTTTTTTTTTTTTTTTTTTTTTTTTTTTTTTTTTATTTCATAGCTACTCCCATGTTATTGTGGCCATTATTGCACAATATTTCCATCATTTGGCTATTCATGTTGAATTTTCCAGTCACTATTTCTCTTGCGTCCTCCGACAGTTGCAGCCCCTGATACAGTCTTCACGAGTGGGTAATGGCACTCTCTGTAGGAGCAAGCTAGGCAGTTTTTAAATGTTAATAAAAAGCTTTCTACACTTAAGCACATCTCCAGGGGGCCCTCCCTCAGCCATTATCCTGATCCAGTTACCACTGTCCATCAGTTTTATGCTGCCTAGCGTCAGGAGTAGGCTAGGTTTCCCTGCTGGGACCTAGTCAGGTTCTTATCTTTTTTAAAAAAAAAAAAAAGTTTTTTTTTTTTTCTTTGAAAATAGCTTTTTTTTTTTTTTTTTTTTTTTTTTTTTTTTTTTTTTCACTCACTGTCGCTAGTTAGGGAATTCCTGGAGGACTAACAAGCGACAGCAGTGCTGGGCCTCGCACTGGATAATATAGATCCTTATGGAGTCCCAGCCTGCCACCGAGCTTTGCAGGTTATTGGTCTCGCAACGACAGTGCCCCTTGAAATAGGGACGAGCCTGCGGAGTCTCCTCTTTGCCATGATGTCTCAACTCGACCACCCATACGTTGCTAGCATCCTTCTGGCTGACGGCACCCCCGCTCAGGGTGGGAGGTGTTCCGTATCAGAGCGGTGCCCGCGTTCGCTTGCCTGGTAAGTGCTACTGCCTCTGGGTCCCTAATGGGGGCTATTGTCTGTGGGGGGGTGTTCAGTGGGCCCACTTTAGGGGATGGTGGCTTCTGTGGTATCCCCTTCCTGGCTGTGTGGTGCGGCCCGCTTCCTCCCTTTTCTGCCCTTGCTGGGGGGTGCTCTCCAGTGCATACTACCATGACTGTGGGGGGTTCATACATCCCAGGGGTGCTCTCTGGGGTTCCCTGTGGGGGCCAGCACGTGTATTTTTTGCCCTACTTGGTGGCACTTGCATGACCGCCATTTTGGGTGTGGGCAGGCTGTTTTGTTTAGGCCTCTTTGTGTGGGCAGCAGCCATTTTAGCTCATTCTGGCACTGGTTTGTTTGTCATCTTTGTTGAGGGTGACCACCTAGTAAGCTCGGAGGCCATTTTGCCAGTGCTTCCTCTCATTTAATCTCTATCCAATTCCCCACAGACCTGGTTGGTGCTTCAGAGACCCCTGAATCCTCTTTCATGGCCTCATTATCTGCTGCTCTTGCGACTTTGGCGTCCAAAGTGGATCTGATGTCTGAACGCACTTCTCAAAAAGACCTATACCCTCCCAGTCTTCTGACTCGGTGCCTGATTTGGTTGCCACGGCCAACTTCCCCCCGGAAGGGTCCCTGTCCTCCCTTTCCCAGGGGGAGGAGGAGTCTTCCTCCACGGTGGTGCGGGGAAAGCGCAGCAATGGATGCACTTGGCTCCATTAAGGATCCCCTGATGACGTCAGCACAGACTGACGAAATGTACATCGGGAACGTGAGATCGTAACTTCTGGTCAAGAGGAATGCAGGTGGAACGCGGAAGCGGCGTTCCTACCCCTTGTAACCAAGATTCCTGCATTGAAGGCTATTTTATACTTTGGATGTAGTAAGTGTGATTTGTTTAAAAAAAAAAAAAACGGTTTTGTCATGAGATACTGTGCCATTAAAGCCTTTCTTTTTCTCTCTATTCATGTCATGGTCCTGATATAACGCTTGGTCTGGCTACATACTCTCTATGGTGAGAGAGTTTTTTTCTACACCAAGCGCCAATTTAACATTGATGTCTGGTCGGATCACATGTTGAAAGGAATATGCTCTAGTGACCCCCTATAATCAAGGGGTCATATATTTCTGGTAAGCATTTATATTTGCTTGCACTGGGTGAACGTGTGGAGGTGGAGGCTTTTAATAAATACACTCCTTATCAGGTCTAGGATTTTTCATCAGCTGCTGTTAGGACTTTCTGTTTGGATGTTTTTTGAGCACCAGAGACTTGATTTATTTATTGTCACTCTTTATTGACTGCGCACTAAAGTTTGACACATCCACTTCCATTATCAGCACGTTTGTGGTTTTATTTAAAATAATCACTAATATATATATATATATATATATATATATATATATATATATATAATTTTTTTGTTGAGCGCCATACCTTTTTTTTTATATTTTTGCATTTATCCACGTGTACCACATTTATGTTGCAGCTCACAAGGTTGAAAGCAAATTACATGAATCCACATTCAGTAATTATTTTATTTATCACATTCATTTACGCAGGTTAAGTTGCTCACAACTACTCCCCTCCAAACACTTATGTGGACCCAGAAATAATGAAGGATGATAGTCTAGCTTGGTTTGCTAGGTCTTACTTATTATAACTCTTGGCTTGGGTTAGCCACACAGTTTTGTGGAACCAGTTTGTTAGTCCATAAACTGCTATAAATCACCAGACTGAGTTATAAACTTTTTATCATAACTCTATCATACCCCTTAGATTTTGGGGTCTAAGAGAGAAATTATTGTTCAGATGGAAGTCTCTGGGGAAAAATGGGCTCATGGATTGAGCTTTGGTGTAGCAGAGCGAGGCACTGCACGCTGCTACTTCAGACTCTGTTGGCCTCTTTAATCCACATTTTGTGCTTACCCTGCAGGTTACCGGTTTCTAAGAGTCCTTTCTGCCATATACAGGGATGGATGGAAGAGCAAGGATTTCGCTCTGAAACCTCTTGGGGAAGTTTACAGAGAGCCCCTGCTCTCTGAAAGTAAAGGGTCTGCTGTTCTTAGATGGTCTGACCTTTCCTTTTGTGGATAATGATTGGGTCACTGGGCTGGTCAATGGGCTTTTCTGTAGCCGAAGACTTGGAGACTGGGTCAATCTCAGTCTTGGCTGGATTGGGGGGGGGGCGCGAGTGCCCAGTGCTTCATGAAAGACAGGGCTAGGAGAGATTCATTATTTTTCTCTTACGTCCTCCGACAGTCACCGCCCATTCACAGTCTTCAATTATGGGGTAATGACTTCATCTCCACAGGAGTTTCTAGGCATAAGACTTGTAAAAGAACAATAAATCTACATAGTCACACCCATGGGGGCTGTCCTTCTAGTCTAATACCCCCCTGCAATAGCCATCCCAAATCAGTTTGTCTTCTGCCTAGCTTCAGGAGTGGATAGGCATCCCTGTGCTGAGGCGACAGTCTCAGCCTTCTCTCTTTTTCTTTTTATGATTTATTTTCAAAAGCTGTAATTTTTTCTTTACATTGCTAGCTGTTTATTTTATCAGCACTAGTTAGTGGATCTTCGGATGAAGACGGTGTCTGTGGAGCCGGGAATCGGACTGACCGTCCTGGTTCTCCAGGACAGAGGGTCAAATGGAATCCCTGCCCGCCATTAAGCATTTTGCAGGCTATGTGTTCGCCCTGGCTTCGCAAACGACCCATCCCTGTCCATCTGGGATGCAGCCATGTGAGGTGGCTACCTCACTGGACACAGCATAGGTTCGTCCGTGCACTAGTGTCCTGCATTTTGGCTGGCGGCACTCCCCTGCCATCTGAGGGTGGGCGGGTTCCCTCTTGATATGAGGCACCCCACACCATCGGGTACATGTAAGTACATTCTGTGTGGGGCCTCTATCTGGCGTCGGCAGTCCATGTGTGTCTGTGGTGTCCCCTGTGTCTGTGTGTTTTGGGCTCCCTGGTCCTGGTCCCTGTGGGGGTTTTTTATTCTCTCACAGCAGCGCTGTGGGGTTTTGGGGGTCCCTATTCTAATGTCCCTTTAGGGTGCTTGGGGATGCAGACACATGTGGCGACCGCTGCGGGGTTAAAAACCGCCGGTCCACCATTTTTAATTGTGGGCAGCATGTCTAGCTTCACTGTGGGCGCTCATACAGCATGCTATTTAGTGTATTTTCGCGCCTCGCCATTTTGTGTGTGGCAAACGTTCGTTCCGAGCACATGTCGGCGGCCATCTTGCTGAAGCCTCCCATTAGTTTCCATAGGCATCTATTTTCCCTTGGCCTGTAGCCTAGTTCAGTCTCCAGCGGTGACATCACTTCCTCCTTTCTCACAGGAGTGACCGAAGAAGCTGGTAACACTTTGTGGGGTTCTGTCCTGCTGTTCTTTTTCCTGTCCTGCCTTGTGCAATCTTCCTGGTCAGTTTTGTCCCTGCGGGGGTCTGTGTGTCAGTCTTATAGCGGTGTGCTGTGGGGGTCCGCGGTGCAGTTAAAGGGCCAGTTAAAAAAAAAAAAAAATAATAATTTTCTTTTCTGTTATGGAATCCCAGGACAGAAAATTCCCGCCAGCTTTGGTGGGGGATTCAGGGTCCTCTGAATCCTCCGCCATCACTAATTTGGCTGCTGTTGTGGCAACTTTGGTGTCAAAAATGGATGTGCTGATGTCTGAAAGTGCTGCTAGGAAAAGGCCTAGGCTTTCCTTTTCTTTTGATTCTGAATGTGACATGGTTGCTGTGGGTAGCGTGGCCCTTTCGGGGTCTCGCTCTTCTCAGGACCCGCAAGAGTCCGAGGGGGAGGCAGAGGTTGCAGGGGTGGATGATTCCCCCCCTCCCCCCCCCCCCTGGATCCTGGATCACCAGAGGAACGCGCAGCTATGGATGAGTTGATCCTAGCAGTGAAGGAAACACTACATTTGGAGGATGAACCCACTCCTCCGGGCGTTGTCCTTTTTTGGTACACACAGGACCCGCAAGACGGCGCAGGTTTTCCCTTGCCCCACAGAGTTTCACCATAAGGTGAATGAGCTATGGCGTAATTTAAAACACCGAGACGTTCATGGCACGCTGCTCCTCTCTTCGCTCTGACGGCGACGGGAAGGTGACGGACGCACGCACCGCCACCGCCCCCAACCAGAAGATGTAGAAGCATAATGTTTTAGCAATATAAAAAAATAAAATTGAGCACTAATTGGCACACTTAGGCCCTAAGCATACATCCCCTTTCCAAGCCAAATATTTCCACAAACAAATATTCTCCCTCCTCCCCAGTACACATCTCTCCCTGCGGAAATCTCCCTCCCAGAACAAATCTTTCCCCCATCCTCTCTAAACTCAAAGCCTCTCTCTTCCCAAATGTTCCCTGCTAGCACTAGAACTATCCCTACTTAAAAGCACCGTTAGCACACATTCTCACCCCTCAAATTTCCCCTCCAAGCACAAATTCTCCCCTCTCCAAATCCCCCCTCCCAGCACAAATCTTCTCCTCCACCAAATATCCCCTCTTAGCACAAATACCCATCAATTTTCCTACTAGCACAAATCCTCTCCCCCCAAAAAATGTTTTTCCTTCTTGCACAAACCCCCCCCCTCCTAGCACAAATCCTCTTCCCCACCCCCCCAGCACAAACCTCCCAAATTCCTCCTCCTAGCACATTCCACCAAATTCCCCATCCTAGCACAAATCCTACCCCCAAATTTCCCCTCTAGCACAAATACCCCCAATCATTCCTACTAGCATAAATCCCCCCCCCATCCCCATTTCTAACAGCCCAAAAACTCCCCATCCTGGCACAAATCCCCCATCACCTCTTCTAGCACAACCCCCCCCCTCAAATGTCCTCCTAGCCCAAACCCCCCCCCATCACAAAGCCACCTTCCTAGCACAAATCCTCCCCCCCCTCCTGGCACAAATTCTCTTCCCTCCATCCCCACAGCAAAAATCCCCCTCCTCGCACAAATCCTCTCTCCCCCCCCCCATCCCAGCAGCACAAATCCCCCCCTCCTAGCTCAAACCCTCTTCCCCCATCTCCCCAGCACATATCCCTCCTCCTGGCACAAATCCTCTTACCCCAACCCCACCGCACAAGTCCCCCCTCCTGGCACAAATCCTCCCCCCATCCCCTCAGCACAACCCCCAAAATCACCCTCCTAGTACCCCCCCCCCCCAAAAAATTTCCCCTCCTAGAACAAATCTTACCCGTCAAACCCCCCCCCATCAAAAATTTCCCCCTAGCACAAATACCCCTCATCATTCCTACTGGCACAACCCCCCCCCCCCCCAAATACCCCTTTTTCCCAGCCCCAAGACTTCCTGTTCTGGCACAAATCCCCCCCACCCCATCCCAATAATCTCTTCGACAAATCCCCCCTCCTGGCACAAATCCCCCCCCCCTCCCCCAGCACGAATCACCCCTCCTAGCACCCTCCCCCCAATTCCCCTGCTAGAAGAAATCTTATCCTGTCACCTCTCAAATTCCCCATCCCAGCACACCCCCCCCCCCCCAATATCGATTCCACCTAGAAGTAATCATCTTCTCCCCACCCCTCCCAGTACAAATACTTTTTGGGGGATTGTCCTTGGGGGGGAATAAGAGAATTTGTACTTGGAGGAGTGGGGAGAAGATGATTTCTTCTAGGTGGGATCGATATGGGAGGGAGGGGGGATTGTGCTGTTATGGGGGGAATTTGGGAGGTGACAAGATAAGATTTGTGCCCCCAGTGCAGTTCTCCCTCCAGCAGGCAGACCTCAGATACAGCGCGGCACATTGATCCTGATTCTCCTCTTCTGAGGCTCCTCCTCCTCTTCATATGTCAGAGCGGAGGAGGAGCCTAAGAGAAGCCGATTCCTAAACCTTTGCACAGACAGCTCGGGAGAGATGCGGCTGCAGAAGGGGAAGAAGATTGCGGCTCAGGAAGGACACTGGATGTCATATCGGGACTATACAGAGTTTGTTAGTCCGATCTGACATTCAGTGTCCTTCCTGAGCCGTCCCCCACCCCACCCACCCCTTGCCCTGCCCTGCCCCGCCCCGCCCCCAACAATGTCACAGCTGGGAACCCCACCCCCTCCCCCATAGCCAGCATCACGTCCAGCGCCCCTAGTGGGCTTTTAAATGTTAATTTTTTTTTCACTGCTCAACTGACTTCTCTAACGCTGTCGGCGACCCACTCAGATGCGGCTTGCGACCCACAGTTTGGGAAGTCCTGCCCTAGACAGACCAACTGAAGCACAGCATGGCATCTTTTAGCCTGACTGCTTGCGTAGCCCCTTGAACGCTTAGGGAGCACTGCTGGTTTAGAGGACAATTGAGCAGAAGAGGACATGGAGGAGAAGGAGGAGGTGGTGGAGTAGCCAGATGTGGCAGAACCAGCACCAGCTTTTTGGAGGCGTGATGGCAAAACAAGCTGCCACACCAAATCCTGTCCTGCATCCTTCCCAGCTGCCAGCAGAGTTACTCAGTGCTCCATGAAAGAAATGTAACATCCCTGTCCATGCCTGCTGGACCAAGAGTCAGCAGTAATGTGCACCTTCCTGCTGACCGCTTTGTCCAACAAGGCTGAAACGCTACCTTCCTGTCACGGCTCTGCTGCATACTCGCGTCTGGGCGCCTGCGGCGTTCTCGCAACAGAGTCTCGGTGCTTGCCATCCTCAAACACCTCCTCATGGTGTGCGGTGGTTCCTTCTTCTCCCCTCGCCTCTGAGGACCGCAGCGGGCACAAGATGGCAGTCGTGGCAAGATGGCGGCCGCCATGCGGTTCCAGTGTCTTACACAGAGGGGCACACAGAGTGTTGCTTTGCCTGTGTTCCTGGTTCCTGATCCTTTCTTCCTCAGGTTTAAACTCCTTGATTGCCTGCCAGACCTGACTCCAGAGTTGTCGACTTTACTTCCTCCTCTTCATTAAAGGCCTCCGTGCCACCACAGACCCTACGGAGCCCTGTTCCCTCTTCCAGGGATTCCTGAGGGTTGTGATTGTAAGGGAGTGCTGTTCCACTGCAACTGGGTTCTTTCTCCACTGCAAGACCCCAGGTGGGTGTGACACTTCTACATGTCGGTAGAGAGACCTGGAATGGCCTTGCACAAAAACAAATGCCTTTTTGGGACCTGCCACTGTGGTGCAGCACATTCCACAAATTCGCAAAAGGGAGCCGAGTCTATCAGATGAAAAGGCAGCAACTGTAATGCTAGCAATTTTGCCAAGTTAGCATTAAGACGCTAAGCATGTGGATGGATGGGACAGTATTTCTTTCTGCAGTACAAAAACTGGGGTAATGAAATTTGCCTGCTGCTCAAATAAAGCAGTGGGGTGTACTGCTAGCAGATTTGGTGCAAGTCTCTGTGCCACTCATTGCTATACCATCATCCCTCTCAATGCTGGTATTTTAGAAGGCATGAGGTATAGTGGGGTTAAAGATCACAGATGAGGAGCAAGGTGATGTATGCTTGTTTTGATCTGGTGCCTCTTTCAGGTGCTGTTGCCAATGGACTGCATGGTAGTTCGTCATATGCCTGGTCAAGCATGTGGTGCCCAAGTGGCTGGTGTTCTGGCCACGCTTGATCTGCTTTAGACAGATTTTGCAAACCGCAACGCTGCGGTCTACTGCACAGGTGCTGAAAAAAAGCCCACACTAATGAACTTTTGTGAGTCCGCAGGGAGTTTGCAGCACCCTGCACCTGTGGAGCTCTGTGCTGTGATGCAATTGGTTGGCTACTGCTATGGCGGCCCCTGGAGCACATCCTGCCTTGTTGGAGTTGTACGTTCTCCTCCTCCTCCTCTATCCTGTCAGGCACCCAAGTACAGTCAGTGACCTCATCATCCCCTTCCTCCTCGTCACTGGAGCAAACTTGACAATATGCTTTACCTGTGGCAACATGACTGCTGGTCTCTTGTCCGTCATTGTCACCCCCTCTCTCTAGGCTCACGTTATTCCCTTCATCAACCTTCAAACCAACATTACAACTTTCAAATTGCTGCGCATCCTCCAGCAGCATGTCACTGACACAATAATCAAATCGTTCAGGTGACTCATCCGTGCATGATGGTGGGGTGAAAGAAGGAGTAGCTGTGGAGAAGGAGCCTGTGGAACGGGCTACTTTGGCAGCTGCAGTGGAAGGTAAACTACTGTGAGCATTGGTGTCAGAGGACAAGGAGAATGAGGACCGCTTATTGATCCACTCCACCAACACTTCCACATGTTGTGGCAGAATAGCAGGGGCAGCACCAGAAATAAAGGACTGGTGTGGCCCGCCTGCAGAGGATGCACTATGTCGACTGTGACCACCACTTTTCACAATGGACACAGAGGCTGCTTGCCCTCTTTTCATGGCCTGTGAGCGTCCGCCTCTCCTTGTCGGCCTTTCGGACATGATGTTGATACAGATCAATATAGGGTATACGCAACTGACCAATAGATACCCAATGACCTGTTATGATGTAATCAATAGCCCTATAGATGAGAAATCTCTCTCCAGCCCTGCTAGGAATGAATCACTGGCACTGCACTGTCTGACAAACTGCAAAGAAATGATTCTCTTCCTGCCTGCAACACGTTCCTGTCCCTCCCTACACTGCTAGGAATGTCTCTCTGGCTGCAACTCTCACTCTCTTACAAACTCCAAAAAAAGCTACTCTTGTCCTGCCTCAAACGTGTTCCTCTCCCTGCCTCCTCGCCCGCACAATCACACTACATGCTGCACGCACAGCCTTTATGTAGTGTGGGGCGTGTACTTGGTCCGTGAGCCATGATTGGCTAAAGGCAGCCTGTCTTCCAATCATGGCCGAGATCGTTTGATTGGCCAAAGCATGAGGTCAGGGTGCATGCTTTGGCCAATCACATAATGTGCTACACTCACACGGCGCGCGCGCAGTGTACTATGGTAATCTTGAATTTCCCGCGAAGAAGCACATTTGTTCATCATTCGACGAACGATCGAACAGCCAATGTACGAGTCGAAGTTAGCTTTGACTCGAACCCAAAGCTCATCCCTACCGTTAAGTAAGGTGCACATGTTCTGCATTTCCTTATCAAGTATCTATTTAGCTATGCAGTACTTTCATTACCTTTGCTGGTAAAACCCTTATGTTATACATCCTTATCATTATCATACATTTAACATTCGTTTTATTGCTGTGGATTTCAAATTCCACCTCCACCTGAAAGGAATGAAATACACTGCTCAAAAAAATTGGAGGAACACTTTAAAAACACATCAGATTTCTATGGGGAAACCTATCATGCTGGATATTTATACTGATATGGAGTGGTTAATGTGTTTGAAACAAAAGAATGCCACATCAATTGATGGCAATTAGAATGATCAACCTACAGAGGGTTGCATTCAAAGACACCTCGAAAATCAAAGTGAGAAAATGATTCAACAGGCTAGTCCGTTTTGCTGAAATTTCATTGCAGCAACTCAAAATGGTACTCAGTAGTTTGTATGGCCACAAGTGCTTGTATGCATGCCTGACAATATTGAGGAATGCTCCTAATGAGACGACGGATGGTGTCCTGGGGTATTTCCTCCCAGATCTGGACCAGGGCATCACAGAGCTCCTGAACAGACTGAGGTGCAACCTTGTGGTGTCGGATGGACCGAAACATAATGTCCCTGAGATGTTCTATTGGATTTACATCAGGAGAGCATGGGGCCATTCAATGGTATCAATTCCTTCATCCTTCAGGAACCGGCTGCATAATCTCGTCACATGTAGCCGGACATTGTCGTGCACCAGGAGGAACCCAGGACCCACTGCACCAGTGTATGATCTGACATTGGGTCCAAAGATTTCATCCCGATACCTAATGGAAGTCAGGGTGCATTGTCTAGCCTGTAGAAGTCTGTGTGTCCTTCAATAGATATACCTCCCCAGACCATTAATGACCCACCACTAGTGTTGAGCGAACACGGACTGTATTATTCGTGTTCGTACCGAATAATTGGATTTTTTGTACCCGAACACGGACACGGACACTTTACTGTATGTTCGGGTAAAAATCCGTGTTCGGTCGTTTTATTTCCGGGTTTTGCATGCTTTGGCGCTCTTTTCATGGCGGGCTTTCAACAGCCAATCAACAATCGTTTAACTGGTGTGCCTTAAGCCATCCCAGCCATGCCTGCAAATGTCTCAGTAGCTGTGATTGGCCGTCTGAAGCATGTGACCAAGTCTTTATAAGTTCGAGGCAGCCGCAGCGGCGTCATTATGCTGCTTAGATTCAGGGACAGAGCACACATCAACGTGCTGGCTGCTGATTAGGGAAAGATAGGCAGGAAAAAACCATTTGTGTCCGGATAGAATTGAGGGACAGGTCGGAGTGTTTAGGCAGGGCGAGTTGTAGGCATTTTAGGGATAGAGTCTGCTGAATTATAGGGTCAGTGTCTTCTACAAACTACAATCGATATTGCTGTGTGGGGGGTGGGGTCTGCACTCAATCCTGATCTACGATCTCTTCTCAATCCTGTTAGGGACAGAGTCTGCTGAATTTTAGGGAAACTGTGTTCTACAAACTACAATCGATATTGCTGTGTGGTGTGGGATTGGAGATAGGCAGGTGTCAGTGATCCACATCCATTTTTCTGTGTGTGAGCTGCAGTGAACACAATCTTTTTGGGCTGCAGTGAACACAATCTTTTTGGGCTGCAGTGAACACAATCTTTTTGGGCTGCAGTGAACACAATCTTTTTGGGCTGCAGTGAACACAATCTTTTTGGGCTGCAGTGAACACAATCTTTTTGGGGTGCAGTGAACACAATCCTTTTTGGTGTGCAGTGAACACAATCTTTGTGGGGTGCAGTGAACAAAATCCTTTGTGGGGTGCAGTGAACACAATCTTTTTGGGGTGCAGTGAACAAAATCCTTTTTGGGGTGCAGTGAACAACATCCTTTTTGGGGTGCAGTGAACACAATCTTTTTGGGGTGCAGTGAACAAAATCCTTTGTGGGGTGCAGTGAACACAATCTTTTTGGGGTGCAGTGAACACAATCTTTTTGGGGTGGAGTGAACAACATCCTTTTTGGGGTGCAGTGAACAAAATCCTTTTTGGGGTGCAGTGAACAAAATCATTTTTGGGGTGCAGTGAACACAATCTTTTTGGGGTGCAGTGAACACAATCTTTGTGGGGTGCAGTGAACACAATCTTTTTGGGGTGGAGTGAACAACATCCTTTTTGGGGTGGAGTGAACAACATCCTTTTTGGGGTGCAGTGAACAACATCCTTTTTGGGGTGCAGTGAACACAATCTTTGTGGGGTACAGTGAACAGAATCTTTGTGGGGTGCAGTGAACACAATCTTTGGGGGGTACAGTGAACACAATCTTTGTGAGGTGCAGTGAACACAATCTTTGTGGGGTGCAGTGAACACAATCATTGTGGGGTGCAGTGAACTCAATCTTTGTGGGGTACAGTGAACACAATCTCATACTTCTGAAGGTTTGAGGGTGCTGCCTGTTCCATACTCCCCCTACTCCTCATCTAGCCTTTTAGGGGTACAAACAATAGTAATTGGGGCCTAGTGTGGTTGTGTACGTGTGATATACATACACTTTTTTGGGATCATATTTTCTATTCCGCTATTTAATCAAAAACCTTTGGGGATCAGTTAAATTGGGGGATAGTCTGTGTTGGTACGTGTGAGAGAGATCCACCTTTCCAAGTTGTTGGGGTTCATCTCATACTTCTGAAGGTTTGAGGGTGCTGCCTGTTCCATACTCCCCCTACTCCTAGCCTTTTAGGGGTACAAACAATAGTAATTGGGGCCTAGTGTGGTTGTGTACGTGTGATATACATACACTTTTTTGGGATCATATTTTCTATTCCGCTATTTAATCAAAAACCTTTGGGGATCAGTTAAATTGGGGGATAGTCTGTGTTGGTACGTGTGAGAGAGATCCACCTTTCCAAGTTGTTGGGGTTCATCTCATACTTCTGAAGGTTTGAGGGTGCTGCCTGTTCCATACTCCCCCTACTCCTAGCCTTTTAGGGGTACAAACAATAGTAATTGGGGCCTAGTGTGGTTGTGTACGTGTGATATACATACACTTTTTTGGGATCATATTTTCTATTCCGCTATTTAATCAAAAACCTTTGGGGATCAGTTAAATTGGGGGATAGTCTGTGTTGGTACGTGTGAGAGAGATCCACCTTTCCAAGTTGTTGGGGTTCATCTCATACTTCTGAAGGTTTGAGGGTGCTGCCTGTTCCATACTCCCCCTACTCCTAGCCTTTTAGGGGTACAAACAATAGTAATTGGGGCCTAGTGTGGTTGTGTACGTGTGATATACATACACTTTTTTGGGATCATATTTTCTATTCCGCTATTTAATCAAAAACCTTTGGGGATCAGTTAAATTGGGGGATAGTCTGTGTTGGTACGTGTGAGAGAGATCCACCTTTCCAAGTTGTTGGGGTTCATCTCATACTTCTGAAGGTTTGAGGGTGCTGCCTGTTCCATACTCCCCCTACTCCTAGCCTTTTAGGGGTACAAACAATAGTAATTGGGGCCTAGTGTGGTTGTGTACGTGTGATATACATACACTTTTTTGGGATCATATTTTCTATTCCGCTATTTAATCAAAAACCTTTGGGGATCAGTTAAATTGGGGGATAGTCTGTGTTGGTACGTGTGAGAGAGATCCACCTTTCCAAGTTGTTGGGGTTCATCTCATACTTCTGAAGGTTTGAGGGTGCTGCCTGTTCCATACTCCCCCTACTCCTAGCCTTTTAGGGGTACAAACAATAGTAATTGGGGCCTAGTGTGGTTGTGTATGTGTGATATACATACACTTTTTTGGGATCATATTTTCTATTCCGCTATTTAATCAAAAACCTTTGGGGATCAGTTAAATTGGGGGATAGTCTGTGTTGGTACGTGTGAGAGAGATCCACCTTTCCAAGTTGTTGGGGTTCATCTCATACTTCTGAAGGTTTGAGGGTGCTGCCTGTTCCATACTCCCCCTACTCCTAGCCTTTTAGGGGTACAAACAATAGTAATTGGGGCCTAGTGTGGTTGTGTACGTGTGATATACATACACTTTTTTGGGATCATATTTTCTATTCCGCTATTTAATCAAAAACCTTTGGGGATCAGTTAAATTGGGGGATAGTCTGTGTTGGTACGTGTGAGAGAGATCCACCTTTCCAAGTTGTTGGGGTTCATCTCATACTTCTGAAGGTTTGAGGGTGCTGCCTGTTCCATACTCCCCCTACTCCTAGCCTTTTAGGGGTACAAACAATAGTAATTGGGGCCTAGTGTGGTTGTGTACGTGTGATATACATACACTTTTTTGGGATCATATTTTCTATTCCGCTATTTAATCAAAAACCTTTGGGGATCAGTTAAATTGGGGGATAGTCTGTGTCGGTACGTGTGAGAGAGATCCACCTTTCCAAGTTGTTGGGGTTCATCTCATACTTCTGAAGGTTTGAGGGTGCTGCCTGTTCCATACCCCCCCTACTCCTCATCTAGCCTTTTAGGGGTACAAACAATAGTAATTGGGGCCTAGTGTGGTTGTGTACGTGCGAGATACATACACTTTTTTTGATCATATTTCCTATTCCGCTATTCAATAAAAACCTTTGAGGATCAATTGAATTGCGGGATAGTCTGTGTCGGTACGTGTGAGAGAGATCCACCTTTCCAAGTTGTTGGGGTTCATCTCATACTTCTGAAGGTTTGAGGGTGCTGCCTGTTCCATACTCCCCCTACTCCTCATCTAGCCTTTTAGGGGTACAAACAATAGTAATTGGGGCCTAGTGTGGTTGTGTACGTGTGATATACATACACTTTTTTTGGATCATATTTTCTATTCCGCTATTTAATCAAAAACCTTTGGGGATCAGTTAAATTGGGGGATAGTCTGTGTCGGTACGTGTGAGAGAGATCCACCTTTCCAAGTTGTTGGGGTTCATCTCATACTTCTGAAGGTTTGAGGGTGCTGCCTGTTCCATACCCCCCCTACTCCTCATCTAGCCTTTTAGGGGTACAAACAATAGTAATTGGGGCCTAGTGTGGTTGTGTACGTGTGATATACATACACTTTTTTTGGATCATATTTTCTATTCCGCTATTTAATCAAAAACCTTTGGGGATCAGTTAAATTGGGGGATAGTCTGTGTCGGTACGTGTGAGAGAGATCCACCTTTCCAAGTTGTTGGGGTTCATCTCATACTTCTGAAGGTTTGAGGGTGCTGCCTGTTCCATACCCCCCCTACTCCTCATCTAGCCTTTTAGGGGTACAAACAATAGTAATTGGGGCCTAGTGTGGTTGTGTACGTGCGAGATACATACACTTTTTTTGATCATATTTCCTATTCCGCTATTCAATAAAAACCTTTGAGGATCAATTGAATTGCGGGATAGTCTGTGTCGGTACGTGTGAGAGAGATCCACCTTTCCAAGTTGTTGGGGTTCATCTCATACTTCTGAAGGTTTGAGGGTGCTGCCTGTTCCATACTCCCCCTACTCCTCATCTAGCCTTTTAGGGGTACAAACAATAGTAATTGGGGCCCAGTGTGGTTGTGTACGTGTGATATACATACACTTTTTTTGGATCATATTTTCTATTCCGCTATTTAATTTAACTGGGCCTCCATGCGAGACCTGTGTGCCTTGTTGCGCTGTTTTGAGTACTCCACCAACATGGCCAGTGGCAATGACGCCGTTCTCAGCTTAACTATCCCACTTCTATGCCTCCTTGAAAAAACAATTCGGGCGATGATGGAAGAGGATGTGGCACAGGATGAGGAGGAGGAGGAGGATGAAGAGGTAACATTTCCAAGGCTTTCAGGGCAGTCATTCGCAAGGGGCTCCGAGGGTGGGTTCCTGCACACGCAAACGCCAGGGACGCAATTGTCCAGCAGGGGCACAGTTCTGGAGGATGAGGAGGATGAGGAGGAGGAGGAGGAGCTGGAGGAGGAGATGGAACCATGTTCACAGCAGGGTGGCACCCAGGCCAGCTCATGGCCATCACTGGTGCGTGGCTGGGGGGATACAGAGGACACGGACGATACACCTCCCACAGAGGACAGCCTTTCGTTGCCTCTGGGCAGCCTGGCACACATGAGCGATTACATGCTGCAGTGTCTCCACAACGACCGCCGAGTTGCCCACATTCTAACTTGTGCTGATTACTGGGTGGCCACGCTGCTGGATCCCCGTTACAAGGACAACGTACCGTCCTTAATTCACTCACTGGAGCGCGATCGCAAGATGCGCGAGTACAAGCGCACGCTGGTAGACGCCATGCTGCTGGCATTCCCATCTGACAGCGGGGCCACAGTGGAAGCACAAGGCAGAGGAGGAGGAGGAGGAGGTCGCCAACGCAACCAGGGCACCGCCAGCACCTCAGAAGGCAGGGTTAGCATGGCCGAAATGTGGAAAAGCTTTGTCAGCACGCCACAACAAACAGCAGCACCAGCAGCTCAGATGGAACGTCTTAGCAGGAGGCAGCATTTTACCAACATGGTGGAGCAGTATGTGTGCACACGCCTACATGTAGTGAATGACGGGTCTGCCCCCTTCAACTTCTGGGTCTCCAAATTGGGCACATGGCTTGAGCTTGCCCTTTACGCCTTGGAGGTGCTGGCGTGCCCTGCAGCCAGTGTATTATCTGAACGGGTATTTAGCACGGCTGGGGGCGTTATAACAGACAAGCGCAGCCGCCTGTCCAGAGACAATGTGGACAAGCTCACGTTCATTAAAATGAACCAGGCATGGATCCCACGGGACTTTTCCGTACCTTATGCAGAATAGCAATGGATACCGACCTTACCCACCCATTGTTCCATTTTTGCTCTTTCTCACTCTTTTGGGGTGTACCCTCATTTAAAATTTTTGAAAAGAAGCAGTGTTGGCTACCTCGTCCTCCTCCTCAGGGCCAGATTAATGTAGGGGCTATTGGAGCTGCAGCTCCAGGCCCCTACCTTTTATATAGGCCCCGGGTTGGCCATATTCACTGTTACCGCTCTTCTGTCACTTGTAAACACAGAAGTCTGGCTTCTATGCTCGCTTCCCCAGGCAGCACCCTCAGAACCTCCCCACACAGCGTGAAGGCCGGACAAGGAGGGACAGTTGGCGATGCATGGATGTGTTTATGGGCTTCAGAGACAGCATCCCATGTTGAATTAGGCATGCATGGCTGCACCCTTCCTCCTCTGGGTGCATGGCAAGGCACGGCCCTTAAGGCCCTTCAAAATCCTCAGCACCAAGCCCATGATGCTGTTAATCCGGCCCTGGTCCTCCTCCACCGCCGCTTCCACCTACACCGCCCATAGGTGTGCGCAGCCTATTGCATTAAGGTGTGCACCCCAAAGTTGAAATACACATGCATGTGTTTGCCAGCAGGGAGAGTAATGTATCGGGGCCATGTACCTGTAGGCAAGGAGAAATAGAGCAGAGCAGGTCCCAGGGAGATCTTTCCCATCTCCTCACTGGCAATGCTATGTGCCCTAGGTGATTAGGGTGTGCCCAGGCACACCCAGCACACCCTGTGCGCACGCCTATGTCACCGCCACATCCACCACCACCTCAACCTCCCTCCTACTCCATATGGGCCTCGTCCTTCAGAGATGAAGAAGAACATTGTTTTATTTTTCTGTTTTTTTTTGTTGTTTTAAGTTATTTCCCTATCCACATTTGTTTGCAGAGCACTTGCCATGCTCTTAATTACGTTTTGCTGCCATTTGCAGCACTCTAGCCCTTTCCTTTGGTGTTTTAGAGCCATTTTAGTGCCTTAAAGTTCGGGTCCCCATTGACTTCAATGGGGTTCGGTGTCCGGGAAAAGTTCGGTAAAAGTCCGGGACACGGACCCGGACTTTTTTTTAAAGTTCGGCCGAACCCGTCGAACACGGACATCTAGGTGTTCGCTCAACCCTACCCACCACCGATCAGTGATGCTGAGCAATGTTACAGGCAGCATAACATTCTCCACGGCTTCTCCAGACCCTTTCACTTCTGCCACATGTGCTCATGGTGAACCTGCTCTCATCTGTGAAAAGCACAGGGTGCCAGTAGTGGAGCTGCCAATTCTGGTGTTCAATGGTAAATGCCAATCGAGCGATGCCGGGCAGTTAGCACAGGGTCCACTAGAGGATGTTGGGCTCTCAGGCCACTGTCATGAAGTCTAATTCTGATTGTTTGGCCAGACATTCACACCAGTCACCTGCTGAAGGTAATTTTGTAGGGCTCATCCTGTTCCTATTTGCACAAAAGAGCATATACTGGTCCTGCTGATGCATTAAGGACCTTCTACGGCCCTGTCCAGCTCTCCTAGAGTAACTGCCTGTCTCCTGGAATCTCCTCCATGCTCTTGAGACTCTGCTGGGAGACACCGCAAACCTTATGGCAATGGCACGTATTTGTGTGCCATACTGGGGGAGTTGGACTGCCTGTGCAACCTCTAAAGGGTCCAGGTATCGCCTCATGCTACTAGTAGTACTGACCCTGACCCTAGCCAAATGCAAAACTAGTGAAAAACAGTAAAGATGAGTAGGGGGAAAAAAAATGTCAGTGGCCTCCACTAGGGATGATCGAACTTTTGAAAAGTTCGGTTCGTCCAGAACACACGAATTTCCCGAAAGTTCGGTTCGGATTCCAGAACCCCATTGAAATCAATGGGACCCAAACTTGGGGAATCAAAAAAACACCATTTTGAAGCCCTAAAACCCAATAAATGCCCCTAAAAAGTGCCTAGGGTTCTGGGTCATACCCCTGGGACTATTAATCACACAAAAAAAAAGTTCTTAAAAATTTTCGTTTTTGATAGCCAATTATTGAAAAAATTATTGGAAAAAAAAAAAAAGAGATTTCTTTGGATTTAGTGACTGGGGGGGTCTAAAAGGTGTACCTGTGAACTTTCAGCTCTGTAGCATGTCCAGAACCAGAATTATAGCATGCCAAACCTTCAAAAATGACTTTTTTGCTTAACTGCGCCTTTCTTTTGCTCCTAATCAACTGCACAGCCAATGTGTATGATGGGGACATAATGCAGTGCACTGGGAACAAGATTAGAGTTTTTTTTTGGAAAAAGGTGCTGTCTCTTTAAATGTGGATATAATTAACGGGTGTATTTTCACAATGGGGCTATTATTACCAAATGTTTTCAAGAAGTCAAAAGATGTAAGTAGATGCACTTTATTGGTGTTTGGTGCACTTTAACTTGAATTCTCACAAGAAACAGACACATATGCACGGATACATTGAGGGTTAGGGTTAGGGGCCACAATGTAGTGCAGAGTGAACAAGATTAGAGATGTTTTGGATGAATACTGTTGTCTCTTGGCTTTGAATAGAAGTAAAGGATGGTTAAAAATTGGGCGTTTTGTGGTGCCGACGATGCCTTGACACCATAACCCTATGAAAGTGCTGGTCATGAAGGCTATATTTGCCTTTGTAAGGAAAAAAATTGCAATGATATGTATCTGTGTGACAGGTGCGCAAAAATTGTTGTATGGGTGTTGGCGGAGCCATACCACTGTAAGCCCAAAGTTTTTGTTTAGCATTGCCTCCCCACCATAACCCCAAAGAGCTGGTTTTGAAGGAGGCCAAAAAATTGTAAAGGTGTGCACCTGTGGAACAGGTTCGCAAACATGGTAGTTTTTGTTTAGCGTAGCCTCCCCACCGTAACCCCAAAGAGCTGGTGTTGAAGGAGGCCAAAAAATTATAAAGGTGTGCACCTGTGGACTGTGGAACAGGTGCGCAAACATGGTATTTTTACTATAACTAAAATGAGGTTCTGTGAACCTAAACAGAATGAGAGGAGGGTTTGAGGGTGGCACCATGGTCCAGGCTTAAACTGAGGCTCAGCTGCCACATCACAACGATAGCCTAGTCTACAAGGTCTGCATCAGGTGCATCAAAGCTTGATATCCACGACTGATTCATTTTAATGAATGTCAAACGGTCGACTGAGTCGGTGGAGAGTCTCGTTCGATGGTCTGTGATGAATCCTCCTGCTGCGCTGAATGCCTGTTCCGATAGGACACTTGAAGCAGGGCAGGCCAACAACTCCATGGCATACTGGGCCAGTTCTGGCCAGTGGTCTAATCTTAAGACCCAGTATGCCAGTGGATCGGATTCGTCACATGAAAAGCCCTCTGTGTCACTTTGTGCCCTGACGTAATCGTCCACCATGTGATGCAGACGCTGTCGATGCGATGTGGCAGCTGAGAGGCCTGGGCGGTGAAAAAAAGACCGAAAGGCATCCGTCAACCGCACGCCTTCTCCAACGCTCCTCTCGTGACCACCACCAGTAGAATCCATGGTAGGTTGTCCCCGCCCCTGCACCCTACGGGAGTCAGGGAACGTGTTCACCAGATTCCTCTTGAGACTGTCCTCAAGGGATTTGATCCTGTGGACTATATGGGTGGATGGGAAAAGCTCCGAGACTTTACACTTGTACCGGGGGTCAAGTAGGGTGGCCAACCAATAGTGGTTAGTCTCTTTAATGGCCTTGATTCTGGGGTCCTTTCGCAGGCTCTGAAGCATGATGTTTGCCATGCGTCACAAATTAGCAAAGGCCTCAGAAGCTGACTCCTCGGGGTTACTCAAAACGACATTAGCTTAAACAGGCTCCTCCTCCTCTCAGCCACGTACTACTCCAAATTGTCCTGAGGGAGTCAAACTAGGCCTTGCAGATTGCCGCATGTCTTCCTGCTCCTCCTCCTCAAAGCCTGCAAAAGTTCCCGAAGAATCGTCGTCCTCCTTCTCCTCCTCTTCCACCCCTGGATCCTGCTCGGGCCTCTGGGAGCTAGGCATAATGGGGTCAGGATTCTCAGGATAAAGGGGGCCTTGAGAGGCAAGGAAGTCCTCCTCTTCCTCCTGCTGCTCTGCCTCCTGTCCATAATGCCACGCAGAGTGTGCTCCAACAAAAACAGTACCGGTAGGGTGTCACCGATGCATGCACTGTCCCAGCTGACCATCCTTGTGGCCTCCTCAAATGGCGAGAGGACAGCGCATGCATCCTTAATCAAAAGCCACTGCCGTGGCGAAAAGAAGCCCAGGCGCGCAGAGCCAGTGCTGGTGCCGTACTCCCATAGGTATTCATTGAGGGCCCTCTGCTGCGTGTACAGGCGCTGCAGCATAGCCAAGGTGGAGTTCCAGTGGGTGGGCATGTCACAGATGAGGCGGTGTACCGGCAGGTGAAACTCGTGCTGCCCTTCGGCCAAACGTGCAGTGGCACTGTACGACCGCCTGAAGTGACTGCACACCCTTCTTGCCATCCTTAGCACATCCTGCATTCCCGGGTACGAGTTCAAAAACCGCTGTACCACGAGATTTAGGACATGCGCCAGGCATGGCACATGGGTCAACTTTCCCTGCCGAAGGGCGGCCAGGAGGTTTGACCCATTATCAGTAACCACCATCCCTGGCTGCAGCTGGCGTGGTGTCAACCACCTGGGTCTGTGCCTGCAGAGCCTCAAGAATCTCAGGGCAGTGTGCTGCCTGTCCCCTAGACACACAAGCTGCAGCACTGCGTGACACCTTTTGGCCTGAGACATAGAATAGCCCTTTGAACGCTTACGTGGTACCTCATCATAGGACCATTCTGCAGAGGAGGGCATGGAGGAGGATGAGGAGGAGGAGCAGGAGGGGGTAGAAGTGATCGATCTACCCAGATCAGCGACACCAGCAGCTGTTTGCAGACGTGGGGGCAACACTGGCTGCAGCAACGAGCTCTGGCTACAATCCCTTCCGCTGGCAAGCAGTGTCACCCAATGAGCAGTGACAGAAATGTACCGTCCCTGCCCATGTTTGCTTGACCAAGTGTCAGCCGTCAGGTGTATCTTACGGCTGACTGACTTGGCCGGGACGACACTACATTGCCTTCCACTTGTTGGTATAGGGATGGCAAGGCCTTACAGGCAAAGTAATGCCGACTTGGCACCTACCACTGTGGAACTGCACATTTTGCAAAGTCACGGAAGGGAGCAGACTCTACCAGGTTAAATGGTAACAGTTGCAGAGCCAGTAGTTTTGCCAAACTACTGTTTAGACGCTGGGCATGTGGGTGGCGGGGAGTGTACATTTTTTTTCGTTCCAGCATGTGTGGAATCAAAATTTGGTGTCTAGATGTTACAGCTGGTGGTGTGCTGGAGGTGTGCTGGAGGTGTGCTGGAGGTAGATGCGACACTGCCTGCTATATCATCATCCCTGTCAGTGGAGGCTGCCAACAGGTGACGAGTGACTATAGCAGGGACAGACTGATGTGCAGGTGGAGCGCGAGGAGGACTAGGAGGCCAACTGACCGATCTTTGGCCCTTTTGTGGCTTCTTCAAATGCTCCTGCCAACGGGCCAAGTGGTGGGTTGTCAAATGCCTGTTTAGGCAGCTTGTACCCAAGTGGTTGACATTTTTGCCACGTTTTATACCCTTCTGACAAATCTTGCAGATTGCAACTGTTCGGTCTGCATGAGATGTCTCAAAAAAGGCCCAGCAAGAAGAGGTGTTTATAGTGGCCCGGGAGACAACAGGTGTGGCCTTATATGGAGCGGGCCGTCTGCGCTCCCCTCTTGCTTGCTCTGCCTCCTCCTCAACCTCAGACTCCATAAAGGACTGAGCATCAGGCTGGAGTAGATGGCCGACACTGTGGTCAAACAGCTCAGCTGACTCCTCTGCCAGCCATGTCTGAAGTTGGGTCTAAGGGAGGACGTGAGGTGGACATGGACTCATCTCTATTTGTTCTACCAACTGCAGAAGACTGAACACTTTTCTCTGCCTGGGTCACTGTAGTTGCAGATGATGCCGATGATGAGGGTTTGGTGATATAGTCCACCACCTCCTGTACATACTGTGGACGTATAGCTTGGCCACTGCCGGAGAACAATCCAAATGGTGGCCTGGCTGAGGACTGACCACCACATCCACACCTGCCTCTAGACACCCTAGAAGCTGTGCCCCTTTCCGCAGCAGGGCCACGTATGCCTTTTTTTGGTCTACCTGGCATATTTGTCACTGAGGCGTTGGCAACTCTGTGCGGTGAAAAACGCACACAGCTATGCGACCCACAGTTGTCGCTGAATACAGCGCAGCAGATGCGTGTCACGCACAGTAGCAAAGCCTTTTGCACAGTGGACCTAACGCTTTCAAGAACAGGCATTAAGTTGTCACTGAGGCGTTGGCAACTCTGTGCGGTGAAAAACGCACACTGCTATGCGACCCAAAGTTGTCGCTGAATACAGCACAGCAGATGCGTGTCACGCACAGTTGCAAAGCCTTTTGAACAGTGGACCTAACGCTTTCAAGAACAGGCGTTAAGTTGTCACTGAGGCAATGTATTTTGCTGACTAGCAAGCACGAATACCTGCACTACACAGAACCCTCACACTTTCACTTTCCCTACAGAAACTAGATTATTAAATCTAACTACTGTGGTACAAAGTTCCCTAACTACACTAGATATCCCTTTCCTCAAACTAAAAGAACAGCTCCATACAGCAGAAGACTGACACTGTCCCTTTAAATTTTTATTTTATTTTTTTCTAACTCAAAAAAACAGCACAATCGCTGTATTTCTAACTACACTGACTGGCTGTAAGCTGAATGCAATTCTGCTATATGGCGCTTTAGAAGCACTCGTTTATGCAGAAAACGTAGTGTAGCAAAGCAGGAGTAAGAGAAATGCTTCCACTCTCTTCAACAGACTCTTTATCACTGTGCTAGGGGTTAGGCGGGGCTATCTTATATACTGTGGGGCATATTCACTCCTGATTTGCCTCTGGTCCCCGTAGTCACTCCAATCACGTTCCTAGCAGACTCCTGCCCCCTCATTGGCTTTTGCTGACGTTTCTGGGCCAATCACTGGCTTTTAAAGCCCAGTTCCTGTCCCAGTGCATTTTGGGCGGTTCTGGTGGCCGAATTCCGAACTTTTACCGCAAAAAGTTCGGAATTCGGCTGAATTTCGAACACCCAATGTTCGGGTCGAACTGATGGTCGACCCGAACCGTTCAATCATCCCTAGCCTCCACCTGTAAAACCATTCCGGTTTTGGAGGTCATCTCATTGTTGTCTATCTAGGGCACCTGTTGGTAATCTCATTAACACCAAAGCAGCTGAAACTGATTAACAACCCTCTCTGCTACTTAACTGACCAGATCAATATCCCAGGAGTTTAATTCACTGGATGCTATACTCTGATTAAAACGTGTTCCTTTAGTTTTGTTGAGCAGTGTACAAAGGCTGTGAATCATTTGCTGGCACAGCAAAGAAAATTCTGTACACCTTTTTATTTTTCTTCCGCATAATATATTGCTAAACACCTACAAAATAGTTTACATACAATTCTGCAGCCTTATTTTAGGAGGAAATGCATTCCTAATCTCAGACGGAAGGTTTGTACAAAACATAAACCACAGCTGCATTTTCTGTCTGAACATTAAGGATACCATTTAACTCCAACTGTTTCAGTTACACATTCCGTTCATGTCATATTTCTATTTCACAGCAATAAATGTAAAGAAGGGTTTATCTTTAGCAATTTCATTTCATGGGGACAGGTGCGGAACTGCCAAAAAATCCCATGTACTCCCTATAATATATACACGCAGACCCACCTGTGCGTATGCAGAAAGGATCTAAAATTAACTGCCGGAGACAGGTAGTTCACTGTTGATTTGTGGCTCCGATATGAACGAAGGGGATAAGAGAGACGCATGCACAGTGCATCTCTAAGACTTTGTATCCAGCTAAATCATTTATATTATTCTTCTAGGGCAGTTAGAAAATGTATTTGTTCTTTTACATCTGTTAGTTAGGTAGTCACCAGATGGCAAAAAGTGCAGTTCACCCTAATGTGGTGAAAATATGCAGTACATATAGATATTATCAAAACTGGATTTTTACAAAAGGCTTCCATTTTTTTTCTCTTTCCAGATAATCTTCTCTTCATGTAAGAAAAACATAATAAAGCATTGCCAGGGGGAGTTGGTCCCCATGTAAAAGCATTTTATAAATAGATCACGATTTGTTTGAAAAGCAGCCATTCATGTGTTTAAAACAATAATGTTTAGAAATGGTTTATTTTACCTAAAGCAAGTTTTTTTTTTTTAATGGAGCACCATGAGATTAAAATAGTACTATTACCAGAGCAAATATCCGCAAGGGTTTCCCACATCAATATCTGAGTGTTTGAGACACTGATGCCTGCTTAGCAAAATGGTGTAGTATGCAGAAAATGCTTTAACTCTTAGCAGAGTAATAAACACAGAATCCATTATGCAAAGGATTGTTCAACCACCTGCCTACTGGGCACTTCTACCCCCTTCCTGCCCAGGCCAATTTTCAGCTTTCATCGCTGTCACACTTTGAATGACAATTGAGCGGTCATAGAACACTACACCCAAACTAATTTTTTTTTTTTTTTTTTTTGTTTAGATAGAGCTTTCTTTTGGTTGCATTTAATTGCCACTGGGTTTCCTATTTTTTTTTTTTACTAGACAAAAAAAAAAAGTTTTTTAGTTTTGTTATAAAATTTTGTAAATAAGTCATTTTTCTCCTTCAATGATGTGCGCTGAAGAGACTGCACTGATGGGCACTGATTAGGCGGCACTGACAGGCATCACTGGTGGTCACTGATTGGCAGCACTTGTGAGTACTGATTGGCAGCACTGGTGGACACTGTTGGGGCTGTACTGATCATCGGGACACTGATGATCAGGGCCCTAATTATCAGTGTAGATGTCCCTTATGTAGATTTGCCGGCTATCGGCTGTCCTCGCGCGCTGTCAGCATGCAGGACCATCTTACCGAATGAGCATGCTGGGCAGTTGCCGGGGGCCCCACTTTCCCAGGGGGCCCCACCTGCCCAGCGACCCCCGCCCCAGCCAAGAATTATTTCCAATTTCCCTGTGCATCCCGTTGCCGAACTTAGCAGGTGGCAAGCGCCTGTCGGCCCTGCGCTGCTGTAAAAAAATGTGCGTGTATTATTTCTGATTAAAAAGGTGAACTTATCCTTTAATTTGTCCCCTGCTACATATTCTCCAATATGGAGACTCTCGAGAGTAAGAATTGCATATTACAGAAGAGCCTTCATGGGGCAGTGCGACTTCCACATATATTTTCAAATGTGTGCAACTAAAACCTCTGTTTTTTTAACGCAAGTTGTTACAGTGCCATATTTTTAAAGCAAAGGAAAAAAGGGAAACAACTGCGCTAATTCAAAAAATAAAGAACAAAAAAGCAGCAACTTAAAGTGCGACCGACACCCCAAAACAGAATATAAAGAAATAAGTTGCGCTGTGAGTTGAACCATCAAATGAAATTGTCCATAAATGTCCAATAAACAAAGATGAATGTGGAGACTTGTGCAGGTACCGCTTACCAAAACCTGAATAAAGGAAAGCCAAATGGTGAGTAGTTCCACTTGTCCTCAAGGTTGTGACACAATAATTCTCCCGATTCCAGTATAAATCTCCTCAATGGGACATTAAAAGTAAAAGAAAACAAACACCATAGTGTAAATCCGAAAATTAAATGGGGAATAGCACCCGAAATTTAAATTTAGGCCTTGTGCAGGTACCGCTTACCAGAATTAAAAAAGAGAATGGCCAGATAATAAAGGGTAACTCCAACCCGCCTCAGAAGCTGGGGATCAGGGGACCTCACGGTTCCGATGTGGATCTCCAGCAGCGTGTGCGTTGAGTTATAGGAAATAAAAAAGGGCAAACGCCATAGCGTAAAACCACAAACAAAAACGGCACAGAAAGCAACACCCGAGTGATGTGAACACAGCAGGTCTCGTGCAAAAGTGGGTCAATGTAGATAGATGAAACACCAACACCATCAGACTTCGTAGGTACCCCTTACCAAATGCTGTATGGGAGATAGCAAAAAGTATATAGGACACCTATCCCAGTGGAAATGGCTGCTTACCAGAGAGACCTTATGGAGAGCGTAGAGAGAGGGGGGGGGAAACCCCGAGCATGCAGACCGGGTGAGCGATGATATGTATAAATACTCTTACCCACTCCACAAATAGGTAGGCAGGGGTTCGAAATAACTCAGCTAGGACCTCCACTGTGAACTCCGCCAACTCCACAATTATGTAGGCAGGGGATCAAATACAATCAGCTGGGACCTCCGCTCTAAACTTCACCAAAGGGCTCGAGTTGTAAGTCAGGGGTTAACCAGGGAACACAGAGGAGAGAGCCATAGCTTAAAACCCAAGATAAAAATTTATTGCACAAAGGAAAAACACTTACAAAACGTCAGAAGAAAGGTGCATGGATGGAGAGGGATGTGTAAGCCGCCGGCCGGACGGCTCCGCTTGCCCGTCCTTCGTAGACAGATACGTAGGGATGACGTCAGCACGCCGCGTTCTGACGCGTTTCATCAAAGATGATATTCTCAAAGGTACGGGCGGCGTGCTGACGCCACCTATAAATAGCAATGGAATCGATGACGGAAGTTCCCTTACCGCCATCTTAACTGAGGTAACCCGGAACATTCAACATGGACCGGAACAGGATATGAATGGACAATAACAGTAGTAAATCCCATAAAGAAAATGAGCCGGAATTCACACTAGCTAACACAATATGTGAAAACATATCGCAAAATCAGATCCCAGAAAGCAAATGGGCCGGACTTCCAACCTGCCTACTCAATGTGCAAGACCACATGGAAAATAAATAAATGTGTAGCCTAAATATGGGATCGGCTAAATATGGGATCTTCCGGTGATGGACTCCTATGTATAAATTCCCATTACATTCCATCATAAGAAATAGAATTCACATTATTTCATCATAAAAATAGAAATAGAATAATATGGGCATTATATAGAAATGAATACTATACAAAACCCTTACATTCATCGAAATGTAAGGTCTGTGGTGGGCATAGATGACGTCCTCCTGAGGTAAGTACTGGTAAGTCACACGATATTGAGCCATTCATCTCCTGTGCCAAAAGAGTAGTTTATCTGCTCCAATGTCCATGTGGCTACCAGTATATCGGCAGGACTAAACGCCCCATGAACGTGAGGCTTAACGAACACGTGGCTAACATTAGAAAATCTTTTCGAAAACATTCGGTCTCTAAGCATTACGCTCAGGTCCACAACAGTGACCCTAGAAATACGTTGTTCCTTGGAATAGATAAGTTCACTCCACACTGGCGGGGAGAACCCCTAAAGAGAGGCATTTCACGTCTCGAGATGGCCTGGATATATAGGGTTAAATCATATACACCCTTTGGACTAAATGTGGATACAGAGGTCAACACATTTATTGATAATTCTTTATAATTTTCCAATATTTTTCCATTTTCCACATAATGCTCATCATGTATCGCTTCAAAACCTTTTTGGGTTTGATGTGGCCTTTTATTGCCGGTTATACTGATATTTAGATGGTTTGTATGTTTTTCAACATTTAATGGTATTTGATGAGGAATGTATTTTACTTTATTTCATTTTTTATCTTTTATTCATATTTTTATTTTATTTCGATGAATGTAAGGGTTTTGTATAGTATTCATTTCTATATAATGCCCATATTATTCTATTTCTATTTTTATGATGAAATAATGTGAATTCTATTTCTATTTCTTATGATAGAATGTAATGGGAATTTATACATAGGAGTCCATCACCGGAAGATCCCATATTTAGCCGATCCCATATTTAGGCTACACATTTATTTATTTTCAATGTGGTCTTGCACATTGAGTAGGCAGGTTGGAAGTCCGGCCCATTTGCTTTCTGGGATCTGATTTTGCGATATGTTTTCCCATATTGTGTTAGCTAGTGTGAATTCCGGCTCATTTTCTTTATGGGATTTACTACTGTTATTGTCCATTCATATCCTGTTCCGGTCCATGTTGAATGTTCCGGGTTACCTCAGTTAAGATGGCGTTAAGGGAACTTCCGGTCATCGATTCTATTTATAGGTGGCGTCAGCACGCTGCCCGTACCTTTGAGAATACGCGTCAGGACACGGCGTGCTGACGTCATCCCTACGTATCTGTCTACGAAGGACGGGCGAGCGGAGCCGTCCGGCCGGCAGCTTACACATCTCTCTCCATCCATGCACCTTTCTTCTGACGTTTTGTAAGTGTTTTTCCTTTGTGCAATAAATTTTTATCTTGGGTTTTACACTATGGCTCTCTCCTCTGTGTTCCCTGGTTAACCCCTGACTTACAACTCAAGCCCTTTGGTGAAGTTTAGAGCGGAGGTCCCAGCTGATTGTATTTGATCCCCTGCCTACATAATTGCGGAGTTGGCGGAGTTCACAGTGGAGGTCCTAGCTGAGTTATTCGAACCCCTGCCTACCTATTTGTGGAGTTGGTAAGAGTATTTATACATATCATCGCTCACCTGGTCTGCATGCTTGGGGTTCCCCCCCCCCCCCTCTCTACGCTCTCCATAAGGTCTCTCTGGTAAGCAGCCATTTCCACTGGGATAGGTGTCCTATATACTTTTTGCTATCTCCCATACAGCATTTGGTAAGGGGTACCTACGAAGTCTGTTGGTGTTTCATCTATATACATTGACCCACTTTTGCACGAGACCTGCTGTGTTCACATCACTCGGGTGTTGCTTTCTGTGCCATTTTTGTTTGTGGTTTTACGCTATGGCGTTTGCCCTTTTTTATTTCCTATAACTCAACGCACACGCTGCTGGAGATCCACATCGGAACCGTGAGGTCCCCTGATCCCCAGCTTCTGAGGCGGGTTGGATTTACCCTTTATTATCTGGCCATTCTCTTTTTTAATTCTGGTAAGCGGTACCTGCACAAGGCCTAAATTTAAATTTCGGGTGCTATTCCCCATTTAATTTTCGGATTTACACTATGGTGTTTGTTTTCTTTTACTTTTAATGTCCCATTGAGGAGATTTATACTGGAATCGGGAGAATCATTGTGTCACAACCTTGAGGACAAGTGGAACTACTCACCATTTGGCTTTCCTTTATTCAGCTTTTGGTAAGCGGTACCTGCACAAGTCTCCACATTCATCTTTGTTTATTGGACATTTATGGACTATTTCATTTGATGATATTTTTAAAGCAGGCTAGCTAAAGAGTGTACTGGAAAAACTTTTGTTTGCTTGTCAGTTTAGCATCTTTATCTTCCTAGAATTTGTTAAAATGTTGATTCTATGGCCATGTCTTTAAAAAAAAAATGCAAGAAATTGTAAGATAAAAGTACAAGCATAGACATAGGTGGGAACGGACTTTATTGCCCAATTCACCTTAACTACAAAACCACTCCCCTTGTTATGTAGATTTTATGGAGGTATTATGTCGTCCTGACATCCCTTCTATCACAGGGTGACAGCTCTGCTCCTCCATAGATAAAGTGACTAAGTGTTTTCACCAAAGGACAGTAGTGTGTTCTTGGCAGAATGACCAAGAGAAAAAAACATAATGGAGAAAATGAATGCAGCCACCACATCTAAAGACTAGTAAGCTCCAATATGTTTAGTTTTAGCCTTTAAGACTATATAAATACAGGAATGTCCATAGCCTGGCCTCATGTTCACTTCATGCATTTAGCCGCATTTTTACACCTGAATTAATGCAGTGTTCTATGCATTCATTTTTGTGGTTCATTTCCATCCCTTTTTGTATTTTTAAATTTTGTGGTTCATTTCCATCCCTTTTTGTATTTTTAAATTTATTGTCTGTTCTTCTGAGCTATGGTCGTGTTAAAAAAACAAAATGGAGGTTTTTATCTGGATACAGTAAGCAAATAGCTATTGTTACTAGCTGCTGTCACTGTGGTTCGCAAGAATGGCTGCAAAAACTCAACTTGGCTAGTTCATTTTTTTCTCAAGGGTTGGTTGATCATACAAGACGTCAACTGTGTTCTCATAGACAGGCAAATGATCATTTCTTCAGCTGTATCTGTAAAAGTTCACCTTTTAGTTAAAACACCTAGAGCATAGTAAACTGCAAACCATCAGAACGATTATTCATGTAAATTTGATGGCCATTTTAATACATAGAAATCGTATGCATAGAACTGACATTTGGCAGTGTTTGACTTTCATTTAAGAAATGATTCAATTTAGATCATTCTTGAGCATTAAGAAAAAGCATTAATCACCTGTATTTTGTCACATTCGTTATCAGAAGTGCTGTTGGTAAACATGTCATTTATTTTTCTTATCTTTTTGAAAAATATGCATATTAAGTAAAGCGTTTTCTTTATTTGTAAAGTATATATTGAAATGAAAGGTGTTTTGGCTGCAGAGGTGTTGGAGAAGTTCATGATAAATTGCAACTGGAGTTAGTATGACAAAAGTCGGGATTTAATTAATAGGTCACTGGGCATCTTTTTGCTCCGAAATGACATGGCAAAATCCAATTAAACTGCAAAATAAGGAAAATCAAGGAGAAACCCATTAAGTACGATGTATAGATGGGACTACTCATTTTTTATTAAGAGTCATAGAGGACAGGTGAACATGAATCACTAATCTAATAGTCCATCACCTTAATGCATACATTTTGTTTTCTTCCGTATGGAGGTGATGCATTCCTTACATTTAAATCTCAGTAATCACAGGTGAGATTACTTTGCACCATGTATTCATTCTTAGCAACAAAACACATTAGTCTTAACAGTGTCCTTGGCTGGCTGCAGTATTGGGAAAAAGCCTACAATGTGATGTATTTCAGCAGCCTAGACTCTTCTGCATGGTGTGTTATTATTTTTCTCATTATATTAACAATAGTTTAGACAGTCCCATCCAGATGACTGGCTATAGAAAGCAAGCTGTGGCTTCAGGAATTGTATAAGCATTCCTCCTTTCTCTCTAAATGAATGTTACAACCCTTATCTAAAATCAAAACTGTGAACAAAACTGTTATTTCAGCTCTCAATTAACTATGGTAGATTACCGTTGTTGCCTAGACTATACTTTGTTTACAGGAATGTACAGTATTTGCTGTAAATTGAACATTTTATAGAGGAATGCTTTAGGAAGTGTTTTGGTGAGGTCTATACTACCTGCCTTTTTGTAAAAGTATAGTTTTAGCTTTCTCTAGATTTTGACCATTTTGATTTTTTAATACAGGGCAATTAAGTAAAATTTTTTGGATAATAATTACCAGGGCTTTTTTTCTCAGGTGTGGGAACTCAACAGGTAATGACCCCCCTCACACACATACACCCCCTTCGAACTGCATCAAATGGTGGGTGTGGTCTAATTTCACGAACAGTGGAAGGGTCTTATACCGGGTATGCATTATATGCAGAGTTTCGGGGGGAAAGGAGGAGGGGGGGGGGTGTTACAGAGTGCAGTCTTCAGATGTGCGCTACGTGCATATTTTAGGGATGTGCTATGTACTTAGTTCAGAGTTCAGGGGTGCGCTGCATACAGAGTGTAGAGTTCAGGGGTGCACTACACACAGAGTGCAGAGTTCTGCCTTCTTCCACAGCGCCTTACCTCTGACTCCCCCATCAATATCTCACTTTCACCCCTCTTCAGCTCTGACCTCTGTAAGTAAGTCTCATTTCACTGCCCCATCTTCTCCCTCCCTCCACAAAAGCTCCATAGTCTTCCATGTGTTGCTGTGTTAAGCTGAGTCACCCAATCCACTCTAGTACCTCCCTGCATGCTGTACGTGGCTCTACAGGGAGATCATCCAGTAGGGGTTTTGAGATCTGTACTGCATCCCGGGCACCTGCATCTCCCTTGTCCCCATCCTGCACTCAGTGGGAGCCTCTCAGTAGATCAGATCTGTTGAGCCATTGTGAGACAAGCTGCCACTTGTAAACATAGAAACTGAACTTTTGTGTTTATAAGTTATTGTGGTGAGCAGGGAGTAAAGGGCCTGAGCCAGAGGTGGTGGAACTAAGTTCCACCAAGTTCCAGCCAAAAAAAGCCCTGATAATTACTACCTGTAATGTTCCATTATGTCTGTGCAGGCTTGTGGGTCATGGCAGATGCCTAGAACCCAAGGTGCACTAATTGCACACGGAGACCAAGCAATGTGGCATGTTATATTCAAACAAAGAAAAGCAACGAATGACACTCTGTATTTGAATGCAGCTTCTATACTGAAAATTACACTTGGGTAAGCTTACGATACTAGGCAGCATCTGACAAAGGAGGTAGCTGATAGGTGGTGGGGCAACAAGAGGACCCGTGGGGGGGGGGGGGGGGGGAATGATAGGAGTTCCTAGCCCTGATCCCACAGAGTATACTTATTAGTGGAGTCAGGCATTACATCCCTGCACTGTCCATTCTTCACCAGAACCTTCCCCTGTGCTAGACAAACTGTCCTTCACCAGCGGATTCCTATCTCTTAGCTAGCCAATTCACAAATGCACACCAACTGCAACCGGACTGTGATACTCATTAGCATTGCCCTCACTAAAGGTGACTGCAGAGATCATTCAGTGCATGTCCACCTAAGGAAGCTTCAGAGGAGCAAAAGCTCCTCTCAACTTCCATTCCCTCTGCATAGCAGCTGCTAAAACAGTGCCACCTACAAAGGGGAGGCTGAATTGCATCTGCCTACAGGCTGTTTCATGATCAGGATTGGGCTTGAAGACCAGTTGCTATAGCAGTTGCAGGACTATCACCAACAAGCAGGATAGGTACAGAGGCAGTCACCCAGGTGGATGATGCAGGCTCGTCTGAGGAGCGTAGTCTAAGTATTAACCGGTGTTCACCAGATCTCTTGATGGTGGAGATGGGTTTTTCTGTTTAGTACCAGAGTGCAGTCCCCAGGATCGCCCCACCAGCAGGTAAACAAGCTGGGGTCCAGTAGCGGATAAGCAGGTAAGGATCAAACTGAAGCGTAGTTGGTAAACAAGCCAAAGGTCAGTATTGAGTAGTTGCAATTGCGATTAGGCAGAAGCATAGACGAGGAACAAACCAAGAGTCGATAATTAGTGGTAGCAAAATATGGACAGCAGCAGGGAAGTTGAGAGCGAGATACTGGCTGAAAAGAGCACAATAATCTGGCAAACAGGAAGTCCCGTGACATTGCTTAACTCAGGAGCAAAGAGTTCAAGGTTCAAGTCCAGGCACTGGCAGGCTGTTAAAGGTGCATTCAAATCAAAACTTAAAACCCTGAGATATATACAGAAAATCCAGCCCACCAGTGCAGTACTGAGATTTTTATTTAGGCTTTGATGCACTTTACTTGTCTTTAGCATGGTGATCTGGTATTCTACAATGGTTTTTTCTGTATACAGAGGAATTTATGAAATTACCCACTGTACAAAAAAAATATAAAGAACTAGGAGGTTTTATATTTTTAAAGCAAAGCACATTCTTCTAAAGGTGTAGACACAAAATCAACCTTGCTTTCTGCAATCTTTTTTTTGCTGCACCACATAGAACTCCACCTCAGCTCCAGAAGGTTTTACCCCCTTTAAGACCAGATAATTTTTTCAATTCAGTACTGTGCTACTTTAACTGGTAATTACCCGGTCATGCAACACTGTACACAAACTAAATTTATTTATTTAATCATTTTGTTTACACAAATATAGCTTTAGTTTGGTGCTATTTGATCACCACTGGATTTTTTTATTATATAAACAAAAAAGAGAAAATAATTCTGAAAAAAAAAAAACTATATTTATTACTTTCTGCTATAAAAAATATTCAATAAAAAAAAAATGTAATCATAAATTTTGGCTAAAATGTATTCTGCTATGTCTAAACCACTTAACGACCGCCCAACGACTATTTACGTTGGCAGTTTAAACCAAAATACCGGTGTTATGGCAGCAGATAGCTGCCATAACCCTGATATTTTTATTAAACTGCGGGCGGTCGGCTTTCCGAGATGGGTGGTCACAGCGGCGGATTCGCCGCGGGATCACCCTTCCGGGGCGGCGGAAGAGGTGACCCCCTCTCCCACCGCGTACCGGTACTTTTCCCCGCTTACTGGGCCCGCCGTCGGTGGGGAAAACGATCCGGCCCGGATCCTCACAGACAGGATGTCAAGTGAGGGCAAGCTTGCCCTCGCTCGACTCTAGGGTCTTGGAGGACCAGAGCGACGGCAAACGTTGTTGCCTAGTAACCGGTTTAAAGACCCCATTTTTATTTATTTATTTATTTATTTTCATCTTTTAGTGTACTTGTGAGATCTGAGGACTTTTTGACCCCAGATCTCACAAAAAAGAGGTCCTGTCGCACCTATTTCTATTTCTATTACGAGGAATGTTTACATTCCTTGTAATAGGAATAAAAATGATCAACATTTTTTTTTTAAAAAACAATGTAAAAATAAAAAATAATAAAATAAATAGTAAAAAAAAAAAAAATTAAAGCGCCCTGTCCCCGTTAGCTTGCACGCAGAAGCGAACGCATACGGAAACCCCAACCACATATGTAAACAGTGTTAAAACCACACATGTGAGGTATCACCGCGATTGTTGGAGCTAAAGAAATAATTTGAGCCCTAGACCTCCTCTGTAACTCTAAGATGGCAACCTGTAGAAATTTTTGAAGTGTCGCCTATGGTATTTTTAAGTACCAAAGTTTGTCGCCATTCCGTGAGCGTGCGCAATTTTGAAGCATGACATGTTGGGTATCTATTTACTCAGCGTAACATTATCTTTCACATTATGGAAAAAAAATGGGCTAACTTTACTGGATTCTTCTTTTTTAATTAAAAAAAGTGATTTTTTTCCAAAAAAATTACGTTTGGAAGACCGCTGCGCAAATACTGTGTGATAGAAAATATTGCAATAATCTCCATTTTATTCTCTAGGGTCTCAGAAAAAAATATATAATGTTTGGGGGTTTTAAGTAGTTTTCTAGCAAAAAAAAAATGATTTTAGCTTCTAAACACAGAGTGTGAAAAATAGGCCTGGGGCTTAATTGGTTAAAAAAATACCAATAAGTGTATATTGATTGGTTTGCCTGAAGGTTATACCACCTAAAAACTATAGTATATATACTGATTTTTTTTTTATTGCTACTAATGACTGATAGTGCTGCGCGCAGTTTGACACTAACTGACGCTGGGGGGAGGGGACTGACTAACTGCCACTGACATCGCCAGTGATTTGATCAATGCTAAAAATATACACTGTACTAATGACACTGGCTGGGAAGGGGTTAACATCTAGGGCGATCAAGGGGTTAGATGTGTGCCGAACAATGTATAATGTGTGTATTATGTGCTGATTTTTACTAAAGATCTTTGCTTCTAATCCCTGCTAAGATAAGAAACAGAGAGATTATTCCCTCTGTACAGAGCCCTGTGTTGTTTATCAAGACAGGGCTCTGAGCTGTGATTGGACAAAGCAGGTGACAGCCATGAATCAATGGCTGGGACCTGCTGACAGACTCCCGCTGTGTACATTCACAAAGTAAAATCACCCTGTCAGTTTGCTCCTCTGCATTGCAGCCATAGACACCACCGCCGGCTCAGTCCTTCCTTGGGGAGCTTGGCGCCTTCACGTGCTGCTGTCTGATCAGCCTTCTATGTGCAAATTAACCAGTGGTTCCATTCTAGCTGCCACCTTTGCTGGACCTAAAGATTTTCTATCGGAAGTGTGCTCTGTTTAATAAAGTGGTGTGTGTTTAATCCTACTAACTCTAGCACCCTGTTCTCTCATTCCTTTTACATTTCCTTGACCAGATCCTTCCCTAAATCTCACTTCAGGAGCTGCAGGAGAGGTTATTGGATCTTCACATGTAGTCACCCTTCCCATAGAGTATATATAATTGTGTATGGTCTTATTTACAATCACTCCACGGTTTATAACTCTGAGTAGGCTGTGTACATTGTAGTGTATATATTCATTGTGTGTTGCCCCTCTGTTTTCACTTGGTAATATGGCCAGTAACATACCTCCTGTATTACAGTTCCCCCACTCTGGATGAAGGAGAACAGGGGGCATGGCAGACAGCAGCATTGTCAGTATTGGGGGAGGGAAGAGTTAGATGTCCTGGGAGATATAAATACACAAATGAAAGCCAAACTCCAGGTAATACTTTGTAATCAGTTATGCAAACAGTTTTTTTTTCCTTTTAGGGTGAAGGTTTTTGCATAGATAAAAGCTAATCATTGTAAGAGAGAGTGGGAAACTGAGCCACATGACCTCACACACAGGAAAAAGTAACACCGCTACTAACAACCTTCACTTATAACGCCATTATTACCATCACTGGTGATTCGTCACGGCGGTCACATGGTATCGGCAATGACCTGGTACACTGATCAGTCATCAGATTAGATCACATCAGATCACCAAGAAAATCAACTGAGAACTCCATATGAGCTGTGGAATGGAAGGGCTCCGAATTTGAACCGCTAAACATTTTTGAAAGCAAAGCCTACATACACATCCCAAAGGAAAAATGTACAAAATGGGATGCTCGCCCAAACAAAGGTGTACTTGTGAGGTACAGTGAATCTCAAAAGGGATACAGAATTCCATCGCTCAGTTCTTCAAGTAACTCTGTTTCGCTGTCGCTGCTTTCCAGTTCCTCTAAAAGCGCTTTTGCGCAAAAAAAGAACGCTTTTTTGGTGCCATGGTCGTTTTTCCAGGCACAAAGCACTGGAAAAGCACAGGCAGGGCACTGGAAAAGTCACCAGGTGCAATCCTGCGGTGAAATGGCATGATACAGAGTAATCCATTAGGATCACAGCTTTGTATCATGTCATTTTACACTTTTGAATTTGCCGCCGGTTTTACCCCCTTGCGTTGCAACGCTCGAAGGGAGGGAACCGGAAGGCAAGTGCCAGCAATCGGCCATGCACAGAGCGGGGAGAAAGTGTGAGGACACCAGTGAGGACGGCGGGGGATCGCAGGGAAGGTGAGTAACATTCTGGGGTAATCCCAAGTATGGCTTGGGGTTACCGCTTTTGGTATTGAAAGTTAACCCTGAGCCACACTCGAGAATACCGCTAGGGAGGATAAAGTAGTAGTAAACCATCAGTTTTTTTTTTTAGCTTAACACACTAAGCACAAAAAAAATAAACATTCCCAAATAAACTCTTTGTTCAGATTCCTACCTCAGCACTTCCAGTTTACAACTATCAATGCTGGTGACTCCTGCTTTCGCCATGTCACTTCCCTGAACTTCTGCTGTTCACAGGTAAGAGTTAACAGTAGATAGTACAGTCTCCAGTAGCGAGTCTGTTAGCTTTGGGAAAGGAAGAGAGGAGGAGGGTGAAGCAGGGCTGTGCTTTGCCATTCTAGGCTATGGGGATGTGCCTTTCTATTGATGCACGCATTGTAAGGAGACACAACGCTAGTCACTGCTTGTAAGGGAGGTTCTATAGGATACTGCAAGAGAAAGGAGCCACTCTGAAAAAGGAAACCTGGGACAGTGGTCATGGCACCAGCTTGAACTAAAACTGGCGTGGAATAAAAGAATATGTAGCACTGCCCCCGTAGTAGGGGTCACTGAGTATATATTTCCCTGGGTTTCCCTCTGATTATCCTGCAGTCAGTTGCTTGGGTATTTTAACACAGTCTGGTGCACACTCATCTGCTTGTTATCCAATCACCAATCTATGGGATTTGTTTTTTTGTATTTATTGGTAGAACTTGGATAGGAGAAGGGATTATTGGGATACTCCAACTTTAACTATGCACAGATGAGGACAACTCTCACTTGGCCTCGCTTGGTTGAACTGAATAGCAGACCCTCTGCTGAACCATGGAGCACTTATATGGAAGAATAAGTCCTTTGCTCACTCTGCAGCAGACTCAATGAACCCTGACTATTCAGTATCCCCTTTAGCTGGCACCTGTCCACTGACTTCACTAGACTGAATGAATGGCCCTCACCGAACAGGACTTTAGACTTGGTGTTCGTACTCACGGTAGCCAGGAACAGATCCTTCTAGGTGTGTCTCCCTCCCAGTCAGCTCTGCAGGACATCTGGGTTGCAGCCTCTGCGACTCTGGCCCTCAGGTCAACCACCTGAGGCCACATGGCAGCCTGTACAATGGAAGGGGCAACCCCCCCCCCCCGGAGCCCCGCTCTCCAGCCAAAGACCTTGTGCACACATGCTCTCTTGGTATAAATACGGTCACCCAGCATGCCTTGAGGCACTTTTCCTCTGCCAATGGCCAGGGCTGTATCTACTACACCCATGCTCCCATTTGTCAGGTTTCCTCCCACTGTCCAATATGCCCCTTCCTTATGGACCAGTGTGAAACCGGCAGACAACATGAGCAGCATCTGATCACACTGAGCAGACCCTATCAAAGGTTTACTGCTCCCTGTTACACAGCGAGTACTTAAAATAAAGTAAAGAGTAAATTGAAGGTTTATTATCACTTTAATATAAAAGGTTCATTTTTATTTATAATCCAGTAAAAAAAAAAAAAAAGTCAATCAGAATGAATGTAACACACAAGTCAGAATCAGTTGAATGCTCATCAATGACCTAGTCCTAATGAGTCGATGTAACAAGCAAATCTTGAAATCCAAGCCATATACACACACTTAGATACAGCGATATGGCTGTGTAGCAACACTGACAATAATATAGTACTTCGCTGAATTCTGTATGTCTCCCAAGTGCCACTGCTGAGAGATGATTAATGTGTGTTACCTCCCTGACCGCAACAATGCCTTTCCACCCACAAGCAACAAGACATAACTTACTAGCTGTAGCTAGCTCGTATAATTGGGATTTTCCATTGTTGTTTAAATAAATATAATAAAGCCTTGGTGATTTTCTTCCAGCTGATCTATCCCTATCCATCCATATGTAAAGTAAAGCAAACAGTCTAATACAATTGGCTATGGGGACATAGTAGGCAATCATTTGTTGGTCAGTGATTGTAAAAGGTTAAAGTATATCTAAGCTGAAGAACACAAATTACAATGGAGAAGGATGGGGGGAGTTGTTTGTTCAAAATCAGGAGAGTTTCCCAGGATGACAATACTGCTCCTTCATAGATACTGTGATTTAAGTAAGCATAGTCCCCTTAAGACAGGAAGTGTGTTACTCGTAGCAGTGTTAATTTTGACGTCAACCTTGATTTGGTTTTAGGCATAGCCTTTTGACTAAAATGCCATTTTAGTTTTATTGACTAAAATCTTCAGTACATTTTAGTTGACTAAAATCTCCAGTAAATTGTAATGCATTATTTAAGCACTTCTGTACAATTTCCAAAATCATTATAGACTCCTGGAGTAAAAATCGAAAACATGTTATTATTTATGTTATTAAAGTTTGAACATGCACTACAGACACAGATTTAGCCATTATGATATATAACATCTTTACTAATGAAAAGTTTCATAAACAAACACAAATAGTGCTTTTTGACAAACGGAGGGCAAACATATAAAAAAAAAAAGGAAAACCTGTGGAATTCTATTGGCTTTAATCCCATTGCACATATTACCTGATTATATTACCAACATTGGTCATCATATTAGGGGACTTCAATTACCCTGACATTGACTGGGAAGAGGGGACTACACACTCACAGAAGGCCCGTCTCTTCATGGAAACCTTACAGGATAACTACATGTCTCCGTTGGTGGATTCTCCTACTAGAGAAAATGCAGTGCTGGATCTATTGATCACTAATGACCCAGACTTAGGCTGGCCATACACTATACAATTTTCTTATTCAATTTCCTTTAGATTTACCTTCAACTATGTAGTGCAAGGGCTTGTCTGATTGCATACAAATTGAAAGTGTTTAGGTTTGACCTTATATTATATGGTGTTGGTAAATCTAAAGGAAAGTTGAACAAGAAAATTGTATAGTGTATGGCCAGCCTTAATCTCGGAGGTAGGAGTCCAGCACAACCTGGGCTCTAGCGATCACAGGATGATCACATTTAGCGTAAATAACAATATAACAAGGCAAGAGGGGAACACAAGAACCCTAAAGTTCAGAAGGGCGAACTTTCCCAGATTGTGCTCAATGATGGAAAGGGTAAACTGGGACCAAACCCTAGGAACATTGACCACGAAGGAAAAATGGGAATGCTTTAGGAACATATTAAACAAATGCATCTCGCAGTGCATTCCTATGGGAAATAAATTTAGGAGAGACAAAGCCAAACCTGGCTGGCTAAACCGTAATGTTAAAAACCTTATTAGGGGGAAAAAAATGGCCTTCAAGAAATATAAATCAGAGGGCACATTATCGGCTTTCCAGCAATACAAGGAGGCAAGTAAGAAAAGTAAATATACGAAATCAAAATGGCTAAAATCAACCTCAAGAGACAAATAGCAGAGGATAGTAAAAAGAACCCTAAGAAATTCTTTAAATATATCAACAGCAAAAAAACAAGGGCAGAGCAGAGCATGTTGCACACATAATTAACGATGAGGGGAGGATGGTTACAGAAGACACTGAAAAGGTGTGCTTAATGCTTTTTTCTTTACACAGGAAAAGGTGGGGTACACTGACCATGACTTTATGGTTAGCAGTAATTCACAGAACTTGCCGCTATGGCTAACAGAGGGTGAAATCAGGGAAAGGCTGGATAAAATGAACACAAGTAAATCACCAGGCCCGGTTGGTGTACATCCAAGAGTACTCAAAGAACTTAGTAAGACCATATCTAGACCACTGTTCCTGGTCTTTGCTGACAGTATTATGACAGGGAATTTACCGGGGGATTGGAGGAAAGCTAATGTGATACCGATATTCAAAAAAGGGCAGAGGCATGTCCCCGGAAATTATAGGCCGATCAGTCTGACATCGATAGTATGTAAACTTCTGGAGGGGATGATAAGGGACTATACCGTAGAGTTTGCTAAAGACAACATCATCATCGGCAGTAATCAGCACGGGCTTACAAATGGGCGTTCTTGTCAAACCAATCTCTTAATATTCTACGAGGAGGTGAGCTGTGAGCTAGATGGGGGGAGACCAGTGGATGTGGTGTACCTGGATTTCGCTAAGGCGTTTGATACAGTTCCCCACAAGTGCTTATTTTATAAAATAAGGTCTGCAGGCATCGACCACAAGGTTTGCCCTTGGATACGGAACTGGCTAAAAGGGCATGTCCAAAGGGTGGTAATAAATAGCGCATACTCAAACTGGTCTGGGGTGGTAAGTGGGGTCCCCCAAGGCTTAGTCCTGGGACCAACCCTGTTCAATTTATTCATAAACAGCATTGAGGACGGGATCAGTCATTCTATATCAGTTTTTGCAGATGACACAAAATTGGGCAGGGCAATAACTGCACAGCATGAGGCAGATATCCTACAGAATGACTTGAACAAAATAACAGAGTGGGCAATGACATGACAAATGAGGTTTAATGTGGAGAAGTGTAAGGTTTTGCACTTGGGGACTAAAAACATAAAAGCACAATACACTTTAGGGGGGGAACCTTTGGGGAAATCAAAAATGGAGAATGATCTGGGAGTCTTGATAGAGGATAGACTAAGCAATAGCATGCAATTAGAAGCGGCAGCTGCCAAAGCCAGCAGAATATTAGCATGCATAAATAAAGGGATGTATTCCAGAGATAAAACTATAATCCTACCACTTTATAAAACTCTGGTCCGACCGCATCTGGAGTATTCTGTCCAGTTTTGGTCGCCAGTCCTCAGGAGGGATGTGTTGGAGCTGGAGAGAGTCCAGAGAAGGGCAAATAAACGCCTGAGAGGGGACATGATAGCAATTTATAAATACCTCAATGGTGATCTCAGCATAGAAAAAAAGCTATTCAGTCGCAAGGATTGCATGAGGACTCTAGGGCATACAATGCGATTAGAGGAGAAGCGTTTTAACCTCAGGCAACGCAAGGGGTTCTTTACTGTTAGGGCTACAAGATTGTGGAATTCTCTACCACAAGAGGTAGTTTCTGCAGGGAGTATGGCTACTTTCAAAAGACTCTTGGACGTACATCTCAAGGATCACAACATTAAGGGGTATGAGAGATGATTACGGCCACGCGTGCCTACACAGATTGAACTGGATGGACTATTGTCTTTATTCAACCTCAACTACTATGCAACAATGTAAATATTGGGGGAACAAAAGAAAAGCCTTTTTCTTATTTTATTTTTCTTTCAGCAGCTTAGCAGATGCCTCCTACTTTTTATTATGCGGTAGTGCTAAATTTTGACATTAAATTTCAATTTAATTTTAGTCATAGTCTTTTGACTAAAATGCCATTTTAGTTTTAATTGTATTTTGGTCATCTGAATTGCTTTTGTTTTAGTCGTATTTTGGTTAATACTCCAGTAGCAGTGTTAATTTAATTGATGAAAATATTTTCGTCAACAAAATTAAAACTGACTGGCAGTAGTATCAGATGAAAAATAAAGGGGGAAAAAAAAGAAAGCCAGGGATTCACTGAGAAATTCACGTGATCGTGACGACACGCGTGGGAGGAGTCAGGTGACAGAGGACTATCTTTGTGGAACATATGAGAGCTTACAGTAGCTGCTGCCCAGTCAGATTGTTTTTTAAAGCGCACCGTCTCAAGTTTTAATTTCAATGATGTTTATTGAATTTTCAAGAATTTGTCAAGAAAATGTTACAAACAATAACAGCAGTATGTTAATAGTTAAACATTCTACACAAGATAAGAAAGTGAGAAGTGCCTATAGACATAATAAGCCAATAAGGTAAATCTCTATCTGAGGCATGTTAAGGTGATAATAACAAGCAAAATATATGGTGTCATTCTTCCCTCCCGGGACAGCCCAGTGGGAGCAAGAACTTCGTCCCGGGGGGGTTGGCTACTTAACGTGGTTACATGTCAACAAATATAACAACAATAATTCTCCTGTTGAGAGAGTAGATTAGTCTAAACTACTTGAGAGGTAAGAGAAGCCTATCGCATGGAAAGGGGGAAAGTGAAGAAGGGTAAGAAAAAAAGGGGGGTAGGAGGGCAAACAATGGGGACAGGGGAGGAACAATAGGAAGAGAGAGGGAAAGAAGGGGAGTTTGAGAGTTTAAAGAGGGTGCGGTACCAGGAGTGTACTACCTTCTGGTACTGTTCCCAGTAGTTAATACATTTAGAGGCAGAGTAGGTGGAGGCAAGGGCTTTCAACCAGGTTGAGTCTGGATAGATTTTCAGCAAGATGTCTTCCCATTTGGTGATGGTTGTTGTCTTTGAGAAGGTGTTTTGGCCATTATACATACTATAAAATAAGGAGATCCCTTTTCTGGGGGTTTTGGAAAAAAAGAATATATGTGGCCTGGAATGTCTATCGGCAAAGGAAGTGGATGCTTTTGAAGGAAGGAGCATATTTGTAGGTAGGTATATGATGCACCAGGCGAGAGGTTAAACTGGGTAGTAAGGAGATCAAATGGGCGAAGCTGTGAGTCATGGTACAGATCCTCCAGTAGATTAAGGTGTTTTTTTTTTTTTTTTTGCCACTGTTGGATATCTAGGTGTGGTATGAAGTAATGTAATATTTTCAATGGAGTGGAAATTTTATATGTTGGACCTTTGGGTAGCTTAAGGAGGGATTTGCATAGTTGGGTCATCCGAGGAAGGGAGTTGTGCTCCCAATTTAGTGGCGATAAGGGCCATTCTAAGGTCTCTGCATGGGACCTTGGAGGTCTCTATGGATGTCCATATTTTATGTGCGAAGGGTGACCACCAATACTTAAGTTGGTCTAGAACACATGCCTTGTGGTAGGCTACGATGTTAGAAACTCCCATTCCTGTTTTCTGTGCCTCATCATAATCTTAAGAGAGCATTTAGGGGGTTTTCGATTACAGATAAATTGGGTTAGTTTTTTGAGGGAGGAGAGAAATTACAGTGATAGGGGGATGGTGATAGTGCAAAATAGGTAAAGTAGCTTGGGGAGAATTATAATTTTAAAGGTTGCTATTCTTCCCGCAGTGGATAGCTTTTGGGTTCTCAATTGGTTTAATATTTGGGGTAAAGATTCTAAAAAGGGTTTAAAGTTATATTTGTACAGCTGCGAGGTGTGTGAAGTTAGTTGAATCCACAGGAAGGTCAGGGAGTGAGAGGTCCAGGCAATAGAAAATTCCCTAGTTAAGGTACTATGCAGGGCGGGGGGAATATCAAGGCCAAGAATTTGGGATTTAGTTGCATTTAATTTGTAATAGGTTATAGCACTAAATACTTCTAATAGGTTACATGTTTCTTTCAGTGATGTAGTGGGGTTGGTAAGCATAACATTGTCGGCGAAGAAACTTATTTTGTGATCACTGCCACCTACAGACAAACCCTTGATGTTGGGATGGGAGTGAAAATTTTCAGCCAGAGATGGTATAGCAGATTGAAGCCATCCCTTAATGCCAAATATGTCAAGTACTGTTTTGGAGATATCCCCAATGTACCCTATTGAACGCCTTCTCAGCATCCAGAGATAGGTGCAGAGAGAGCGTTCGAGAGGTCCCGATTCGAAAGATTAGGTTAATAAGACGTCTCGTGCCATCTGGGGCCTGGTGTCCAGGAACAAAACCCACCTGGTCATGTGAACAAGATACGGCAAGATGCTCTGTAATCTGAGTGCCGGTAATTTGGCAAATATTTTGACGTCTGTGTTCAGAAGAGAAATCGGCCTATAGTTTGGGGGGTTAGTGGGATGTTTATTGGGTTTAGGGATGGTCAGGATCACAGCCCTCAACATTTCTGGTGGAAACGCAGCTGAGGAGAAGGCAAGTTTGAAGACAGGCTGTAGATAAAGGGCAATCTCACTGGATAAATATTTATAATATTCATTTGAGAACCCGTCTTCCCCAAGGGATTTACGATTGGGACATTTTTGAATAACTGTGCATATCTCTTGTGTCGTAAGGGGGTTGGGAGATGGATCAGAGTTGATCTGTATTGAGGGTAGGGAGTTTAATTTTCCTCAAGAAGTCATCAATAATTTTAGAACAGGGTTGGGACGTGGAGTTGTCAATGCAGAGGTCAACGTAATGACTGATAGTAGCCTGCAAAGACATTGGCAATGTCTTTTGGATTAGATAAAGAATCTTTGGACCTGGGGTGGGTAAGGGAGGTGATCTTATGTTTAAGCTGCTGTGTTTTGACTTTTTTTAGCTCACCACGCTCCTGCTTTATACCGCAGACTATAATAATTGGTATATTTTAAGTGGTTCTCATATTTGTAGAGAAGTAGGGATCTCAGCTTTTGTCTATCTTGGAGTAAAGCCTGAGTAATGTCAGGGCACGGGTTAAATTTGTTTGTCTCTTCTTTCAGTGCTATGGAGGCCAACATATCTTCAGTCTGCTTCCTCCTCTACCTCTTAACAGATGAGGCTAGTTTAACCAGCACTCCCCCTCATATACACTTAATAGGTGTTCCACAGGGTGAACCTAGGGGTGTCAATAATATCATTAAATTTAAAGAATACCCGGTGTTCCTGCACGATCTTTGGTACAACCCCTTGTCCTCCAAGAGTGAGGTGTTTAATCTCCAAAGAGGAGTAGGAGATTTGCTGAGCTTGTCATCAAATTCTAGAGTGATAGGGGCATGATCCTACCAAGAGATTGTACCAATATCTGCACGTAGAACATTTTGCAAAGATCTTTTGTCTGTTAAAAATAAATCTATACGTGAGTAAGATAGGTGAGCTGCAGATAAAAAGGTAAAGTCCTTCTCATTTCCGTGGAAAAAACGGCATATATCCTACAGGTCATACTTTTGCAACAGAGGAACGATGGAGCAGGTAGGCCTTCTACTCGGAGTAATGGAGTTCAAGGAAGGATGTAACACTGTATTAAAGTCACCACCAATTATAAGAGTTCCTTGCACAATTTCCATAATCGTGGTAAATAGAGGAGCAAGAAATTTCCTTTGTTTGATATTTGGGGCATACAAGTTAACTAACGTGAATACGGTGCGGTTCAGCTCGTAGATGAGTACAATGTAGTGTCCTATTGGATCTGAGATGGTACGAATGTGTTGAAACAGCACCGAATTATTGACAGCAATAAAAAACCCCTTCTGAGGGCCATTAGCCATGTACAAGTGCGAGAAATGTGGGAAGTTCCCTTGGGGGCATTAATCATGTGCAAAGTGTGACTCCTGAACAAAAAGACGTCCGCTTTGAGGGATCTTGAGTCTTTCATTAATGTTGCCTGTTTAGCAGGGCTATTGAGGAATTTAGCATTAATAGATACAAATTTCAAGGGCATATCGAAGGGCAGGTGTGTGTTGTCATAGTTGCAATAAAAAGATTTATAGTAGAGCAGACAAGGAATGAGTACTTGCTGTGTGGAGACTTTCTTGGGTTGGGTGCCCTAGTAGCACTTGCGATTCCGGGTTCAGGCTGGATAGGTGCTGCCGTGTACTCAGAGGATGTCGTAGTGCATAATGACAGCAAGTCAAGCTGGTGTTGAAGAAGCATGGATTTGGAGGCGATGACTGGATGGAGAAGAGAAACTAGGAGAGGGAGTAAACAGGGTAAAATCAAACACAAGAACAAAAATGAGAACATGAATAAGAAAGGCCTGTCAAAACGCAGGTACAATGGGCAGCCGGAGCTCCTGTAACTCTATGGGGGTTTTCAAAAATCCCAGTGCGAACACTGGATCACATACAAAAAGGTTTTTCGGCAGAAATGTGCCAGTCCATACAGGTGAACTCCCAACCTCATGCCAATGTAAATTTAAATTTCCTGATGGAGAGCTTAGCATTAAATAGAGAAGCAGTTGGGTCAATTCTGATTTCAGACGCTCTGGAGTGGGCGCAGCAGGAGGCAGTGTATCATCAGGGAGTAGTTGCCATTGTTTGAACAGCTGGATGCCCTTCTCCACACTATGTATGGGGTATGTTTTGCCATTCCAGGTTATTAGCAGTTTAGTGGGGAAGCCCTATTTGTAAATTATTCTGTTATTGCGCAGGATTTTCGTAAGCTGGGATAACTTCTTCCTATTTAGTGCGGTTTGCTGTGAAATAAAGGGATATGCCGTTGAATTCATCTGGTACTGCAGGGCTCTGTTTGGCAGCTGCCATAACTTTCTTTTTCACATGATAGTAATGAATGCGAGCTAGAGTGTCCCTGGGTGCAGTGTCAGGTAAAAATTTTGGTTTGGGAATGCTGTGGGCTCTGTCAACACAGAGCTCAATATTACTCAGAGATGGAATGAGGGCTTTCATGAGGTGTTGGACAAAGCTGGTCAGATCCTTTGGCGGAACAGGCTCTGGTATGCCCCTAATTTTGAAGTTGTTGCGCCTCGAATGGTCCTCTAAGTCTGCTATTTTATATTGGAGGTGCTGTAGTTCACTTTCTTGGTCAGTATAGGCGTCTACAAGGTCATTATGAGTAGAGTAGAGGTCTGCCATTTTAGCCTCAAGATGTTGAGTTTTATCAGCATGGGTTTGAACAGTGTCATTTAAAGGAGTGAACATGGCTGCAAAATCATTAAACAGGGTGCTTCTTAAGGAAATGAGCATGTGTTTCATGGTGTTTTCTGAGATAGCTTGGTCTGCGGCAGGAAACATATCAATCGTTATCCCTGACTGTTTGGTCAGCAAAGTTTGGTAGGCCGCATGCTGTATTCCAGAACAGTTCTCTCCCTCTTCCCTACGCTGCCTGGCTTTAGCTGGGCTATGGGTGGTGGGGTGGAGGGGGGAGAAAGATCATCCAGCTCCTCATGCTGTATAATAGACTGCCCTCCAATCGTGTGGGAATCTTCTAGAGAGCCTGCCAGGGCTGCGAGGCCGGGGCCGGCGCCATGTTGCCTACCTCGTTGTGTAGCTGGGGGGGAAGAAATCCGTGAGGCGCTGGGGCAACTTCTTCGTCTTTCTCAATTTGGACATGTCGGTGTCCATGCGGTGAGTGCTCCGGATGCTGGCGAGGTGGTTATTGGCTATTTTCAGCTGCTTTCCCCGTTGCTGTGGGCCGCTGAATGTGTGAAGCTGCAGAAGCTCTTCACTATACAGCCATCTTCACCGTCAGCCGAAAACGCCCCCACTGTCTCAAGTTTTAATGTAAGTGGATATTATGCAATAAATGTGAAATCCCTAAATATTATTAAAGGGAAAAGGGAGGAAAACATGGGGGGGGGGAAGGGAAGGGAAGAAGGGAAGGGGGGAGGGAAGGGAAAAATAAAGGACAAAGGAAAGGTATTAGAGGATTGGTGGGACTTTGAATGAGACTCCTGCCTTGGGTCTCCATCCCTATGTCTACTTTTACATGTAGAGCACATAGTGCTCAAAGAATGTTTGGGACTTTGTATGAGATGTGGCCACTGGGCACATGGTGTTATATATGATATTGCATATACCTGGGCTGGTAAGCACAAAACAAGTATAGAATCAATTAACATCATGTGTTTTTAATATTGTGTAAATGGCAGTTGACAATGATATATAAATACAGTACAATGAGGGTAAAAGGGGTATGTATATATAAGATTGTGTGGTGGTTATACTCGCGCCTAGGTGAGATAATCAAATGTGGGAAAGCTGCAAGTATTCAAAGACACTAACTGAACGGATAGTGATCTCAAAGTAAATTGAATGGGTGTGTATACTGCGCTAACGTTATATTAATTAAACCAAGAAAAGTGCACGTGCAAACGTGTGATTAATAATCAGTAATATTATATAAATTAACGAATTAGTAAACAATGAACTCCAATTGTGATGTATCATCCACTAAAGTGCATGTGCAAACTTAAGGAAAAACTGCTTGCAATAAGTATAATACGAGTAGTGCAGAAATATGACGATAAATATACATGAAAATGACATAAAAAATTACATAAAAAATTAATTAAATAAACATCATTGGATAGTTCGTGAATAATTCTTTAAAGTGCGAAAAACGTGCTCAAACACAGTCTCTAGTGTGCTGGATGGGATCGTGCGTGACGGTGGTTCTTACAGGTTCTACCACTCTGTGCCGGATAGGGTAAGGTATCACACTTACCGGACGGTGTGGATTCCAATGGCGTACGCCAAATGGAATCTAAAGCGCTTTATGCTGCTGCTCCTGTATACAAAGGTGGACGTTCTCCTTATGGATGAGGGGTGGACACTCAGCATGGAAGAAAAAGAGATATGCTTCTCATAGTGCAAAAAGGTTTTCCTTTAATTGAACTTGCATAAAAACTCACATCAATCTTCACAAACAATGTCCATGTAAAAACACCATAAAAAAGTCCCCCGATCAAAAGCTGCAGCTGATGCTAAAAACTCCCAGATGATAAAAAACACTCCAAATAAAACGTAGGTGACACAGCAAAAAAACAACACAAATAGCCCCAAATGTGATAGGGTCAATGTGCAAAATAGATCGCTGTTGAGTCCCTATGCTGCCTTGCGGCTGGGTAACCATAGGACGCTGGCTTTCTCCGCTCTCCTCGCCGAACCCGGAAGTGTGAGTCTCGGCGTGCGGTCCAGCTCCTGGCTCAAAGCGAGGCAACGTGCGTGCCAACTTGACGCGTTTCGTCAGAGTGTGACGTCTTCGGAAGTGGCACGTACGTTGCGTTTCAGCTTGGTTATATGCACGAACATGGACTCATTTCCTCTCTTTTACACCTGCTTGTTTATCCTTTTCATTAGCCAAACCGAACCGGAAGCAATTCACTAAGTTCATAGCCTGATAGTCTCTTTGCAAAGTATATTGAAACAATATATTCAATAACGGTGAGAGCTCCAATTAATTGTTGTTCAATGAATTCAAATTTAATAATTGCAATGTGAAAATATGTGATCGGTCATTATCCCACTAAATTTTTATCCCAAATGCCATTGATGCTCTCATTAGGGATGGTGCCCTGCGCTTATATTAAGGTTATGGTTTCTGTGCAATTTTAGAAAAATATATATAGATATATATGACCGAAAAACCTGCATATTAATGCAAATAATTTGTTGCAATATTACAATATTGCCTAATTTAAAAATGGATATTTCCTTAATAATATAATGTCCAGAGCCATGAACAAATGTTTTGCTTCCATTGAGCTTGTATACCCTCAATATGGTGCATTACATTAATTTATTAACCCCTTACTAGATTTGGACAATTAAATAAAATAAAAATAAAAAGTATGATTAAAAAATACCCAAAACTTATATAGGTGACCCCGTCCAAACCATATTAAAGTGCATGTGTAATTTAGGGGGGTGTATCACCTCCCCCCCAATCTCCAAGGTTCTCAATAGATACTTTATCTCACCACATAATGATAATATTAATATTAATTTGTGCATGTTAAAAAAACCTCCAGATGGTATATAAAAATATTTAAGACAATAATCAATAATTGGTTAAAAAACAATTAATATCCAAGTCTTTGTTCATTCCCCTCGGCTGTAGAGTATCTAATTCACATATCCAAAAGGTTTCATTCTTTGATATAGCTATTTTTCTGTCTCCCCCTCTCCAATGTGATTCAACTGTATCTATGCCACAAAATTGTGCTAATGTGGGGTCTCTGTTGTGATGAGTTCTAAAATGCATGGAGAGACTGTGTTTTTTGTAACCCTTTCTAATGTTGTTTAAATGTTCCCCTATTCTACTACTCAATTTTCTAGTTGTGCGGCCCACATATTGTAGACCGCATGGACAGGTAATAATATACGTTACATGTGTGGTGGCACATGTAATAAGTTTTTTTATTAAATATTCTTTAGATGTCGTATGGGATTTGAAAGATGTATGTTTCCTATTTTTTATTTTTACTGTATTGCATGCTTTGCATTTTTTGCATGCATAAAAGCCTTTAAAGTCTAAGAACGTTGACCCCAACGTCTTCGGGGGGTCTGGGATATTGTGAACTAATTTATCTCTTATATTCGGTACTCTGCGGTAAATAAAGGCAGGTTTTGGGGGTAATATTGATTTGAGAGTGTTGTCTCTCATCAGTATATGCCAATGTCGTTTGATTACTTTCTCTAATTGTCTATAATTTCTATGGAATTGTGTGATAAATGCTAAATTAAAGTGACTAGTGCTGGGTTGGGTGTTCTTAACCTTGTCTGCTAATATTGTAGTTCTATCCATATGTGCAATATTGTCTCTCAGTGTCGCTAGCGCTTTGTTATTATACCCCTTATCTACAAATCTATCTATTAGTGTGTTTGCTTGTTGCACATAATCCTTGTCATCTCGGCAGTTCCTCCGCATTCTCAACAGCTGTCCCTTCGGAATAGCATTTATCCATCTGGGATGGTGGCAGCTGTGAGTGGGTATGTACCCATTGCGGTCTGTACCTTTAAAAAAGCTCTTAGTATAAAATTTTCCCTCTTTAAAATTGATAGTGAGATCTAAAAAATTTACTTCGTATGTAATTCGTATATATGGTGCCAATTTGGGATAATACATAATTATATTACAATGATAAAACCACTGGTTTCACATCTCCATCCCTGGATCAATATTATTAAAGGGAAAAGGGAGGAAAACATGGGGGGGTGGGGGGAAGAAAATGTATTATCCCAAATTGGCACCATATATACGAATTACATATGCATTGGGTATTGTATTATTGATTTTGTATGTTTATTTAATACTGGTTCTCATTGTTTTACTTTTTTCACCCATGTCATTGGGTTGTGTGTCTCCCGTGTGGTCCCTTTTGGGAACTGCGATGCGCCCCGTCCGCGTCCGTCCTTCTCTCCCCCCCTTCGGCCAGATGCCGAGGTGGGGGCGGGATCTTCGGCCGTGGCCGCGACGCATCGGCTTCACACCTCTCCGTGCAGGGTATTACGTCACACGCTTGTTGGCGTCCCTGCACGTGACTCCATCAGCGTTCATTTGAGGGAGACCGTTTTGGGCAACACCGGCTTGCCCGATGGACTCCCTCCGTACTGAACAGCTTTGTGACGCTGAGAGCTGCCTCCCGCCCGGTCCCAGCGTAGGTTCCATGACTCACTTTATTTAATTGTCCCAGCTTCACTATCATCCTCCTTTTCGTCACATTTTTTAGTATCCTCACCCTTGGGACTCTCCTTCCCTAATAATTGTGATTCTCACTTTATTTTTCATTTTTTAGCACTGTTTTCTTTGATGTTTTAGGGATGTCACTGGTCTTTATAGTTCAAACACTTTTCATGCATGTCTCACCCTTTTTCTCTCTCTGCTTTAGTATGTCCATACAGTCACATACTTCTACCTCCCACTTTGGTATTCTGACTTGGATTCTTTTTTCATATGGTTTGGGCTCATCTTTCTTTACCATTCTATGCTTATGTATTTTATGTATGGATCACTGGTTTGATTTATGCATATATGCATATTTATATCTCTTTGTACAGTGTCATGCTATTACCAAATCGAGCCCTTCAATACCTCTTCCTGATTCCTTTACCACACCATGGATCTTGCGCCTTGGCTGTGTTTGTGGAGGCCGCTTTCTCAGTTCCCATTGGGGACTCAATTCCGGGCGATTCCATCACCTGACTGACATTCCATACTCATGTGTAAGCTTCAGTTTCTTGCGCTAATTTTACAAAACATTCCTTTATTTAATGTAATATCACATTTATATGTGTATATATTTTTAGATGCCATTACCATGCCTGCTCCTGAGGAAGTGAAAAATGTAATTCACAAAACGCGTCGAGCCTATGAGGCAAACAATATACCCACAAGTTTCACCTGGCATACACGAATGTTTTGTAGTACCTCCTTGAATGTTTATTTATGTTGTTACAGTTTTTTACCAAACCTTATATATACATACCCCTTTTACCCTCATTGTACTGTATTTATATATCATTGTCAACTGGCATTTATACAATACTAAAAACACATGATGTTAATTGATTCTATACTTGTTTTGTGCTTACCAGCCCAGGTATATGCAATATCATATATAACACCATGTGCCCAGTGGCCACATCTCATACAAAGTCCCAAACATTCTTTGAGCACTATGTGCTCTACATGTAAAAGAAATCCCTAAATACTACACAATGGGAGTGTATCTTTTATACTGAGGGGTCGTGGAGGAAAGGAAGTCCAGACAAAGCCAGCTCAGTGAGGAGAGTGGAAAGAGATTCAACAGTTGAGGAGCCTGGAGTTAACCCCAGCAGGGAAAGGCGATTTTAGACCTGGAAACAGGTCTGAGCTGGAGGTGAGCGCAGTAGTGAAAGGTGCTGGGAGTCACCACACAATTGTATTAACTGAAATCTACGAGGGTGAAGGTGGAAAAACTGCAGAATATGAGAAGCACATTTAAAGGGAAAAATGTTGAAAGAAGAAAAGCACTACTAATTGAATTATAGTCATCTGGGACTGTCGCATTTATTTTATTGTATATGAGAAAGTTTGTCACTGAATAATGAAAGCAGTTTTGTGGTTTGAAAGTAAGGTTTTGGTTTAAAAACATGAATTGGATTGCACAAGGATAGGTGCAGCCAACTTTTTGTATTTTATTTAATTTGCTTTTATAAGCTTTTTTTCCCCAAAACATTCCCCTCTGCTCATTCTTTACTATATTCAATGTACACTTGAAAACCACAAAAGCGCCTAAAGGCTGCATTTAGGCGCATTGATTGGCATTTAGCGTTTTTTTTTCTGCCTGAAAACTTCTCTCAAAAACACACTTTTTTTTAAAAAGCCTCTAAACTCTCCTCTTGCAATATGCCTCTAAACACCCTAATGTGCATGGGCACATAGGATAACATTGGGCTGCTTCTAAAGGCAGGAGAAAAAAAACACCTCTACTGTAGAAGCCGGGGATTTTTAAGCCCAGTGTGTATGAACCCTATAAGTGCTCAAAAACCCGCAGATAAAAAAAATGGGTATGGCACTGGGTATGAATGCAGCCTAAGAAACCCTGTTATATGGGTTCCAATACTTTTTTCATGAAGGCTCTGGAATAAAACCATTTTATCAATAAAAAATTTACTTTCAGTTGGAGCAGTAAAAATAGGAAAGTTGCAAAGTTTTGCCCTTGGGACTTTAAATGAGATGTAATACGCCCAATGATGAAATATAAAAATGCAAGATAATTGGAACATAAAATGTCAGCAAGTAAACACAGACAAGTAATGTGTTTTTAAACAGATTTGTGATGTTATACATAGTATATTATATATTTATGGTCAAGTTCAGTATTCCATTGAACAATCCATGGTAGGTATGAAAATGCATCCTGGTAATCCGACGCATTTCGTGAACAAAAGTTCTCTGCCTCTGGGATTGATGCTATACATAATTTCTATGCAATAAAACAAATCTTTGCAACTTTCCATGTTATTTAGGAATGGAGGTGCTTCACTGGGTGCATCAGGGCATATTTTATTATTGTACAGTAAAGATAGGAGATTGAGCTGCAGTTTTAGTGTCTCCTTAAGCTGCAATGGTAGCTGGACTGGGTTGTACACATGTTGTGATGCTTTGCGGTGGGGCAAAAGTCATACCCTGTTGCATTTGTGCCAAAAGCAACCCATTCAAGGGATTGTGGTCATGCCGCAACTATAATCCAAATGCTAGGGTGGTGGTGCCGTATTTCCAGTGAAAAACCCTATTTGGCTGGGGCCTACAGGCAGCAGTATTACCTCCTGAATGCCTGTCAGCCACACCTGTACTGCTCTCTGAAAAGTGATTCACCACAAATTGCTTTAAAAGAGCGACGCAGGTGTAATCTGAGACTAAAGATATGGCAGTGTTGTTCTTGATAGCGAAAGCGCTGTTTATTATTATGGTTTATGTGAAGATCAGACCACTATTTGGAAGCTTTATACACAGGCATCCAGTTAAATATAATGGATTCACAAACTTTTCCTGCATACTCATGCATATAAAAGCTTTATTTTTTTTTAATATAATTATTGCAGAGATGTTTAACTTTATGGCATGCTTCAATTACTGGTGATGTACAAAGATGTTCACCGCTGGGCAGAATTTAGCTAATGATTGCACTGTCTTTCAAGCTGGTAGAAAAGGTGCTAGGCAATTAAATTCTATAGCATTTACACGAGAAGTAACAGAGCACCTCTTTCAAATAATTATTTACAGGCAACAAGATGCAATAAATAAATAACTACATAATGCAAATATGATAACAACAAGTTTTTTTTTTGTCAAGTAGCTGTTAAGTCTAAAATGTAATTACTCTTCTTCTGCATTTATGAACAACCTCAAATGATTTATTGGAGGTCTAAGACAGTAGATCTCATGAGACTTGCTTTATAGAGAAGGAAAACATGTTACAGTTAAAGGAGGAAAACCAATCAGCAAGACAATGCTTTATTTTTCTCTACGCGTCAGTCTGAGTACTGAGAAGAGCCCCCTTGTGGTTCTCAGAAAATATTGCAGTTTTATTATACTGAAAACCTTGAACTAAGTTTAACCAATTTACCGCCGGAGGATTTTGCTGTCTTACGTCTGGGCCACTTTTTGCGATTCGGCACTGTGCGACTTTAACTGACAATTGCGCGGTCATGTGACGCTGTACCCAAACGAAATTCATGTCCTTTTTTTCCCACAAACAGAGCTTTCTTTTGGTGGTATTTGATCACCTGTGCGATTTTTACTTTTTGCGCTATAAACAAAAAAAGAGGGACAATTTTGAAAAAATAACAATATTTTTCACATTTTTTTATATGAAATTCCCCCCCAAAAAAATGTAAAAATCAAAATTTTTTATCATTTTAGGCCAATTTGTTTTCTGCTACATATTTTTGGTAAAAAAAATATCGCAATAAGCGTATTTTGATTGGTTTGCGCAAAAGTTATTGCGTTTACTAACTAAGGGAAATATTTCTGTCGTTTTTGGGTTTTTTTTTTAAACGAGTAATGGCGGCGATCTGCGATATTTTTTGCGGGACTGCGACATTGCGGCAGACAGATCGGACCCTTGACTGACATTTTTGACACTTTTGGGGTTACCAGTGACATTACTACAGTAATCAGTGCTATAAATATGCACTGTTACTGTAAAAATGACACTGACAGGGAAGGGGTTAATTTTATTGGAGCGGGAGGGGTTAATGTATGCCTGGTGCTTACTGACGTGTGTGGGGGGGAGGTGACTGAGTGACTCAAGGACAGATCGCAGGTTCAGCTATGCTGAACCCTGCAATCTGACCCTGCCTGTCACTTCGGAGATCCGCCCGCTTTGTTTACACAAGCGGGCGGATCTCCAGACTCGATTCCCCGACGATCGGTGGAAGAGCAGCGGCAATCGCCGCTGCTCCTCCCCTGGCCCGACTCCCGCTCTGACTGAATACAGTGGGAGCGAGCCTCCGGGGCACGCCGCCGAGAAGGGGGAGTGTCTGCCGACGTAGGTCTACGTCATCAGACCTACAACAGCCACTTTGCCGCAGTAGAGCTCTAGTGAGCAGACGGCAAGTGGTTAAATAATGTAAATAAAATGTACAGATTTCAAAAAGAGCTTTCTACTTGGGAACGTATAGAATTGGATTTATTTTCTCAGTCAAGTGAGGATTGTTCCAACATCTGGATTTGCCACTCACTTAAAGGCAAATTTCTTAAAGTGGAACTTCATTCAAAAAGTGAAATTCCTCTGGTTTGCTCCCTCCCCCCAGCCTGTAACGGAGTTATAGGTTTTTTTTGGTAAAGGGTGGGGGTAAGTACTGACTTTTATTGGTACCCGCACCCATTTCCAAAATCCTCTCCTTGGCAAGGATGGCATCCCTTGCCCTCTATTTCCCTCCCGCAGCCTCTCGGGACACGTTACGTATCCCAGGAGGCTGCAGGACCATTAATAAAGCAATGTGCAAGCTCGCACATGCACAGTGGGGAGCTGGCTGTGGTTCCCTAGGAAGCCACAGCCAGCTTCTGTATCCAAGATGGCATAGCAAGGGACTCATAACGGTAAAATGAACTGGCTGAGGGAAGAGATCACTGGACACCAGACACTGGTAGGTACCTGATTTTTAAAAGTCAGCAGCTACAGTATTTGTTATAATATGGAATTTTGTAATGTATTCTGAAGTTTAATATGGATTTGTAATAAACATTATTAAATGTAATGGGTTTGACTGAATAACTAATGTAGCACCTTGAAAATCCTTATCCTATCCAATGTCTATTTATGTATTGGCTACAGGGATGGGGTGCTGTTACAATCCTTTCTCTCCATCCACACATAGAAAAGCCTAATGGGCCATACACACTATGCAATTGTCCTTCGATTTTTTTCCTTTAGATTTACCAAAACCATATAATACGAGGTCAAACCTAAATACTTTAAATTTGTATGCAATCAGGTAGGCCCTTGCACTACGCAGTAAAGGTAAATCTAAAGGAAATCTAACAACAAAAGTTGTATAGTGTGTATCCAGCTTTAGACTTTATTTTATTATATTAGTGTGCATCAAAGACACTTTCAGTGCCTTGCGAAAGTATTCGGCCCCTTTCAACTTTTCAACCTCTTGCCACATTTCAGGCTTCAAACATAAAGATATAAAACTCTTATTTTTTTGTGAAGAATCAACAACAAGTGAGACACAATCATGAAGTGGAACTAAATTCATTGGATATTTCAAACTTTTTTAACAAATAAAAAAACTGAAAAATTGGGAGTGCAAAATTATTCAGCCCCCTTAAGTTAATACTTTGTAGCGCCACCTTTTGCTGCGATTACAGCTGTAAGTCGCTTGGGGTATGTCTCTATCAGTTTTGCACATCAAGAGACTGAAATTTTTGCCCATTCCTCCTTGCAAAACAGCTCGAGCTCAGTGAGGTTGGATGGAGAGCATTTGTGAACAGCAGTTTTCAGTTCTTTCCACAGATTCTTGATTGGATTCAGGTCTGGACTTTGACTTGGCCATTCTAACACCTGGATATGTTTATTTGTGAACCATTCAATTGTAGATTTTGCTTTATGTTTTGGATCATTGTCTTGTTGGAAGACAAATCTCCGTCCCAGTCTCAGGTCTTTTGCAGACTTCATCAGGTTTTCTTCCAGAATGGTCCTGTATTTGGCTCCATCCATCTTCCCATCAATTTTAACCATCTTCCCTGTCCCTGCTGAAGAAAAGCAGGCCCAAACCATGATGCTGCCACCACCATGTTTGACAGTAGGGATGGTGTGTTCAGGGTGATGAGCTGTGTTGCTTTTACGCCAAACATAACGTTTTGCATTGTTGCCAAATAGTTCAATTTTGGTTTCATCTGACCAGAGCACCTTCTTCCACATGTTTGGTGTGTCTCCCAGGTGGCTTATGGCAAACTTTAAACGACACTTTTAATGGATATCTTTAAGAAATGGCTTTCTTCTTGCCACTCTTCCATAAAGGCCAGATTTGGGCAGTATACGACTGATTGTTGTCCTATGGACAGAGTCTCCCACCTCAGCTGTAGATCTCTGCAGTTCATCCAGAGTGATCATGGGCCTCTTGGCTGCATCTCTGATCAGTCTTCTCCTTGTATGAGCTGAAAGTTTAGAGGGACGGCCTGGTCTTCGTAGATTTGCAGTGGTCTGATACTCCTTCCATTTTAATATTATCGCTTGCACAGTGCTCCTTGGGATGTTTTAAGCTTGGGAACTCTTTTTGTATCCAAATCCGGCTTTAAACTTTTCCACAACAGTATCTCGGACCTGCCTGGTGTGTTCCTTGTTCTTCATGATGCTCTCTGCGCTTTAAACGGACCTCTGAGACTATCATAGTGCAGGTGCATTGATACGGAGACTTGATTACACACAGGTGGATTCTATTTATCATGATTAGTCATTTAGGTCAACATTGGATCATTCAGAGATCCTCACTGAACTTCTGGAGAGAGTTTGCTGCACTGAAAGTAAAGGGGCTGAATAATTTTGCACGCTCAATTTTTCAGTTTTTTATTTGTTAACAAAGTTTGAAATATCCAATAAATTACGTTCCACTTCATGATTGTGTCCCACTTGTTGTTGATTCTTCACAAAAAATTACAGTTTTATATCTTTATGTTTGAAGCCCGAAATGTGGCAAAAGGTCGCAAAGTTCAAGGGGGCAGAATACTTTCGCAAGGCACTGTAGCTTGCAAAGCATGTTGGTCTAATAGGAAAGACAACACTAGGTACATGCTGGGTAATATTAAAGGCACTACTAGCTGCCTGCTTGTTGGCAGACTGTGTAAACTGTCTATTTACGTTTTTTACTAAAGGTAATTAATATTTTTTTATTAACCACTTGCCGACTGCGCACAGTATATTTACTGCGGCAGTCGGCCCCGGCCAGGCAGAGTGACGTAGGTCTACGTCGCTACTTCCTGCCGGTCCTGTGCGCGCTCCCGCGCGTGCCCGCCGACACCGATGGCTCGATTGGGTTCAGAACCGATCAGTCATCAGGTCCAGGCCAATCATTTTTGGTCTGGACCTGTTGATCGGTCCTGCCCAATCAGATCTCCCTCTAAGCCTGTGAAATGTAAACACAGGCTTAGAGGAGATGTGCCCTCCCCCCACAACGGTCTTTTTGGATCCAGCGTGAGAGGAGAGCACATCTTACTGTGAGTACTGCACCAAGCACACCCACACACAGTTAGATAGGCACATTTCACCCCCGATCGCCCCCCCCCGATTAACCCCTACAGCACCTGACACAACACACACTATATACAGCATATAGCATATACCTATATACCTGTATAAGTGTGATTTGTGAACAGGTGTAACACTTGCGACCCCCCCTTTTCCACTTGAATTACCCCCCACCCCCCCCTAATAAAGATTTGAGCCCCTGATCTCCCCTGACCCCCCCCTGATCACCGCTAGTTAACCCCTACACCCTCTGTCACATCAGCACTAATACAAACGCAATATACGGTGTTATTGTATATTTGTATTAGTGTCATTGTGATCAGAATTAGCGCAGGCGACTAAGTTTCTGTCCCAAGAAGGTTTAGGGTCCCCGCCACCCGCCCAATAAAGATTTAAGCCCCTGACCCCCCCCTGATCACCCCTACACCCCCTGCCATAACACACACCGTATACAGTATATAGCATTTTGCTATATACCCGTATAAGTGTGATTTGTGGTCAGGTCTAGCGCTTGCGACCCCCCTTTTTCCACTTGAATTACCCACCACCCCCCCCTAATAAAGATTTAAGCCCCTGATCCCCCCTGATCCCCTCCTGATCACCGCTAGTTAACCCCTACACCCTCTGTCACATCAGCACTAATACAAACGTAATATACAGTGTTTTTGTATTTTTGTATTAGTGTGATTGTGATCAGAATTAGCGCAGGCGACTAAGTTTGTGTCCCAAGGAGGTTTAGGGTCCCCGCCACCCGCCCAATAAAGATTTAATCCCCTGATCCCCCCCTGATCACCCCTACACCCCCTGCCATAACACACACTGTATACAGTATATAGCATTTTCTATATACCTGTATAAGTGTGACTTGTGACCAGGTTTAGCGCTTGCCACCGTTCCTTTTATCCTTAGGATACCCGCCAGCCCCTTCCAATAAAGATTTAAACCCCTGATCCCCCCCTGATCACATCCCGTTAACCCCTACACCCTCTGTCACATTAGCACTAATACACACATAATATACTGTTTTTACTGTATTTTGTATTGGTGTCATTGTGACTTGAGGTTGCGCTAGCTAGCTAGTTTCTTTCCCAAAGGAGGTTTAGGGTCCCCGCCACCCCCCCCAGATCCCCAGCGCATAGTTTAGAAGTAACCCCTTGATTGCCACACACACACGCACGCACGCACCTACACTTCCATTTCTAGTATAGTGTTTGAACAGATCAATATCTGATCTGATCAGAACTATACTAGCGCCCCCATAGTTTAGGGTTCCCAAAACGCGGTGTTTGCACGATCAGTACTGATTCCGGCCAGCACCTGCGTTTAACCCTTTCACCCAGGCAAGTGTAGTAATCAATAGATTACTGTCACTTGCAAAAAAACACAAGACACAAAACCGCTGTGTTAGCAGAGTCAGGCCTGATCCCTGCTAGCATTAGCAGTTTTTTTTGTAGCGCTTGAAATAATCTTCGACAACCAGGTGCTTTTATTACCTGTGAGTCGCATCACTGTACGAGTAAATTTAGTTACCAAAATGACCAAACGTTCGTACAGGGATGAAGAGCTTCTCAGTTATATGCTGACCGAGTCATCTGATAGCGAAGGGGAAGCTACAATGACCGAATTAGTGTCAGTATATGAACCTGATGACGGCAGCGGCTCCCTGACAGATAGCTCCGACGACAGATGGGTCCCTGTTAGACCCAGGCGTACCCGACCCCATTCTGAAGTTGTTGAGATGCAGGAATCGCAGGGTGCTCGTATGGAGCAGAGTGTGGGTACTAGTGCCGCTCATTTTTCTGGCGACCTGGCAAGCGCCAGCGGCCTAGTACAACCTGGACCTAGTACAACCAGCACTGCAGTAAGACCTGGTGACGTGGCGAGTCCCCTAAGTGCAGTTGAAGCTGGTGCGGTGGCTAGCACAAGTAGTGGCCCGCAGCCACCGCGTATTCGTAGACAGGCCCGTAGAGCCCATAGTGCCCTCCCTGATGCGCTGGCATATCCTAATTGGCAACCCACCGATACTACAGCGCCAGTACTTCCCCCATTCACCGCCCAACCTGGAATCCACGTGGAGACAGCTGGTTTTACGCCCCTAAACTTTTATGAGCTGTTCTTCACGGAAGATCTTTACAGATCGATTGTGGATCAATCAAATTTATATGCACAACAGTTCATCGCCGCCAACCCAAATTCACACCTTGCCAGACAATTCGGCTGGAAACCTATAACGGTTTCCGAATTTAAGATCTTTCTGGGCCTTTCCCTCCACATGGGCATAACTAAACAGAGTGAATTGCGGCTATATTGGTCCACTAGCCCAGTTCACCATATGCGCATGTACTCTGCCTCCATGTCCAGGGGGAGATACGAGCAAATTCTGCGATTCATGCATTTCAGCGACAATGAAATCTGTCGTCCTCGGGGAGACCCTGAATACGATCGGCTCCACAAAATTCGGCCCCTCATAGACCACTTCAATCAGCGGTTTGCAGCCTTGTTTACCCCCGAACAAGTTGTCTGCGTTGACGAGTCCCTGATTAAATTTACTGGCCGCCTTGCTATGAAACAGTACCTCCCCAGCAAGCGTGCCAAGTACGGGGTCAAACTGTATAAATTGTGTGACAGGGCCACAGGCTATACAGTTAGTTTCCGGGTCTATGAGGGAAAAGATAGCTGTGTGGAGCCCCCCAACTGCCCAGACTACATAGGGAGCAGCGGTAAGATCGTTTGGGACTTGGTGTCACCCTTATCCGGAAAGGGGTACCATTTGTACGTGGACAACTTTTATACAAGCGTGCCACTATTTAGTCACCTTCTCGATTTACAAATTGGCGCATGTGGCACCGTGCGACCTAATCGCCGGGGCTTCCCCCAACGGCTTGTAAATTCCCGTCTTAGTCGGGGGGCGAGAGCCTGCTTGAAAACGGACAAATTGCTTGCGGTGAAGTGGAAGGATACACGGGATGTTTATGTTCTGTCCTCCCTTCACGCAGACACGACGATCCAAATCACTACGGCAACTGGCGTTGTGGAGAAACCCCTCTGTGTCCACGAATATAACCTTAACATGGGAGGGGTGGACCTTAACGACCAGCTTTTGGCGCCGTATTTAGTTGCCCGTAAAGCCAGACGCTGGTACAAAAAAGTGTCTGTTTACCTTTACCAATTGGCTATGCTGAACGCCTTTGTCCTATACAGGGCGTCAGGACGAACTGGATCTTTCCGGGAATTCCAGGAAGAGATCATCCTTGCCTACCTGTACCCAGGAGGCATGCCTGCCCAACTTCCCCTTCCAGATGCAGTGAGCCGGCTGCATGAGAGGCATTTTCCTTATGTCCTCCCGAGTACCCCTACCCAAAGATACCCCCAAAAAAGATGTCGTGTCTGTAGCAGGCGCGGATTTAGGCGTGACACCCGTTATTATTGTCCCAAATGTCCTGACCAACCTGGTCTCTGCATCGGGGAATGTTTCGAGCGCTACCATACACTAGTGGAGTATTAGCGTAGGGTACAGCACGACACAGTGTAGGGCACATAAACACAGGGTCTCGAAAGATGTTGGATGTCCATCGACATTTTGAGAGACCCAAGCTGGAAGAGAAGATCGCAGAAGATCGCAGTCCCAAATCAAGAAACAGTTAGAAAAATAAAAGGATCCAAAAACTGTTGTGTCAGTAATTTTATATGTCCTTCTCCTTCCTACTGTACTTTTTTCAATGTCCTTAGTTTGTTTTTTCATTCTTTTGTGACCTGTTTCTCTTGCAGGTCCCTCGTCGGCTACCACGCATTGATTTTATATATTCTGACACAAACAGCGTTTGCGCTCAGCATATATGGATACCTTTGCTGATAGCAGCTGTGGTGATTTTCTGATTTCAGCACTGCAGTTAAAATCCTATTTTGGTATACGTGGATAGCGCCGTGTATACCCATCATTAAATTCAGTGGGTGGTTGTTTGGGCGGTTAATGATGAGAATCCAAAAACTTTTGTTGTGTCAGTCATTTTATATGTCCTACTCTTCCTACTGTACTTTTTTTTAATGTCCTTTGTTTTTTCATTCTTTTGTGACCTGTTTCTCTAGCAGGTACTCGTCGGCTACCACGCATTGATTTTATATATTCTGACACAAACAGTGTTTGCGCTCAGCATATATGGATACCTTTGCTGATAGCAGCTGTGGTGATTTTCTGATTTCAGCACTGCAGTTAAAAACCTATTTTGGTATACGTGGATAGTGTCGTGTATACCCATCATTAAATTCAGTGGGTGGTTGTTTGGGCGGTTAATGATGAGTAATACTACGCATTATTCCTGTGCTGATTTCTGATAGGTTCTCTTTTTTTCCGTTCAGCCCACAGGCTGCATGAAAAAAAAAAAAACCTATATGCCAAACAAGGACCAGCAATGTACTGGTACGTTGCTGGACTTTGAGTGGGTATACCAGGATGATGCCTGCAGATTTAGGCATCATCTTGGTATCGTTTTTTACAGCCAGCGGTCGGCTTACATGTAAAAGCAATCCTAGCAGGTAATTGGCCGCTAGACTGCTTTTACATGCAGTGGGAGGGGCCTCCCCCCCCCCCACCGCCGCCTTCCGCAGCCTTCCGTGGTTTTTCTCGGGCTCTCCTGTCCCACCGGTTAACCCGAGAGTGCAGCCGGTGGTTCAATTGTCTAACCATAGAGCTAATTGGAGATGAGAATGGCTCCAATCATCTCTATGGCCTAAGATGCCGGAGGCTACGAGCATTTCATGACTTCTGTTTCGCCAGAAATAAGCAGGGCCATTGGGAAATTGGGAAAGTATTTTATCACACCAATTTTGGTGTGGTCAGATGCGTTAAGGTCAGAGGAGAGATCTAGAGTCTAAAAGACCCCAATTTTTTTAAAAAAGAGTACCTGTCACCACAGATTGCTATCATGGGGGATATTTAAATTCACTGTGATAACAATAAAAATGATTTAAAAAAAAAAAATGAAAGGAAAGGTGTCAAAATAACATAAAAAAGCAAAAGAAAAAAGAAAAAAAAAAAAAAAAATTGAGCCCCCCCCCTTTCCCCCGGTGCTTGCGCGCAATGGCGCACGCAAGCGGTGGTCTAGTGTCATATGTAAACCGCAATTGCAGCATGCATGTGAGGTATCGCCGCGATCGCCAGATCGAGTGCAGTAATTCTTGCAGTAGACCTCCTCTGTAAGTCTAACGTGGTAACCTGTAGAGACTTTTAAAGGTTTTTAAAAATGTACGTATGTTTTTGCCGCTGCGCAGGCATGCGCAATTTTTAAAGCATGTCATGTTAGGTGTCTATGAACTCGGCATAAGATCATCTTTTAAATTTTACCAAAAAAATTGGAATTATATAGTGTATTTGTGCAATAAATTAAAAAAAAATGTATTTTTTTCACAAAAATTGCGTTTGGAAAATCTGTGCGCAAATACCGTGTGACAAAAAAATTTGCAACATCCACCATTTTATTCTATAGGGCCTCTGCTTTAAAAAAATATATAATGTTTGGGGGTTCAAAGTAATTTTCTAGTAAAAAAAAAATATTTTTTCATGTAAACAAAAAGGCACAGAAAAGGCTTGATTTTCAAGTGGTTAGAAGAGTGGGTGATGTGTGGCTAAGATTGAGCATAAAATGCCGGGACAGTTCAAACACCCCCCAAATGACCCCTTTTTGAAAAGTAGACACCCAAAGCTTTTTTCTGAGAGGCATGGTGAGTCCATGGAGTATTTTATATTTTGCCACAAGTTTCGGGAAAATTATTATTATTTTTTTTGTTGTTGTTTTTTTACAGAAAGTTGTCACTAAATGATATATTGCTCATGCATGCCATGGGAATATGTGAAATGACACCCCAAAATACATTCTTTTGCTTCTCCTGAGTACAGGGATACCCCATGTGTGAGACTTTTTGGGAGCCTAGCTGTGTACGCGACCCCGACAACCAGTCCACATCTTCAGGTTTTCTAATGGCGTAAATTGCTGATTTTACCCCTGACTACCTGTCAGAGTTTCAGAGGCCCTGAAATTTCAAGATAGCACAAAACCCCCCCAAATGACCCCATTTTGCAAAGTAGACACTCCAAGCTACTGGCTGAGAAGCATGGTGAGTCCATGGAATAGTTTATATTTTGCCACAAGTTTCGGGAAAAATTTTTTTTTTTATTTTTTTATTTTTTTTTACACAAAGTTGTCAGTAAATGATATATTGCTCACACATGCCATGGGTTTATGTGAAATGACACCCCAAAATACATTCTGCTGCTTCTCCTGAGTACAATGATACCCCATGTGTGAGACTTTTTGCCAGTCTAGCCGCGTACAGGACCCGGAAAACCAATGCGCACCTTTTGGCTTTCCAAGGGCGTAAATTGTTGATCTCACTCCTTACTACCTATCACACTTTTGAAGTCCATAAAAAGCCAAGATGGCACAAAACCCCCCCAAATTACCCCATTTTGCAAAGTAGACACTCCAATCTATTTGCTGAGAGGCATGGTGAGTATTTTGCAGCTCTAATTTTTTTTGGAAAATGAAGAAAAAACAGGAAAATGCATTTTTTTTCCTCTTTTTTCAATTTCCAAAGCTTTGTGACAAAAAGTGAGATCTGCAAAATACTCAACATGCCTCTCTGCAAATAGCTCAGGTTGTCTACTTTCCGAAAAGGGGTCATTTGGGGGGGGGGTTGTGCTGTCTTGGCATTTCATGGCCTCCAAAACTGTGATAGGTTGTCAGGAGTGAAATCAACAATTTACGCCCTTGGAAAGCCTGAAAGTGGAGGTTGGTTTTCGGGGTCCTGTACTCGGCTAGACGGCAAAAAAGTCTCACACATGGGGTATCCCTGTACTCAGGAGAAGCAGCAGAATGTATTTTGGGGTGTCATTTCACATATACCCATGGCATGTGTGAGCAATATATCATTTACTGACAACTTTGTGTAAAAAAAACAAAAAAAAAATAATAATAATATATTTCCCGGAACTTGTTGCAAAATATAAAATATTCCATGGACTCACCATGCCTCTCAGCAAATAGCTTGGGGTGTCTACTTTCCAAAATTGGGTCATTTGGGGGGGTTTTGTGCTATCTTGGAATTTTAGGGCCTCCGAAACTGTGATAGGTAGTCAGGAGTGAAATCAACAATTTACGCCCTTGGAAAGCCTGAAAGTGGAGGTTGGTTTTCGGGGTCCTGTACTCGGCTAGACTGCAAAAAAGTCTCACACATGGGGTATCCCTGTACTCAGGAGAAGCAGCAGAATGTATTTTGGGGTGTCAGTTCACATATACCCATGGCATGTGTGAGCAATATATCATTTACTGACAACTTTGTGTAAAAAAAAAAAAAAAAATATATATATATATATATATATATTTCCCGGAACTTGTGGCAAAATATAAAATATTCCATGGACTCACCATGCCTCTCAGCAAATAGCTTGGGGTGTCTACTTTCCAAAATGGGGTCATTTGGGGGGGTTTTGTGCTATCTTGGAATTTTAGGGCCTCCGAAACTGTGATAGGTAGTCAGGAGTGAAATCAACAATTTACGCCCTTGGAAAGCCTGAAAGTGGAGGTTGGTTTTCGGGGTCCTGTACTCGGCTAGACTGCAAAAAAGTCTCACACATGGGGTATCCCTGTACTCAGGAGAAGCAGCAGAATGTATTTTGGGGTGTCAGTTCACATATACCCATGGCATGTGTGAGCAATATATCATTTACTGACAACTTTGTGTAAAAAAAAAAAAAATATATATATATATATATATTTCCCGGAACTTGTGGCAAAATATAAAATATTCCATGGACTCACCATGCCTCTCAGCAAATAGCTTGGGGTGTCTACTTTCCAAAATGGGGTCATTTGGGGGGGTTTTGTGCTATCTTGGAATTTTAGGGCCTGCGAAACTGTGACAGGTAGTGCAGAGATGACATGAACAATTTACGCCATTAGAAAACCTGAGAGTGTTGATTGGCTTTTGCGGTCCTGTACACAGCTAGGCTCCCAAAAAGTCTCACACATGGGGTATCCCCATACTCAGGAGAAGCAGCAGAATGTATTTTGGGGTGTCATTCCACATATACACATGTCATGTGTGAGAAATTTATCTTTTAGTGACAACGTTGTGTAAAAAAAAAAAATTAAAAAAAAAAATTAAAAAAAAAAATTGTAATTTTCACAAAACTTGTGGCAAAATATAAAATATTCCATGGACTCACCATGCCTCTCAGCAAACAGCTTGGGGTGTCTACTTTCCAAAATGGGGTCATTTGGGGGGGTTTTGTGGTATCTTGACATTTCAGGGCCTCCTAAACCGTTAGAGGTAGTGAGAAAATGCAATGAAAAATGTACGCCCTTTGAAATTCTGATGGTGGTGATTTGTTTTTGGGGACCCCTACACAGCTAGGCTCCCAAAAAGTCCCACATATGTGGTATCCCTGTACTCAGGAGAAGCAGCAGAATATATTTTGGGGTGTAATTACACATATACCCATGGCATGTGTGAGCAATATATCATTTCAATGACAACTTTGTGTAAAAAAAAAAAAAAAATTTTTTTTAGTCATTTTTCAAACACCTGTGACAAAAAAATGAAATATTCAATGAGCTCAACATGCCTGTCAGGACATTCCTTAGGATGTCTACTTTCCAAAAAGTGGTAGTTTGGGGGGGTTTTGTACTGCCCCGCCATTTTAGCACTTCATGAAATGAGATTGGCAGTCAGAAATTAAAGCTGCGTAAATTTCACTATTTACACCATAGTTTGTAGACGCTATAACTTTTGCGCAAACCAATAAAAATACGCTCATTGATTTTTTTTTTGTCAAAGACATGTAGCTAAATATATTTTGGCAAAAAAAAAATGACATAAATTGAGTATATTGGATATTTTTTAAAAGACAAAGTTGAAAATGTCATTTTTTTGCAAAATTTTCGCTCTTTTTTTATTAATATCGCAAAAAATAAAAAGCGCAGAGGCGATCAAATACCACCAAAAGAAAGCTCTGTTTGTGAGAAAAAAAGGACGTAAATTTCGTTTAGGTACAGCATTGCATGACCGAGCAATTATCAGTTAAAGTCACGAAGTGCCAAGTTGAAAAAAGGGGTCTGGTCTTTAAGCTGCAAAATCCTCCGGTGGGAAAGTGGTTAAAATATTAAACTTGCCATACTCACCTGCTCCCAATCCTCCTCTTCTGGGGTCCCCTGTCAGCAATCTTGGCTCCTCCTCTTCTTCGTGTGCCCCCCACAGCAGGCGTCTTGCCATGGAGGCATGCAGTGCGTGCTCGCTCCCGAGCAGTGTATGTATATAGAGCTGCATTCCATAGACATACACAATGGGGCTTAGCCTGCCCCATCCTCATTGCATTTAATTGACAGCAGCAGAAGCCAATGTCTGAGTCCCTGTGTGAAGAGGAAGAGAGGGGAGGAGAGCTGCAGCCGTGCACAGCACTGGCTCTCTCTTTCCCTCTGTTCCCCTTCACGCCGTGAAGGGGATGGACAGAAATCTATAAAACATTTTTTTTTTACTTTATTGCAGGGAATGCATTAACGTAAAAAAACATTTTGGCTTTAGAACCACTTTAAGATAATTTTAAGGAGACAAAAAAAGGAATGCCACTCCTGTAAGTCAACCGGCAGCCTATTTCTAGAATTAATACTGCAGAAAAAGCCTGTAGGTATCACCTGCTGGCTGCCAATGGTAGATATCAAACATGCACATAAATACAGTATATTTCTTATCTATATACCGAAAACAAATAATGTAGTATTGAAAATGTATATGGTTGTAAAGGCTAAAGTTTCTTTTTGCCTTTAATGCATACTTTGCAAAAAATACTTTCCTTTTTAAGGGCTCCTGTACGCAGGCTTCTTGAGCTCATTCAGCATAATTCTTGGCATGTTACCAACACCCAAGCAGCCCAGGTGCAGTACAGAGCTGCCATGCACATGAATGGCTGTGCGGTGCTGTGCTTGTGTTCACTGCAGTGCTTTTATAAACATCATTACAGTGTATGCAAAAAATAAAACATTTTCTATTTTTTGCATAGGTCTGTTCGCTGTGCTCAAGTTTTTGATAGCATACATGAATACAGGGATGTACAGCCAATTCATGTCAATGACAGGCTGTATGCTGCACTTGGGTTGCCCAGGCGAAGGAAATGGCAGGCAAAGGTGCATTTTTCGAACACACACACAATCCTCCTGCCGCACACAGTAACATACCTTCTGTATTAGAGTGCCCCCATTCTTGATTAAGGAGCTCAGGGGCACCTTTGGGCTGTGGGGGAGGGGAGTGTTAAATGTACTAGCAGATTTAAATAAACAAATACATTAAAGCCAAACTCCAGCTTACACTTTATAATTAGTTACATCAACAGTTTTGTTCTTTTTAGGATGAAGGTTTTACGTAAATAAATAAAAGCTGATCATTGTAAGTACCCCTGTCAGTGGGAGATGAGTTTGACATATCCATCTAACTACTAAAACTGCAGGAGGGCTTGTTCTGTTAAAAAATAACAGACTCACTGGCTGGATCACTAGATGAGAATAAAAGAAAGAAATTCCAAAAATGAAAATAAAAACAACCATCACATCTAAGAAGGGTAAGTTGGCGGTATGACAGGAGGGGGGGGGGCAGTGTGGAGGGGGTAGCATGATGGGGGGGGGCAGTGTGTAACGAGGGGGTGGTATGACAGGGTTTTTGTGACAGGAACGGGGCAGTGTGATGGGGGGAGGTGTGGCAAGAGGAGGGCAGTATGTTGAGGGACAGTGGGATAAAAGGGGCAGTGTGACAGGAGGGGGGCAGTGTGACAGGAGGAGGGCAGAATGGACGGCGTATTGTGACAGGAGTAGGGCAGTGTGACAAGAGGGGGTCAGGAGGGAGAAGTATGATGGGGAGGGGGGCAGTGTGACAGGTGGAGGGAGCAGTGTGATAAGGAGGGGGCAGTATGACAGAAGGTGGCAGTGTTACAATAGGGCACCTGGACCCACTGTACACTCACCTGGGTGCCTGGCACTGTTGTGGGAAAGCATATTTTCTAGGCTACCAGGCAGGCATGGCCTCAGGGAAGCACCTCTTACCTTATCCATCAAGAGCAGCCTAAAGGCAGGCAGCCAGAGTTGGGGGGGGGGGGATGGGAGAAAGAGCCGGAGGTCCTAGCAACTGATAACTGCCAGAAACATCTAGCACCAAGCCAGTACCGATGTCTTGCATTTTTCCCCTGCAGTTTCTGAATGCCTGCTTCTCCTCCTATCGCTCCCACAATTGCGACCCCTATAGGTATGCCTCTACCCTGTGGGGCTAAACAGCGCTGGTCACAGAAAAGAACTTAATGACTCCCTTCGCATGGACACTGTCAAGCAGCAAAAACAGGCAGTTAAGCACATTTTTAACTCTCCTCATCCATCTGTCAAAACAAGGCAAAAGCCGCCAGACAGCCCCATGCACATTGGCATGGCCACAAAGCACAAAAATGGAAAGCATGCCATGCTCAGCAGGTGCCACTGTACCCCAGTAGACATGGCTGTGAAGTACTGAAGAAGGATTTCAGTGTGAAATTTCTCTTCAAACAGGCATGCAGGAATCCGTCATCGCCGCCTCTTACTATCCATGGACTAGCCGCCACTGTCAACTAGTCAGCTACTAGGCCCATGTGAAAGAGGCCTAAAAGCCTTGTATCTCTATGAGAAATTGATATGTCAAACAGTCCTCTGCTCTCCTATAGATTGTAACTAACTGTTCTAACTTACTGAACACATATCCTTAGTAAATTTACGAAAATGGATTACATTTACATTGATGAACTTCTTTAAAATCATTCAAAAATCTAGTCTACCTGTCCACCTATTTAATAAAAAATATATATATATTTTTTTGTTTTATACATTTTTAACCTTTTCGATTCTTTGGTGGACCCCTGTAGCCAGATTTATTGATGTACCCTGTATACCACATTTAGGCACAAAATTTAAATCCATACCAGTTTTTTATTTTTTTTTATATATATTACCCAACCTGTAGTAATTCAGTAAAGCAATTAGTTGTTAATTTCAGTAAACGTTTTGTTCCATGCACAATATATTATCCCTTTGCTGATATGTATTCTTTCATGATATATTAAAAGTTTACTCTTTATAAGGGATGACTGGGCAAGCTGACCAATGTGATATTAAAACCTGTGATCCAGGCAGTTTGTGACTCCTCAAGTGTGTAAAGTTCATGGGCTGCAAGTGACTGAAATTGAATTATTAACCTTTTTTTTGTTAGTACGCAACAGTAGAATTAACTGCTAAGCTAGCTTATTCGGAAAACATTTTAATAAAAAATGTGCGTCACTTCTTTCAAAGTTAAATGATGGCCAGTTGATTAGTTTTGTCTGGTATGCTGTTGTCATTACTAGTGATGCCAGGGGAGGCGAGAGACCAATGCTTTTCTAACAACTTACCTTATTTAGAAGATGGAAGAAAACACAGTGTTTGGCTGGTGCTGTCTGCTTTGGCAAAATGTGGTGGGTCCTAGCATTCTCAATGAGAGGCAGATGTCTCCTTGACCATCTATGCTTGGCATCAGATGTACGCCTATTTTTTGAACTCCATTATCAGATTATGAAAATCAGGGACCATGCAACATTAGTTCCATTAGGAACCTCACTACATGTAAAGTGATTTGTTACGCCAAAGACTGAGTAATTGTCCATTTGCTTGCATCTAGATAAAGTTTTTTCTTTTTCACTGGAAACATGTTTTTTTATGTAGATTCATATTATACTTATATTTTTTAGATGGTGTATACAGTATCTCACAAAAGTGAGTACACCCATCACATTTTGTAAATATTTTATTATATTTTTTCATGTGACAACACTGAAGAAATTACACTTTGCTACAATGTAAAGTAGTGAGTGTACAGCTTGTATAACAGTGTCAATTTGCTGTCCCCTCAGAATAACTCAACACAGCCATTAATGTCTAAAGCATTGGCAACAAAAGTGAGTACACCCCTAAATGAAAATTTCCAAATTGGGCCCATAGTGTCAATATTTTATGTGGCCAGCATTATTTTCCAGCACTGCTTTAACCCTTTTGGGCATGGTGTTCACCAGAGCTTCACAGGTTGTCACTGGAGTCCTCTTCCACTCCTCCATGACAACATCACGGAGCTGGTGGATGTTAGAGACCTTGCGCTCCTCCACCTTCCCTTTGAGGATGCCTCACAGATGCTCAATAGGGTTTAGGTCTGGAGACATGCTTGGTCAGTCAATCATCTTTACCCTCAGCTTCTTTAGCAAGGCAGTGGTCATCTTGGAGGTGTGTTTGGGGTCGTTATGTTAGAATACTGCCCTGCAGCCCAGTCTCCGAAGAGAGGGGATCATGCTCTGCTTCAGTATGTCACAGTACATGTTGGCATTTATGGTTCCCTCAATGAACTGTAGCTCCCCAGTGGTGGCAGCACTCAAGCAGCCCCAGACCATGACACTCCCACCACCATGCTTGACTGTAGGCAAGACACACTTGTCTTTGTACTCCTCACCTGGTTGCCGCCACACACGCTTGACACCATCTGAACCAAATAAGTTTATCTTGGTCTCATCGGACCACAGGACATGGTTCCAGTAACCTATATCCTTAGTCTGCATGTCTGTTTGCGGGCTTTCTTGTGCATCAGCTTTAGAAGAGTCATTCTTCTGGGATGATAGCCATGCAGACCAATTTGATGCAGTGTGCGGCGTATGGTCTGAGCACTGACAGGCTGACCCCGCACCTCTTCAACCTCTGCAGCAATGCTGGCAGCACTCATACGTCTATTTCCCAAAGACAACCTCTGGATATGATGCTGAGCACATGCACTCAACTTCTTTGGTTGACCATGGCAAGGCCGGTTCTGAGTGAAACCTGTGAGTTTCAGGGTCTTGGCAATCTTCTTATAGCCTAGGCCATCTTATGTAGAGCAACAGTTCTTTTATTCAGATCCTCAGAGAGTTCTTTGCCATGAGGTGCCATGCTGAACTTCCAGTGATCAGTATGAGAGAGTGAGAACGATAACACCAAATTTAACACACCTGATCCCCATTTACACCTGAAACTTTGTATCACTAATGAGTCACATGACACCGGAAAGGGAAAATGGCTAATTGAGCCCAATTTGGATATTGTCACTTAGGGGTGTACTCACTTTTGTTGCCAGCGATTTAGACATTAATGGCTGTGTGTTGAGTTATTTTGAGGGGACAGCAAATATACACAGTTATGCAAGCTGTACAGTCACTACTTTACATTGTAGCAAAGTGTAATTTCTTCAGTTTTGTCACATGAAAAGATATAATAAAATATTTACAAAAATGTGAAGGGTGTACTTTGCGAGATACTGTACATAAATACTGTACATACTGTGACAGGAAGTCAGGTAAATCTGGGAATGTAGTCACTGAGAGGAGACACATTCCCACCTGCTTTGAAAGTTCACTGATACTATAGGGTGTTGGCTGCAGAGAGAGCCAGCAGGAAGTTGAAAACCATTCAGCTGTTCAGAATGAGGAGATCAAGGACTCTATAATTTGTCCAGAGAAAATCTATTGAGTGCTGCCTCCTGTCGCTGTGTGAGCTGGGAAGAGGAGGACAGACATACGTGTACCTCCCGACGCCGTGTGGGCATGGGAGAAGGACTGCTGCCGCCTGTCGCCGTGTGGGCTGGGAGAGGGGGACAGTCGGATGTGTGCCTCCCGACAAGCTGGTGAGCATGGGAGAAGACCCCCTAAAGCGATGTGAAGCTAAGGAGGGTAACCACGAGTGAAGACGTCTCAAAGGTGAGAAGACAAAGTGTTCCATGTGAAGAGTGTGAAGAGAAGTGTTCCATGTGAAGAGTGTGAAGAGTAAAGGGACCTGTTAAATGAACTGTGTTCAATGTGAAGAATCTGAAGAGTAAAGGATCCTGTTATAAATGAACATGTGCTGTGTGAAAGAAAACAAAGGGACATGTTCAATGGACAATGTTTGTGCTGTGTGAAAAGCAAACAAATGGACATTTGAGTGTCTGCTGTAGGATCAGCAGTGTCGGCCCAACAGTAGGTTGGAAAGACTTCTTAGGTAGGTTCCAGCGTGAGAAGGTAGCCGCCCACAGAGGCAAGGATTTATTTTGTCTTTTATTTTATTTTGGCTGTTTTGACGCTTGCAATTGTGTGAAGTAAATTGCATGAATAAATCAGTCTTGTTTTCAACCTCTGCTCGGCTATCTCTCTGTGAAAACGCACCCCCAAAGGGGTCACCCATACGCCTACCACCGAGCTAATCCCTCACATATGGTGGAGGTATGCAGTGGGCATAAGCAGAGATCCCTGCAAGGAAGTGCAAATGTTTGATGAACTTTATCTGGTGCATGAGATTGCACAATCTATGTGTGCAGGAGAGAAGATCCTGACAGAAAAAAAAAAAAAAAAGTGTTTTAAAGAGACAGCGGTCTCAAAATTATTTGATGAACTTTGTTGTGTCTGGTGCAAGTGACTGCACAAACTGTGTGCGCAGGAAAAGAGATCTTGCAAGAGAGAGAAAAACTACATGTGTTGAAGAGACAGTGGTCTGAAAATTGTTTGCTGGACTGTGAAAAATTTGTTTGTGGAGTTATTGAAGATGGGGCGATCCAAACGCCTGAAAAATGCAAAGATAGATGAAATGAGAGACCGGATTCTATGGATGGAGGGGATGCTACCATTTGAACCAGCCCCATCCATGCCTAAAGAGAGTCTACTAAAGAGGAAGGTTGTTGTCCCTAGCAACACTGATGAAACTGCTATGGAGACGCAGTGTGCTCAGATGAAAAGTAAACTCAAAATGGAGGAGATGTTGAAACAACTGATTATATCAAATACAGCTCAACAGCAGGCAAATGCAGCTCAACAGCAGGCAAATGCGGATTTTCAGCAGAGCTTTGCAGCTCAACAAAAGGCTCACCAAGAGAGCATGGCAGGCTGGAAACAGAGACGCCAGCAGCCAATGGAGGCCATCGGTTTGGAGGAAACCGAGTATGTGTGCAGGGCTGAGTTGGATGCCTTGCAACGGAAAATGGAAGAAAAGGAACAAGCCTTGGAATTGCTTAAAATGGAGCATAGAAACTTGCAGGAAATGAATGAACTACTCAAGTCTCATGTGTCACAGTGGGAAGAATCCACTGCTCTTCTTTTGGTCGAGTTGCAAAAACGCAGAGAGACTATAATGGAGAAAGATACCATCCTCATGGAAAAGGAAAGTGAAATTCAGACTTTGCAGAAGCAAAGTATGGCTGATATGTTGGAGTTGCGTAATCAGCTGGAAAAAAGTCTTCAGTCTTTGGGAGCTACAAAAATAGACCTGCAGGAGTCGCAGGAACAGAATGTTGCTCTGGAAGCGACATTGTCTCTCAGCGACAAAGAGAAAAGTGAAAGAGAGGCTAAATTACTGAGTACTGTGTATGAGCTCACTACTTTAAGCAATGTGGTAGATGAATGGCGTGCGGACTGTGAAAGTTGGAAAGGGGAAGCCCAACGTGTCCAGCAGCAGTTAAAGGAGAAAGAAGCCTGTGTGGCAGAATTACATTCTTATTCCCAGATGCTAGCCAATGAGGTGAAGGCTCTTATGCAGGGAAAAGAAGATTGTGAACATAAGAGGGAAAAAGTAGAGGCACAGCTTCTGGAATCGCAAGTCAAGGTGTCAGAAGGTGACCGATTGTGTGCTAAGCTGTCAGAGAAGACAAACCGACTGCAGGTTGAGTTGGACAATGTTACAAATCAGCTTTCTCAAGCAGACAGCAAATCTAGAGAAATTGCGGAAGATTTTTCTATCTTGGAATCGCAGCTGCAAGACACGCAGGAACTCTTACAGGAAGAGAGGTGTCAAAGGCTGAGTTTTAGCACAAAGCTCAAACAAATGGAAGATGAGAAAAATGGCTTCCTGGAACAATTAAAAGAGGAGGCGGAAGCAAAGAAAAACCTATCAGAGCAAGTCGCAACATTGCAAGCTCAGATAGCGGATATGAAAAAACGCATGGAAGAAAGCGTTGGTTCATTACAGTGTGTTGAAGATGTGAAAAAGAAGTTTGATCAGATGCTTGGTGAAGAGAAGACTGTGTCTGCAAAATATGCAGAAGAACGCGCACGTGCAGAAACGGAGGTGCGTGATAACGAGAGCAAAGCCCTGTTCTTGGCTCGCTCTTTGGAGGAAGCTCTAGAGTGTAAGGCTGAACTAGAAAGTGTTAACAAACAGCTGCGTACAGAAATGGAAGAATTGGTCAGCTCCAAGGATGATGTTGTGAAAAGAGTTCAGGAGCTAGAAAAGTCTAAGCGAGCCTTAGAACAGCAAGTAGAAGAGATGAAGATTCCGTTGCAGGAACTGGAAGAGGAATTCCAGGCAACAGAGGATCTGTCCCAAAGAGGGGATAGTGTGCCTGATGCAGTTTTTAAAAGGATCAGTGTTTTGGGGTCTGTCCTGAGTGAGCCTCAGAAATGTGATGACATGTGGCTTGAATCACCCCTTTGGAATAAACCGTTCCTTCAAAAACTTCAAGCATTGGAAAATGTATCATTAGAGCTTCAGCAAACAAAGGAGCTGAGTAAGAAATGTGATGATTTCTCAGTTCAGGCTGAAAACCTAGTGGGGAAAACTAAGGCTGTTGGTGAAAACGTGAAGCAAATGAATAAGTGCCTTTCAGGGAGTGTTTCCAAAATGGAACTGGTGAAAGACGGGTGGCAGAAGTTTGATCGTGATCTTGAGATGCATTCCATGTGGAATTCAGATAGAGAAAAGGAACTAGGTGACTTTGAGCGGTCAAATAGTTCAGCAGAAAGTGCATTGAAGAAACCTGTAAAAGAATGTGTTGCAGTTCCATGCTTCTTCACTGATGCAGAGAGGAGGTCTATAATGGATACCACCCAGATCGCTGGGTTCAACTGTGTTGTTGCCTTTAACCCCTATGTTGGTGTAAGGAAAGTTGATGATGTTCTGGTTGACTACTTCTGTGAAGAGTTTGGCAAGAAATATAAACTGAATATCAAATCAAATAGTAGGCCTTTACTGCGACTCGCTCAGGAGGGCGAAAAGTTTAAGAAGTTGATGAGTGCAAATGCTTCCGATCTGCCTATGAATATGAAATGTTTGGTGAATGATATTGATATCTCTGGGAAAAGGAACAGGGGTCACTTTGAAGAAATGTGTGACAGCCTGTTGTCTCAATTGGAAAATCCTCTGCACAGCATCTTAGAGCAAGCAAAGCTCAAGAAGGAAGATCATTCCCTTTTACAACAAAAAGTCAATGATTGTGTACAGCTGTATGGAGAGGCAACTCAAGTCACAGAGGGATGTCAAGAGTCCCTACTTGGAACAAAGCTTAGTGAAGCAAAGGTTCTCAAAGTTTTGTGGAAAACATTTATGGATTGCAGAGAGAGGCGTCTTAAGAATGTTGAAGACATTAAGACTAGCCCAATTGAGTTGCCTATGGATCACGGTCCTCCATGGTGGATTGGACAGACGGTTATGAGGGACAAGCTGTCTGACATTTATGAGAAAGCTGTCAATGAAGATGACAGAAACGAGAAGGAGCAAAATGATGCCAAAAATGCAGTTGAAGAATGTGTATATGAGATGAGAGACAAACTGTGTGGCAGTTATGAGAAATCTGTCAATGAAGATGACAAAACAGTTTCATCCGGAAGCTTGAGGATAATAGGAGGCTTATCAGTGAGTCAGCAGTGCCTGACACATGCGTGCCTGGAAATATGTGTCCCAACCCTAGGGTTGAAACAAGAGGGGGGGGTATGTGACAGGAAGTCAGGTAAATCTGGGAATGTAGTCACTGAGAGGAGACACATTCCCACCTGCTTTGAAAGTTCACTGATACTATAGGGTGTTGGCTGCAGAGAGAGCCAGCAGGAAGTTGAAAACCATTCAGCTGTTCAGAATGATGAGATCAAGGACTCTATAATTTGTCCAGAGAAAATCTATTGAGTGCTGCCTCCTGTCGCTGTGTGAGCTGGGAAGAGGAGGACAGACATACGTGTACCTCCCGACGCCGTGTGGGCATGGGAGAAGGACTGCTGCCGCCTGTCGCCGTGTGGGCTGGGAGAGGGGGACAGTCGGATGTGTGCCTCCCGACAAGCTGGTGAGCATGGGAGAAGACCCCCTAAAGCGATGTGAAGCTAAGGAGGGTAACCACGAGTGAAGACGTCTCAAAGGTGAGAAGACAAAGTGTTCCATGTGAAGAGTGTGAAGAGAAGTGTTCCATGTGAAGAGTGTGAAGAGTAAAGGGACCTGTTAAATGAACTGTGTTCAATGTGAAGAATCTGAAGAGTAAAGGATCCTGTTATAAATGAACATGTGCTGTGTGAAAGAAAACAAAGGGACATGTTCAATGGACAATGTTTGTGCTGTGTGAAAAGCAAACAAATGGACATTTGAGTGTCTGCTGTAGGATCAGCAGTGTCGGCCCAACAGTAGGTTGGAAAGACTTCTTAGGTAGGTTCCAGCGTGAGAAGGTAGCCGCCCACAGAGGCAAGGATTTATTTTGTCTTTTATTTTATTTTGGCTGTTTTGACGCTTGCAATTGTGTGAAGTAAATTGCATGAATAAATCAGTCTTGTTTTCAACCTCTGCTCGGCTATGAAAACGCACCCCCAAAGGGGTCACCCATACGCCTACCACCGAGCTAATCCCTCACAATACATATAACATACATGAATAGCTTTTATATAATTTTTATCAATTATAATTTTCTTGACAATTCCCATACCAATGCGAGAATTTATACAGACCATCACCACAAATGAGCTAGTATTCTCCCGGTTTATTCTATTATTTTTTCTTTTTATATATAATATTTCTATTGTTGGACCAGTCAACTCACCTTCTTTTTTTTATGTACTTTATTATATTTTACATATATCCATTTCCTATATTTCTATTTTCTTATAAGCATATGATAGTTCCATCCTACTTGTTAGATTTCCCTGTCTCCTCCTAGCCTGTCCTCTCCATTCACTTCCCTATAATTAAATGACATATTTGGTAGCCAATCGCACCCGTTCCTTTGCATACATGGCAGCAGCATGTCGTGTCAGCACTATTCAATCTCATAAACTTGATGGGTATCTGAGAACAATATTGCATAGCTTCCAACTGTCCTTGATTTGGAAGTCCCTCTGTCCCTTTTTCCTCCTCCTCTGTCCCTCATTTTGGTCTCATCCATATAGTTTTATATAAAATGCCCTATTTATCGTTCAAAAAGTTTTTCCCAGTTCTAAACCTTTTATCCAAATTCTAAATTTGATGCATTTGGAAATTTCAAAAGCCAATATAAAAGAAATAGTACTGGTAAAAAAAAACACTTATTTTAATTTTTTTGTACAATTCTACTTTTAGGGGGAATGGTAAGGGGGTATGTCCTATGCTTACATACCTTTTCTAATTGGTGTCCTTCGTTCCCATCTGAAAAAGTTGGGAGGTATGATATTGTCTGCCCATAAAAACATAGCATACACGCAATGAGTATAAATAAAACCTAAATGTGATGCGCTACTGACAGTGCCTAAATAAATGAATAAGTAGTAATACAATATTTGAATAGACTTGTTTATAATAGATTTGTTATAGACTTTATAACACAATATACTGTAAATGTGAATTCTCTGTAAAAAAAAAAAAACACTAAAAGTGTGCTAATAAATAATTAAAAATTATCACACTGAATAAACATGCATTCTAAAGTCCCAAAACAAGCATTTTGAGAAAAAAAACTTTTGTGATTATTACAAGCATTTTGTCATGCCCCTGATGAAGTCATGGGACAAGTGATGTAACACGTAGGGTGAAGCCATGTGACGTCACTGCACCTTTCCCGAGGGGGACTATTTAATTCTGTTTCTGTGACCCAGATGTGATGTTTACATGCGGTTTGAATTTTTTTAAAATGTGAGTGGTTTTTAATGAAATACATACCTGAATAATGAATATACTAACTACACCATGGAGATATTTTTTTGATTCTAGCGTTATGATGAGCATACCTCTTAAAATAGTAGTGGTGCCGGAAGAACGCTGAAGAGTCTCTGTACCGATCTTTGTTGCCCCTGCTGTTGTGGGGAAGATGCATGTGACCTATGCTAACGCGTGGGTTCATATTTGAAGGTAAAGATATATCCTTACACCATGGTGATCAAGAATATAAATTAAGTGCTGCACTGGAAGCATGAATTTACTTTGCATGAAATGTGGAACTGTTAATTGAATGTGCTTAGGGAAGTCACAAAGATTTCTTCAAAATTCTTTTTTTTTTTGAACTTTTCTGTGCATTTTGTTGCTTTTTTTTACAGATAATTCACCTTTACGGTATATTGTGTTATAAAGTGGTATCTATATCTATTCACATACTTTATTATTACTTATTCATTTATTGAGCAGCAGCGCATCACATTTAGGTTTTATTTATTGTTTTGGTGTGGGAACACATTACGGCAGTCAAGGAAATCTGGGATTTGTTGGTAGCACATGATTGTGATGTTTTTTATGAAATGATACCAACTAATAAAACAAATGTAGACCTCTTGCACAGGGGGGAAGAAATATACTGTGTTTGTAGCTGTGTAAATTTATATTTTTTATTTTTACAGCTCAGTACACAGGGTCACTGTTTTCTGTGGAAAAATGGACACAGGATCCTTCTGCCAGGAGGCAAGACGTAAATATCAGTGAATTATTACATCAGTGTGCAAGGGGCCATACAGTTTGGGTATGCATTTCTAAATTTGTTCTAGCACTGTTTTTTTTTTAAATTGTATTAATTCATAGAAGACAGTATGAAAACATAGATAACACCAGAGGCGGCCGGTCTATTGAGGGCGCAGGGGCGCCGCCCCCTTCCATGTGTCCGGCCCCCCTAATCTGCATTCAGGGCGCCGGACGCATGGAGCTTAATGTTTTTTTTTTTTTTCAAACACCTGATTAGAGCCAGAGGCTCTAATAGGGTGATGCAAAGGGTGGTCCCGGGGCGCAGAGCAGTGCGCCCAGAGCCCACCCATTGTGTGACAATAGCGAATGAAAATTCACTATTGTCCCACTGATCCTCCTCCTGGCCAATCAGAAATCCGGTCTAATACCGGCTTCCTGATTGGCCGCACGGCAAACCCCATGCCATTGGCCGAGGAGGAGGCGGGAGCGTAAGGAGGACTCGAGAAGACGCGGCGCTGAAGTGAGAAGAAGCCGCTCGCCGAAGCCGTCACCGAGTGAGGAGAAGCCGTCGCCGCTGGGCTGCTTCAGGTAAGTGCACTTGTCTGGGGGGGGGGGCCCACACTGCCATTGAAGGGGGCATGCACACTGGTCTCTGCATTGATGGGGGCAGGCAAGCTGGCCCAGAAGGGGGCACCCGGCACGGCAAACTGGTCACTGGATTGATGGGGGCAGGCAAGCTGGCATTGAAGGGGGCACCCGGCATGGCAAGCTGGTCACTGGATTGATGGGGGCAGGCAAGCTGGCATTGAAGGGGGCACCAGGCACGGCAAGCTGGTCACTGGATTGATGGGGGCAGGCAAGCTGGCATTGAAGGGGGCACAGCATGCTGGTCACTACATTGAATGGTGGCACGCTGTGGTAACTCTGCATTGATGGTGGCATGCTGTGGTAAATCTGCATTGATGGTGGCACGCTGTGGTAACTCTGCATTGATGGGGGCACGCTGTAGTAACTCTGCATTGATGGGGGCACACTATACTTTGATTACTGATGGCCCCTTTCACACTTTTGTGACCTCAAAGTCATGCAATTTTTTGCCGCGTTTTTTGCCGCAAAGCAATGCCTATTCGATTTTTTCTGTTTGCGCCCCCCCAAAAATTTTGGGCACCAGCCACCACTGGATAACTCTATTTATTGGCTAGCGCAATATGTGTTGGTGGACAGCTTTCAAAATACTCAAAAGCAAAGCTAGCAATATACAAACAGAACTTATCACACAATATGAGCCACTTCAGTGATATTATTTAAAATTCTTCTATGTATGGAGCATGAACAATCATACTAAAGTCAAATAAGCTCTGAAGCAACTGCAGTTTGCAAAGTGCACGGTCTAGTAAATTATCAGAAGCTCTGCTGGCTTCCATCATCAGATCAAGTGCAAGCAAAAATGCTATTTTTTTATTTTCCTTGCTTGTGAATTGGTATTCTTTGCAAAGTAAAGCTTTACCCCATTTACTAAGCTCTGGAGCAACTGCACTTTGCAAAGTGCACAGTCTATTTGCCTTTAGTAAATCAACCTCTATGTGTTGCCAGCTGGTAGACATCCCCCCACTCTGCTATAGGCCTTCAGTTTTTTTCTGCCTAGTAAGGACCTAGTGCCCTGCCGGGATCTTTGGTCCTTTTTTCCTTTTAAATATCTTTTTCTCTATCGCTCATTGACAGACGTAGTCCTCGGTGATACAGCACCTTCGGGTTATGTTGCCTCCACAGGAGTAGGACTAGACAGGAAATAAAATGCTCTGGCCACACCCTAGGGGCAGTCCCAGAGGGTATATCCTCTCTCTCTCTGCCTCAGCAAATCAGTTTTTTTCTGTCTAGTCAGGAGTAAGGACCTAGATACCTTGCTGGGATCTTCGGTCCTGGCAGGATTTTTTTCTTAGAAAAGAATTTTTTAAGATAGCTTTTTTTCTCCAGTGTTCCTGTGAGATCTTCAAGCAAGAAAGCTGAACTGGGCGACGGGCTGGATGTTGAGATCCAGTGGTCACCCCAGTTCAGCCTACGAGCGCGTGCAGGCCCTAGCTCCGCGCTGGGTCGGCCGCGACATAGTCCCACTGGACGGGGACTGACCCTGCGAGTTAAACGTCTCGCTGAAACGCCAAAGACCATGAGTCATGGCGCCCGTATTGGTCGACAGCCCTCCTACCTCGGTGGAGAGGGGTACTGTCAGGAGTTGGCGCCCGCCTGGTTCCGGTATGGTGAGTAGTGTGTTCCCCCTTTCCCCCTGACGGGTCTTGTGGTGAACGCGGGCCCCTCTCTGTAATGGTAAGAATGGGTTCCCCTCTATCCTATAACATGTCACAGATCCCCCTAATTGAGTGTGATTTTTGTGTACAAGAAGCCAGGAGGCTTGGTTTGGGAGCTGACAATCTAATTGTAAAGATGTGTAAATGATTGTAGTCAGTGGCAGTACTAGAACTTTACTGTGATAGTATAAGGTATCCTACCTGTCAGTAGCCACAGGGCGATGTCTATACATGTATACTGCATTCCAGATCATTCCTCCAGCTAAGCAGTGGATCGCATACGGCCCGCTAGGGTCCGGTACCTCCGACCACGCTGACCACCATGAGGGTGAAGGGTTGTGAGGCCGAGATCCTTCTGCAGACATGCCGCTATTCTGTGCAGGCCGCCGCCATTGTCTGGTAGATCGCACGAGGCCGCCATTTTGGTGTAGCCTCGTGTCTCCAGCATGGGGGCGGCCATGTTTGAGGTGACTCAAACACCTCATGGAGCCAGGGGGAGGAGACGGCAGGCGTGTTAAGGGGCGGAGCCGCCTCTTTTACCCAGGAAATAGGGCCAAAGACTTCCTGTCTGTAACAAGACAAGCACTGAGCAAGCTGATGAAAACTTCTGTGCATCAGGGATGAGCCTTGGGGTCTGTCTCTCTCTCTCTGTGGGGTCCAAAAAAGGCAGGTAACACTGAGGGGCGCTGTTGCGACTGGGGGACACAAAAAGACAAAAAAAAAAGTTTTTTTTTTTTTTTACTTTGTCATTTTTTGTCGCTGGCAAGTGTCTTGTATAATCATTGACCCTGCCGCATAGGTATCCCCACCTGATCCCCTCAAGGTGGCCGCAGGACCCTCCAGTACCCCACTTGTTTTTAATGCATTATCGGCAATTTTGGAGTCTTTGGTATCCCGGGTGGAGGTGGCCTGTCAGGGACGGGGGTCAAGTAGCGACCCCCGCCTACCCCTATTGTTTATCAGATACTTCAGATACGGATTCGGAACTGGTCAATGCAGTTGCAGGTCCCTCTTAGGGGGCTGTTGTCTCAGGTAATATCTCCTCAGCAGTGAGGAGCACGTTTCTGCCTCTGCCATAGCACAAGAGTGGTGGATGCACTAGTTGTGTCCGTCCGGGAAACCTTTAGTCTTGAGGTTACACCGGCAGAGGTAGCTGAGACTGAGATTCCTTTTTGGTACTTGTTAGCCTACCAAAAGGGCGAAGGATTTTCCTTTACCCAAATGGGGTCGTTTTGAAACGAACCCCTGTTATTTCCAAACGCATGGCTAGGTGCTATCCGTTTGAGGAATTCCTCTTTATAGGATAGACGGTACCACCTGCTGTCTTGCCACAGACTGTTAGGATAAAAAGACCTCGTAACTAACGAGGACCTTCCTTTTCTGCTCATATAGAGTTGTTCGTTCCGCGAGGGCGGGCGATAAGGCGAAACCCTCCAAAGCCCCTTTAGAGGGGTTTCAAAGGGCGCTGGTCGGGTAAACAAAGAGTCCGGCTCAGCCAAGCCTGAAGAATATAGCCTGATGCGCCCCTACCCATCTCTGGGGTGGGGGGGGGATGTCTTCACCGGTTTCTGGAGGACACAGGATCGAGTTTCGATCACTTCCACCGGTGCGATTCTGCCCTTCTAACATTGAACGGTTTCAGGGGTTCTATTCGAACCTATTCACAATGCCCAGGAAAGAGGGCAAGGTGCGTCCAAATCTGGACTTGGGAAGAAATAGAGTCCATCCGTACAGTGGTGGCCTCCCTGCATAAAAGAGATTTCCTGGCGTCCATAGACATATAGGATGCCTATCTTTATATCCCCATCATCGCAGGACATCAGCGTTTTTTCGCTTTCCCAAAGATCATCCCTGGTTCCCACCAGGAGACTGAACTATCTGGGCCTAAGGTTGGATACATCCTGGGCAAGAGAGTTTCTCCTTGCTGGGAAACTCCAGAAGGTTCAGTCAACGATTCGGATGTTGCTGTCCGTCAATTGGCTGGGACTGATGGTGGCCTTCTTAGAGGCAGTACCGTATACCCAGTCTCATACCCGAATTCTCCTGAAGGAGATTCTTTTTTAATGGAATCAGAATTCCGATTCCCTGGACAATCGGATCCGGTTGAGCGAGCGGACCAGGAAGTCTCCGATGCTCAACCAGGGGAAGTCATTTCTTCCGATAGTATCCAGATTACCAATAAGGGTATCGGAATTGAGAGCGATCAGATTTTGTCTGATTTACTGGATCGAGCAGCTCTAGAGCAGCCCGATTCGGATCCAATCGCATATGGCCTCTTCATCCAGAGGTTTTTTCCCTAGCTGTCCCTTCATTGGGACATCCCGGATGTGGATCTGTTGGCACCTTGGCCTAACAGGAAGGTGCGGAGGTTTGTAGCTCGCGCCACGATCCTCTAGCGGACGCAGCAGAAACGCTGATCGCCCCGTGGGGGCAGTATCAGCTACGGCATGCCTTCCATCCTCTCAAGTTGCTGCGGGAACTTCTTCGCAGGATAGAGGTGGAGGGAATTCCAGTTATTCTGGAAATTCTGGATTGACCTTGTCAAGCCTGGTACGCCGACTTGGCGAGGCTAGTCGCGGACGCTCCTTGGAGACTTCCTCTCAGGGAGGATTTGCGGTCTCAGGGACCGATCTTCCATCTTGCTTTACAGTCGCTGGCTTAATGGCCTGGCCATTGAGACCCAGGTACTGAAGGACAAGGGAGTGTCAGCTTCAGTTATTCCTACCTCCAGTTAAAGCAAGGAAAGCGACTTCCAGCACATGGAAGTCTTATATTGCATGGTGTGAATCTATTGGATTTTCCCCACATACCTATTCGGTGACCCGAATTTTGGTCTGTCTGCAACAAGGGGTTGAGCAGAAACTATCCTTGAGCACGATCAAGGGTCAGGTTTTCGCCGTTAGCAATCTTCTTTCAAGAAACCTTTGGCTAATCATTCCTTGGTGCGGAATTTCATCCAGGGGGTGCGACATCTGGCTCCGCCAGTGCGCGCACCCTTACCGCCTGGTATCTTAATTTAGTGTGGTCGGTTCTTCAGAAACTTCTCTTTGAAGATATTAGGGAGATTCCCTTGCTTACATTCCCAGAAGGTGGCCTTCTTGGTGGCCATTACTTCTCTACGCAGGGTGTCAGAACTGGCCGCATTATCCTGTCGTTCCCCAGATCTGGTGGTTCATAGGGATAAGGTGGTTCTTCTTCCGAATCCATCCTTCCTTCCTTCCTAAAGTGGTTTTCGTAAGACGGACTCACTTTTTGTGATCACGGATAGCCCTTGAAGGGGGTTGCCTGTGTCTGCCGCGACCATATCTACATGGATCAGTCAGACGGTGGTACAGGCTTATTCTATTAAGGGTCGGAATCCTCCGTTCCCCGTCAGGTCGCACTTCACTCGAGCGCTCAGTACTTCCTGGGCCTTTCGCCATCAGGCGTCAGTGGTCCAGGTATGTAAAGCGGCCACCTGGTCGTCGGTACATACCTTTACAAAATTTTATAAAATTGATGTGATGGCATCGGCGGATGCCTCATTTGGCCGCAAGGTTTTGCAGGCCGCAATTTGAGGAGACCGGTGGTCTACCTCGAGGGTTTTTTTTTTCTGTTTGAAAATTTTTTTGTTGAGTCTCATCATTAAGGATGAGCATTGTAAACTTCTAGTTGGCACCGGTTGGGCCTTCTAGATTTGGATTTGATTTCCATTTTCCCACCCCTCATTTGTGATACTGCTCTGGGACTTCCCGAAGGTGCTGTATCACCGAGGACTACGTCTGTCAATGAGCGATAGAGAAAAATGGATTTTTGTAAAATCTTACCGTAAAATCCTTTTCTCTTAGCTCATTGACAGACGTAGTACCCGCCCCTCTGTTTTTTTGAGTTGGGTTGGGTTAAATTCTCTAAAGACTGCTTTTATGACATAACTGATTTGCTGAGGCAGAGAGAGAGAGGATATACCCTCTGGGACTGCCCCTAGGGTGTGGCCAGAGCATTTTATTTCCTGTCTAGTCCTACTCCTGTGGAGGCAACATAACCCGAAGGTGCTGTATCACCGAGGACTACGTCTGTCAATGAGCTAAGAGAAAAGGATTTTACGGTAAGATTTTACAAAAATCCATTTTTTTCTCCTGTGAGATCTACAATCAACTGCCGGACTGGATAGCTAGATTCAGTGGTCCCCCCAGTCTGGCTAGCGAGCCCTCACAGACCAGAGCTCCGCACTGGGTCGGCTGTGGGTCTGGCCTGCAAATGAAATGCTTCGCGAGGTTGCATACAACCGGGTCTTGGCCCGAGTCGCAGCATTACTCCTGGCTGACAGCCCCCCCTCATTTCAATAGTGAGGGGTTCTGTCTGGAGTGGCGCCTGCCTGGTTTCGGGGTATTGTGAGTAAGATGTCCCCCCTCTCCCCTTGAATGTGGTGTGGTGTGGACGTGGGCACCCCCCCAGAACAATCAGACCTGCAGTACCCTCCTTCCCCATCTTTGTAACCCTCCACTGGGTAGCAGCCAGCAGGATGGACTTCCCTGCTGGAGAGGGCGCTGTGGTTTGTGGTTCTGTGCCTGGGACCTTCCTTCCGCTGTGGATGTGACCTGGGTTCCAGGGGTCCCTCCTGGGCCCATGAGAGCCTCAGGGGCGCCGTGTGTGGTGGCCATTTTGCTGTAGTCGGCACCATCGCTTTGGGGCCGGTGTTTTTCTCTATACCAGTGGCCATGTTTGTGTTGTCTGGCGGCCATTTTTGGTGGGTCTGGCAGCCATTTTAGAGAGTGAGGCCCAGGTGGGGAGAGGGCCTGCTACCCCTCCTCAGCATAGGCTGCCATATAGCCTTAGGTGGGCGACCTGAGGGTCTGAACACTGAGAGAGCTGACTGAGGTGAGGGAGGATGTCCATGGATCCTGTCTGATATCACGGAGGGAGGTGACCTGTGTCTAGAGCATACAGTACAGACTCCTGAAGGCATCCTATGGACTGGTATTGCTAAATCCCACTCTAGGTGCTTGACATTAGCTGCTGGGTGTAGGCTAAAAAGGGGACACTGGCTGGTGTCTTGAAGAGCAAGGTTCTCCTAAGTCCTTCTAGTAGCAACAATGTGCTCCACGGTTTAGTTAAAGAAGCTGTCCTTCTTGTAACTAGTTGAATTCGGAGTATCCAACTACATTCCCTTCCCTATCCAAGTTCTACAATAAAATACCAAAAAAAACGAAAACTCCTTGACTGATCATTGAAGAAACAAGCAGAAGTGTGCACCTTGCTGTGGTAGAAAATACTGTGAACCTGGCTGCAGGAGTTGAAATAGGAGTAGATCTGGGTAATATATCTAGTGGCTCCTACGGGGGTAGCTCTACAAGTGTAACTGACAAGAATGCAGCAAAGGCAGTGAGCGCAGCTAATTATCAGCTCACAAGCTTTCCAACAGGAGCAGTGGGTATTTTTTTAACTTATTGATCAGATATAAAAAAAACATTGTCAATTGTATAAAAGTAGAACTTTTTTTTTCTTTTAATTTTTGATAGTGTAAGGGAGGGTATTAACCCCTACCTTTTTTTTTTCCTTTACATGTGTCCCATTGAGGAGATTGTTTTTTACTTCCTGTCTTATAGCCAAAACAAGAAATGACAGAAAATTCCTCTAAAGTGAGGACATTTCGGTTGTCACCAGGGTCATTCAAACGAATGCCCCCATTGGAAGATTTCCCCTCTATTCCTGTTCTGGTGACAGCCCAAGTCTTTGGATCATTGTTTACTTTCATTCTCCGTGATTACTTTCATTCTTGGTGATAATGATAAACAGGCAAATAGAGAGGGTTAATCTCCCTAAGAAGGCTCTGACATCAGAAGAATCCTGTCATGAGTTTTAAACCTTTTCCATTCTATCAAAAACAAAAAGGTTTTGCCTTTAGTTATATTTTAAGCATTTATCAGTGTTTACACTGTTGATTGATTTATTTTATTTTGTGAATACTTCAGATAATTTACAGTGGTTTTAGTGGCTGTGCACTGACCAAGACAAGTGCAGAAGCAGGATTGATTTTCATTACGTATTAACAACTCAAGAACTGTTTAAAAAGAACAAACTTGTGGCTAACCATTCAATTTTGAAACAATGAGAGAAGGAAAAAAGAAAAGGACAGCATATGGCAGAAGAAGAACAAAAAGGCAAGGCACCCAGACAAAAGCAGGAAACAAAGGCAAGCAGGCCCCACAAAAAAAAACAACAGAACAAGTAGTAGGCAAAGATCAGAATGTTGACATTAATGAAAAGTCTAAGAGCAAATCAATAATATAGATATAAATGTGACAGAAGGTCAAAGGCCTAAACTAGGCAGAACTGTAGGGTTGATTTAGCCTCAGCCTTAAAGCTCACTGTATACCACATGTGTCAAACAAAAGGCCCACAGGGGTTGAATCTGGCTCTCCAGCCTATTTTCGTGGCCCTCGCAACTCTCCCGCAGCTGCGGCAACCACCTTATTTCTGCCCCCACCTTGTCTCAGAAGTCAGCAGCAGAGAGGAGGACAGAACTTCTCCACCAAACACTGCGCTTCTCCATACAGCCACTGAGAGACTCATGTCTGCCCCTTTCCCCTTCCCCGTCTCAGCAGCTGGCAGCAGAGAGTACAGAACTCCTTCTACAGATCTTGAGCCTCCCTGTGTAACCACAGCACCCTGTTGTCTCTACCTCCGCTGGACTCCGCATTCAGCAGACTCCAGCCCCCCTGTGGCTCTCCTCCAGACCTTTCACTTTCTGCTTCACAGCCCCAGCTTCTTCCTGGCAGCAGCACAATGTAAGGGAGGGTACGGGACTCTTGACTTCTGAAGGTGGCGGGAGTGCTCTGGACATCTAGTCTTACAGATACAACTGGCCCTTTAAGGGCAACCGTAATGCTGATGTGGCCCGCAATGAAATTGAGTTTGACAACCCTGCTGTACACTATTTGAATTTTTTTGTTCGGCTTGTGGGCTGAACGAAAGAAATCGAACAGATTCCTCCATCCACGCTAACAATGCAGGTAGACAAACAGCCCCAGCCGGGTTATTCTATTCTAAAGCGAGGTATTCTAGTAGTATTTTTCGACATTTTTCATTGTGAGGATGTTTTAAGAATGTGTCATATTTCTAATAATAAGTGCAGTGAAATTGGCGTTTGTTTTCGATCACACTGACAAGAAAATTTGAATGCACAAGATCATTTTATTTTTCTCAAATGTACGAATTTCCAACAGTGTATATGGTTTTCATTTGATAAAATCTGTCCATTCCAAAATCAAATGTTAAAAGTAAATTCAGTCTTGAACTACTTTGAACGACATTCAAATGTACTGGGAATTTTTGTATGAATTTTCCTAACAAGATTCATGCAAATTTTTTGCATACCCACCTTAACAGCCATGAGTGCTAGCGTTCAGAATACCTGAACAGTTTCTACAGTTTATTGGCTGCAGGCACTGTTCGGATAACAATTTTTGGCCCTTTGATAAAAATCGATTGAGTAATTCACTGCAGCCAATGTATCAAACATAAATACCACTAATTCCCTGGTGCTGGCCATTTGCATATGCGGCATATTGGCGAGTGAGCCTTAATAATTTTAAGCCCTGTGTAAACTACTTACCGTGCTGAGAGCACGCCCCCTGCATGGTAGCTGGTGGGGATAAGCAACATCCCGATGCAAGTTTTCAATCAGGAGCTTTCCAATCATGTGTTCGCTGTGACAGCCAATCAGAGCGGTTACATGACCCAAATGCCCACCTCCGTCTCCTGGCTTTTAGAATTCCTAAAAGGCCCAGAGGCTGGAGGCACCAAAGGGTTAAGGACAATATTAAGTGCATGGATCATATTATATTCCCTACCGTCACACAAATGCAAACTCAATATATCTCGTAAATTCTGTAGCTAGTCTATCAATATTAAAAAAGGAAATCAAAGTACTCAGAGAAAAAGTCAGGTAAACAGGTAGATAAATAAATACATTTTGAATTGCATTGCGAAGACTCAGAAATGATTATATCTTTCTATTGCTGGCCATGACTCCAATGGATATATGATGTCTTGTCTCCATATTTCTGTCCATCTATTCCTGAGCTTTACACAGCCTTTTCAGACATCACAGCTTGTTATTGGATAGTCACGGAGCAGCAGCAAATTGAATAAGGCTATAACTCTTCCCACCATCCTTTTTTTTAAAATTTGTATCTGCTTGGAGCTAATTTCTTTATTTTGTGACACTATATAAGTAAGTGTTGCAAGGTCCCGGACTATAGTGGTATGAGGCAAAGACATTGCCCCCATATGTTGAGATGTTATGCTGTTGCTGTACCCCCTCCATCCAGCAGAGGGAAAGCTAAGTACTCCATGCTTAAAGACTTTAATACAGAAACATAGTTTGAGGAGGCCATATTAAGGGGACAACTGTCTTTCTAAACTATAAATCCTTATAACCAATTCTTAGTAGGGGGAGCCAGAGGGGCTTTATATTCTCTGCTCAGGAAAAGCTCACTTTCTTGTCTTGGCGCCAGTACAGAACCTTTTGAGTGAGCCACTCGAGAAGGCCTGGAAGGTAGGCCTCAGTTGCAGGGGTTGGAAACACTACCCACACTGTGCACAAGTTGAGGCTATGGCAGCAGGATTGATGCATCTGTCAGAACTGCTACCTTGTCCATAGCCGAGAGACCTGCACAATCTCCAGAAAAGCTGAACTATCAGTCGAGACATCGCCACTTTGAGTCCACATCAAGAGGGGGGCTTACTTCCAGTACAAAACTCTACAGCTTTACTAGGAGTTAAGCCTCGTACACACACAACGATTGTTGGCCGACCAATCGGCCGTCTTTTGTCCAGTGTTGTTGTGTTGGTTGAAATGTGCCTAGACTGCATACGAATTTTGTCGGCCAACAACATTCAACTGCAGAAGTGATGTCATGTTCTGGTTTACTTTCCCTGTGTTTTTTCTTCTCTGAGCATGCCCAGTCTTGCTCATCACATTTTTGTCTGCCGAAATCTGTACTGACTGAAGAACAATCGGCCGTTCTGGTGACGGCCAACAAAAATTTTATAGCATGCACACCAGATTTTGTTCGGCCAAAAAGTCGCAGTCGGTTGTCGGAAGCATCATACTAACAAGCCGAGAATCGGCCGATCGGACGTTGGCCGAAAATTCACGGCCAACAATCGTTGCGTGTGTACGAGGCATTAGTAAGTGGGCCACAAGCTCATCTGTATCTTAAATACCAGACGTACTGCTGAGGGAAAAAAACACTGTTAGCCCTTGTACTCCAAACTCGACAGTCTTTGACTTTATCTCGTATTACTGCAATTACAGGGTGCAGTTATATTAGTTAGCCATGCACCCCCCTGCCCAACAAGTGTTTTAAGCTTTTGATGTCTGCAGATAGGAGAGAGCAGTTAGGACTAGTACAAGACAAGAAGACAGGTAAATTTTTGAATTTACCCTAACTTTAATTTCCGGTGTCATTGGCGATCAGGACAATAGGCTGCATTACCACTGGTGGCCATGGGCACATAGTTTCCTGCGTTCAGAGGTAACTAAACAGCGCCTCTTGATGCAGCAATACTCTGACAGCTGTCTCTGCGTGGTTCACACAGTACGTTTGGGCAGCCTTTAGAACTGCAGTGTGACCATGTGAATGTAGCCTTAGAAAGGGGGTTATCCTAATGGAGATGCAGACCGCAATATTAACCATTAATTATATCTCTCTTCACCACTAAAAAAAAAAAATAAAAAGCAGCTTGGCCTTTACTTTTACGTTAAGGTAACATTTATCCTCTCTCTTAGCTCTATTCAGAGTTGTGTTTTTTTTCTCTTTTTTTTACAACTTAATAATGCTTTGTGAATCTTGTACTATAAGAACTACAAGACCGTTTCCAGCAGTGGCAGATGGGACACGTCGTTTATTCATATACAGATCGCTGTGAATGAATGATGTGGCTGTGCAGGCATGTAGCAACAGCTAAGGGGATAATCCCCGACCATATTTATGGGGGAAGGGGCTCTAGGGGGTTTGGTGGCTGGTGATAACCAACATGTTACACCCTAATACAAGTTTAACATGTTGGTTAAGGCAAACCTATCCTGTAAGGAAAGTGGAAAAATAGCGCTGAACCCACAAGGTTATCTTATTAGTATAATCTTTAGGTATTGGTGTTGACATAGGTGATATGGGTCCTGGGCAGATGGCTTCTTCACCCCAGAGGATCTCCATGATCCTCCTTGGCTTGTAATGTAACAAAAATGTAAATTGAGGCGCCTTACAACCCCTAAAAGGTCCAGATACGTCTTTATTCCAATAAAGGTCTGGGGGACAATTGAAAGAGTAGGCGATGCATTTTGGGGGTCAAACCACCCCCTTTATCAGGGTTTGAGATTGAAAACCATATAAATGAATGAGAAGTGAACTGAACTCTTAAAGTGTTACTAAACCAACAACAATAAAATCAGTCTGCATATGCAGTAAAGCATGTTATACTCACTCTGGAACCTAAGGGGTTAATACTGCACATTGTGTAAAAAGGCTGTTTGACCCTGTCTTCTCTGATCCTCCCCTTCCACTGTCCCTAATCCATCTCATGATAGAAAAAAGCCTTTGGAGTCATTCTGCACATGCTCTGTTTGGTGTGTATTGCTAGAGAGCTTTTTTTTTTTTTTTTGGGGAGCGTGCGTGTGATCAGCACAGGGCAAATCAGCAATATCCAGACAGAGGGTCAGGGGTCCTGCAGCCTCATAGGACAGTGAGAGTAGAGTGAAAACTCCTCCTACAAGCTTTAACCAGATACTGATAGAAGTCATAAGACTGCTATATACTGCTGATGAGAAAATGTATTTAGCACTTTATATTTACTAAAATAATTGCATTTCCATGATATGTGTACTGTGGGAGACCAGATATAATGAATGCAGGGTCCTGGGTTTAGTAACGCTTTAATAATATTTCCTTTCAGTGTAATTACAATTGCAGGTCTTGGCAGCAGCTGATTTGGCAGCAAGCTTCCATTTTTATTACATGTAGGCAGGTTGAACTGTGTTCGGTTCTAGTAGGTTAGCGGCTGGCCCAGGATGAGGGAAGGGTTTAAATTGTGATGTTTTGTTCCCTGTCTTTTTGGTCCTAGCTGGCCCAGCTGTAATACAAAATTGAGAAGGCTAGGGTCGAGGGCTCTCTTCTTGGTCGCATCTTCTTAGCTGACTGGGTTCTATACATGAAATTGGGACTGAAGACACTGGAACTTTCAGAGACATCCAAGCCATGGAAATGCCATAATGGACTCTCACCTGACAGAGGTATGCCTGGGCAGCCACACGATTGTAGTTTAGGGGAAAGATGTTCATACTGAACTGTTATGCCGCACTTGTTCTGTAAAGTTACATTACCGTTCTGAGCCTGGTCTGAAGTTATTCAAAGGGTTGCATGTTGGTTCTGGCGTATGTTGGCTCTGGCATATCTAAAGAACCAGGCCCTGTAAACACACTACGGAGTATGAAGTTACTACACTACAATCCAGGGAGGATGTATGCTGTGGGATCGGGTGTATGTTAAGGGATATCCCTCTGGCCTTACCAGGCATTTGTGAATACAGATACTTGTTATGTTTATGAGTATTTTCCTCTTTACAGGTATGCTCTATTGGCACATCAATTGAGGTGTCTTATACCAACTTGTGTTAATTTTTAACGCCGGATTGCGTGTTTACCTATACAACCACCCAAGTGACAAATCTGATCCTTCATATATCCTTCTTGTTGGGTATTTGTTGTACCTTCTACTTGTACCATCACTGCCTACTGAACTCTACAGAATTTTGATCCATTTGCTTCCAGAGGAAGCATAAGGCGAAACATGTCGAGCAATATGGTTCAACGATACTGTATAATCTACTGCTAACACACATCAGTACCGTTCCCTGTCGTCTGTGGCCATGATCGTCCCGATGTGAAGTATCAATACTACTGGCATATTATTGTGACTGTATTAATGTGCATTATTACCACCAATGTAAATTATTTCCCTACCAATCCTGTATCTCATATTCCCCTCATATGGGATATGACTGTTGTATACTTTTTTCTCATTTTTTGATGTTTTTAAATGCATTGTAAAATAAAGTATGTGATTTTATGATACCCAGTGTCTGCAAAGTCCATGTTTCCTTTTTTCACAATTTTTGACCCAATTTAGGATGTGGCACTTATTACCTTACCCATACGCCCAGCACACCACTATCTGGGAGCGTATTTTCCAATTACTCTACACTACAAAAAGGTTAACTCAGCAAGAAAAGGAGGAGGAGTGCAGTTGCTACGGGTCACCAAGTGAAGAAGCAAGCCACAAGCAACCAGTCGTGAGGCATGGTACCTGGTAAAGACTTCTGGTAGCGAGGGGGTCATCATTTTCCCTAGCAGTTGGTATCCAATAGCAACCGGATCTGACCCCGCGTTAGGAAGATCTATGGCCTGAAGAGGTTTAAAGTGCATGCATTTGGTCTGGGCTATGTGCAGGGCGAAATCCCATTATGTTACTGGGAGTGAGGTAATAGAGGTACGCTGGACTGATGGAGTGGGCGTAGGCCCATTCCTTCTAAGGCAACATCTAAGTTGCAGTGTGTAGTGACATTGGACAAGACACATTTCAGATAAACTCTGTATCACTACTGCACACAGTGAAGGCTCATCCCAGTTGGGGAACTGCCTCAACGTTAGATTCTTCACATGACCAAAGTCTCTGACTGGTCCCGGGTATTGATGAGTGCACTCCAAGTGAAAGATACCCCACAAGCAGGGCGGGTAGGCCCCACCCGCAGGCAGTTGGTTGTTTTTTGTGTCCCAGACATAAATAGTTCCCAGTCCTCCTTCAATCCTGTCCTTAATTCATTTATCACATTGCTTCATGTATGAGTGCTGTTTTCCTGATGACAGATTTCCTCTAAGGCCGGGTTCACCCACATGCAGCCACAGGTCCGTGCCTGGGGTCCAGTGTGCGTCTGTTTACCGATTCAGGTCTGAATTTTTGCCTGAATTCGTACCTGATTCAGACCCAAACACGCACCAGACCCTTTTTCAATCCAGACTGCGATCGCCCCAGGAATGTGTGAACCGGCTCCATTGAGAGCCGGTCACACTTGCTTGTCATGCGGATTGGAATGGTGGAAATCCATATCCAATTCCCATATATGTGAACCCAGCCTTACAAGGCAACAAGAAAGTTTGTGTAAAGTTAAATCTGAATTGCTGTTGATTACTATTCAGCACTGCACCCTGCGTGGTAAATCCAGCATTTTAGCTAAAAGGCTTTGGCTTTGCAAAAGCAATTTTCTAAAAAGGGCTATTTAGGTGTAAGGAAAATTTAGGCCATATATTTGACGTTTTTCTTTTCTGTGTGTCGACTTTTTTGAAGTTAACTATGAAAATTTTAATTTGATATTCAGGTGAAATGTGCCCATAAAAAGATGTCTAATGCTTGTTCGCTCCCTAATAATGCACTTGGCATCAACAGATTAGAATGTGTTCCTCCTAAAGCTATATTTGTGAGTATCTTCCATTTCTAAGATATGTTGGTGCTGGAAGCTCAGGAAAGATTTCAATTCACCCGTTCTACTGCAGCAGAGACATTTTTCTATATGGCACACTCTCCAGGAGCCTGTGGAGAAGACAGCTGCAAGACAACTGCTGCCTCACCAGAGAGCCTGAAAGACCCAGGGCCATAAGGATGCTAATGTGTGGGTTGGTGCTTCTGTTCCTCAGAGCGTGCATTAATGCAATACTAGGCAGCTGCATATTGCAAGAGCAACAAAACGATTTGGATAAATGGAGTTTTATGATTGGCTGAAGCACAATAAAGCCTGTATAAATATTAAAGCAGCATATCATATTCAGAGGGAAAAGATTTTGCCTTTTCTGAGTATTTACATGTTGCTTGCTATAATTATTCTGTGCAGCTTTAATTCTACCTGCCAAGAATCTCTGTCTTTTTTCTGTTAATACGACTTCAGGTTGTTTGCGATAATTGTAACTGTCACTAATCTGCATTCTTTTTCTTTGTACTTCTAGAATATAAAACACAAAACACCAGTCTGTTTCCAAGTTTATGATTACAGATGCATGGAATCACACTGCAATGCTAGAGTATGCTTGACTATGCCTCTAAATGGTAAAAATTTAATGACCCAATGTCTTTAAATAGGTATAACTTAAAGGGCCATTGTATACCTCAATTCAGGGACTTTTAAAATGTGTCAATATAACAAATGACAGACAGGAACTTTTCCAAGTACTAATCAGAAAGTCAAAAGAATTAAACTGAATGTAAAGCTGTTATGTATTGATTGGATGTGCCTGTGTGGTCAAAGCACCAAATGATTTTTGAGATTTTTTTTTCAGCCATTTAGATCAAACACTGGCATGCTGATATCTGATAAGTGTCAAAGATTTTATGTAAAAATCCCTTTTTCTGTTAATAGCATTTGTCCTTAAAAGTGCATTGCTGGAAAGTTTCAATGCAAGGCTTCCAGTACTCCAGCAAGTTTCCCTACAGTAAAACACGGTACACTAAAGTGCCCCCAACACTTAACCCTCCCCTTCAGGGACACCTAAAGGAATACTACAGGCAAACACAGTAAAAATCATTATTGATAGGTAATGAGCTTTTAAAATCAATATGGATTGTGCAAATAAATTAAAAAGCTCTCTTTGTACCTTACATTTGTTCAAAAGTGCTCCGGTCACATGATTTTATTTCCGCAGCGCCCTCGGTCTTTTACAGCAGCTGGGGGTGCCATTACTCCCCAGCTGCTGGGCTTGTTCCAACATGAATAATTCATTTTAGGAAGTGACATCGTCGTTTATAAGAAGTGTGTGTCTCTCTGTGTGTGCCATGTGCTGCTTTAGCCACATAGAGTGAGCATAACATACTTACCATGCCTGCTTGTCTGCTCAGATAAGACTTTCTAAGCTGCACAAGCAGCTAGCCAAAAAATGAATAATATCAAAGATAAAGATATTTAACATAGGAAAAATTTCATTTTTGACTGGAATTCCCCTTTAACTTAATCATTATTCAGCTAACACCCCCCCCCCCAACCCTTAATTCTTAAACATCACCTCCCCACCTAGCTTTACATTCATCCAGAAATGGCGCCTGTGCTGGATTCAGAATGCATCAGGGCCAGCTGCTTGGCATGGGACCTGGAAGCAAGTGGAAATCACCAGGGTAGCACTGTCTGCTTCAGTGATTTCCAGCTTTCAGACGCATCAGCCAGGTATATAAACTATTTTACCAAAAGTATTGGGATGCGTGCCTTTACACGCACATGAACTTTAATGGAATTCCAGTCTTAGTCCATAGGGTTCAATATTGGTTCAACTCTTCTGGAAAGGCTGTCCACAAGGTTTAGGAGTGTTAATGGGAATGTTTGACCATTCTTCCAGAAGCACATTTGTGAGGTCAGGCACTGATATGGACGAAAAGGCCTGGCTCGCAGTCTCCGCTCTAATTAATCATAAAGGTGTTCTATTGGGTTGAGGTCAGGAGTCTGTGCAGGCCAGTTAAGTTCCCTCACTCATCCATGTCTTTATGGACCTTGCTTTGTGCACTGGTGCGCAGTCGTGTTGGAAAAGGAAGGATCCATCCCCAAACTGTTCCCACAAAGTTGGGGGAATGTATTTGTCCAAAATGTCTTGGTATGCTGATGCCTTAAGAGTTTCCTTCACTGGAACTAAGGGGCCAAGCCAAACCCCTGAAAAACCACCACACACCATAATTAGTTGGACCAGTGCACAAAGCAAGGTACATAAAGACATGGATGAGTGAGTTTGGGTTGGAGAAACTTGACTGGCATGCACAAGTCCTGACCTTAATCTGATAGAACACCTTTGTGATGAATTAGAGGGGAGACTGTGAGCCAGGCCTTCTCGTCCATATCAGTGCCTATCCTCACATATTTATTTTTATAAGAATAGTCAAACATTAACTTAGACACACTTCTAAACCTTGTGGACAGCCTTCCCAGAAAAGTTGAAGCTGTTATAGCTGCAAAGGGTGGCCAAACTAAATATTGAACCCTGCGGACTAAGACTGGGATGCCATTAAAGTTCATGTGCGTGTAAAGGCTGGCGTCCCAATACTTTTGGTAATATAGAGTAGTTACATTGATTCAAGATGGACTAATGTAACAATTTAAAACATTCCCATACCTTGAATTTCCCTTTAAGAAAACAGGGTTTTTGTACTCTCCAGAAAATCCTTTTCTTTGAGTTCATCAAGATACACAGGCCCCAATACCTCTGTAGTTATGATTCTCTTCTTGTTACTGCATTTCTAAAAACCGAAGCTTTATAGGAGTAGGAGGGAGTTATACTTAGGATGGCTTACAATGTTTTGCTTGCCAGTGTCAAATTCTTTCTAAAGGCAACAGTATAGCCCAATGTTATTGATTCTACTGATCCTGTGTCCCTTGATAAACTAAACTCCAATAAAATAATTTTATGGTAAGTACAAAAATCCCTTAGCTTCAATATCAAACTAGTGGTGGTATATAATGAGTTGGTCTGAGATAGGTGGAAGTGTTAGTGTTAACAGGATTGATTTGTGGACTTGTTTCTCAGGCTTATATTTTTTTAAACTAGATTAAAAATTTGTAAAAACTTTATGGATTACTGTATCAGATCTTTCTCAACCATTTTACTCTTGAGGAACCCTTGAAAACAATAAAGTCTTGTGGAACCCCTTCTCAAACCAATTCATTGGGGGCCTTTACATTGATGGTTACATTGATGGCTGGCTTCTGTCGAACAGGCCTAACTAAAAAAAGGTCTGCCAATTAGCCAATGGCTGAGATCGCTGACTGGAGAGTTTTGGCAGGGGAGCAGTCCCACCTTGTCAGATCACAATAGCCAGGGCTTTTTTTCTCTAAGAATAGGTGCAGGTACTCCCCTCTTATGAGTCACCCCTTGTCTCCACCCCCTCCTCCGAGCGCTGTCCTTTGGTTCCACCCTCTACCCACCACCCAGTACCCCCCTTTTAGAGAATACAGAACCAAGTATCATGTTGTGGTTATGGGTAATTGGTATAGAATTTGTTAATGATAACTAGAAAAGCAGTAAAATAGATCCCCTGGAATCAGCAGCAATAGACCCCCTCCCCCTCAACAATAGATCCCCCCAGCAACAATAAATCTTCCCCTGCAACAATAGAAAAAACAGTAAAATAGATCCCCTGCAATCAGCAACAATAGCCACCCAACAACAATAGCCCCCCAACAACAATAGCCCCCCAGCAACAATAAATCCTCCCCTACAACAATCCTCCCCCCAATAAATCATCCCCTGCAACAATAGACTCCCCCCCAACAACAATAGCCCACTAGCAACAAAAGTTCCCCCAAGCAACAATAAATCCTTCACTGCAACAGTAGCCTCTCCCCCCCACCCCCCCAAAACAAAATGCCCTCCAGAAACAATAGATTCACCACAGCAACAATAGATTCCCCAGCAGCCAGCATCAATAGACCATTCAGCTCACCCCACTGACCCCAGCACCCCTTTGCCATTGCATACATTCAGACTGGAGGTGCCGGAACTGCGTTCCCCCACGTTCCCGCTGAAAAAAAGCCCTGACAATAGCACATCAGGGGAGATCGCTGTACTCCTGAGCTGTCAGTTTTTTTTTTAAGTTAAGCCCTGCTGGGTTTACCAGAAAAAAAATCTAATAGTGTGTACCAGGCTTTATTTTCTCCATAGCAGATATGTACTGGGCAAAGTCTTCCTCTAGGAAAAGTTTTGAATGTAACACAGTATCTCACAAAAGTGTGTACACCTCTCACATTTTTGTAAATATTTTATTATATCTTTTCATGTGACAACACTGAAGAAATTACACTTTGCTACAATGTAAAGTAGTGAGTGTACAACTTGTATAACAGTGTAAATTTGCTGTCCCCTCAAAATAACACAATACACAGCCATTAATGTCTAATCCGCTGGCAACAAAAGTACACCCCTAAGTGAAAATGGTCAAATTGAGCCCAATTAGCCATTTTCCTCCCCGGTGTCATGTGACTCGTTAGTGTTACAAGGTCTCAGGTGTGAATGGGGAGCAGGTGTGTTCAATTTGGTGTTATCGCTCTCACTCTCTCATACTGGTCACTGGAAGTTTAACATAGAACCTCATGGCAAATAACTCTGAGGATCTGAAAAAAAGATTCGTTGCTCTACATAAAGATGCCTTAGGCTATAGGAAGATTGCGAAGACCCTGAAACTGAGCTGCAGCACGGTGGCCAAGACCATAGAGAGGTTTACCAGGACAGGTTCCATTCAGAACATGCCTTGCTATGGTTGACCAAAGGAGTTGAGTGCACGTGCTCAGTGTCATATCCAGAGGTTGTCTTTGGAAAATAGATGTATGAGTGCTGCCAGCATTGCTGCAGAGGTCGAAGGGGTGGGGGGGGGTCAGCCTGTAAGTGCTCAGACCAAACGCCGCACACTGCATCAAAATGGTCTGCATTGCTGTCGTTGCAGAAGGAAGCCACTTCTAAAGATGATGCACGAGAAAGCTCGTAAACAGTTTGCTAAGGACAAGCAGACTAAGGACATGGAATACTGGAACCATGGAATACATGTCCTGTGGTCTGATGAGACCAAGATAAACTTATTTGGTTCAGGTGGTGTCAAGCGAGTGTGGCGGCTTCCGGGTGAGGAGTACAAAGACAAGTGTGTCTTGCCTACAGTCAAGCATGGTGGTGGGAGTGTCATGGTCTGGGGCTGCATGAGTGCCGGCACTGAGGAGCTATAGTTTATTGAGGGAATCATGAATGCTAACATGTACTGTGACATACTGAAGCAGAGCATGATCCCCTCCCTTCGGAGATTGGACTGCAGGGCAGTACTTCAACATGATAACCCCAAACACACCTCTAAGGCGACCACTGCCTTGCTAAAGAAGCTGAGGGTAAAGGTGATGGACTGGCCAAGCATGTCTCCAGACCTAAACCCTACTGAGCATCTGTAGGGCATCCTCAAATGGAAGTTGGAGGAGCTTACGGTCTCTAACATCAACCAGCTCCGTGATATCATCATATCAAATAAAATATTTACAAAAATGTGAGGGGTGTACTCACTTTTGTGAGAGACTGTATATTTTTGTATATATATAGAATGTATATATATAATTATATAGTAGTGGTTCCTTCTCAAACCCCACTCTACCCTTCACTTAGCATGATTTTTGAGTAGCACGATCAAAGTGCCTCATTTCTCAAAGCACTTATTTGATCTCCCTTTAATTTATGGCATTTGGTCCAGCACTAAAAAAGATTATTGTATAGAGTTGTGGCCTTTCTTTTACATGAATAATGCATGGCTTTGTCATTATGGTATTGTATCACTGTAGTGTTTGTAATTTTAAAATTGATGCACACCCAAAACTTTTTCAGTAATTTTAACAGAGTAGGGAAGGGTGAAAACTATTGTCAGGGTTTTTTTTGCTTTGTTTCTTTGGGAAAATTTCTCTTCATGATTGCAGAGAAGCATTGCCCCCCCCCTCAAGAAGACACACAGACTGATTTAAGTTGGAATTAGGGCAAGGCCACTACTATGTCGGGTACTACTACGTCGACTACTAGGTCGGTCGTGCACCTGGTGCTAGGGGGCGAGTGCAGCCACGATTGCCGCACCCCACCCGCGATCGCTCCCCGCTGAGAGAGAAGGACGGGCAGCTGTTGTAAACACAGCAGACCGTTCTTCTCTCTGCAATGATTACAGAGCACCTGTGATCCTTCTATATAGGATCACATGTCTCTATGATCATTTTACAAGCCCCCCCCCCCCCATACAGTTAGAAACACTTCCCTAGGTTTACATTTAACCCCTTGATCACCCACTAGGTTAACCCCTTCCCTGCCAATGTCATTATTACAGTAACAGTGCAGATTTTTAACACTGATTACTGTAATAATGTCACTGGTCCCCCCAAAAATGTCAAAAATATCAGTTAAGGGTCCGATCTGTCCACCGCAATGTCGCAGTCCCGCTAAAAATCGCAGATCGCCGCTATTACTAGTAAAAGAATAAATAAATAAAAATGACATAAATCTTTCCCCTAGTTTGTAGACGTGATAACTTTTGTGCAAACCAATCAAAATACGCTTAGGGTCCTTTCACACGGCCGCTCCGTGCGTCCGGATCCGTTTGCGGATGATTTGCGGACATAATGTAAGTGAATGGCATTGCGGATGTCAGCGGAATACCATCCGCTGACATCCGATTTTCCTCCTTTCAGTTCTGTTCCGTTTTTTTTGGAATGGAACAGAACCCTATTTTTTCTTCCGTGTAAAAAACGGAAAGGAAGGAAAATCGGATGTCAGCGGTGTCATCCGCTGACATCCGCAGTGCCATATACTTACATTATGTCCGCATATCATCCGCAAACGGATGGGATGATATGCGGGCACATGGAGCGGATGACAGAAATGTCATCCGCTCCGTGGAAAAAAAAAAAAAAGTCCCGCAGCGGACCTTTCACACGGAGCGGCCGTGTGAAAGAAGCCTTATTGCGATTTTTTTTGTTTTTTTTTTTTTTTACCAAAAATATGTAGCAGAATACAAATTGGCCTAAAATTATGAAAAAATTAGATTTTAATTTTTTTTTGGGAATGTTATATAGCAGAATGTGAAAAACATCGTTTTTTTTTTCCCAGAATTGTCACTCTTTTTTGTTTATAGCGCAAAAAATAAAAATCGCACAGGTGATCAAATACCACTAAAAGAAAGCCAGAAACTCCCCCTTCTTGGCGCCGCGTGCGCGCCGCCGGAGGCTCGCTCCCGCTATATTCAGTCAGCGGGAGTTGGGCCAGGGGAGGAGCAGCGGCGATCGTCGGGGAATCGAGTGTGGAGATCCGCCTGCTTGTGTAAACACAAGCGGGCGGATCTCCTAAGTGACAGGCAGGGTCAGATTGCAGGGTTCAGCATAGCTGAACCTGCGATCTGTCCTTGTGTCACATAGTCCCCTCCCCCCACACACGTCAGTAAGCACCAGGCATACATTAACCCCTCCCTCTCCAATAAAATTAACCCCTTCCCTGCCAGTGTCATTTTTACAGTAACAGTACATATTTATAGCACTGATTACTGCAGTAATGTCACTGGTAACCCCAAAAGTGTCAAAAATGTCAGTCAAGGGTCCGATCTGTCCGCCGCAATGTCGCAGTCCCGCAAAAAAAAAAAACACAGATCGCCGCCATTACTCGTTAAAAAGAAAACACCAAAAATGACAGAAATCTTTCCCTTAGTTAGTAAACGCAATAACTTTTGCGCAAACCAATCAAAATACGCTTATTGTGATTTTTTTTTACAAAACATAGGTAGCAGAAAACAAATTGGCCAAAAATTTAAAAAAAATTTGATCTTTACATTTTTTTGGGGGGAATTTCATATAGAAAAATGTGAAAAATATTGTTATCTTTTCAAAATGTAACAATTTTTTTGGTTATAGCGCAAAAAGTAAAAATCGCACAGGTGATCAAATACCACCAAAAGAAAGCTCTGTTTGTGGGAAAAAAAAGGACGTAAATTTAGTTTGGATACGGCATCGCACGACAGCGCAATTGTCAGTTAAAGTCGCACAGTGCCGAATCGCAAAAAGTGGCCTGGACGTAAGACAGCAAAATCCTCCGGTGGTAAAGCAGTGTTAATTTTGGCAGCAAATTTCAATTTAGTTTTAGTCTTAGTCTTAGGACTAAAATGGCATTTTAGTTTTAGTCCCATTTTAGTCTTCTGCAAGTGTTTTAGTTTTAGTCGTATTTAGTCGACTAAAACTCCAGTATATTTTAGTCGACTAAATGTCCTACATTTTAGTCGACTAAAACTCATTTTAGTCATCTATAATCTAATGGGTGTAGTTCAATTGTAATTTGTAATGCATTATTTAAGCATTTCTCTACAATTTCCAAACTCATAATATACTACTGCTGGTCCTGGAGTGAAAAATCTAATATGTTATTTATGGTACTAAGCTTTGAGCATGCAAATGTTAATTTTGGCAGAAAATTTCCATTTAGTTTTAGTTAATTGTCTTTTGACTAAAATGCCATTTTAGTTTTAGTCGTATTTTAGTCTTAAGACTAAAATGCCATTTTAGTTTTAGTCGTATTTTAGTCATCTGAATTATGTTAGTCGACGAAAACGTTTTAGTCGGTTTTAGTCGACGAAATTAACACTGTGGTAAAGTGGTTAAAGGATGTGAGGGTGCAATATTGGTAGTCAAACAGTCAACACAAAATGTATAAAAATATACAATATTTTATTAATTGATCATTAAAAATTCACTGATCAAGAGATCAGGCAATGTGTACATTAATACAGACATGTTAAATACATATGGTTGATCCTCAAATTCAACAAAGTCAGTCAGGTTTGACCAGGTTGTAAAAGGACTGACGCGTTTCGCTTGAACATTTGAGTTCAGAAAATCTGCTTCCTCAGAGACCTTTTTTAAGGACCAGACGACTTAACATATAAAGAAAACACAAAACATATTTTATGATAAGAACATATTTCAATATACAGTGAACAATAACAGCTTAGTTATGTGTCCGTCATGGTTTAAACACATATATATTGTGCTCACCAATGTTACATAAATAGACTGACACACTCATGCAGGTCAAGCCGGTGATTACCCCTATGGATCACTGCAGGTGGCCACAAGCAACCAAGAGTAGAGGGATTTATTTGTGGGAAAAAAGGACATCAATTTTAATTTGGTACAGCATCGCACAACCACGCAATGTTCTGTTAGAATAACGCAGTGCCAAATCGCAAAAAGTGGCCTGGTCATTAAGGGGGCAAATCCTACCGGTCTAGAAGTGGTTAACATTTTTGTTAGTTTTTGTAATTTATGAATATCTTTATGTTTATTCATCTTCATAATTGTGTAAAAGATCTCTGCTATAACTACATACTGTAATAGCAAACACAGCTCACAGACATGCCATTTGGATTCAGGCCCCTTTACCAGCTGTTGAATGAGTTTCTTGTTGGATTAATGAGTCTCATTACATTTGCCTATTGCAGTTACAAGTATGTCCAGAGGTAAGTTTGTGCAGTGCTGAACTGAAGTAAAATAATGCAAATGCCTTGTTCTAGATTATTTCCTAATGGCCAGTTTATTATAATGCAACCATATGGATGCAGTGGTTGTACGAGTGAGCGAAGGTTATAACCCCTGTCAGATTGTCTTTCACCATCTGTGTCCCATTGCGGAAATTTCCCTTCACCTTCTGTCCCATAGCCAAACAGGAAGTAAGAGGAAATCCCTGCAAATTAAAGAAATTCCTGGAGGACCCCCAAGTCACCAGAACTAGTGTCCCCACTGGAAGATTTCCCCTCTATTTTTCTGGGGGCAACCCAAAATTTGCGATTTTCGTTTACTTTCACTTTCAATGTTAATGATAAACAGGACAAATAGAGAGGGTGAATCTCCTTAAAGTGGAGTTTCGGCCACAAAAAAATATTTTCAATGAAAATACCCCCGGGACAGTCAGGGCTAGTACATTCCACAATGGATAGCCTCTGATCTGTCCCGGTTCACACTTACCTGCAAGAAGAAATACTCACTTATAAAATTTCTTCTCCAGCGTTGCCATCTCTGATGTGGGCAGCTGAAGCCAGCGCAATCCTCTTCTGCGTCCTCTTCCGTGTCCTCTTCTCCCAGAATGCGCCTGCACCGGCCCCCGCTCGTCACTTCCCGTGCGGCGCCACATTCCTCCACAGCTTCTGGGCATGCCTAGAAGCTGTTTAGCGGGTAATGCGGCGTCGCACCCGGAAGTGACGAGTGGGGCCGGTGCCGTCGCATTGATTCCTGGGAGTGATGACGTTCAGCTCCCAGGAATCATTGCAAACCGGAAGTGACGGCACGGCCGTGGCCGCCGAGGGAGGAAGTGGAAGAAAGGCGAGTATATTTTTCTAAAATAACAAGGTAAGTAAAAAAAAAAAAAAATCGTAACTATCCATTTCCTTTTCAGGTGAGGAAAAGCAAGCGGATGGACACAAAATCGATTATGTTGATTTTGTGGCCGGAACTCCGCTTTAAGAGGGGCACAGACAGCAATAAAAATGGACAAGGGTTCTAATCCCTCTCCACTTTATCCAAAACTAAAAAAAAAAGTTTTAGTTATACTTTATCCGCTTACCGACCAGCCACCGTAGTTTTACTGCTGCAGATCAGCTCTGTCCCATGAGACGACATACCTGTACGTGGCTTCACTGGACTGCACACCTGCGCCCAATCATCACAGGGGAAGCTGATCAACGGGTCTGCCACCTGTGATCGCTTCCCATGGAGACAGAAGGGTGGTCTGCCGTTGTAAACACAGCAGACCGCTGTTCTGTCAGTTATAAACACAGGGATCCTGTGTTCCTCTTATTTAGGAACACAGGTCTTCATGCAGCAAGCCCTTCCCCCACAATTAGAAAGCACCCCCTAGGGACACATTTAACCCTTTGATCGTCCCTGGTGTTAACCCTTCCCTGACAGTGTCATTATTACAGTAACAGTGCATATTTTTAGCACTGATTACTGTAGTTTTTTTTTTTTTAGTTTTTGCTTGCATATGATTGGATGATGGAAATGAGCATAGCTTCACCACATTCACTAAGTTCTGGGGAAAATGAGTGTAAGGCCCCTTTTACACAGGCTGTTCGATCAGGTCTGCTTGTCAGTTTTTCAGGTGGATCCAATCGTGTCCGCCAAAAACAGTCGGTGGTCCTATTTTCCATCCATCTGGTGGATCGGATGGAAACGGACAGGACATCTGATTGCACCATAGAGGAGAGCGGGATTGTGTCCTGCCTATTTAGCAGGAATCAGCAGATAGATCCCCCCTCTGAGCAAGCAGATTCTGCTTAGCGGAGGCCCCTTTGTGAAAGAGGCCTTACTGTGTTTGCAAAGTGCACAGTCTTTTTGCCTTCAGTAAATGAACCCCAAAGAGTACAGGCAGGTGTTGTACTACATGAATTTGGAGACCACAGATAACAGAGAAAAAAGGAGGATTTGTGTGCAAGTGGAGGTGAAGCAGCTTTGTGCAAGCAAAATCACCCATCGCGTATGGGGGAATGAGCACTGCGGAGGGTCACGTTTGGCACCTTTATGAGCACAAGGAAGCGTGAGCATGATATATTAAAGATTGGACTTGCAGTGGAGTTTTGAATATACCTCACTTTTGAATGATCCTTTTTACAAGTGACACTGAGAGGGAGATTTACTAAAACTAGAGTGTGCAAAATCAGGTGAAGCTCTGCATATAAACCAATCAGCTTCCAGGTTTTATTGTCAAAGCTTACAGTAATTGCAAAGTCTTTTTTTTTTTTTAACCACTTCTGGACCGGAAGGATTTACCCCTTTACCCCTTAACCACTTGCCGACAGCCTACAACGACGTTTGGTCGCGCGAGTGGTGCTAGGGGGCAAGGATGCGTCGCCGCCGGCGGGCTTCTGCCCCCACTGGACACCCGCGATCGCTCCCCGCTGTTGTAAACACAGCTGACCGTTCTCTCTGAAATGATCACAGAGCGCCTGTGATCCTTCTATATAGGAACACAGGTCTCTATGATCATTTCACAAGTCCCTCCCCCATACAGTTAGTAAACACTCCCCTAGGCTCACACCTAACCCTTTGATCACCACTGTGTTAACCCCTTCCCTACCAGTGTCATTATTACAGTAACAATGCATATTTTTAGCACTGATTACTGTAGTGATGTCACTGGTCCCCCCAAAAGTGTCAAAAAGGTCAGTTAGGGGTCCGATCTGTCCTCTGCAAGGTCGCAATCCCGCTAAAAATCGCAGATCGCCGCCATTACTAGTAAAATAAATAAATAAATAAAAATGACATAAATCTTTCCCCTAGTTTGTAGACGCGAAAACTTTTACGCAAACAAATCAAAATACATCTATTGCAGTTTTCTTTTGGCAAGAATACAAATTGGCCTAAAAGGATGAAAAATGTTTTTTTACTTGCTGCTCCTGGACCCTCCCTCCCATTGAGTGCCCCCACAGCAAGCAGCTTGCTATGGGGGCAACCAAGCTGCAGCTCTGTGTGTCCATTCATACATGGAGCTGCCATTCGGCCCCGCCCCCTCTATCTCCTTATTGGCTCTCTGACTTTGATTGACAGCCGCGGGAGCCAATGGCGCCATGGCTGTATCTCAGCCAATCAGGAGGGAGAGTCCCAGGATGGCCACGGGACTTGTGGACATCACTGGACAGAGAGGGAGCACAGGTAAGTATTAGGGGTGCTGGGGGGCTGCTACACACAGAAGACTTTTTTTATCTTAATGCATAGAATGCATTAAGATAAAAAACCTTTCTGACTTTACAACTCCTTTTAATTGAACAAGCTGAAGTTAGAAGCTGATTGGTTACCATGCACAGCTGCATCAGATTTTGAGTGCTCCATAATCAACCCCTGAGTGTGAAGGAGATTTGAATAGGAAGGGTTGTCCACTGGAGAAAAAGGAGATTTGGATTGATGGGCGTGATGTTTTTTTCTGTTTGGTAAGGATTTAGACAAAAGGGAAATCACAAAGTAATTTATCACTGGTGGTTACACATGCATGATGGTATGCACGCATGTGAGTACATTAGTGGAAGTGTATTATAGTTTGGGAGATACTGCACTGTATGAGATTTTCATTTTTGGGATACACTGTAGACATTGTAAGGAGGTTTAAAGAAGACACAGAAACGTTAGAGTGAAAAAAATAGAAATAAACTTTATTAGACTCATTGACTGGTGTGCGAGTCAGAAAATCTGGTAAGAATCTGTGACTTTTTGAATTTACAACCCCAAAATATTACTTCTTGAAACAACAGCCTGTTTTCTTTTTTAAAGAAACTTTGCTACAAAGAAAATAAGTTTAATTAAATCCTACCATGTACAGCGCCCATAAATAAAAAAATACTATACTTTACTAGGGATGATGGAACGGTTCAGGTCAACCATCGGTTCGGCCCGAACATTGGGTGTTCGAGGTTCGGCCGAATTTAGAACTTTTTGCCCAAAAAGTTCGGAATTTGGCAACCAGAACCGCCCAAAATGCAATGCTTCAGGAAATGGGCTTTAAAAGCCCGTGATTGGACTAGAACCATTAGCAAAAGCCAATTGAGGGGGCAGGAGAATGCTAGGAATGTGATTGGAGTGACTAGGGGGTCCCTAGACCAATCATTAGTGAATACGCCCCCCAGTATATAAGATCGCCCCCGCCATATTCCTAGCATTGTTATACTGGACATGGAAGAGAGTGGAAGCAGTTCTGTTAATTTTACTTTAAACGTGTCATTTAGCTATTTAATAGTGTGACGAAAGGGATATCTAGTGTAGTTAGAGTGCTCCTTTACACTTAAGTTAGCTTCAAAAATTGAGTTTCTGTAGGGAAAGTGTTAAGTGTAAGGGGACCGTAGTGTAGTGTAGGGTTAACTGGCAATGACTGCTATGGCAGGGTGACAAAACCCTTCCATAGCAGGGTGACCGCTATAGAGAAATAATCATTTCTCTGAATTGCTTCGGCACACCCATATGGCTTCTCACCAGCCAAGCATTTGTTATGCTGCAGGGGCTGCCACTGCCAGTGCTTTTTTGAGGACATGTTTGATGTCAGACATGACATCTGAACATGTGTATAGGGGGTATATATACACATATATGTGTATATATCCCTAGACATATATAGGTGTGATAGTAGCAGAAATAAATGCTTGCGCTAATGAAATCATTTACAGTAATATATTTCTGCTACTATCACACCTATATATGTCTAGGGGTATATATTCAGACATATATGTGTATATATACCCCCTATACACATGTTCAGATGTTTTGCCTGCCTCAAAGGAACCCAAAAAAATGCCAAAGAAACGCTAGCGTCAAAAAAAAAAATGCCCAGGTGTGTTTTTGCTGGCATTTTTTGGGGGGTTTTTGGAGGCAGGCAAAACATCAGAACTTGTGCACAGTACCACTATACACAAGTTCAGATGTTTTTCCTGACTGCAAAGAACCCAAAAAAATGCCTTCTATTAAACCGGCAAGGTGTGAAAACCGAGAAGCCATATTGGTGACGATCTGAAAGTTTTCTAATACAAACAATCTTTTTTTTTATGGTTCTGGACATGCTACAGAGCTGAAACTTCACCATGTACACTTTTTAGACCCCACAGATACTAAATCCAAAGTAAAAATTAATTTTTCAATAATTGGCTTTTTTATCAAAAATGAAAATTTTTAAGAACTTTTTTTTGTGTGATTTTGTGTCTGGTGGGTCTAAAAGGTGTACCTGTGAAGTTTCAGCTCTGTAGCATGTCCAGAACCAGAAAAAAGATCATATAGGTGTTAAAGGAGGGTCCCACATCCCTGTTCTACTGAAAAATTATCTTTTTTTTTTTTTCATGGTTCTGGACATGCTACAGAGCTGAAACCTCACATGTACACCTTTTAGACCCCCCAGATACTAAATCCAAAGTCAAAATCTAAAAATCTCTCTTTTTTTTTCAATAATTGGCTTTTTTTTATCAAAAATTACAGTTTTTAAGAACTTTTTTTTTGTGTGATTAATAGTCCCTGGGGCATGACCCAGAACCCTAGGCACTTTTTAGGGGCATTTATTGGGTTTTAGGGCTTAAAAATTGTGTTTTTTGATTACCGAAGTTCGGGTCCCATTGATTTCAAAAGTTCGATCATCCTTATACTTTACACCTATATATAATCAAATTATCTTATACCATGTGAACATTAGATTTTATATTATAAAAAAACATCCCATTGAATATACAATGTCCATAATGAAATGTACATAATCAGCAAGTGTCCTTTATGGAAAAACGTGACCTTAAAGTGGAGTTCCACACATTTTAGTGACTTTAGATGTATGTAATCCCCTTTAAAACAACTTTTACCAATGGAAATTTTTTATTTTTTTTGTTGCTAGTAAATACCTTATTTTCTGCTTTATTTATCCTCTTCTCACTTCCGGGTCCGGTCGGCGATTACGTCATTCGGCGATTCGCAGTGTGTGCTGGGATGTATCTCAGGGCATGAAATCTCGCATTATTAAAAATTGGTGGAACTCCAATTTAATATATATTATTTAAAATATAGTTATCATAAAAGGAATTGGTGGTGACCCTGTAGATTGGATCTCTTAAAGGGAAAAAGCACATACTGACCTACTCTTATCTTGAGAGGTCAAGGGGATTTGGTAAATTTTCCCAAGTGGGGGCGGAGCATTGCGGTGATGTGAAGCACTGAAGATTGTCTTTATGCACTTTAGCACAAGGCACTTTTTTTTCATATTTGGGTCACAGTTTTATATGTAAAGGTCACATTTTCACATAAAAGACACTCTTGTTGATTATGGACATTTCATTATGGACATTGTATATTCAATAGGATGTTTTTTATAACATAAAATTTAATATGGTATAAGACAATTTGATTATATATAGGTGTAAAGTATAATAAGGTTTATGAGCACTGTACACTGTAGAATTTAATTCCTTTAACACATATTGTGTTTTTCACAGCAGCTAGATATTTTAATTTTAGTTTTATTTTCATTTTAGCGCGGCTGTATTTAAAAAAATCTATTTAACCTAAAATAAAGGTCCTATCAACATAAAATAAACATATACCCCAAAAATGGATGAAAACCTGAAAATGCTGCCCCCTAGAAAAAAATGCCAAATATCATAAAGGGAAGCATTGCAGAAAAAAACTTATAGACAGGGCAGGCAGCAAAGTGGTTGATTGATTCTGATTCAATTCTAATTGATAGATTTCTAGGCAGTTTTGATACTGGCCATAATCTTTCCCTAGGCAGTTTGTCAGGTCTCCCCACTGACACTATGGGTGCTCTGTGCTCACCCTTTATAGTGAAGGGACTGGCATATAAAACCCCCTTATTACCAGCCCTGTAAGCCCACACCCTATGTTCAAAGGTCCCCACCTTATGTCTACAAAGTATGTCTGCTGAAATCCTTTATTAGTTCACAGGGACGAAAAACAGGATGAATCCAAACCCATGGTAAACCCAAACCCAAATCTCATCCATATTTGTATGTTGTGCAGTATAGATAATTCATAACTAATTATTACTTGCAGTCCATGATTGCAGCACCATTCTTAAAGGGTAACTCCGCTTTCGTGGGGGGAAAAAAAATATCAAATAAAGAAGAAACCATATAGCATGTAAAATTACAATACAAATCATATTGTAATTGAATGTTGTAAAAAAAATTACCTTTCCATTTCAATCTTCAGCTGTTGTATTTTGCAATATGGCTACCTGGAGCTGTTCTGTACACACAATGTGTACTGACCACACCCCAGAAACATCATTTCCTGCTTGTGTGATTGGCTCACTAATTTTCCCAGAAGTCAGATTTCTGGCATCCCCTGCACCAAAAATGTCATTTTTGGTGGGATACTCCCAATGGGAACACATCTAAAAGGATGCAGGCCCAGCAGATTTCCTCATTAAAGCCCTGCAGCTGCCACAGCTGATAGATAATTATGAAACCACTCCCATTTGACCCACTCAGCACAGAAGTACAAACAGGGATTTCTTCAGAAAAACAAAAGGTAGGAATCTGCAACAAAGTTTGTTAAGATCCTTGTAATGTACATAGATCACCCAGAAGGGAGTTTTTTTCTCAACAAAAGTTGACTTCCGCTTTAAAGAAAAAATTTCATGGGGAAAATATATAGGCTTTGGCTATTTGTCTTTTTTCTGAAAATACAGTTTTTCTAGGTGATCTCTGGTCTCAGTACTGACTCCGCAGGTATGCAGCATGTAATGTCAGAAAAATCAAAAATCCTAATTGCAGACTTGTATATACTGGATGTTATGACTCAAAAAGTAAAGCCACTGGAACAGCATTGACAACCAGGCAAGAAATGTCAGTAATGTCAACCTACACACTGCTTTCTGTTCACAGGTTGCTACTACCAAGAGGGAAAATTATCTTTAGAACCACAAAATCAGTCCCCGGGATACAAAAAAAAGTTCTGCATCCTCTGCATTGCTTTAGTTAGGAAGCTTGGATCCACTTTTATGCAAAACTTTGAAAAATTAGAGTATAGGTTTGACTAAATATCAATTTCAAAAGTGTTGCATCAGTTTTATTTTAGCAAAGGTGAAGTTTTGTGTTAAATTTTTATGTCTATTAAAGAAAATCTTTAAAATGTATTTTCTAATTTCCCAACCACAGTATACCTATATTAAGTTACTTTGATGATGAACTGACAATTTGGTTGTGCGATGCCGAAAAAATTAAAGTGATTGTAAAGGGTATTTTAAAAAAAATAATAAACATGTTATACTTACCTGCTCTGTGTAATGGTTTTGCACGGAGCAGCCCCAAACCTCTTCTCATAGGGTCCCTCCACCAATGTTCCTGGCTCCTCCTTTTCTTGACCCCCAAAAAAATTGCTTCCTATGGTGGCTCAATCCCGATCCATGCTGCCTGTGTCAATAGACACAGACAGCGCGGTTCAAGCCCTGCTCCCTCATCGCAGGATTTGATTGACAGCTGCGGGAGCCAATGGCCAATCCAGTGTAAGCCCAGCCTTAAGGGTAAGTAAAATATAAATCAAATTTATAGATTGCAAGCTCTAACGAGGGCTCATTGATTCCTCCTGTATTGAATTGTATTGTAACCCTACTGTTTGCCCTAACGACGTGTAGCGCTCCGCAAACTGTTGGCGCTATATAAATCCTGTATAATATTAATAGTGATAATAACAGGGTTGGATAGAGCAGTGAATGTAAATTTACGGACAGCGACTTTTATGTTCCCTGTGACAGTTACATTTACAATTACTAGTTTACAGTAGTGCTTTCGCTGAACGAGCAATGGCACTTTTTAGCATTCAGATGCTTGCACTTTATTAGCACATTGCTTTCTCCAGCTGCATTTTTGAAAAGGAGAAAAATTACACATATGACAGCATGCGATAATGATAAACTACACTTACAATAGCAGCGACAAAACCCATTTGGCTTGGAAAACAAAAGTAACTGTATTTCAAATAGAGAAATGGTGACAATACCAAAATTCGTCTTGTTTCATATGTTGAATGAGTTCTATATATTAAACTCATTCAACCAAGAGAGTTACCATATCTGGCTGTGGAAAAAAATATTGACAGCCTGGGTTTTGTATTTTTCCTTTATGATCATTGATAAGAAATATTTGCTTTACTTATCTGTAGGAGAGCACAGTTGCTCCCACAAGCCTCTGTATTAGGAGGATGACACTGGGAACCGTATGATTATTCACCGAGCAAAGGAACTAAGGGTCTCTGTGTATTATTTATTTTTATAAGACGACCTTAAAGCAGTTCTTCACCCTGTATAAAAAAATAAAAGCCAGCAGCTACAAATACTGTAACTGCAGATTTTAATAAAAGGACACTTACCTGTCCAGGGGTCCAGTACCTCGTTTACCTGAACCATTCTTGGCCGGTCATCATGTCCCCTGCACTAGCATGTTTACTGTGGGCAGCCAGCTGTGATTCCTTGTGGCTTTACGGTCTGCTGCCCGTTACACATGTACGTGCCGAGCTGCGCGTTGTGAATGGTCCCACAGCCTTCTAGGACCTGTAACGTGCCCCAGAAGGTTGTGGGCAGGGGGGAGGAGAATGAAGATCTGACCTGAAGAGGGAGCAGGTACCTTTCACAACCAGGTACCCCCCCCCCCAGCCCCCCAGCCCCCCAAAAAAGTCCCAAAATAGAAGAGAAGGGCATAAAGTAGAATGTCCATGTTCTACTTTAGTGGTTCTCCAGCCTCAGAAATTATGACCATCGTTAATGGAGGTATCTAAAATATGAATAATGTGTGTTTCCCAGACTAGTCGGACTCAAACTTGCACTGAAATGAAAATAACACCTGTAAAATGAGAAAGTAGGACCTCGTTCACACAGGGCATACTGAAGCATGCATCTGTGGAGGACTGGGTCTAACCACATGGGGATGCATGCATGTTCCATGCAGGCACAGAAAAAAACAAAACAAAACAAAGCTTTATTACCACTTTAAAGAGTAAATACACTATTGTTGAGAAACAATCCCATCTGGGTGATCAATACACATTGCAAAGATTTTAACACATTTTTGTTACATGTTTCTGCTCTGGAGAAAAAGCTGCTTGTCTGTGGAGTGAATCTGAATGGGAGTGACTTTTTCATTATTAATCAGCTGATGCATTAGCAGTGTTCTACTGAGGAAAATGCAGGGTCTGCATCCTTTAGAAATAACCTTTTGAGAGTATATCACAATCAGTGAGCCAATCACACAAGCAGGAAATTACATTTCTGGGGGTGTTCCATATTGCATTGACTTTTACAGAACATTACAGAGCTGCAGATTGAACAGGAAAGGGCATTTTTAATGTCATTCAATTACAATATGACTTGTGTAGCAATTGTATATGCTATATTATAATTTTTTATTTGCTAATTTTTTTTCCATGAAAGTGGAATTACCCTTTGTCCCTATTTTTTTTATTAGTTGGCATTGTGACTACATTGTCTGGATCCATTATATTTAGTAGATACTGGGAGCTGTCAGTGATAGCCTTACAGCTAGACACATAGACATAACACAAGGCATCATGCTGAGGAACCGTTAAGCACAGATTACTTTTGTAACAAAAAAAAAAAAAATAAATAATAAAAAATAAATCTTTTTGCAGGTTAAAAATGCGTATTTTTTTAATTTTTTTTTTTATACTAGGAGCGTACAAAGCACTGCATTTGCGATCTGCTGATCATGGGTACAATGCTTTGTAGGCTCCTAGTAAAACAAATAATAAATACAATTTTTTAACCTGCAAAAATATGTGAATTTATTTATTTTTTTTTTTTACAAAAGTAATCTGTAAATTAAGTTTCCTCAGCACGATGCCCTGTGGATGTAGGTCTATTGCAGACATTCTGTATAAGCTGTCTGCTTGAACCTCGTAAGGGCAGGCAATTACACACTGCCAGGAGGACTCAATGAACTACCTAGAGCGCTCAACAGTGCCCTGGTAGTTAACTGAGAACTACAAGCCGACAACCGCAAAGGCTGTCGGTACTTGTAGTTTTCATATTCACAGAACCCTGAGCCCTGCCCGCGTCATCCTGCTCCTGGCTGTGTTCCATGCTGTGCTGTGCTCCACCCGCTTCAGGAAGGACTTTGGCCAGCTTTCTTCTCCACACGGGTAGTCCTGTCACATTCCACCTGGCGGTACCAGCAGCTACCGTGGCCCACTCTAACTGGCATTCCAGACCTACATTTATTGATGTGCCTGTTTTTTTTACCTATCTATTGTAAGTAGCCCTGTTGTCGGGTTTATTAAAATACACCATCTTACTGCACTTATAGGCTTTTCTGCTTTTCTTTTTGCCTGTATATTATAATGAGGTAGACTGAAAACCTCTAGGTGCAATATCTTTATTTATAAAGGTTCACTGGACTTCAGTTTATACGGTATATTGTTTGCACAAAATGGGACATTCAGGTTGCTAGAATTGTGGTTTCAACTTTGCCCTTAATTTTTCACGTTTAATAAATGCCATTTTAACTTTTACTGGCTGGTGACATATTGTCGAACAAAATATATTCATAATCTTCCTGTAATGTTGCGATCACTAAGTAGCTAAAGCAGATCGAGGTGTGATATAGTTTTTAGAGCATATCAGCATTCACACTTATGATTATTGCAGTTAATGAATTTTTGTTTCCTATTGAGCAGAGAAATTTTAGCAGAGCTTTTTCCCGACATACAATTTAACCACTCTGCAACCGCTCACAGTAATACTACTGCGGCAGAGTGGTTCGTTATCGTCCAGCCACGTAGTATTAACGTGACTGGACACTCCCCCTTCTGGGCGGCGCTTGCGCGCCGCCGGAGGCTCGCTCCCGCTGTTTTCATTCACAGCGGGAGTCGGGCCAGGGGAGGAGCAGCGGCGATCGCCGCTGCTCTTACCCGATCGTCGGGGATCTCCATAGTGACAGGGAGTGACAGATCGGACTGTTCAGCATAGCTGGACATCCGATCTGTCCATGAATCACATAGTCACCTCCCCCCCTACACGTCAGTAAGCACCAGGCATACATTAACCCCTCCCTCTCCAATAAAATTAACCCCTTCACTGCCAGTGTCATTTTTACAGTAACAGTGCATATATATAGCACTGATTACTGCAGTAATGTCACTGGTACCCCCAAAAGTGTCAAAAATGTCAGTCAGGGGTCCGGTCTGTCCGCCGCAATGTCGCAGTCCCGCAAAAAAAATCGCAGATCGCCGCCATTACGCGTTAAAAAAAAACACCAAAAATGACAGAAATCTTTCCCTTTGTTAGTAAACGCAATAACTTTTGCGCAAACCAATCAAAATACGCTTATTGCGATTTTTTTTACCAAACATATGTAGCATAAAACAAATTGGCCAAAAATTTTTAAAAAAATTGGTTTTTACATCTTTTTTGGGGGGAATTTCATATAAAAAAATGTTAAAAATATTGTTATTTTTTCAAAATAAACGCTCTTTTTTTGTTTATAGCGCAAAAAGTAAAAATCGCACAGGTGATCAAATACCACCAAAAGAAAGCTCTGTTTGTGGGAAAAAAAGGACGTAAATTTCGTTTGGGTACGGCGTCGCACGACCGCGCAATTGTCAGTTGAAGTCGCACAGCGCCGAATCGCAAAAAGTGGCCTGGACGGAAGACCGCAAAATCCTCCGGTGGTAAAGTGGTTAAGGAAACAACAAACTGAGGTCTTGTAAGATGACTTATACGCAAATGGCAAGTTCTAATGTAGTCCTCGTATGCAGTAATGTTTCTATAACTCCTGATTCTTTCTTCTGATTGTTTGCCCTCTTCTCAGCTGTTGACAGCTTTGTATGAAATGCTCAGTTTCTTGGCAATCTAGTGCTTAGAATAATCTTCATTTTAAAAAATAAATAAAAATAGAGTTTTTTTTTTTTGGAGAACATTGTTTTATTGTGTCCATTTTCTAACCAGAAAAGGACGCCCAATGGAGGTCAATTTACTGTGCCAATATAATTACAACTGCAATTTAAATTAGTCCACACTAACCTCTGAAATTACACTGTAAAGCAACTCATAGAAACAATACAATTGGTCAAGTTGAGTCTCAGCACTCTGCTCTCTTCTGTCCTCCTGCTCTGTGTGTTACATGCCAGGTTATTAGACTGACAGGCTGTCAAACTCCTTAATGGCGGGAGGTACTAACATAATGTAAAAGTGAGAAGCTTGGTTTGGAAAATTTGAAGAACTACTCCTTGGCTTAAATGACGGAGCTCGATGAGAGCTTTTTGTAATGCCTATTTCCACTACTTCCCATGACAGCATACCTGAGAGTCTGGCCACCTGTGAGGGACACGAAACATAGAAAGTTAGTAAAATAGGGCTAGACCAACCCTATCTCTAGTGATTTCTTGTTCCTTGTTAGGGCAGGATCAGGGAGTACTGCCATGGGAGAGTAGGCAAGGTATTATACTTCCCTAAATAATATCATACTTTAAGGATAAATATTAAATAAAGAATGCAGACACCAAAAATGTGGAATAATCTGGCCGCGGCCGTTTATTACTGGTTTAAAACATATTAAATATTCAATAAATATCAATAAATATCAACTTAAAACCAGCCCAGACACTACGGCTCAGGCTTTATCAAATAAATAAGATTCAATAAAATTTATTAAAACATCCAGTAATAAAACACTTGTCCCCCTTTGTAAACAAAGGTGACCCACCACATAATAAATGCCGCGACAACAGGGGAGGGGAGGTTGGGGAACCTCTTCTGCTGCTGCTCCTGAGGTGAAGAGCCCCTTTACAGCATAGCTCACCTATTTATATTCTAACTTCCCACCTAAATTCTCCTCAGAGCTCCCCACGCCACTGCAGGTGCATCCCAGTCACCTGTAGCTACACGTGACTCTTTACCTCAGGTACTTCATCCCGCCTTTTTTCCCTGAGAAAAAAACCCGGGAAGACCTAATGACCTGAAACTGACCTCTCTCAATTCTAACATTCCCTGCCACTTCTCCCATGTGGAAAAGGGGGCATATAAAATGCCTACCGTTTTCCTTTCATGGGACCTCGGGTAGGGAACCCGGTGGGCTTTCTTTGTGGCGGCCATGAGCTGCTCCTTTTTTTTCCACCAAGCCAGTGTAAGTCACAGAGGAGTAGGCCTGGTCAGGTTACATCCTGTGGGTGATTCAGAGTCTAGGGGTTCACAGAGTAGAGGACACACCTGCCAGCTCCTTGGCATTCGTTTCTACATCTACAATTGGTAGGCAGCCCCCAGTCTTTCCAGCATGTTCTAGCAAGAAGTTATTCAATGTTTGGCTCCTCTCTCTCTGGGCCAGCATGGTGGTTGTAAGCCCTCATTGTAGCACCAGTGTGCAGTGGGGGAGTTGCATGTGGTAAAATTGCCGTCTTCCAGTTTTGAAATCACTGTGGAATGTAGGGCACGTCAGTTATGATGTCAGTTCTAGTCTTGCGGTTATGCTGGGATTTTAAATTCTCAGTATCCCCTGCTCACCTTTTTGTTAGGTTTGCTTCTTTTTGTCATGTCTTTTCTTATCAGGGAGTCTTTTGAACCCCTTCTATGTTTTTTAGACAAGGGAAGCTGATGGAGAGGACAGGAAGCAGCTCAGAGGAACCAGAGTCTGGTGCGGTCCCATATCTTTTAAATGAAGTAGGACCAGTCCAGTCCAGTGTGCTGCATGATGTCAGAGAACGCTGGCACTGCTGACTGTCATGAGACCGAGGATGCTAAGCAGGCTTTCAGCCTGGTATGATAGTCTCTGCCACTTTCCACTTGTGGTTCCAGGGAAGGCCAGGTATAGGTGGGGACTGCATCCATTTGTTTGTACTGTTGGAATACTGGTGAGGGGTTACACTGGACAACTTTGCTGCCATTGTGCTATATGCTGGGTGTCCGGTGTGACCCTGTGCCTTTAGGAAGAGGTGGGCTCCCTCAAGGCTCACCTTGCCCTCTGCCTAACCATTATTAATGCATGTGCTTCTACTATGGAGGCTCTCAAAAATGTATAGAGTTAGTACTGCAGATAACACTGGGGTGCGGTGAAGTGGCTCTGCAGCTTACGCATATATTTGCAAATATGTGCAAACTAAACCCTTGTTTTTTAACGCATACTGTTAGACAGGATTATGTGGTTGGTTGCAGGCTGGTCGGTAAGTTGAACTGGGAATTTTCTTTGTTTTTTTTTTGATGTGTCACCCTTCCATGTGCTCCTTGCTGTGAAGGCCAGTTATAGGTGGGGGCAGTGGCCATTTGTTTGTACTGCTGGAATACTGGTGAGGGGATACACTGGACACCTTTACTACCATTGTGCTATATGCTGGGTGTCCAGTGCACTCCTGTGCCTTTAAGGAGGGGCGGGCTCCCTCCAGACCCACCTGCCCTCTGCCTATACATTATAATGCATGTGCTTCTACTATGGAGGCTCTCAAAATTTAGAGTTAGGACTGCAGATAATACTGGGGTGCTGTAAAGTGGCTCTGCAGCTTATGCACATATTTACAAATGTGTGCAAACTACACCCCTGTTTTTTCATGTATACTGTTAAGATAATTTGCAAAGGCCAGTTATGGGGGGGGGGGGGGGAGATTGGCCAGTTGTTTGTATTCCAGGGAATTTTGTATCTTTGCTTAAAGCGGAGTTTCGGCCTCAAAATCGAAAAAATCGATTTTGGGCCAATCCGCTTGCTGAGGGCAACCTGAAAGAGAAATGGATAGTGCCGATTTTTTTTTTTTTTTTGGTCACTTACCTTATTATAGAAGAAAATATACTCACCTTCCTTCCACTTCCTCCCTCTGCAGCCGTTTGCGATGATTCCTGGGAGCTAAACGTCATCGCTCCCAGGAATCAACGCACCTGCACCGGCCCCGCTCGTCACTTCCGGTGCAGGCGCGGCATTCACTGCTAAACAGCTTCTAGGCATGCCCAGAAGCTGTGCATCGGAAGTGACGAGCGGGGCCGGTGCAGTGCATTGTGGGACTCCAACGTCACGGAAGAGGACACGAAGAGGGACGCTGCGGGTTCAGCTGCCCACACCTGAGATGGCAGCGCTGGAGAAGAAATTTCCAAGGTAAGTATTTCTTGTTACAGGTAAGTGCGACCCGGGACAGTTCAGAGGCTATCCATTATGGAATGTAAAAATTTCCAGTGAGCGGCTGTTGTGTGGATGAAAATGCCTTGTTGATGTCAGCGGACAGAGGAGAATGAGTAGACTGTTTCAAGATGATAGAAAGGCAACAATAACTCAAAAAAAAACACTTGTTATAACCAAGGTATGGAGAATACCATCTCTGAATGCACAAAACAACGAAACCTTGAAGCAGATGGGCTACAGCAGCAGATGACAACACCAGGTGCCACTCCCGTCAGCTAAGAACAAGAAACTGAGGCTACAACTCGCACAGGCTCACCAAAATTGGACAATAGAAGATTGGAAAATGTTGCCTGGTCTAAGGAGTCTCAATTTCAGCTGCGACATTCAGTTCGTAAGGTCAGAATTTGGCCTAAACAACATGAAAGCATAGATCCATCCTGCCTTGTAGGTTCAGGCTGGTGGTGGTGGTGTAATGGTGTGGGGATATTTTCTTGGCACACTTTGGGCCCCTTAGTACCAATTGAGCATCGTTTAAACGCCATGGCCTATCTGAGTATAATTACTGACCATGTCCATCCCTTTAGGACTACAGTGTACCAATCTTCCAGCAGGATAATGCACCTTGTCACAAAGCTCAAATCATCTCACCACTGGTTTCTTGAACATGACAATGAGGTCACTGTCCTCCAATGGCCTCCACAGTCACCACATCTCAATCCAATAGAGCACCTTTGGCATGTGGTGGAATGGAGATTCACATCATGGATGTGCAGCCGACAAATCTGCAGCAACTACGTGATGCTATCAATGTCAATATGGACCAAAATCTCTGAGGAATGTTTCCAACACCTTGTTGAATCTATGCCATGAAGAATGAAGGCAGTTCTGAAGGCAAAAAATGGTTCAACTCGGTACTAGCAAGGTCTACCTATTAAAGTGGCTAGGGAGTGTATATTCTGTGGATACTGAGTTTGTTTCACCAGTTTTTTTCATTGAGTGTGCTAATAAAGCTGGTGTATCCTCTGGTTCAACCGTTTCACGAATTTATTTTTCTTGGTACAATTAATAAATGAAATGGCATCAAAGCAATAATATCCTCTATTTTTTCTGAATTATGCAGCAGTATTTCACAGCATTACTAAATAAATAAAAGCCGAGTAAAGTGTTTGTTAATAATAACAACATACTTTTTCCCCAGCATAAGGGTATATCCTATTGATAAGCTCTACTACCCTGGCATCACCTGGAATGCCTGTCTGTTCTCATTTCCACAGTCTTTTATTTCATGTCCAAGTGACCAGATGGCTGCTGGACGTTAGAGACACCGGAGACTGTTTTCAGCACACTGCTTCTTTTATGTTTTCTGGACTAAAACTTTGGACAGTTCAGCCAATGTGACACAGGAATAGATTTTGAATAGACATGCATATTGGTATTAGAATACCCCAAACAAGCATTGGATGCATCTTCTGTCCTTTCAGGACCCAGCTACACATGTGATTTTTAAAAGCGAGATGTGGAAATGTAAAATTTAACTTAGGGAAACAGCTAATTATCCATACAGTATTTTAGCTGACCATACACAGATTTTCGAACGAACCATCATATAAACATTCATAAAAAAATTCATATGTTTGATGGTTCAATTAATGTTTTTCGAAAATACTTCAAAATTTGGTTTGCTTTTATTTTGGAGTGAATGTCATTTCCCAAATGAAAACCACCCACACTGTTAGAATTTTGTTCATTCAAGAAAAAATGTTTTCCCTGTTCCTTTAAATTTTCTCATCACTATGGTTGAAAATGAACATTGCTTTGACCCTACTAACAATTAGAAAATTGAATAAACATCCTTAACTACTCCCCGCCTGCCCACCGTCAAATGACGGCGGAGCGGTGCAGCTCTCAATCTGGGGGGACGTCATATGACAGCGCCCCAGAATGGGAGGACACCGCGCGACCCCGATCTTGGTAAAGAGCCAAAGATGTGGCTCTTTACCCACGTGATCGGCTGTGTCCAAGGAAGTGCAGTTTATCGGCGCTCCTCCCCCCCCCCCCCCCCATTGTCAGAGTACATGACGAGGAGAGCTGATCAGCGGCTCCTCCTCAAAGGGGAGTCCAGAACATGTAATCAGGGCACTAATCACCAGTGCCCTGATTACAGTAAAGAAAAAACAGTACCCATCAGTGACCCCAATCAGTGCCCACCAGTGACCTCAATCAGTGCCCATTAGTGATGCCAGTCAGTGCCTGCTCATCTGTGTTGCCCATAAGCAGGTTGGCCCAAGAGGTTGTGCTGCCTGGGTCCAAGAATTAAATGCTGCCCCCCCCAAAAAAATAAAAATAAATAACACCCACCAAAAGGCCCCCACATTAATTATTTTATATTATGATAAATAAAACTACAATTAAATTCAGGAAGTCAGATTTACATGCAACAGCACCTTGTATATATGCAAACTTATTGCGATTTTTTTTTACCAAAAATATGTAGCAGAAAACAAATTGGCCAAAAATGTTAAAAATTTTTGATTTGAATGAAGACATTGTTTTGCCTTCCCTGTGTACCAGGTCAAAACATCCAAAGGAAATTACTTTGCATGCCTTGCATGTGGTCTGGGCGATTAGGGTGTACCTGGCAGCTACGGAGTCTTTAAGGAACTCAGACTCACTATTTGTGCTTACAGATGGGCCTCGGAAAGGGTTGTCCGCTTCCTCTGCGACCATTTCCAGATGGATCAGACAGATGATGATTCAGGCCTGTTCCTCCTTTCCCTGTCAAGGCGTACTCTACTCGGGCGCTCAGTGCCTCCTGAGCCTTCCGTCATCAGGTGTCAGTGACGTAAGTTTGCAAGGTGGCCACCTGGTCATCGGTGCACACTTTCATAAAGTTCTTTAAAGTGGATGTGTTGGCATCCGTAGATGCTTCCTTTGGCCGCAAGATTTTGCAGGTTGCTGTTTAGAGGACCTGGTCCACTTTGAGAGTGTATTGTTTTTTTCAGATGGGCTCAAGTTGTTTTGGTTGAGCTCCTGTTTACCTGGTTGGCTATAGTTTAGCCTTGATAATTTATTTTTTCCCTGTTCCCACCCCTCATGTTTAACACTGCTTTGGGATGTCCCAATGGTTAAGAAGATCAGGAGCTGTGTCTGTCAATGAAGGAATAAGAAAAAATTAGATTTTTGACTTACCGTAAAATCCATTTCTCTGATGTTCATTGACGAACACGGCACCCACCCCTCTGTGAAGTTGTAATTCTTCTGACACTGCTTGTAACAAAACTGAGTACCTATAGCAGAGAGAGGGAGTATACCCCCTGTGACTGCACATAGGCGTAGCCAGACTTCTTTTCTGCCTAGTGTCCTACTCCTGTTGGGGGCAGTATAACCCAGTGGTTAAGAAGATCAGGAGCTGTGTCTGTCAATGAACATCAGAGAAATGGATTTTACGGTAGGTCAAAAATGCCATTATTTAAAGGTTAGCAATGGGGCCTCCAAACAAAGCCTTCGTAGGAAGCAACCAGTGCCAGGTGAAGGTCCTCTGGCATCTAATGGGAAATTCAACTCCCCCCCATTACCCCATGAGTTGACAAATTAAGCTTGCACATCCACATGTACAGTGTTCAGTCTAGTCCAGGGTATAGAAGTAATAGAAGTTATCCAATTATCATAGGGTTACCACCACAGTTTTGTCAAGGGACAACTGAATAGGATGGGGAAGGAGTTGTGTGATTAAACCATAATTAATATTGCAAAATAGATTTTGGCATATCCGAAATTCATTCAGCCCTATATTCTGCCTTGTTTGCCTTAACAAACAATCTACCCCATCTGCAGTGGTTGCCTAAGTGCAGCTAATACATTGTCTGGCTTTTTGGTGTGTTAATGGAGTCCATAGTAAGTGTAATACACTTACTGAACTACATATATAGTGACAACATAATATTCTTTTTAATTGTGTTTACTTTGGAAGTTTGCGGTCAATAAAAATAAGGAATAATAGTATTAAAACATGATGTGGCAAGTATTAATACTGGCTTAACAAACAGTAATAGAAAAACTGGACAAATTTTGCTGATGCCTTCCTTTCTATGTGACAAGAGTAATGAAAGAAACAGAATAGAAAAAAAAGGTAGTAAAGACCTTTACGCAGAACACGCTTTCTTAAATCTGCCCACAATTTCTTAGCGTGCCAGTTGCAATGACCTTTTGCAGCTCCACTTGCTGAGCTGAGAAAATGACTTTGAAAAACCTCAGGCATGTACTTTAAGCAGTGACATTAGCACATAATTAGCAGCCCAGTGTCCATGGAGAAAATCACAGAATCACCTAAGGCCACTGCCTCAGAGAAGGATAAGAAAAGTCAAGTTGGGCCCAATACCTAGACTAGGGTTGTAAGAGGAAGTTACCCAATTTAGTATCTGTAACACTGCTTGTAGTAGAGTGAGACCTGTGCAGAAGAACATATGAACACCATAACCTAGACCAGCCTTTCTCAACCGGGCTGCCGCGGCATCCTTGTTGCATGTGAAAATAGAAAGGGTGAATCTCTCTAACGGAGGCACATATAGAAATAAAAGCTAATAGGAGTTCTAATCCCTCTCCACACCTATCCACAACTTAAAAAAAGTATTGCCTTTAGTTATACTTTAAGAATTAATGACACCTCTAAGCATCTTCTAAAGAGCAGTGCGTTTGCGTGTTCCCCAACAGGCAGTAATGTGAACCACACCTTAGACTGGGATGCCTCAAGTCTGAAAATACTTTTCAAGGGTGCCCTGACTGGAAAAAAGTTGAGAAGCAATGGCCAATAATCTATGATGTGTAAAAGCCATGCTATGATGGGCAAAATGTGCTTACACAACATCTTTAGTGACTCCACAAAATACAGTATACAGGCACAATGCATGGTTTTCACACAGTGGTTTAGTGGTTAGCTTAGCATTTCTGCCTGGTAGCACTAGGGTCATTGAATTGTGTAGGTTTTCTTCCAGGTACTCTTCCAGGTACTCTACAGTCCAAATACATGGTAGTAGTTAATTGGCTCCTCTCTAAATTGGCCCCTGTATGTATAGATATGAGTGTGAGTTAGGGACCTTGGATTGTAAGCTCCTTTAGGGCAGGTGCAAAGAGTAAATTAACAGTGCTTTATATGGTAAATACCTTTATACATTTTCTATCCTGGCTGGCCACTATTTCCTCTAATAAGCTTTTGCAGGTGCTACACAGGTTTAGATTGTCAGATGACTTGGCACCTAATGTGTAGGTACCTTTTAGAGGCATAGTAATATGCAAATTGATTTTACAAATTTATGTTTTAAAAAAAATGTTTGTCATAAATACACTTATACACTTTTTTTTTTTTTCCAACAAGTTACACTTATACACTTTTTATATATATCCGATATCTCTATTGTCTGTTTTCAGTTGTTTATTTTAGTTTGTCTCATCTCACCCTAGTTCCCATACTCCGTTTAATATTTCCTATTTGGGATGTTGGTGCTTCAAATCTTTGTAACTGGTTCTACCCACTAAATATATTTTGCATACCTTTTAGAGGAATTTCAATTGTTCTCCCCTAATTAAAGGCATGTGTCGATGAACTTGTGTCATCAGTGGGGTCTAAGAATTTATTGGCAGGTGCATTTTACCTGCAATTAACCTCCTCCTGACTTGCCATAGATGGTATCAGGACAATATCCCCCCAGACAATATCCCCCTGGGCAATATCCCCCGGGACAATATCCTCCCGGAAAACATCCCCCTGGACATAACCCCCCGGGACAACATCCCCCCGGATAATATCCCCCCGGGACAACATCCCCCGGGCAATATCCCCCAGGACAATATCCCCCCGGAAAACATACCCCTGGACATAGGGTTAGGGTTAGAGGGTTAGGGTTAGAGGGTTAGGGTTAGAGGGGGGATATTGTCCAGGGAGGTTATTTTCTGGGGGGATGTTGTCCAGGGGGGATATTGTCCTAGAATCCCATAGACTCCTATGGGGATGCAAAGCCCTCTTGAGAGAACAAAGCTCATCAGCACAGGCCCTAATTTACAAAAGTTACTTTTTTCAGATGTCTGCAGTCTGTGGGTTGGGATCTACAGCTGCAGTGGCAGAACATTTTTTGGAGTGACCCAGACTGCAAGAAAATGGGGTTGATTTACCAAAACTGGAGAGTGCAAAATCTGGTGCAGCTCTACATGGTAGCCAATCTGCTTCTAACTTTGGCTTGTTCCATTAGGCTTTGACCAAAAAAAAAAAAAAAAACTGTAATCTGAGATTTTGCATACTCCAATTTTATTCAACCCCATTTTATTGAAAACTGAACTGAAGCTTTTGGTTTTGCAAAACAAAAAACCAGTACCACCAATTCCACTTAAAAAAAAAACTAATTGAAAGAATGGAGGCATGCCCACAGTATCCTATCCTGTTATGCTTTATTTCTTCAATTTGAGATATTAGGGACAATATAATTAAGCACATAAATAAAAAGCTTGTGAACATGATTGCTTGTGTAGTTTTACGCAGATGGTGGAATGTCAGAAATTGACATCATAAGGTGTCATAATAAATGTGGTCTAGTGACATGACACTGGGGGTCCAAGGGGAACTACAATGCATCTGAGCACCACAAACTAAAAATGCAATTTAATTAATTTTTATTAAACTTACAGTATTGCCGTCTTAAAGTGATTAATTTTTTTTTTTTTAATATTCAAAGCAAACTTAACCATCCATCCTTGTCTCAATGCTTCATTTTGCTAAGAAAGCACTCAGAAATCACCAAAAAAAAAAAAAAAACATCCCCTAGCATTTATGGGCGTGGTCATCTTGAGTAAGGGCAGATGATTCATGTGGCAATTACTTCCTGGAACCCATCTGCCCTTAGGTCAGGCATGCATGGATGCAGGGTGTGCTTAGCTGAGAAAGCCCCTCCTGAAGACTCCTGGGATGTATGAAATAATTTGCCTAGGCCTGGAAACCAGGAAGTAACTGAATGTTAAAACAAGTAAATATGCAATACTTACCTATCTACTTACTAGTACTAGTAGAAAAGTGGTTACAAATAGTCAGTGTTGATTGAGAGAGTAAAATTCCGCTTAAGACAATAATAGTCGACCTTCATTTTCCTAGTCTGCTAGAATTTCACTTCAGTTCAAGTTTATTTTTGTTCACGTTATTTAACCGATTGCCGACCGCCGCACGACTATTTACTGCGGCGGTCAGCCCCTCATAGGCAAAGCGACATAGGAGTACATCGCTAGCCTGTGATGCTCTAGGGAGGCTCCCGCGCGGACACGGACCCCCCCTCGCGATCGTCCGTTACACCGGAAGAAAGGCAGGCGGCTAATGTAAACAAAGCCGCCTGTTATTCTTCCCTGTGTAAGATGGAGATCACATGGTTCTACTATGTAGGACCGTTGATCTCTGTTCTTACACTAGTAGCCACAGCCAATCACAGTTAGAAACACGCCCCTAGGGACACACTTAACCCCTCCCTCTCCAATAAAGTTAACTCCTTCACTGCCAGTGTCATTTTTACAGTAACAGTGCATATGTATAGCACTGATTACTGCAGTAATGTCACTGGTAACTCCAAAACTGTCCAAAATGTCAGTCAAGGGTCCGATCTATCCGCCGCAATGTAGCAGTCACGCAAAACAAAATCGCAGATTGCCGCCATTACTCGTTAAAAAAAAAAAACAACAAAAATGACAAAAATCTCTCCCTTAGTTAGTAAAGGCAATAACTTTTGCGCAAACCAATCAAAATACGCTTTTTGCGATTTTTTTTTACCAAACATAGGTAGCATAAAACAAATTGGCCTAAAATGTTAAAAAATTTAGATTTTTTACATTTTTTTGGGGGAATTTCATATAAAAAAATGTGAAAAATATTGTTATTTTTGCAAAATTGACGCTCTTTTTTTGTTTATAGCGCATGATCAAAAAATCGCACAGGTGATCAAATACCACCAAAAGAAAGCTCTGTTTGTGGGAAAAAAAGGACGTCAAATTCGTTTAGGTAAAGCGTCGCACGACCGCGCAATTGTCCGTTAAAATCACACAGTGCCGAATCGCAAAATAGGCCCTTGTCAGGAAGGGGGTAAAATCTTCCGGGGCTTAAGTGGTTAAAACACAGCAATTTCAAGGTCTACAAAGTTAATTTTTGGCAGCAGCTCGTGAAAGAAAAAAAAAAAAAAAACCTAGAATAAAATAATTTCAGTGGGAGAAAAAAATGGTATAAGGCATTATGGCAATGCTGTGAGCTGTCCATTGTGCTGATCCTGAGTGAAAACACAGGTTCAGCACTTAGATTATTCTTTTCCGTTGCCATTCTTGGCCTCTCATTCTGCAAATGTTAGTTGCCTGCTTGTCATGCTGATCTTCTTATTTCAGTAGTTTTGTTTTATCAATCAAGAATAGGTATGCAGATAAGGATTTCTAACTTTATTTTAGATTTTACTGAACTGCATACTTTTTCTGAAGCAGTAACTCAAAAAAAGTTTTCAAGTCAGTGAGGTCAGCACAATGGCCAAGAAACTATCATTGTTAAAAGAAGTAATTGCAGTACCTATATTTCTCTCTAACAAGATTTATTAAAAAAGAAATACATTTTATTCCCTTTTCCAGACACTGCCAGCCTATCACAGCAGACATGCGGGGTCACTACTAATATCATTCTACATGCTCTTCAGCATTAGGTGGTGCTCTAAGAGGGCCCCCCTTCCCTCAAAAAAAAAAACATAAATCACCAATCCACACTAATTAATTATATAGGTCGATAGGCGTATGGCTCAGTAGTATTTCTGGTGTTCAGGAGAGGATGTTGGCATAGGGTGGTTTATATGTATTTTACCAGCCATCACATAGAGCACACATGTCAAACACAAGGCCCGTGGGCCAAATCTGGCCCTCCAGGCCTTATCAAGTGGCCCTCGCACCCAGTTCTGCAGCCGGGTCATGGTGAAACTCAATTTTACCACCTCCAGCTCTGGCCCTTCGCTCCCTGCTGTCATTTGCAAACACAGCAGCTCCCAGAAGTAACAGATCCCTGCACACACTAATAGCAGGGACAGATCTCCAGAAGCCCCATAGTCATGCATGGGTCACGTTCAACGGTGGTAATGCCCACTGAATGCAACATAGTGTTTAATTTTTTTCACCATGTGTTCATGTTCTAGAGCACACATGTCAAACACAAGGCCCATGGGCCGGATCTGGCCCTCCAGGCCTTATCAAGTGGCCCTCGCACCCAGTTCTGCAGCCGGGTCATGGTGAAACTCAATTCTACCACCTCTGGCTCTGGCCCTCTGCTCCCTGCTGTCACTTGCAAACACAGTAGATCCCAGAAGTAACAGATCCCTGCACACACTAATAGCAGGGACAGATCTCCAGAAGCTGAGAGAGAGAACGACCTATTTGAAAGGCGAGGCAGAGCCGCCTACACAGGTATGTACTAGAGCCAGGCCAGGTAGGAGAGAGAGATGCAAGAAAGCTTTGGGGGGGGGGGTTCGGTTGCACACTGCATAGTGAACCCTTAAACCCTACCCTCTCTACCTAATGCACTCCTGAACTCTGTACTCTGTATGTAGCGCACCCTAGATACAACTGGCCCCTTTGAGGGCAATCATACTGCTTATGCGGCCCTTTGATGAAATTGAGTTTGACACCCCTGACATAGAGTGTGAATCTGTTACTACAGGATCAGTGTGTTAGAATGCAAACTTTAGCATAGAATATTCTCAAACTGTGTTGATTATGCACAATTAAATGTTTAGAACTATTGTAAAAGTCTTTTTTTTTTTTTCAAAATGAGCAATGAATCAATGCATATTAGCAAACATGATTCATCAACTTTCTTTCAATCATTTTTTTTTTTTTTTAAAAGCAGGAATACATAAATTCTGGAAATAAAAAGTAAACCATTTCTTCTTGTTAATAAAATAATAAGTCCCATCTATACAGTGTAATTGCATCACTGACATAAACATCTTTATCAAACAGGATACAATAAGGGCTAATAACTCTAAATACAAATGGTTTACATAGTGGAGGTGTGCTAATACCATTTATACCATTCACAGATACGTCTAGGTTGTCCTGTCTATGCTGAAGGTTAAGTGTTTAATATGTAGTATGGAGAAAATGTTTTTGTTGTGTTCCCCATTATACCTCATGGCTAATTTTATTACCTCCCAGGATGCAGACATTTATCCTTTGATTATCCGGTATCCCTTTTTTTATTGTTATCGCACTAAAAACGTCATCAATGCTTTAAGAACTTCAGATTATTATTATTTTTTTTTTTTTTTTTCCCACAATAAAAGTTTATTGAAAGATGTAGCAGTACAATAAAGAAACTTGTATAAACATTAATAAGGAAAAGCATGAAGAAATCATAAACAAGGACAACTTCACAAGTATTTCAGGTAAACGTTCTATATGAACACCACTAAAGAATGAAAGTACAAAGAAGTTTTATTTATTATTTTTATTATTTGATTATTATTATTATTTGATTATTTATTATTTGCTTTTATTATTATGATTTATTATGATTTATTATTATTATTATTATTATTATACAGGATTTGTATAGAGCCAACAGTTTGCGCAGTGCTTTACAATGTGAATTGTTCAAATCTCATATTTACAGGTACATACTAGGCGTGTGCAGGGGGTGTGCCTGGGCACACTCTAATCACCTTAAGTAGCACCGATTCCTCCTGCTGCCTGCCCCCACCCCCACCCCCCTGCAACGTTGCTGGTTTTTCTCCTCTCTTCTCCCGCTGGCTGCTGCAGGGGATGTGTCAGGATAGAGAGCGGGGAAGAGGCTGGTAAATATGTTATTTACCAGCCCCTTCATTATCTCAATTAACACAGTGAGTGATCGGTACTGATCGTTCCTTTGTCCATTCAAGACTGAAGCATAGTAAACTGTATTTGTGAAGGAACAGGAAGCTGCTTAGCACAGAGCACTCCCCATTCATTCACTGTCCAGTGCAGCTGAGACGGCAGAGAAAGGGACTGTCCTCAGTCTGAAAAGTGATCTGTTTAGACCAGGGATCTTCAAACTATGACCCACCAGTTGTTGATGAACTACAATTGCCATCATGCCTAGTCATGTCTGTGAATGTCAGAGTTTTACAATGCCTCATGTGATGTGTAATTCCGCAACTGCTGGAGGGCCGTAGTTTGAGGATCCCTGGTTTAGACCCTTGATATTTCACCAAAGTACCCAAACAGGGCTCCTAGAAAAAAACTGTAATAAAATATATCATAAAATGTAAAAAAATTATCATAAAAATAAAAAACTACTGACACTGTCCACTGCCCTATTGATACCATCTACTGTTCATCTGACATTGTCCTTGTTTTAATACATTTTAAAATGTTTGTTTACCTTTATTTATAATAGGGTGTGTCTGTGTGTTTATGTGAACTTCGGGGTGCACACCGTAATGCAGTAGGTTGCTCGAACCTACGAGGTACATCTTTATCTGTAAACATGAATATTCAGCCTAATACATCAACCAAAATGTATTTTTTGTTTCCTAGTTATGTACTTGGGAAGAACAATAGATGCACTGAAGCAAAACATTTACAGACTGTGAACAGCACAGTTTAGCGCATCACTTGTTTTGTCTTCCTCTCTTCCAGTGGGATGCCGTGAAGCTAGATATTTTAATACAGGCCATAGACAGTGAAAAAATCTTTCCTACAACCACGCAACCACAGACAGTACTGACAGAGGAATCCTTCCTGGAACGACGTTGTCTTCTCCTGGCAGGGGAAGCCGTCCCTACCGGGAGAAGACAGTGATTATTGGTAGCGGTTAGTGACTATAGCAGCCACTAGTGACAATTGCATGTGAAATCCAGCAGGCTGGTTGTACCCAAGTTGATGGATCAATCAACTTGGTACATTCAGCCTGCCCATACACCGTTCCACACAGTTCCAATCTATGGATGGCCTATGGATGGCCGAAGTCATATGTAATAAGTGTAGTGTGAGATAGCTTGAAAAACAAGAAACAAAGCGGATGCAAACACGTAGCACATTATCCCCAACACATATATATTCTCACAAGTCTATTAAAATAAATGGCATAATAATAAGCACAGTTCCAGAGATCCGCTCTCCAAATGCCATAAATATGCAGATAAAGAAAGAGGAGATAGCTGGGCTTGATAAGCAAGAAAAAGGTTGCCCATACAAAGGTAATATCAGACCAAAAAATGCAATAAAAAGGTACAGTGCCAAACACTTCTAAACAAATAAATGGATCAGAAGAAAGACTGAACAAAGTCCATAAAAGGCCGTGAGGCCAGGTGCTAGGGTTCAGGAATGAATGTAGGAAGATTCCAACATCATAGGGTTAAACCACAGTCTTGAAAACCACCACATGCTCATGTATAGTGATTCCCTTACTGGAATGTTAGACCCCCTGTTAAGGGAGGTCAAACGGGCATGAAACATGGAAATGGCCAATAGGGTAGGGTCCACTCAGGAATCTGGCACCAGGTCCACCACGGTACTTCATCAACAGTAACGTATCCTCATACATTCATACTTCATGAGTGATGGATAATGATGTCCCTCCAAAAACAAATGGGGCTCAAATAGTGAAGTATGTACGTTTATTTAGAATAAAAATCAGATAAAAAACTCACATGGCGTTGCATGAGACAAGGCATGTAATCACAATGGCCTCGGCTGGAGGCATGTCTGCATGTGGGCTTTAATAAATATGCAGATGACAATAGCAGCTTACACCTTTCAGGGAACTGGCCCCCCTTCTTCAGAGCAGTGGCTCCTTTTCCTTCTCCCGTTTCTTGTAGTCCAGGTTGCACAGTGGCAGGGCCGAGAAAAGGACTGGGCTGGAGGGGAGGCTGCCCTGGGCGCTATGGTGTCATGTGAGGTGTGGGGGCTCCACAAGGAGATGGGGAGGAGGGGATTTGTGTTGGAAGAGGGAATTTGGGGTTCAGTGGGGGGGGGGTATTATTCTAAGAGGGGAATTTTTTTGGGGGGAGAAGATTTGGAGGGGGGATTTGGACGAATTTGTGCTGGGAGGGAGGGATTTAAAGTGGGGGGGGAGAGAAAATTGTACTAGAAAGAGAAATTGTAGGGGTAGAGAATTTGTGCTAAGAGGTGTTAAATCTTTTTTTTTTAGGGGGGGAGGGGGGCATTTGAGCTGGGGGGATTTAGGGGATGGGGTTCAAGATTTGAGCTGAGAGAGGGGACTTCATCAGGGTTCAGATTTTTACTGAGAGAGGGTGAGTTTATGCTTAGGGGGTAAGCATGCAGATTAGTGATTTTGTGGGGGGAATTTTTCTGGCACATAGTCCCGGTTCACATTAGCGCAATGACAAACATTGCATGTGATTCGGGGTGCACTGCTCTTGAAATCACATGCGATGTCTGTGCGATACAAATCCAGCCATACAAATTGTATGGCTGAATTCGCATTGCATTCAGACAAAACTTGCACAGGACCTTTTTTTGGGTCCGCAGTAGAATCGGATCACATGGTGGTTTACACCTATGCAATCCCATTCATGTCCGAACTGACAGTTCGCACTGCAGTATGCAAACAGATCTGGGGATGTCGTTAACCTTGTATTGACACCCCCAGCGATTTTCATATGGCAGTGTGAACTGCCTGTGATTTGAATGTGATGCAGGAACCTGCTGTGGATTCGCAGGGTTCCCGCATTGCATATATGTGAACCGGTGAACCGGCACATAATGCTCATTCATCTTCAGGGGGTGCAGTTTGCCATGTTCGCCCTGGGCCCTAGATGACCTTGTCCAGGCACTGCACAGTGCACAGTGGTATTTCATAAGTGGTTCCTATGGCATGAGTCCTCCTGATTTCTGAGCGCTGAAGTGTTAAGCTTCTACTATTTTTCTTGTGTGATTGCTTGCAGTAGAAAACACATTTGGACACTGGCTGCTACGAGTGTAACTTTCCCCAGTTGTAAAGGAGGAATCCCAATGATATCTGAAAACTGAAGCAAAAGTGCAGTTGTGGCCAGTTGAAAGCATTTAAATTGGTTGCAACAGGTCCATGTAACTGGAGTTGGCTATATTTTGCACAAATGAGCTCTAACTGGGATTCATCAGTTAAACAATGCATAGTGTAGTCATTTACGGTTACAGGCAAGGCGGTCCCCGGGTTACAAACATCCGACTTACAAACGACTCCTACTTACAAACGGAGAGAGACAACAGGAAGTGAGGAGAAATCTACCCCTAGGAAGGGAAATTAACTCCTGTAAGAGTTCTCATGGGAAAAAGGTGTCTCCACTGAAGCTTTATCACCAATCCTTGTTTCTACAACAACCCAAAATTTTCAAAATCCAATTGTTACAGGGACAGAAAGTGGGGTGAAATCTTCTGAACAGGGGTACAGACAGCAAAACAAAGGATGCTATCCAAAAAACATAAAAAAAAAAACTTTTTGGCTGGAGCTACACTTAAAAAATGTACCTGTTCCAACTTATAAACAAGAACAAACCTACAGTCCCTATCTTGTTTGTAATCCGGGGACTGCCTGTAGTTTATTCCCCCAACCACACTAACTACATATGTAGCACTACTTCCTTGGCAGCTGCGGGGTTACGGATTCCCCTGGGTTACCCATAGCAACAACTTGACAATATAGCATATTCTAAGTGCTTGGCTCAGTCAGGGGTTTTGGTTTTTTGTTGTTTTATTGGAGAACTGGGAAGGGAGAAGGGATGAGTGGGATACTCCAACTGAATAAACTATGCACAATTGCTGGGACTTCTGAATAAAGCTGAGTGCGGCAAGGCCGCTGCTTCACCTTGCCACTAAGTGAAGAAGAATTAGATGAACCGTACTGTACTGTGAATTGCTCTACAGGGTCCTACTCTGCACCCCCTTTGTCCCTACTCTTCAGGGTTCTCTAGGGCACCCCCTTTAATCTGACACTGTGTGGGCTGACCCCTTGATCCTCTGACTTCACTGGAGTGGTCCCCCTTCCTGGGCAGACCCTTTGGCAAGTCCCCTGGTACTTACAGACACTGTTTTTCCCAGAAGACTCTGCCAGCAGCTCCACTGTCAGCTTTACTGGATCCTCTGCAGCTCAGCTCCACACCTGCTTCACTAGGCCGACTGCCTAAGACCACTTTCCTCATGCAACAGGAGGAGAGACCAGCCGTCAGCCTCCTCCTGGGACTCTGCTCCCCGCCAAAGATGCCCTGTCACATGTCCCCCCAGCTTTTATGAGCAATCCCAGGATGCACTGCAACAGTGCCAGCCCACTGAGACTCCCACAAAAGCCAATATGTCACTGGCAGGGTTTCCTCCACTGTCCAACAAGCTCCCTTATAGGATACAGTGGGGACACTCCCTCAAACCCAGTGAATCACACCTGGGAACATTATAGCCACTAACCGCTACCATTAATTGACTTTGTTGTGTCCTTTTCAGCTCCATAGCTCATTGGCTTCATCACTTGTGGAGGGATTTATCTCTCCATGTGGGACATTGTTCTCTTCATTCCATTTAGAGTATCGGTTCCTCGTTGTGTCTCTTAGGAGGAACTGGTTACATGAATACACTGTTTATTGCCTAGTTCACACTTACCCAATTCATTTATTTATTATATGGATATTGGAATTATTTATGTGTTTATGCTAGGCTCCTTTCTGTCTACCACTGGAATTGTTAGAGCCCCCTCTTTTTATGCCCTTTCTCTTTGAGATATGGCTTTGCTGTGCAATTCCTGCTTAATGAGGTAATGCTTTACTTCCAGTTTTAGACAGGCTCCATTTTGTTGGCTGGCTTACCACACCCAGACAGTACTGGTCCCTTGCCGAATTGGTTGGGACGAGCAATTTTGGTCTGCCTGTGTGTGTGTATCTATCCAGCGGCTATTCATCATCTTTATGTGTAAGGGTCCTGACACTGATTGGCGTTGTGTGATAGCCCTGGTTTGACCCATGATTTTGATTTAATTATCTGAGTTATCAATTATTTCATATATGCTCTTATGGTGGTTCGCAGCAGTATGTGTGTGGGGTGCATGTGTTCTTGTTTTTAACCACTTAAGCCCCGGAAGATTTTACCCCCTTCCTGACCAGGGGGTTTTTTGCGATTTTTTACTGCGTGATTTTAACGGACAATTGCGCGGTCGTGTGACGCTGTACCTAAACGAATTTCACGTCCTTTTTTTCCCACAAACAGAGCTTTCTTTTGGTGGTATTTGATCACCTGTGCGATTTTTTGATCATGCGCTATAAACAAAAAAAGAGCGTAATTTTTGCAAAAATAACAATATTTTTCACTTTTTTTTATATGAAATTCCCCCCAAAAAAATGTAAAAATCAAAATTTTTTAACATTTTCGGCCAAATTGTTTTACGCTACATATGTTTGGTAAAAAAAATCACAAAAAGCGCATTTTGATTGGTTTGCGCAAAAGTTATCGTGTTTACTAACAAAGGGAAAGATTTTTGTCATTTTTGGTGTTTTTTTTTTTAACGAGTAATGGCGGCGACCTGCGATTTTTTTTTGCGGTACTGCGACATTGTGGCGGACAGATCGGACCCTTGACTGACATTTTTGACACTTTTGGGGGTACCAGTGACATTACTGCAGTAATCAGTGCTATATATATGCACTGTTACTGCAAAAATGACACTGGCAGGGAAGGGGTTAACTGTATTGGACAGAGAGGGGTTAAGTGTGTCCTAGGGGCGTGATTCTAACTGTAGGGGGACAGGTCTCCTAGTGTAAAAACAAAGATCATCGGTTCTACATAGTAGAACCGTCTGATCTTCATTTTTACACAGGGGAGAATGACAGGCGGCTTGTTTACATAAGCCGCTCTGTCTTTCTCCCGCTGTACCGGCGATCGTAGTGTGACCGGCGGACATCGGGTCCGCCGGTCACATGCCCGCACTCCTCTGTGAACGAGCCGAGGCGGGCGCGCGCCTCGGCGGGCGCACGCTCGCCCGCTATTGGCTCTAAAAGGAGTGACAGGCGAGCGACGTAGACCTACGTCACTCTGCCTGGCCGGGGCTGACTGCCGCAGTAAATATACTGTGAGCAGTCGGCAACCGGTTAATGACTATATAGTCTGTTTTTTACTGTGATCAAGGGGAAGGTTTGGTTCCTTTTTTTCTTTCACATTGGATTACATTGTATTTCTAATAAATTATTGTAATTTTGATATATTTCTGTGTCAGTATTTTTTGTTAGGGAACTAATTCATTTATACCCCGTTTACTCTTATATGGTGCTTTAGGGCCTTCCCCCTCTTTGGTTCTGGTTGTCCCTGTTATTTCTATATGCCTTTTACCATTAAGAGTATCACTCATTTGCGCTGTACAATTGACACCGTTGTGAGTGAAGGGGTTTACCAGGACACCTATTTACACAATTTCCAAATTTTATGTCCGTGGTACTGCTATTTGTGCTTGTGGCTTTCCACTTTTTTCTTTTTTTGTTAGTGCACTGCAACAGTGCCCTCCCACTGAGACTCCCACAAAAGCCAATATGTCACTGGCAGGGTTTCCTCCACTGTCCAACAAGCTCCCTTATAGGATACAGTGGGGACACTCCCTCAAACCCAGTGAATCACACCTGGGAACATGTAACAGGCAAACTAATAGATCAGGCTCTCCTGATAAGCAGAAGGAGCAAAGGATGCTTTTACCTAGCACCTACCTAGGAGGGGGGCTACACATAGATAGAGGAATCTTCATTGATGGCTTTTGTATTCAGGCAGTGGCAGCTGCCTGAATATCCAAACTGTGACTGCAATTACTGTTCGGCCAACCATTTCCACCTGGCTTGATCAATTTATAAATAGATTTTTTATCAAACTGGGTGATACTTGCAGGGCCACCCACATCGCAAACCTTTGAACAGCATATGGGGAACTTAATAGTTCTCCCAGGTTTTCATTTTAGTGTAGAGCTTTGGGCAAAATGAAAAAGGACATTGTGAGTGAGGTGAGGTGCAGAAGGTGGTCCTTTTCCCATAGCATAGGTTTTATACCCTCTGGTCCTCTATATCCATAAGTTTTCAACTTCCTTAAACAGGGAGACAATGCTGTTTCTTTTGTAGTGAAATCGCACAACAGTGTGATCAGTGATCACTCTGTGGAAAATTGTTGGCTTAACTGCATCTGCAACCAATCAGATGCAGTCACTTTTCCAGTATTGTGACAGCAACGGGCACTGGCTGTCAGAATAAAATAGCTGGCAGGGGGGATTCCTCCATCCACTCTGTTAAATGTGAGTGGAGGAAACTGTTTGATTTCTTTTGTTTATCCCTCAGGCTGAAAGAAAGAAATCTATAAGTGTAGAGCCAGCTTTGAATGGATATGTAGTTGAAGATGATCTTACAAACAAAATAAAAGCCCAACTGCAGGTCACACCTTTAGGGCCTCATGCACATGGGCAGTTTTGCCCATTAGTGTCAAATCCTAGTGGTTGTGGGTACCTGGAAGGCACAGTTGCAGCATCCTACCCTGCTGTCAGCAGCCTGTCAACACCTGCAACACGCCAAAAACGCATGTCAACCGTGCCGCAAATGCCCATAGGGCCTTTGGGGGTGCGTATTTAATGCTCAATAAATGCTTATTAACCAAACCCATTAACGCGCAATAATGCTATAGGCGCATTTGATAATCATCAGTATCTTTAGCAAGTGTGAACAAGCCCTAAAGGTTAAATTACAAATAAATAACAAACATGTTATACTTACCTGCTCTGTGCAATGGTTTTGCACAGAGCAGCCCCGATCCTCTGCTTTTTGGATCCCCCACTGACAGTCCTGGCTCCTCCTCCCTGCTGAGTGCCCACAATAGCAAGCCTTTTGGGTACTTGAGCAGGCTCACTCCTGCACTCCTGTGAATGGACGCTGTCCATTCATACACAGTGCTGTTTGGCCCCGCCCCATTCTCTCCTTATTGGCTTAATGGCTTTGATTCACAGCAGCGGGAGCCAATGTCTCCCGCTGCTGTGTGAGCCAATGAGGAGAGAGAGACCCGGGAGAGCCACTGCTCTCATGCACATTGCTGGATAGAGATTGGGCTCAGGTAAGTATTAGGGGGAGCTGCACTCAAAAGGATTTTTACCTTAAGTGCTTGCCGACCGTTTTATGTTGGGGTACAGCGGCAGAGCTGCTCTCCTGTGCTTGATCACATACCTAATACGTGATCCAGCTCTTCTGGGTAGGGGGCGTTAATTAGTCACAGCCAGTGTTAATTTTGGCAGCAAATTTAGTTTTAGTCCTAGTCTTTTGACTAAAATGCCATTTTAGTTTAAGTCATATTTTAGTCTTTTGACTAAAATGCTGTTTTAGTTTTAGTCGTATTTTAGTCATCTGATTTGTTTTAGTTTTAGTCATATTTTAGTCGTGTAGCACCCTACAGGTAGGTGCTAGGTAAATGAATAGTAGGCCTTGTCTGTCTAACAGCAGGACAATGTTTCTTTTTGTCAAGTAGGTTGTCATGGCTCCCAAGTGAGTCTCCTGAGAAGGGGAGTCTCCCCAGTGGCTCTATCGGAGGCTTCTGATAGGGCAGTGGAGGAAACCCAATCAGACTTGTATCTACCCCAGAAGGCAGATTCTGCCGCAGAGGATTCTGGGGGGAGGATATAAGTCTGAAGGGGGCGCATGACTCAGCGTCTTTGGTGGAAGCAGAGTCCCAGGAGGGAGAGAATGGCTGTCTTTCCTCCTGTCTGAGGAAGGAGGATGTCTCGGGTGTTGCCCGAGTGTCCAGAGAGTGCTGAGTTGAGCTGATGGGGATCCGGTGTGCCGAGAACCAGCAGAGAGCGAGAGGGGTCCCGTCCCAGGAAAGCCTACACAGGTCGTGAGTACTGAGGATTGCCCCTAAGGGTCTGCCTGAAGTGTTAGAGGAGACCACTCCGGAAGAGGTTCTGGGATCCAGTGCCAGCTAGCTGTAAAGGGGGTACCTAGGTTGAGGACCCTGAAGTGACAGAGGGAGTACCTAGTCAGTGGACCCTGAAGAGCTTAAAGTGTAAAGGGGGCACCTGCATTTTGGGCCCTGAATTGTACAGAGTACCAGTTGAGAGTTGCAGCCATACAGGAATTCACAACAAGCTACCTCAAGCCAGTGCAAGGCTGGAGGGAGTAGTCAGTGACTTTGCAGTGCAGCAGTGTCAGCAGTTCAATACTCCACAGTCCTGAGTCTTCTGGACTTAAAGTCGAGGATTCAGCACTTCTTTCCAGTTACAGTGTGTTCTAAGTGTCAGTGAGCATTGGCTAGCATCCGCTGGCGTCAAGGCAGTGTTTCTGGATAAAGTCCCAAGTTGTACTTAGTTGAGCCTAAAGGAGTATCCCACTCATTCCCTTCTCCCATCCCCTTAAATACAATAAAACAACAAAACAAAGATGCCGGATGCCGGAGTTGTCAGTGTCTCAGTTCACACACCCAGGGCCGCAGCTCACATGGGCTGGAGAGGTAACCGGTAACAATGGCAGACCCACATCAGGCTCAATGCCTGGAAAATCTGCTACAGTTGACTAAAATCTCCAGTACATTTTGGGTGACTAAAATCTCATACATTTTAGTCAACTAGAAATCAAATGGGTTTAGGTAAATTGTAATGCATTATTTAAACATTTCTCTAGAATTTTCAAATTCATTATATACTCCTAGAGTAAAAATCTAATAACATGTTATTATTTATGGTATTAGCCCTCATGCACGCGGGGCGTCAGAAAAAAATGAGCTGCAGAGCCAGGAAAAAGCAGCTGTAAAAACTTGCTTTAAATAGCTTTTTCCATTTGCGTTATTGCACGTTTGGCCACGTCGCTTTTAGCAGCGTTTTTTCTGCCTCCATTCAAAATCAATGGTTCCCTATGGGAGCCTATTGATTTGAATGGAAGGTGCACCGCAAGTCGGATCAGGATGATCCAACTTGCGGTGCGACTTGCGCTGTGAGAATCTTGGGGGGAACTCCACGCCAAAATGGGGAAAAAAATGGCGTGGTCTGGCATGGAATTTGAGGGTAGCCCCACGCCGAAAAAACAGTGTGGGGTCCCCCCCAAGATCCATACCAAACCCTTTTCCGAGCATGCAGCCCAGCAGCCCAGAAAAGGGGAGGGGAGGAGCGAGCGCCCCCTCTGGACCATACCAGGCCACACGCCCTCAACATGGGGGGTGTGGGTGCTTTGGGGCAGGGGGGGCTCTGCACCCCCCCAACCCAAAGCACCTTGCCCCCATGTTGATGAGGACAAGGGCCTCTTCCCGACAACCCTGGTTTTGGGGGTCTGCGGGCAGGGGGCTCATCGGAATCTGGAAGCCCCCTTTAACAAGGGAGCCCCCCGGATCCCGGACCCCCTCCGTATGTGAATGGGTATGGGGTACATTGTACCCCTACCCATTCACCCCATAAAAGGCAGTGTATGTAAATAATGACAGGAGACATTTTGAAAAGTTTATTAAAAATCTTCATCCAGTCTTCTCCTCTCCGGTCTTCTCCTCTCTGCTCTTCTGGTCTTCTCCTCTCCGCTCTTCTGCCCTCCGCTCTTCTGCTCTTTTGCCTCCTCTGGTCTTCTTCTTTCTCCGGTCCTCCTCCGACGCTGTCCTCTGTGATTATGCCAGTCTCTGGTCTCTGCAGCTTATTATATAGCCATTTGGGGGCGTGGCCTCCCAGTGACGTCACCTGGAGGCCCCGCCCCCTTATGTCACCGACGTCGTCTGACGCTGCTAACAGCAGCTGCAAAAAAGTCCTGTGTGCATGGGGCCTTAAAGAGGAAGTAAACCCTCCTCTGACACTTTTACCTATAGGTAAGCCTATATTAAGGCTTACCTATAGGTAGTGTAAATATCTCCTAAACATGTACTGTTTAGGAGATATTTACCTTACATGCAGCCAGTGACGTCACTGGCGCATGCGCTCTGAAGGAACGGCCGCTGGTGCCGTTTCTTCAGAGCCCCGTGCTGTGACCGTTGGCTCCCACGCGCGTGCGCGGGAGTGACGTCACCGCGGCTCCAGCCAATCAGATGGCCGGATGCCGCGATTCCGGAAGATTATTATTATGATATATAACCTCTTTATAAATAAAACCGAGTTTAATAAAACAAATAAAAATATTGTTTTTGGACAAACAGAAGTGCAACTTTAAAATACAAATGTAGCACCCTCCTAGGTAGGTGCTAGTGAGAGAGTATAGTTTTTGGCTCTGTCTGCCTATCAGTGGAGCAGCAGGCAAATCTATATTGCTTTCTGCCTACCAGAGAGCAGGCTCAGTGAGTTAAGTCTGTTCAGTGTGTGATTCATTGGGTCTAGAGAGTGTTTCACACTGGTCCAATACGGAGGCATGTTGGACAGTGGGAGGAAACCTGACCAATGGGTACACAGGCTTTGATACAGTCCCGGTGATTTGCAGAGAATGGCTGTCTCGGTGCATAATGGGTTACTGTATAAAAGCCAGGAGCACATGTTCTGCGGGGTCTTTGGCTGGTGATAACAAGACAAAAAGATTTCCAAGCTCTCCTTACCGACCAATCTGCGACGAACCGAATTGACCTGTCCAACAGTACGCATTAAAAACAGGGGTTTAGTTGCACACATTTGCAAATACATGCGTAAGCCACAGAGCCCCGTCAAGGCACCCCATTATCTGTGGTCCTAACTCTAAATTCTGAGAGTCTACAACAATGGAAGCACATGCATTTAATGGACAGGTGTAGGACAGATATGCCTGAAGGGAGCCCACCCCTTCTTAAAGGCACAGGGGCACACTGAACATCCAGCCTATTGCACAATGGCAGCAAAGATGTCAGTGCGTTGCCTGGTCAATATAGTCTATAACAAAAACAACTGGTTACTGTCCACACCTGTAACTGGTCTCTGCAGCAAGGAGCATTGGAAGGGCGATGCATATTACAAGACAAAAAGATTTCCAAGCTCTCCTTACCGACCAAGCAGAGTCCCAGAGGATGGGGTGGCTGCCACCTCCTCTGTAGCGGTGGCACGTGATCACAGACGGTCGGCCTGGGGACCAGATGAAAGGAACTGAACCCAGAGGTCCAGGAGAGCTGACTGGAGAGGTAGAGACGCTGGAGACCCTCGAAAAACAGTTTAGTGAGTACAGGGGATTGTGTCTAGGGGCCTGACCTGAAGGGGGGCCAACCTGGTGTAGGATAGTCAGAGGACGGGTGTCAGTCTGTGGAGTGAAAGGGGATACTAGGAGTGTATCCTGAAGATAATCTACCCAAACAAGTCATCTATGCAGAAACTTAACCCAAATTCATTTAGTGGCAAGGTGAATCTGCAGCCTGGCTGCATCATCAGTGAGAGTCCTTATCCATTGTGAGTATCCTACTCTTCCCTTCTCCCATCCCTAATTAAATAAAACAACAAAAAAACAACTACACCCCCCAGACTGTTCATTGACTGAGCCAAAGAGTAAATTGTTAAGTTGTGCATGCTGCAGTTGCTAATGGTAACCCAGGGGGATCAGAAGGTGAAGAATTCAGCAGCCCTTAAGGGGGCAGTGCTACACAAAATACCCAAAAACTGTAAACTCTATTGGCTGTACTGCCATTGCACATATTACCTGAATATATTACCAACACTAAATATTAAGAAAAAATATATAAGAAAAGCCTTTTTCCTAATTTTTTTTCTCTTTCAGCAGCTTAGTAGATGCCCCCTACTTATGCGGTAGTACAATACATGTTTAAACTTTAACCACTTGCCGACCGGGCCATAACCGAATGACGGCTACAGCGCGGTCAGCTTATTCTGGGAGGGCTTACAATGAAATCCTCACAGAATCGCACTCCCCCTGGTGCGTGTACATGGAGCTGGGGACCCGGCGCATTACGGATCATGGTAAAAGGCCAATGACAGCGGCCCTTTACCACGTGATCCCTCCGTCCAATGACGGAGCGATCACTTGTCAACAAATCAGCGCATGTCCAGTTCATTTCTCTCCTCTCCTCGCACACTGTACACAGTGATCGGTACAGTATGTGAGGAGAGGAGGGAAACTGCAGCCGCACTCCTCCTCTGCCACATTCATGCATCATCCGTGCCCCATACATGCATCATCCGTGCCCCATCCATACATCATCCGTGCCACATCCATGCCACATCTGTGCTCATCCATGCCACATCTGTGCTCATCCATGCCACCTCAGTGCTCATACATGCCACGCCAGTGCTCATCCGTGCCACGTCAGTGCTCATCCATGCCACATCCATGCCACGTCAGTGCTCATTCATGCCACATCAGTGCTCATCAGTGCCAAATCCATGCCACGTCAGTTCCACATCCATACCCACGTCAGTGCTCATCCGTGCCACATCAGTGCCACTACAGTGCTTATCAGTGCCCTACAGTGCCTCACAAAATTGTAATGGGAAGTCAGGAAATGAGGGTGCTCCCTGCATGTTGGGCCTCTGTATGTGGCTAGGCTGTGGAAAAGTCTCACACATGTGGTATTGCCATATTCAGGAGGAGTAGCAGAATGTATTTTGGGGTGTCATTTTTGCTATGTACATGCTATGTGTTAGAAATATCTTATAAATGGACAACTTTGTGTAAAAAAAAAAAAAAAAAGCGTCTTAATTTTCGTTCCACATTTTCCAAAAACGTGTGAAAAAAATGACATGTTCAAAAGACGCATTATGCCTCCTAGATTATGTATTGGGGTGTTTGTTTTCCAAACTGGGTCATTTTGTGGGCGTTTCCATTGTCCTGGTGCTCCAGGGCATTCAAAATTTGTCAGGAAATTGTGTGTGTGTGTAATTTTTGCTCCTAGAACGCCTGACGGTGCTACTTGGATGTTGGGCCTCTGTATGTGGTCAGGCTGTCAAAAAGTCCCACACATGTGGTATCCCCATACTCAGGAGGAGTAGCAGAATGTATTTTAGGGTGTAGTTGCAAGTATGCCAATAAAGTGTGTGAGAAATAATTTTGTAATATGACCATTATCTGAAAAATAGAAAAAACATTTTAAAACATCTTAATTTTGTAAAGAATTGTGGAAAAAAATTACAACTTCAAAAAACTCACCATGCCTCTTACTAAATACCATGGAATGTCTACTTTCCAAAAAGGGGTCATGTGGGGGGTATTTGTACTTTACTGGCTTGTTAGGGTCTCAAGAAATGAGATAGGTCATCAGTATATCAGGTGTGATCAATTTTCAATGATTAGCACAATGGCTTGTAGACTCTACAACCTTCACAAAGACCAAAAAATTTATACTTATTTGGGTTATTGTTACTAAAGATATGTAGCAGTATAAATTTTGGCCAAAATTTATGAAGAAAAATTACTAAATTTGCAAAATTTTAAAACCGAAACAAAGAAAAATGCATTTTTTTTACAAAATTTTTGGAAGTTTATTTGTAGCGCAATAAATAAAAAACCCAATTATGATTAAATACCACCAAAAGAAAGCTCTGTTTGTGTGGAAAAAAAGGACAAAAATTTTATGTGGGCAACGTGTTGCATGACTGAGTAGTCGTCATTCAAAATGTGAGAGCGCTGAAAGCTGAAAATTGGTCTGGTTAGGAAGGGGGTTTTACGTGCCCAGTGGGTAAGTGGTTAATGTGCTATTATTACAGGCTCTAGATGGAATTGTGTTGCCGATTTAGAAATTGCCAGCAGAGTAGTGTTAATTTTGATGTCAATTTTCGATTTAGTTTTAGTCAGTCTTTTGACTAAAATGTCATTTTAGTTTTAGTCGTATTTTAGTCATCCAAATTGTTTTAGTTCTAGTCCTATTTTAGTCAACTAAAATAGTGTTAATTTAGTCAACGAAAATATTTTAGTCGACAAAATTAACACTGGTCACAGCACAGGCTGATCCGCGGGTCCCGGCCAATGATTGCCGGCCAGGACCCGCTGATCGTTGAAGAGAATGACAGGACAGAGCTCTGTGAATGTAAACAACACAGAGCTCTGTCTTGTCAGCGGGGATGTGCTGGTTTTTGTTTCCCTGCAAAGCAGGAAATGAAAACCGCCACATCCCTTAGTGAAAACAGCACACAGTGAATGCACCAAGCACTGTTAGGCACACAGTTAACCCCTCTGATAGCCCAAACGCCTGTAAAACAGTTACACAAAGCCACATGTTTTCATTATGCATTATTACAACTTTCTAGACACTGGCATCCTAACAATGGGTACGTCACTAGCCTGTCACTAGCTTGTGAGCCAATAGCGGGCGCGCGCCTGCCCCGGCTCGTTCCCTAACAAGTCAGTGCGTGTGACCAGCGGACCCGATGTCCGCCGGTCACTTGCGATCGTTCGCCGTGAAGGGAGAAAGGCAGGCAGCTAATGTAAACAAAGCCGCCTGTCATTCTCCCCTGTGTAAAAATGGAGATCACACAGTTCTACTATGTAGGACCGTTAATCTCTGTTCTTACACCAGTAGCCATGTCCAATCACAGTTAGAAACACGCCCCTAGGGACATACTTAACCCCTCCTTCCCCAATAAAGTTAACCCCTTCCCTGCCAGTGTCATTTTTACAGTAATAGTGCATATTTATAGCACTGATTACTGTAGTAATGTCACTGGTACCCCCAAAAGTGTCAAAAATGTCAGTCAAGGGTCCGATCTGTCCGCTGAAATGTCGCAGTCCCGCAAAAAAAATCGCAGATCGCCGCCATTACTCGTTAAAAAAAAAAAACAACAAAAATGACAAAAATCTTTCCCTTAGTTAGTAAACGCAATAACTTTTGCGCAAACCAATCAAAATCCGCTTATTGCTTTTTTTTTTTACCAAACATATGTAGCAGAAAACAAATTGGCCAAAAATGTTAAAAAATTTAGATTTTTACTTTTTTTTTGGGGGAATTTCATATAAAAAAAATGTGAAAAAATATTGTTATTTTTGCAAAATTGTCGCTCTTTTTTTGTTTATAGGGCAAAAAGTAAAAATCGCACAGGTGATCAAATACCACCAAAAGAAAGTTCTGTTTGTGGGAAAAAAAGGACATCAATTTTATTTGGGTACAGCGTCGAACGACCGCGCAATTGTCAGTTAAAGTCACGCAGTGCCGAATCGCAAAAAAAAAAACCCTGGTCAGGAAGGGGGTAAAATCTTCCGGGGCTTAAGTGGTTAAAGGGTGCCTTGAGATTTTCTGTAATTTTAAAGGGTGCCTTGAGCTTGTCTATAATTTTAAAGGGTGCCTTGAGATTTTCTATGATTTTAAAGGGTGCCTTGAGTTTGTCTATAATTTTAAAGGGTGCCTTGATATTGTCCATAATTTTAAAGGGTGCCTTGAGATTGTCTATAATTTTAAAGGGTGCCTTGAGATTGTCCATAATTTTAAAGGGTGTCTTGAGATTGTCTATAATTTTAAAGGGTGCCTTGAGATTGTCTATGATTTTAAAGGGTGCCTTGAGATTGTCTATAATTTTAAAGGGTGCCTTGAGTTTGTCGATAATTTTAAAGGGTGCCTTGAGGTTATCTATAATTTTAAAGGGTGCCTTGAAAATTATTTATAATTTTAAAGGGTGTCTTGAGATTGTCTATAATTTTAAAGGGTGCCTCGATTGAAAAAAGGCTGCTAAACACTGGTATAAACGATATAAATAAAAACTGACCAAGCATCTGTCAGTGTTCCAGTCTGCACCAAGTCATGTCATTGTCCTTTTTTCTGGCCAGCTTGGTCTTCATGTAAAATATAAAATAAATAAAGGCATATGCAATAAAAAAAAAAAGAATTCCTATCCTGAATGCTATCATTCCAGCTAGCAGAATAGAACTCCTTTGACTATAGTGGTCTTCTATGGATCCTGCTGATAACATAGACATAGCGATGTGTCTTCTCCTACATGTAGTATCCCCTTAGGGCTTCTTGTAGTTCCTATAAAAGGTCTGAGCCATAACAAACAGTAGCACGCCGTTGATGTCTTTGTAGTAGGGTTGGAAGGGGGCGCTTTAAGACTTGCACAGCCGTCTTCTCACCTTTCAGCATCTCCCGATCGTCTGATTTGGGGAAGAGACTCCAGAGAGCAGCGATCACAATGAGAGTCCTGTGATCAATGGGCGTGTGAATGGAGGGAGGGGGGTAGACATGACATGGACACTGCTCAGTGGAAGCCTGCACCTGGGTCTCTCCTTGTCACATCTCATCACTGGGGGGGGGGGGGGGGGGGGGATCTGTGGAGCCAACTAGCATGACATCAGCTGAGGGTAGTTTAACTCGCTGAAATATTCATGACATGGCAATAGGAACTGCTTGGTGGCTTTTAAAGTGATCTGCGACGTCTAGTCTGTGCAAGGCTGAGCAGAGGAGGGAGATCTGTGCTGGAATTATTAGGTGAAGGAGCTGACACTCAGCTTGTAGGGATAGGGGAAGGAGCTGACACTCAGCTTGTAGGGAAAGAAGTGACAAAGTTGTGTGTTGTCACTTTGCAGACCCCAGCACCTGGAGAGACTCCATCCTGCCAGGGGAGAGGGACTGTCAATATCTTCTTATAGGGGTGGGAGGGAGAAGAGGGGGAGCTTGCAGCAGCATCAGCTGGACTGAGGGGGGAAAGAAGGATTCCTGTGGCACTCCTGAAGTTGTGCTGTACTCTGGAAGGAATTAATAACAGACAGAGGGGACTATAAAGCAAGGATTTGCACCCTGGAGCATCTATCGGGACCCAGCAAGGCAGATCCTGCTCCAAATTCCCAAGCAGCTGCTTCTGTGACACCATAAGGTACAGAGACTTTTAATCCTGCTGTAATAACTTGTGTTGTTACATCCTCAGAGCCATTCCATCATCTACCTTTACACACCACACTGTGCCCTGTGCTACCCATGTCACCCTCCCAGGAACCTGCCTTCACCTTTAATGATTATTAGTATTATATTATTTGTGCAAACTTAAAAATCCAGGGAAGGCTATGGGCATTTGTAGTTTTGCACAGAATAATGATCATGCATACATAGCTGATCCCTGTGTCTCCAATAAGGCAATGAAGCCATGTGTTGCCAGCACCAGCTGCTGCTGATGAGTTTTTGCATAGGTTATCAGGTGATCATTTAAATTAATTATCTAAAAGGTCATTTAACAACAACAAAAAGTCACCTTTTAGGTCTGGCTTGTTCACCTGATCAAATGAAACACTTTGTTAATATTTGAATAGATTGTGGATGCATTTGTTACATTTGTTTTGCTTTTATTTTTATATATATATAGTATTTTTAAACAATAGGGTAAACAGTAATTTAACAGTAATGTAACCAATGTAATATAATAATATTTGAATAGATTGTTGATGCATTGTTACATTTGTTTTGCTTTTATTTTATATATATATATATATATATATATATATATATATATATATATATATATATATATATATATAGTATTTTTAAACAATATGATAAACAGTAATTTAACAGCAATGTTAAGCCAGCTTTTCTCAAACCTGGTGTTCCTCCAGATGTTGCTAGGGGTTCCTTGAGAAGAGAGCGGTGGCAGATTGACACCAGCATTAGAGGGGACTACAATGTTCACTGTCTCTGCTTCTCTGGCCATCATTAGTGTTCATTTTTAACACTGGGAAACCCTATTCATTATTCTTTTATTTTAAACTCTATTCAACCTACAGGCCATGCTATTGTACCATCAGCTTTGGCTCAAATTCATTTTATTTGGGGTTTCTTGAGACTTGAAAACTATTTCAGGGGTTACTTCAAGGTAAAATGTTTGAGAAAGGCTGGTCTAAGCTTTGTTTTTTGTTATTATATATATATATATATATATATATATATATATATATATATATATATTATAATATTCAGGAGACTTTGGTCATAATGCTTGTGGAATAGCTGCATATTTATTACACAATTGAAAATGATATTTGTGGAACTGTCATGTAGCTCTCATCAGCGATATGAGGATCATTGCCTATGTTCTAAACAGCCGTAGGTGTGAAATTCATATGCTGGCTATATTCCTGTCCAAAAGCTAAACACGCAAAGGCAACTCATTGTCATTCATCTGATGCTATTGGAGCAGTCCCAGTGAATCATAGTGTAGTAACAGAATGCTTTGGATTCATATAGACATCCCACACATGAACATTTGCCTTCAGATTATGGTATCATTCACATTGCTAATTTAAAAATAATTTTGGTAACCCCTTCATTGTCAGGGACCAGGCTGAGCCTCTACTATGAGCTCAGCAGTCTTGTGACATCTCAGACAGTGGTGACATTTGGATGTGACAGTCTTGCTTATAGTTTCAAAGTTTCCTGAGGCTGAATTACATTTTGTGGTGGCTGGAAGTTGGTGATCCTGTGGCTTTCTGAAGCAAAGTCCTTAATCTCTGTGATCTCTTTGTAATACTGATACCTATAGGATGACAGTTACTGTGCATACTTGTTTAATAGTACATTTAGTAGTATGTTGGATGATAAGCATGGTCAACATATAAGGCATCATAAACATCCCTTTACCCCCATTCCTTTTGGAAAATCATCTTCTAGGATTTTTTCCAGGTTTTCTCTAATGGTCAACATATGTTCCTTAAATTTTTAAGATGCTGATTATTAATCAGCTTTGTGTCTGTATGTGTATGAATATATATCAAGGCTAATCCATTATATACCATATTCTTATTGTCTCAGTGATCATCAACACAAATGTCAGATTGTATGGCATCCTCAAAATGCAAATATGTTATTTAGCAGTCATGCATAACTTGTGTAACTGTTGCTATTAATGGCTGCTGGGGGCCAAAGCTTTCCCCTTGTCTAGATTGTTAGCTAACACTAGTTAAAAAAAAACAAAAAACAAAAAAAAAACACAAACATGCTAATCCGTATATAAAAATGTGTCATTTTATTATGTAGTCTGTGGAAAGTTTACGCTTACCTGTAATGTGTGTACAAAAGGAAGAATATTTGTTAAACTGTAAAAATAGGAAAAATTGTAAAAAAGCTTGTAAAATCACGTTCTAGCTTTGAGTAACCATGTCCAATATAAGTAAAAACACCTAGAAATCTTTAATTTTGCAGATGACATAGGTGGGATGTTCTAGACTGTGTGATGATTTGCTTCACCAACTGTTCTCCAGCAATTGTACATGTTGATACTTTGCTTCAAGGGATACTTTTGTCTGTTAAATTAAACTCGGTATAACATTCTGAGTTTTAAAGTAACAAAAGTGAGACTACAAAACAAAATAGAATGGGTGAATTCATTTAAAAAACATAAAGGCTACTTGGGAAACATTTTCATTATAACTGGAAGGCACTACAGTCAATTGGAACATTTAGGACTTGAGATAAAAATCCACACAGTTGTGGATTTTTATCATTTGTAACATTTGATTTTGCAAAAAAGTTGAGAATTGCTTAAAGCAATGCAGCACAAAGAAATAAGAAACACTTTTAGATTGTTAAAATGTAAACGTAATCTGTTATTTACATTCTAATTTTTTTTTTTTTTTTACATCTTAATAATGAATACTACACTTAATATACTATTCCACACTCTCTTACTAGTTTTTGACACACTTAGTATGTATACATATTTGTTTCATTTTAGCCTCACTATTAGTTATCCTTTTCATAGTTGGGTTATACATCTGAGTAAAGAATGCTCTTCCCATGATATATGTTCACCTTATTGCCCTCGTATACATTTCATAAACTGCCTTTACTTGCATGACTCACACACTCTCCTACAATTTTTTTTTTTACACCTTTAGTATGTATACATATTGGTTTCCTTTTAGCCTTCACATTAGTTAGCCTTTTCTTAGATTGAGCCATACAACTACCTTGGGACTTCAAACTTTTACTTTTTTTCCCAGCCCCTAAATTCTGTCTTTATCTACAGCAATGCTCCAGATGTTTCCTGAAATGTGTAATGGGTATGTGCAAATAAAAAAGGTGTTCGTTACATCTTGTGGCTTTGTTAGAGTTTGGTGAGGAACAATTACCGGTTAGAGATTCACAGCTGTCAGTCACAATCTGCAGGTATCTCCTAACCTCTTCATTCCCGGTTAGGAAAGGAACATCTGTCTGTCTTTGTTGCTTTTAAAGTTCAGGACTTCTTTGTATTGATATCCATTTTTTTCCACCTTATACAGGCTATTAATCTAGTATAGTAGAGTTGTAATGCAAAGGTCAGAGACTACTGACCTCCTTAGGTGCTTATCGTCTTTTTATATAGTGTACCATGGTTTTCTTCCTTGAGGGCAAAGTAACTTAGATGATTGAGCAAAGCAAATATATAAGAAGCTGCATCAAGGACCATTTGACCTAAAGGCGCACATAGACCGAGTTGATTGTTGCTGATTTCAACCAGGTTGGGTGGGGACCACAGTGATTTTGGGTAGCAGTACTTTGATGATTGTTGTCTTTGATGCATTCTTGGGATAAAAGCATACTTGTTTAGGCAAAAAATTGTACAATGGTCATTTTTTGATGTCTATGGACAGCTTAAAAGATGACAGCTGGAACTTGCCCTGGGTGAAATGCTGGAGTTGTAATTGTGACAGGAGTCACTTTGGGCATGGGGGTTGTGGACCCCAAATTTCTTTAAAGAGGCTGGGAGACACCATGTCCAGCCTTGTGTGGCTTTCTTAAGTCACCCTGCATATTTTATGGATGCAGGGTGACCGGGAGGGTGGTGTACACTGAGAATATGGTTTGGACTATTTCAAATGGGACAGTATATGCATTACCCATATCTCTCAGGAAATATGGAGATCTACCTTATTCCTGTACACTGTAAGGCACAGGAAGTGCAACTCCTAAATTGGGCGTCCAGGAAATAGGAGAGACACAGTGTCTGCTAATCCGTGTGTATTAGCTGCAGAGAGAGGGGGGGATTGTTTCCAGCAGCCCATCCTAAAGAATGTGCTTTTGTCTAAAATAGGACAGTATGTTAATTGGGTCTGAGACTATTGATAAGCATGTTAATGAGCTCACCTGGCTGTCTACTAAGGGAGGTAATTACACAGTCATTGTTCATGTGGTATTCTCAAAGTATATATAAATGCTGTGTTTCTTTCAATAAAAGAGAAGAGAGTTACTCTTGATCGAACCTCTCTACAGAGCCTTGTCTCGTACTTGGGGGGGAATTAATGATGGGCTTCATGTATGGTGGATTGGAGTGGTCGATAGCTGTCCTGGTGTTCAGGAGCGGATTATCCTAGACGACTGTAACCCCTGTTATATTTGGGGTGTCGTTACAGTTATATAGGCCAGAAACTGCCCATTCAAGTACTACTAATATGGGTTAATTCAGTAGTCTTCAAGTTTGTGTTTTTATTGTAAATACAATTTTTTCATTGCTATGTAAAAATGCCCTAAGTATAGGCTTCATGGAACTTCAGATATGCCAGATACACAAGCCAACATTTGGGTCCAGCATTTATGGACAATTGCAAGTTAGGGTTAAGCATCAAGGTCCAAAACCATTACAAAGGTTAAAACCTGCAAACTCTGTGATGTAGGTGACCTAATCTGTTCTCACTACAAGATAGTCGATAAGTGAAAAACACAAGTATTTTAGAACTATGTAAAAATTTCCTATGTACAGGTTTCATGGAACTACAGTAATGTTGGATACACAAGCTGACATTTTACATGTCCAGCATTTATCAATGGCGCGTGCATGTTCAAGTAAGCATCAAGGTTCAAGACTATTATACATTTTTTTTTTTAACTTGCAAGCTCTGATATGTGGGTATCCTATTCTGTAATCACCACATGGTAGTTAAGTAAAAAACACAAGTATTTTAGAACTTTTGTTTTCAGTGGAAACACATGTTGGAAGCACTGCTGGTTCTACATTAGACTAACTGACTCCTAAACTGCTTTTTGATAGGGCCACCGTTGTGCGGGAGATATTCACAGGTATGGGTTCTCTAATCTGATAATCCTGATTTGTATGTACAAAATAGGTACAAGTACAATACTGTCACTTTTCACTTTATTTACAACCTCTGTGTGAGCTGTAGGTTGCTGCTGAGCAATAAAAGGTTACAAATGTTAGGATTTTAATAGACCTAAGTGCTAATCTTTCAAATGGAATGTTGTTTATTTTAGCTGTGCACTTTATATTATTGGTAAAGCAAATATCTCAACATTTCCAGGTGCTAAGCTCAGTGGTTAAAATTTTTTAATATAGATGTAACACCCTCCTAGTTAGGTGCTAGGAAAATGCATTTGATGGCTCTTTCTGCTTACCAGGAGAGCCAGATTTGTTAGTTTAGCCTGTCACATGTTTCCAGGTGTGATTTATTTGGTCTAAGGGAGTCTCCCCACTGTATCCAATAAGGGAGCTTGTTGGGCAGTGGAGGAAACCTAACCAGTAGCACACCAGGGTTTATGGCTGTCTCAGTGGGTGGGCATTGTTGCAGTGCATCCTGGGATTGGCTATAAATCCGGTTGGAGCATGAGACAGGGGGTCTTTTGGAGGGAGGAAAGTCCCAGGGGGAGGTGGATGGCTGTCTCTCCTCCTGCAGGTGTGAGGAAGGTGGTTCAGGTGGTCGGCCTAGTGAACCAGGTGTGGAGCTGAGCTGCAGAGGATCCAGAGGGCTAACAAGTGGAGCTACTGGCAGAATCATCTTGGGAAAAACAGTATTGTGAGTACTAGGAGATCTGCCTATGGGTCTGCCTAGGAGAGGGGACCACTCCAGAGAAGTCAGGGGATCAAGGAGCTAGCTCACACAGGAGTGTATCAGTAAAGGGGGTGCCCTGTAGTTGACCCTGAAGATTAGGAACAAAGGGGGTGCCAGGAAGGGCCCTGAAGTTGTTCTGCAGTACAGTACAGTTTACCTCAGGATACAGTTTACCTCAGAAAGCTCATTCAAATATACGTCTCAGCTAAGGGCAAAGTGATACAGCATCCTAGCCGTGACTAATGTTACTCAGTGTCATTCAGGGTTATTCAGCATTACTCATTTTCAAGTCGTCCCAGCCTATTGTGCATAGTTTATAAAGTTGGAGTATCCCACTCATTCCCTTCTCCTATCCAAGTTCTAAATCAAAACACAAAAACCAAAGCTACTGGACTGTTTCCTGATTGAGCTAAAACACTTGGGAAAAATGTCAAACTGTTATGTTGTTGCTAATGGTAACCCAGAGGAACCCGTAATCAGCAGCTCCCAAGGGAGTAGTGCTACATAAAGATGATTTAACTGAATACAATATATTTCAATGCAGAGTAAAGTTTGTAATCCCCTTCTCAGAATGCTTGTCCTTGTCCCAGTGGTGTGAGATGCTATTGTGCCAATCAATGTTATGAATATTTGAATATTTTTGACAAACCAAACATGGCCAATTTGCGTTCTCATCAAATGATGCTTCTATTTTTGCATTGCGTACAGGGGTGTAACTATAGCCATAGCAGAGAGCTTTTTCTTAGCTGTTTTAGCAGTCTAGATTTATTGCCCCTTCAACTTCTGTTGCAGACTGAAAATAACCCAGTGTGCCTAATTCAGTCGAATACCTGAGAGTTTCTCCACCGCTAAAACCATATTGGACAGCTGAAATTTGCAGTTGTACAAAAAAGTTTACAAAGCTAGAGATTGAAACTCAAGTCTGCTAATTACAAAAAAACAAAATACCCCTGCAGTGGGGCTCAATTAAGTGGGGTACACACTATAAGAAAATCGGGCGAACAATCCGATTTTCCTTGTTGTTTCGCAGCAAATCGGAACTGATGAACAAATATTCTCGTACGACAAAGGCTTTTTATTGCTGTTTGTTTCTGATCATGCGCAGTCTTTCTTTTCTGATTTTTACTTGTACAAAAATTGTACGAAAACAGTACACATTAAACAAAAATAGTTTGTTTTTTTTTCTGTACGAGAAACATTTTGGAGTTTGTCCCTTTTGAGAATTTTTGTATAAAAATTTATAATCGGCTGTCTAACCACAGCAGATGCGGGCAGCGGCGGCACATGCGCCTGTCCCCTGGAGGCGGAAGTTCAGAATCAGATACATATACGTGATCCTGCACAGAAGAGCCGCCCTATAGCAGTAAATTTGCTATGGGGTAATCCTGAAGCAGGTAAAGAAGTCTGTATTAGGGTTTTTAGAGTAGTGTGCAAGAGCATTAATAATTTTGTCATTATACAATATGTCAGGATGTTCATAATTGGTACTACTGTTACAACTATACATTTTATCTTCAGCACTGGTTCCTAGTAGTGTACTGATTATGCTTCCTGTCCTTGGCTTAAGCATACTTTATGTGAAGTTCCATGAACCTAACATAAAGTGGGAGACTTACTAAAACTGGTGCACACAGACTCTGGTGCAGTTGTGCATAGTAACCAATCCACTTCTAACGTCAGCTTTCAATTAAGCTTTGACAATAAAACCTAGAAGCTGATTGATTACTATGCACAGTTGCACCAGATTCTGTGTGCACCAGTTTTAGTAAATCTCCCCCAAAGTGCCACAGTTCACATTGCCAGCTGTACAGATAGCTACCAGGGGTTCCCAATCAAAATGTTGCCAGGGGGGCACAATGACTTGTAGTTATGCATTTTATTACATATGGTATTATTTGATACATTACTTTAATCTTCCCTGAGCATACCATTGTTTTCATATACATGTATTGCATAATGTACATTTAGACCCCGTTCACACTGGGGCGACTTGTCAGGCGACCTGGTTGCCTGACAAGTCGCCGTGGGTCGCCTGCCATAGAGTAGCACAGGACCCGTTCTAATAGGAGCGACACAAGTCGCTCCGACTTCGAAAAAGGGTCCTGTACTACTTTGGGGTGACCTGGAGCGACTTGCATTGACTTCAATGATATGAAGTCCGTGCATGCCGCTCCGAGGTCGCGGTGCGAGCTGTGCACCGCGACTTCACAGGTCGCCCCCGGAAGTCGGGTCGCCTGTATGTGAACCGGCTCTTACCGTGCCTAAAGTGATACTAAAGTCTCATTTTTTTCTTAAAAAATAACAAACGTGTTATACTTACCTGCTTTGTGTAGTGGTTTTGCACAGAGCAGCCCAGATCCTCTTCTTCTCGGGTCCCTAGTCGGCACTCCTGGTCCCTCCCTCCTGTCGAATGCTCCCCCCACCCCCTCAGCAAGCAGCTTGCTATGGGGGCACTCGAGCTGAGCTGCAGCTCTGTGTGTCCGTTCACACACTGAGCTGTGGTTCAGCCCCGCCCCCCCTATATCCTGATTGGCTAACTGACTTTGACAGCAGCGGGAGCCAATTGCAATGATGCTTTGTCTCAGCCAATCAGGAGGGAGAGACCTCGTGCAATATTGCTGGATTGAGATGGACTTCAGGTAAGTATTAGGGGGGCTGCTGCACATAGAAGGTTTTTTATCTGAATGCATAGAACGCATTAGGATAAAAACCATATGTCTTTACAATCACTGTAAAATGTAAAGCCAAAACGTTATTTGTTATTTTCTGCATTGTGATAGTTGGAAGCGGTTACCTTGTCAGCTTTTCTTTTTTTTTTTCTTTTTTTTTTTTTACTACCTGTGTCCCAATGGGGATACATCTGCTTTATGTTTAGAATCATTATATATTTATTTTTCCAAATGTGCTTCTTTTTAGTTACATTTTAGTTAAAATGTTATTGTTTTTTGAGAAGTCTATTTAAAATGTATGCTGTGTCCAGGGGTGTAATAACATCCAGCCCACATAGCAACCAACGCTATTTAACTGCAATTGTTCTTTTTACCCGGGGATATTTGTCCAATCAAATGTTCAATTCAACAACAATTGAACCACTTCTGTGTGGAATCTTTATCTTTTTATACATACCTTGCTTATTCAGCTATTGGAAAACCCTCATGAATTGGTATTTTATCTTAACCTAAAACTTTTCCATCTCTTAGCCAGTTAAAAGCTAGTGACATGTTAAAGAGTAATAACCTGTGTGATATTATTTGTGAATTGGCCACATTAAGTGTTCATTTTTGTATGCCTTAGCACTCATCTAGCTAAAACTGTATTAAAAAAACAGGGATTTGGGATTTCTATTCAGTGTAATATGCTACAAAATATATGGTGTTTTAGATTCTAAATTCTGAAAACTCCTATGCTGATGCTTTTGGCTTCTATACTTTGTTTCACTGACCATGAGCATGTTTATAGAAAATAATTCTGACGTTTCTGCAGCTTTTATTTGCTGCATGCTTGTCCTGGGTCTATGATTTGAAATGATCAGAATTTGATCCAAAAATGGGGGCTACCTTGTTATGCTTAGTGTATTTTAACCTAAATTGAAACCACAAATATCATACTTAAAGGGTAACTCCACTTTTGTGGGGGAAAAAATAGCAAATAAAGAAAAAATAAAATATTGTATACAAATGCGACACAAGTCATATTGTGATTGAATGTTATTAAAAAATTACCTTTCCTTTTAATTCTGCAGTGCTAAAATTTTCTGAAAATGCAATGCAATATGACTACCTGGAGTTTTTCTGTACACAGAATGTGTACTGACCCCCCTCCCTCTGACCACCCCCCAGAAACATAATTTCTCTGTCGCTCATTGACAGACGTAGTCCTCGTTGATTCAACACACTCGGGTTATGCTGCCCTCTACAGGAGTAGGACTAGACAGGAAAGAAAACGTTCTGGCCACACCCTAGGGGCAGTCCCAGAGGGTATATCCTCTCACTTCCTGCTCTAGCAAATCAGTTTTTTTCTGTCTAGTTAGGAGTAAGGACCTAGATACCTTGCTGGGATCTTCGGTCCTGGCAGGATTTTTTTCTTAGAAAAATTTTTTAGACAGCTTTTTTCTCCAGTGTTCCTGTGAGATCTTCAAGCAAGAAAGCTGAACTGGGCGACGGGCTGGATGTTGAGATCCAGTGGTCACCCCAGTTCAGCCTACGAGCGCGTGCAGGCCATAGCTCCGCGCTGGGTCGGCCGCGACATAGTCCCACTGGACGGGGACTGACCCTGCGAGTTAAACGTCTCGCTGAAACGCCAAAGACCATGAGTCACGGTGTCCGGATTGGTCGACAGCCCTCCCACCTCGGTGAAGAGGGGTACTGTCAGGAGTTGGTGCCCACCTGGTTCCGGTATGGTGAGTAGTATGTTCCCCCTTTCCCCCTGACGGGTCTTGTGGTAAACGCGGGCCCCTCTCTGTAATGGTAAGGATGGGTCTTCCCTCTATCCTATAACATGTCACAGATCCCCCTGTTTGAGTGTGATTTTTGTGAACAAGAAGCCAGGAGGCTTGGTTTGGGAGCTGACAATCTAATTGCAAAGATGTTAAAATGATTGAAGTCCGGGACAGTACTAGAACTTTACGGTGATAGTGTAAGGTATCCTACCTGTCAGAAGCCACAGGGCGATGTCTATACATGTATACTGCATTCCAGATCATTCCTCCAGCTAAGCAGATGCCTCCCGACGGCCACGGACCGCATACGGCCCGCCAGGGTCCGGTACCGCCGACCATGCTGACCACCATGAGGGTGAAGGGTTGTGAGGCCGAGATCCTTCTGCAGACATGCCGCTATTCTGTGCAGGCCGCCGCCATTGTCTGGTAGTTCGCACGAGGCCGCCATTTTGGCGTAGCCTCGTGTCTCCAGCATGGGGGCAGCCATGTTTGAGGTGACTCAAACACCTCGTGGAGCTAGGGGAGGCGCCGGAAGGCGTGCAGAGGGGTGGAGCCGCCTCCTTTCTTCCCGGGAAGCCAGCCAAAAGACTTCCTGTCTGTTCTAGACAATGCTGAAACAAGTTGCATTTTGAAACTCTGAGCAGTAAGTGGTGAGCTTTGGGGTCTATCTCTCTCTCTCGCTCTATAGGAGTCCCTAAGCAGGCAACACTGAGGGGCTTTGTGGCGCTGGGGGTCTGAAAAAAAAAATATAAAAAATATAAAAAAGTTGTATTTCTTTTTGGCAAATTGATTTTTCCGGGCAGTATCTGGAATTATCATGGACCCTGCCACACAGGTACCCCCACCAATTTCCCTCGGGGGGGCCGCGGGACCCGCCAGTGCACAGAGTATGGATGCATTCACAGCAGTTTTGAAGTCTTTGGTGGCTCGGGTGGAGACGGCCTGTCAGGAACGGGGGTCAAGAAAGCGACCCCCCGCCTACCCCTATACTGTCTGAGACTTCAGATTCAGATGCTGAGATGGTTATTGCAGCTGCAGGCCCCTCTGCAGGGGCTGTTATCTCAGGTAAGGTTCCCTCAGACAGTGAGGAGAACGTTCATGCTTCCGCCATAAATCAGGAAGAAGCATTGGTGGACGCACTAGTTGTGCGGTTCGGGAAACCTTAAGACTTGAGGTTTTTCCGGCAGAGGCAAATAAAAAGGAATTTCCCTTTGGTACTAGCAGACCCACCAGGTTGGTGAAGGTTTTTTCTTTACCCAAGTGTTTGGGTAAAAAGATTAAAGAGGTATGGGATCATTCTAAGCGTACCTTTACTAGTTCCAAGCGCATTACTAGACGCTATCCGTTTGAGGAATCCCTCATTAAGAAATGGACGGTATCACCAGTGGTGGATCCACCTATTTCCAGACTGAATAAAGCCACGTTTTTTTTCAGTGGAGGACGCTTCGTCCTTTAAGAATTCGGTGGATCGGAAGGTAGAAGCGGAGTCCCGCACTATCTTTCCCTGATAGGATCAGCCTTTAGACCAGTTATTGTCATTTGATCTAGTTCTCAGACATTTACGGAATGGGCGAGATTGGTGCGCCAGGACCTGAAGGGGAAAGGTATCCCCCAGGCAACATCTGTTTTGATGGAACAGATTATATAAGGACTACAGGTTGTCTGTGACGCAGCCCTGGATGCTACCCCCCTATTAGGGCATGCATCTATGTCAGCGGTAATCCTCAGACGTGTGCTGTGGTTAAAATGCTGGGTCAGCGTAAGTACTACAGGGAGCGGTAGTTACCGTTCCCTGAACAGATCATTTTCTTTACCTTTTCCAAAGATTAGCATCAGTTCCCCACAAGAATCGGATCCGGTTGAACGGACAGACCAAGGAGCCTCTAGCCGGGTGACTTCGGTCTCTAATGTTTAACCAGGAGAAATCACCACTCGTGATAGGAATCAGGTGTCTAAATAATGTGTGGGAACAGAGAGCGATCAGACTTTGTCGGATTGCCAGGGCCAGATAGCTCTAGGGCAGCCTGGTTCGGATCCAGTCAGGCAATATCAGGGTGATGACGTAAGTCATTCGCCATGGATTTCACCATCTGTGCCTTCTTCACAGCATCCCAAAGGCGCGGAGATTGGTAACGCGCGCCCACGATGCTCCAGTGGACGCAGCAGACGCGGTGAACGGCCTGTAAAGGCAGTGTCAGCTATTAAAGGGATTCCCTCATCTCAGATTGCTGCTGAGATTTCTCCGCAGGATGGAGATGGAGGGAACTCCAGTTGTCCTGGAAATTCTAGGCTAGCCTCGTCAAGCCGGTCCAGCCGACTTGGACATGCTAGTCGCGAACGTTCCTTGGGAACTTCTTCTCAGGGAGTGTCTGCGGTCTCAAGGACCGATCTTCCATTGTGCTTTACAATAGCTGGGTTTAATGGCCTGGCCATTGAGACCCAGGTACTGAAGGACAGAGGGTTGTCAGCTTCAGTTATTCCTACGCTAATTAAAGCAGGGAAAGCGACTTCCAGCAAGGTCTATTATCGCACATGGAAGACGTATATCGCGTGGTGCGAATCTTTAGAAATTCCTCCACGTACCTATTCGGTGACCCGAATATTGGCCTTTCTGCGAAAGGGGGTTGAGCAGAAACTGGCCTTGAGCACCATCAAGGGTCAGGTTTCAGCATTAGCAATCTTCTTTCAGAAGCCTTTGGCTATTAAGTCCTTGGTGCGGAATTTCATCCAGGGGATGCGGCACCTGGCTCCACCAGTCCGCGCGCCCTTATCGCCCTGGGATTTTAATTTGGTTGTCGGTTCTGAAGAAACCTCCTTTTGAAAGCATCAGGGAGATTCCCTTGTTTACTTTATTCCAGAAGGTGGCCTTCTTGGTGGCTATTACTTCTGCACGCAGGGTGTCAGAACTGGCTGCATTGTCAGACCAGTCCCCATATTTAGTGATTCAGAGGGATAAGGTAGTTCTTCATCCTAAGCCATCCTTTCTTCCAAAGGTGGTTTCAGGCTTCATCTGAATGAAGATATTGTACTACCTTCCTTGTGTCCTCAGCCCAATCATCATCAGGAACATGCGTTGCATTCCTTGGATGTGGTTCGGGCAATCAGGGTATACCTGAAGGCTACGGAATCATTCCGTAAGACGGATTCACTTTTTGTGATCACGGATGGCCCCAGAAAGGGGTTGCCTGCATCTGCCGCGACTATCTCCAAATGGATTAGACAGACGGTGGTACAGGCTTATTCTAGTAAGGGTCGGAATCCTCCGTTCCCTGTTAGGGCGCACTTCACTCGAGCGCTCAGTACTTCCTGGGCCTTCCGCCATCAGGCGTCAGTGGTCCAGGTATGTAAGGCGGCCACCTGGTCGTCGGTACATACCTTTACAAAATTTTATAAGATTGATGTGATGGCATCGGCGGATGCCTCATTTGGCCGTAAGGTTTGCAGGCCGCAATTTGAGGAGACCGGTGGTCTACCTCGAGGGTTGTTTTCTGTTGGAATTTTCTGTTGAATCTCATCTTTAATTGATGAGCATTGGAAACTTCTAGTTGGCACCGGTTGGGCCTTCTAGATTGGATTTGTTTTCCATTTTCCCACCCCTCATTTGTGGTACTGCATTGGGACGTCCCGAGTGTGTTGAATCACGAGGACTACGTCTGTCAATGAGCGACAGAGAAAAATGGATTTTTGTAAGATCTTACTGTAAAATCCTTTTCTCTTAAGCTCATTGACAGACGTAGTACCCGCCCCTCTGTTTTTGAGTTGGGTTGGGTTAAATTCTCTAAACACTGCTTTGTGACATAACTGATTTGCTAGAGCAGGAAGTGAGAGGATATACCCTCTGGGACTGCCCCTAGGGTGTGGCCAGAATGTTTTCTTTCCTGTCTAGTCCTACTCCTGTAGAGGGCAGCATAACCCGAGTGTGTTGAATCAACGAGGACTACGTCTGTCAATGAGCTTAAGAGAAAAGGATTTTACAGTAAGATCTTACAAAAATCCATTTTTCCTGCTTGTGTGATTGGCTCACCAATTTTCCCAGAAGGCTGCCAGAAGATACAAGTCAGATGTCAGGAATCCCCTGCAACAAAAATGTAATTTTTGGTGAGATACTCCCAATAAGAACACATCTAAAGGGATGCAGGCCTAGCAGCTTTCTTCATTAGTGTTCTGCAGCTGCACAGCTGATTGATAATTATGAAACCATTCCCATTAGACCCACTCAGCACAGAGGCAACAAACAGGGATTTCTTCAGAATAACAAAAGGTAGAAACCTGCAACAAAGTGTGTTATGATCATTGCAATGTACATAGATCACCCAGGGGGAAATGTTTTTCTCTCAACAAAAGTTGAGCTACGCTTTAAAGATAACATTGAAGTGAATGTCATAGCAAAATTTAAAAAATATATACATATAAAGAAGCTTGTTTCATTTAGGTTATAAGTGTCCCTTTCTTTATCAGCCTTCATTTGCTGTCCAGGTTTAGAGATAAGGAAAGGTCCATGTCTTTGAACTATAGAATACAGATATAGACAGCTACTTCATATTTTTCAGGAGACAAGCAATGGCTGCCTCCATATTAATCTCTTGACTGGTGTTCTTTTAAGGGTGTAGATGTATGCAGATGTAGCAAGGTTTCCAGGCCTGTGGCCTGATGTGGGTCTGCCATTAGTACCGGAATTCTCTCCAGCCCATGTGAGCTGAGTCTCTGGGTGTGACAACTGAAGCAACAACAACTCAGGCATCTTTGTTTGTGGTTTTTATTATAAGTTAACCACTTTAGCCCCAGCCCTATTTCGGACACTTTTTGTTCACAAGTTAAAACCAGTATTTTTTCCTAGAAAACTACTTAGAACCCCCAAACATTATATATATTTTTTTAGCAAAGACTCTGGAGAATAAAATGTCGGTCATTGCAAAATTTTTTGTCACGCGGTATTTGCGCAGCGGTCTTTAAAACGCCATTTTTTTGGAAAAAATTTGAAAAATCACATTTCACTGCATTTAAAAAATACTAAACAGTAAAGTTAGCCCATTTTTTTTGTATATTGTGAAAGATGATGTCACGCCGAGTAAATAGATACCAAACATGTTACGGTTTAAAATTGCGCCCCCCCGTGGGATGGCGACAAACTACGGTCAATAGAGATCTCAATCTGCGACGCTTTAAATTTATTTAACGGTTACCAGTTTAGAGTTAGAGTGTAGCTCTTTTTTTTTAATTATTGCCCACGCTCTGGCGATCGCGGCGATACCTCACATGTGTGGTTTGAACAGCGATTTCATTTGCGGCTCGACTTGCGTATACGTTTTTTTTTGTGCGCGAGCTAACGGTGACGGGGACGGCTAAATTTTTTTTTTTTTTTTTTCCTATTTATTTTTTCTTTTTTTTTAAACTTTATTACAGGTTTTTAAAAAAAAAAAAATCTGATCACTTTTATTGCTGTCACAAGCAATGTAAACATCCCTGGTGACAGCAATATGTCGTGACAGGTACTCTTTATGGAGGGATCGAGGGTCTAAAAGACCCTAGACCCCTCCACTACACTTCCCTGTATGCAAAACGCCGAAAACGGCATTTTTGCATACAGCCGTTTTTCAAATCTGCCGCCTTTTGCAGCACAGTAACCCGGACGTGACGTCATGGACGCCGCCTCCGGGTTACGTCATCGGAGACCCGATCGATGCCGTTTCCGGCATTCATCGGGACTCCATCCAGCCGGCGGACGTGCCGGCTGGGTGCTCGGGGCTCCCGGTGGGACGGTAGCCCCGAGCAAAGCCGCGGAAGGCGGCGGGAGGGGGGGGACGTCCCCTCCCGCCCCCCCGGGTAACGATCGAGCGGCTCCCGAGCCGCATCGATCGTTACCGACGGAAAGCCGACCGTCGGCTTCAAACAACGGTACCGGGATGATGCCTCTAGCTAGAGGCATCATCCCGGTATAACCCCGCAAAGTCTGATCACGTAGAGGTTACGTGACTGGTAGTAAAGTGGTTAAAGGGGATAGGAGAAGGGAATGAGTGGGATACTCCTTTAGGCTCAAACTAATTACAATTGGGACTTTGATCCTGAAAATGCCGTTGGCACTTCCTTGACGCCAGCCAACGCTTACTAACACTGAGTACACACTGCAACTTACAAGCAAATGTACTGTCAATGCAGCACCTATTCCCTGCGCTCTGAGTGGTGCAATCCTCTTGTCCAACCTGACTGTAGGCTTGTAGATGAGAACAGATGACACGGCAACTTGATAATACTTCAGCCTTGCAGCCCCTCGCTGGACCAGGGTGGTCCGGAAAACACTATAAACGACAACAAAACAAGGGCGCACCAGCCTAGTGCATTATCTCTTAGACAGGTTTATTAAAATAATAGATTAAAAATACTCACAAACGAGTTTCTTGATAGAAACTCATTTGTGAGTATTTTTAATCTATTATTTTAATAAACTTGTCTAAGGGCTCTTTCACACGGGCGGTCCGATCAGATCCGCCTGTCAGTTTTTTAGGCGGATCTGATCGGATCCTCCATGCAGCTCTATGGGGCAGCGGGTGTCAGCGGAGGTCACCTCCGCTGACATCCGCTGCCATCCGCATCCGATCCTGTGCTGAAATCTGGACGGATGGAAACCCTATTTTTCCATCCGTTCAGTAATCGGAGCGGATCTGATGAGAGCGGACAAGCGGTCCACTCTCCTCCGATCCCCCATAGAGGGCAGCGGGTGCTGAGACACCTCCCTCTCTGCTCTGCAAGCGGAGACGGAGCTGTCATCCGCCCGGCTCAGCGGGGATCGCGGATCGATCCCCGCTGAACAACACGGATCCGCCTGCGGAGGCGGACCGTGTGAAAGAAGCCTAAGAGATAATGCACTAGGCCGGTGCGCCCTTGTTTTGTTGTTGTTACACACTGCAACTTGACAGAAGTGCTGAATCCTCGACTGAAAGTCCAGAAGATCCAGAACTGTGAAACTGTAGAACTCCTGACACTGTTATGATGTACAATTCACTGAATACTGTCGCCCACTTTGACCAGCTTGAAGTAGTATGAAGTAGAACTCTGCAAAATTTGTACTTGCAACTGACACACTCTATACAATTCAGGGCCCAGATGCAGATGCCCCCTTGACTGTAACTCTTCAGGGTCCACTGACTATGTACCCCCTTTGTAACTTCAGGGTCCTCAACCTAGGTACCCCCTTTGCAACTAGCTGACACTGGATCCCAGTACCTCTTCCAGAGTGGTCCCCTCTGACTCTAGGTAGACCCCCAGGGTCAATCCTCAGTACTCACGACCGGTGTAGGCTTTCCTGGGACTGGACCTCTCGCTCTCCGCAGGCTCCCGGCACACCGGATCCCCTCAGCTCAACTCGGCACTCTCTCGATACTCATGCGACACCCCGAGATATCCTCTTCCTCAGACAGGAGGAGAGACAGCCATACTCTCCCTCCTGGGACTCTGCTCCCGCCAAAGACACCATGCCACGCACTTCCCTCCAAACTTATACCCACTCCCAGAATCCCTTGCAGCATAATCTGCCTTCTGGGGTAGTTACAAGCTGGGATGTGTCCCCTGATTGGGCTTCCCACACTGCCCTATGAGAATCCTCTCACAGGAGCCAATGGGGATACTTCTCCCCTCAGCAGGCACATCTGGAAGTCCTGACACCCTAGCTAAATAAATCACAGCCCTGCTGTTAGGCAGATAAGGCCCACTATACATTTACCTAGCACCTACCTGTAGGGTGCTACACAGAGATTTACTTGTTAACGGAAAACTAGGTACGATCAGTTTAAGCTAAACTGTAAAAAAAAAACAAAAAACCCCTTTTAATTTTTCATGTGCCTTTTTTTGTTGAAGATGGGTGTACATTAGGACAGTGATCCAAAGCCAGGTAATCTGATGTTCCTTTGGTATCACATTTACAGATGTCTGCTTGTACTTTGTGTTCTTGAGTGCTGGGTATAAACATGTTCGTTAGAAAGACAATAGATCTCTCTTGTTGATGTTGGTGCTATGCGACACTTTTGTCAGAGATGAATACATCTCACACATTGCAAGTACATCTGAGCTGGGTTCACCACTGAGTGGAGTGTCCATGAGAACCAACTCTTATGTATCAAAAAGATCTACAACTCTGAATATACTGTAGCATTCGAAAAGCCTTTGGGGTAGGGATCTAACTGTCCCTGTATGCCTGGTACACACAATGAGATTATCGGACAAATGAGTGTCTGTGTTTTTTTTGCATGCTAATCTCGTATCGAAAATGAAGACATTACTAAAGTTACGGAAATTCTCCTACAATAGAATAAAAATTTGCAAGTGATGTAATGTGTTGTAGTGTATTTGTATTGTATTTTTGAACAATAGCTGTACTGATTAACCACTTAAGCCCCGGAAGATTTTACCCCCTTCCTGACCAGGGGGTTTTTTGCGATTTTTTACTGCGTGACTTTAACGGACAATTGCGCGGTCGTGCGACACTGTACCTAAACGAATTTCACGTCCTTTTTTTTCCCCACAAACAGAGCTTTCTTTTGGTGGTATTTGATCACCTGTGAGATTTTTTGATCATGCGCTATAAACAAAAAAAGAGCGTAAATTTTGCAAAAATAACAATATTTTTCACATTTTTTTATATGAAATTCCCAAAAAAAATGTAAAAATCAAAATTTTTTAACATTTTCGGCCAATTTATTTTATGCTACATATGTTTGGTTAAAAAAAATCGCAAAAAGCGTATTTTGATTGGTTTGCGCAAAAGTTATCGCGTTTACTAACAAAGGGAAAGACTTTTGTCATTTTTGGTGTTTTTTTTTTTTAACGAGTAATGGCAGCAATCTGTGATTTTTTTTGTGGGACTACGACATTGCGGCGGACAGATCGGACCCTTGACTGACATTTTTGACACTTTTGGGGTTGCCAGTGACATTACTGCAGTAATCAGTGCTATAGATATGCACTGTTACTGTAAAAATGACACTGGCAGGGAAGGGGTTAACTGTATTGGAGAGGGAGGGGTTAAGTGTTTCCTAGGGGCGTGATTCTAACTGTGATGGGACATAGCAAAACCGTCTGATCTCCATTTTTACAAGGGGAGAATGACAGGGGAGAATTGTTTACATAAGCCGCCCGCCTTTCTCCCTCTCTACCGACGATCGTAGTGTGACCCGCGGACATCGGGTCCGCCGGTCACACGCGCAGACTCCTCAGTGAACGAGGCGGGGCGTGCGCGCGCCTCAGCGGGCGCGCGCTCGCTCACTATTGGCTCACAAGCCGGTCACAGGCTAGTGACGTATATATACGTCACTCTGCCTGGCCGGGGGCTGACTGCCGCAGTATATCTACTTGCGGCGGTCGGCAAGTGGTTAAACGAAAATCGTACAATCTGGTATCGTATGAGAAATATTTTCGTGCTTGTCCCATCGGATAATATTGGATGAACTGTCGTGATCGGTTTTTGAAAGCTGTGTACTGACAATCACATTTTTGTACGATCGCTTCAAAAGTGGTATTTTTCGTAAGATTTTCTGATCGTGTGTACAGGCCGTAACACTTGTGGAACCATCTTTGAAATGATGGATTTCATTGGGTTTACTGTAAAAAGATAGACGTACACATGAAGGTGCTTAGCCAGGGAAGGTGGCCTGGTATGGTTTGGAAGGGGAGAGGTGCACGCTTACTGGCCCCCTCTTTCCTAGCCAAGCTGCTTGCTCAGATAAGGGTCTGGTATAGACTTTGTGGGGGTGCCCCATGCCTTTTTTTTTGGCATGGGACCCCCTTAAAATCCATACCGGACCCTCGATTAGTATAAAGGTCTGGTATGTATTACTAGGGGAAACCCCATGCAGCTGTTTTATTTACTGTACAAACAGAACAAAGTGACTAGAAAATATCATTACCGGCAGACAATTTTAAATGGTGTTTATTATTCCTTGAAAATGTCACTTTCTGTAGTACATGGTACAGATGTGTTACTTCCTAGGCAGGTTATAAAATCCCTCAAGCATTTATTTGAAAGAATTGTGCCATTTTTATGTTGCTCTTGTTAACAACTTCAGCTGCGGGAGATTTTACCCCCTTAATGAAAAGGATTTTTTATTTTTTTTTGCTATTCGGCACTGCGATATTTTAACTAGGAATTGCGTGGTCATGCAACGCTGTACCCAAACTAAGTTTATATCACTTTTTTTGCACACAAGTAGAGCTTTCGTTTGATGGTATTAGATCACAACTTGGTCTTAGTTTTTTTTTTTTTCAAACCAAAAAAGACTAAATATTTTGGGGAAAAAAATATTTTTTTACTTTTCTGCTATAAAACCTATCCAATAAATAGAAAAATCAAGTTTCTTCATAAATATCCCAGCCGTGACTCATTGGCCGAGACTTGCTGACAGGCCCCGGCTGTATAAAATTATAGCGGGAGCTGGCATGCATGTGCTAGTGGTACTTTGTCTATAGGGGCCTCCCGTCCGCAGTACAATGTAGGTGGTCGTTAAGTGGTTAAAAGGACAGCTCCCTGCCAAACAGTATTTTTACATTTTTCTTTTTTGTTTGCTTTGGTACATGTTCCCTCTGGCAATTTCCAGTTCTCCATACTCTTTGCTTGACAAACCTTTGCATATTAGCCTTGGAAATGGAAAGGTTTAGGGCTAAAATAGTATTTTTGATAAGATTGACGCTGTAGATATGATATTCCAAGTATTAGGTCTAATTGGCAATATTTAACCACTTGCCGCCCGCCGCACGACTATTTACTGCGGCGGTCAGCCCCTCACAGGCAAAGCGACGTAGGGCTACGTCGCTAGCCTGTGAGGCTCTAGGGAGTGAGCGCGCGCCGCCGAAGGCGCGCTCCAGCTCGGTCACGGACCCCCCTGCGCTTGTGGCCGATGTCCGCCGGGCACTCGCGATCGTTCGTTACACCGGGAGAAAGGCAGGCGGCTAATGTAAACAAAGCCACCTGTCATTCTTCCCTGTGTAAGAATGGAGATCATACGGTTCTACTATGTAGGACCGTTGATCTCTGTTCTTACACATCAAGCCACATCCAATCACAGTTAGAATCACACCCCTAGGGATACACTTAACCCCTCCCTCTCAAAAAAGTTAACCCCTTCACTGCCAGTGTAATTTTTACAGTAACAGTGCATATGTATAGCACTGATTACTGTAGTAATGTCAATGGTAACCCCAAAAGTGTCAAAAATGTCAGTCAAGGGTCCGATCTGTCCGCCGCAATGTCGCAGTCCCGCAAAAAGAATCGCAAATCGCCGACATTACTCGTTAAAAAAAATACAACAAAAATTACAAAAATCATTCCCTTAGTTAGTAAACGCAATAACTTTTGCGCAAACCAATCAAAAATACGCTTTTTGCGATTTTTTTTTTTTACCAAACATATGTAGCATAAAACAAATTGGCCTAAAATGTTAAAAAAATGTTGATTTTTACATTTTTTTTCATATAAAAAAATGTGAAAAATATTGTTATTTTTGCAAAATTTACGCTCTTTTTTTGTTTATAGCGCATGATCAAAAAATCGCACAGGTGATCAAATACCACCAAAAGAAAGCTCTGTTTGTGGGAAAAAAAGGACGTCGAATTCGTTTAGGTACAGCGTCACACGACCGCGCAATTGTCCGTTAAAGTCACGCAGTGCCGAATCGCAAAATAGGCCCTGGTCAGGAAGGGGGTAAAATCTTCCGGGGGCTTAAGTGGTTAAAGCCAACTCCAGGACATTAGCAAAATCCCACCTACTCCCTTTTACTAACTGGTATTAAAAAAACAAAACAAAAATCGAAATTCCCATTTTATTCACCCAAAGTCACACGATGATTCTTCTCTCTTCTTCTGTTCTTCTTCATGGGGTCCTTCTTTAGGTGTCCACATCACTTCCTGCTTGATGTGGATACCTCCTGTTGGTGGAGGTGACACTTCTGGCTGCCAAGTCCTCTCTCTAATAGGCTCCAGAGGCAGGGGAAAACACGGGGTGGTGAGGAGACCTATGCCTAAGAAGATAAGCAGAGAAAAATGCCTGGTCCCCAGGCCAGGAGATTTGTTTTGCAATTATGCCGGGTACACACTATAAGTTTTCCTTTCGTTCAACCCAACTGGTTGAACGAAAAAAGACCTTAGAGATTACTGAACCAACACAAGCGATGCTAGTGCAGCAAAGCTCTAATCAGATGCTGGTTTTCTAGCATGCCCACTCTGCTGAAGACCATCGTGAGACTGGCTTCTGTCGGACAGGGAGCTGTACATACAGGGCCGGCCTTTGGGGTGTGCGAGCTGTGCGGCCGCACAGGGCGCCATGGGCAACAAGGGCGCCATGCGGCCATCACAGCTCGCAGAAAATCAGGTGATTCAGGTCGCACAGCGGGAGGTGAGCGGCGACCGCGGCCTGGACAGGGTTAACACAGGCCACGGCCGCCGCTTACCTCCCGCTGTGTGGCTGTGCCTCGGTCACCTACTGATGCAGTGAGGCGAGCTGTGTATCACACACAGCTCAGCCTCCGATCCTTCCACGCTGACGATCTCTCCTCCCTCCCTTCACTGACGCCAGAGGAGATATCGTCAACTCCTCCTCGCCCCGCCCCTTCTCTTCCTCCTCCCGCCCCGCACACACTCCCGGGGATGTGTGGGCGGGAAGTTTAAAGAAAAAAAAAAAAAGCTGCAAACAGGGTAAGGTAAGTGAGGTCTCTCTCCTTCAAAAAATGTAAGGGGGGGCTCTGTGTGGGGGCTTTGTGTGAGGGGGTCTGTGATGTAAGGGGGGGCTCCGTGGGGAGGGGTCTGATGTAAGGGGGGCTTTGTGTGGGGGTCTGTGATGTAAGGGGGGCTCTCTGATGTGGGGGGTTCTGTGTGGGGGGGGCTCTGATGTAAAAGGGCTTTGTGTGGGGGGTCTGTGATGTGAGGGGGGCTCTGTGTGTGGGGGGGGGCTCTCTGATGTAAGGGGGGCTTTGTGTGGGGGTCTCTGATGTGAGGGCGGCTCTGTGTGGGGGGGGTCTCTGATGTAAGGGGGGCTTTGTGTGGGGGGTCTCTGATGTGAGGGGGGCTTTGTGTGGGGGGTCTCTGATGTGAGGGGGGCTTTGTGTGTATAGGGGGGCTTTGTGTGGGGGGGGTCTCTGATGTGAGGGGGGCTCTGTGTGTGGGGGGTCTTTGATGTAAGGGGTGCTAAGTTATTAGTGATCATAAAAAAAATCGCGCCACAGGATTAGCTCGCACAGGGCGCCTGAAAACCTAAGGCCGGCCCTGTGTACTTACGGCTATAAGTCGGCCGGTTCCCACTGAACCACCCATTCTTGGCCAATTATGGGTTTGTGTGTACCCAGCCTTAGATGAAACTAAGAAGAAGAGGTGTTTGGAATCAAGACTGAGAAGTAAGATCATTGATGCACTAGATAAAATTGAGCTTTTCGTCCAGTGATATTTAAGAATAGCAAGTCTTGGACTGGAAATTGCAAATGATTGACCATCTTTGAGCCTAAAGAGAAATTGTTTTCTTTTCACAACTTTTTAACCACATTTCTAAGGTATATATTTTCAGTGTGCTGCTAATTGCATAGCATTCACCTGGACCCAGAGATAACATTATTTTGACACTGTATGCAAAAGACTGAATGTTTCTACAATAATCCCTGTCTATTTGTGATCTTATGTTGACCTTTTTTAAGAACATTTTGAAAAATACAATTTGCTACTGGCAGATTATTGCATGCAATTGCTGCTGTTTGATTGGGGAAGAATTGTTTTCTATTCACTATAGAACAGTAATTACACAAGATAGCTATGCTTCTTTTCTATGCAGAAAATGTAGCATTGTTAAAGTGCCAGTAAATATAAAAAACATAATGAATTACCATTTTTTTTTTTTTTTTTTAACAATCGTGAATACATATGTAAACATTGCTTGAGCTTATCAGATCCAAATGTATCTGTGTTAATATGAATACCGTGTAACAGGTAGTAAAATCAATTGGAAACCTTCCCTTGTTGTTTTTAGGAAAACATAAGTATTGGTGTAGATTCACGTTAGTGTGGGAATGCATGTGCTTTAACCACTTGCTAACCACAATACATGTATTCACTATATTACCAATAGTATTGGGACACCTGCCTTTACTTGCACATGAACATTAATGGCATCCAAGTTTTCGTCCGTAAGGTGCAATATTGAGTTGGCCAACACTTTGCAGCTATAACTGCTTCTGGGAAGGCTGTCCACAAGGTTTAGGAGTGTGTCTATGGGAATGTTTGATTGTTCTTCCAGAAGCACATTTGTGATGTCAGGCACTGATGTTGGATGAGAAGGCCTGGCAGTCTGCGCTCCTATTCATCCCCAAGGTATTCTATCGGGTTGAGGTCAGGACGCTGTGCAGGCCAGTCAAGTTCCTCCACTCCAAACTCGCTCATCCATGTCTTTATGGACTTTGCTTTGTGCACTGGTGTGCAGTCATGTAAGAACAGGAAGGGGTCATCCCCAAACTGTTCCCACAATGTTGGGAGCGGGAAATGGTCCAAAATGTCTTGGTATGCTGACGCCTTAAGAGCTCCCTTCACTGGAACGAAGATGCCAAGCCCAACCGCTGAAAAACAACCCCACACCATAATGTCCCCTCCACCAAATGATTTGGACCAGTGCACGAAGCAAGGTCCATAAATACATGGATGAGCATGTTAGGCGGGGGAGGAATGTGACTGGCCTCAACCTGATAGAACACCTTTGGGATAAATTAGAGCAGAGATTGCAAGCCAGGCCTACTCATCCAACATTAGTGCCTGACCTCACAAACACACTTCTGGAAGAACGGTCAAACATTGTTATAGACACACTCCTAAACCTTGTGGACAGCCTTCCCTGAAGAGTTGAAGCTGTTATAGCTGCAAAGGATGGGCCAACTCAATATTGAACCCAATGGACTAGGAATATGCTTGTAAAGGCAGGCATCCCAATACTTTTGGTAATGTAGTGTATACATTACGGTTTGCAAGTAGTTTACTGGGATTATAGCTGAAGATATCAACCATAACCCCGGTATCATTTTTTGCAGCCTGCGGCTGGCTTTCCCATGAAACTGCTCTAAGTAGCTCATGAGCTGCTGGAAGAGTTTTCAAAGTCCCTCCTGCCACTCACCAGTGTTTCTCGAGCTTACAATTTTCACGATCCGACGGCACGGCCGGCTGCTCCCATAGGCGATCAAAAAGTAGATACTGTTTGATCAGTGCCATCTTAAGAGCATAAAAGGCCCCCGGGCAATGCAGTGCACTGAGGCCCCGCCTACACAGTCATCGACGAGAATAAAAATGCAAATTATTGATAAGGCGATATTTATTGGTACAGCAGTGCCAGGCTAATGACAGCTTCCAAGTTCGGCGGCTGGGTCCGGTGAACATACACACGGACGGGAGTCAGACTCGACTGTCCTGTGTGTGCCTGTTCCCGTGGAGGTGGACAGGCATTCCTGCAGTTGTGGGGTCCCCCTCCATGGTCCAAGTGGCCTGACAGCAGCTCAGGGCCAACAGGCGCTTGTCACCTGCTAAGTTTGGCGGCGGGATGCACACGGAAATCGGGACTAATGCTTGGCTGGGGCTGGGAAGCTAGGCAGGTGGGGCCCCCAGGGAGAGTGGGGCCCCCGGGCAACTGCCCAGCGTTCCCATTCGGTAAGATGGCCCTGTGTTTGATCGACTCTATGGCCTCGGAGGACTGGAGCAGCGTCCTGAAGTCACTTCCAGTTCAGGCATAATTTTGTTTCAAAGCAATGATAAAAAAAAGGTAAAGAAGAGATTTGGGGTCTTTTTGACTCCAGATCTCTCCATAAAGAGAACTTGTCATCCTTCTTTCTATATAAGGGTTGTTTATTATTCCTTGTGTAGCACCCTTGTTTTTATGCAAGGTTGCTGTTAAATTTAGTTTGCTGGGCCTTAACTAGCTTGGCTGTAATTATTCTGTGGTCATTGAACTTCCCTTCTTAATCTGGGTTTGACTGCGTTTCTCCCTTCCGTCAGTAGGTGGCACTGTTGCCTCTGACACTAGAGTGAGAATTACAGTTAAACAAACTGTTAATGTCCATGTGTCTCTCAGCCAATCACAGTGTCACTACGGCATTCTGGGAGATCTTATTTAAGCGAGGGGAGGTTCAATAATCGGTCTCTTCCCGCCCGGACCCCTTCGGGGGAGGGTGTGTATTGCTGTGCAGCTGCTGGCTAGGCCTGAAGTCTGAGGCCTGGTCACATGCCTGGGACTCTGCTGAGGAGAGCCAGCGACCCACATGGGGAAGATCATCCACAGACATCCAGTAACCTGTGTGAGTAACCTGCCTGTCTCCTATTGAGGACAGCTGTCCAGACAGTACAGACCACAAAAAGGGATTGACTCTGGTGGAGAGAAGTTGCCTCCCAGATCGATCTGAAGTTTTATGGATACCTAATGATTCTCAAGGTCTGTTATCCTGTACCGCTGTCTGAGTACCTGTCTTATGCAATGGGAGTCTGCCTAATAGACTGTTCCTTAAAGGGTGTCCTGGACCCTACCCCTCTCTCCCTCAGTTTATTCTTGACCTGTTGAGAAGAAATAAACTATTCTGTTACTTCAGCATAAAAGTGACTGGCGCCCATCATTTATTTTACCTGCATCACTACCCACCATGCCTGACAATCCACACCCACAGGAGGTATGTAGCCCCTCTCTGCCTCTCAAGGTCATCACTAGGCTTTTAGGGGGTTCTGGGGGTCCGCTACACTTGTAATAGGAATAAAGGTGATAAAAAAAATTAAAGGGACAGTGTAAAAATAAAAAGTAAAATAAATAAGAAAAAAAAAAAGTGCCCCTATCCAACACATGTGAGATATCACCGCGATACACATGTGAGGTATCACAGCGATGGTTAGAGCAAGAGCAATAGTTCTAGTGCTAGACCTGCTATGTAACTCTAAACATGTAACCTGTAAAGGCATTTAAAACATCACCATTGTCGCCATTCCACGAGCGTTTGCAATTTTAAAGTATGATATAAGGTATCTATTTACTCAGCGTAACGTCATCTTTCACATTATAAAAAAATTGGGGTAAATATTGTGTTTTTTTTTTTTTTTTTAACTTATTGAGTATTTTTTTGAGTTTGCAAAACCACTGCACAAATAATGTGTGACATAAAAAATTGCAATAATCACCAATTTTTTCCCCTAGGGTCTCTGCTAAAAAAAAAAAAAAAAAAGTATAATGCTTGGGGATTCAAAGTAATTTTCCAGCAAAAAATACTGATTTTTAAACCTGTAAACCTAAAATGCCAGAAAAAGCTTAGTCGGCAAGTAGAACATATGTGGGGTGGATGGCTCTCCCACACACTGAAAAATGTGGTGCAGTCCCCTACACGCAAAATGGCACAGTGTCGAAGCACCATGCAGTTTCCATGTGGCTGCATTTTACCAAAAAAAGGTGCAGGAACCTTTTTCCTGTAGGAAAACATACGGCTGCTGTGCCCATGCAAACACAGCATGCAAACCGCACTAATGTGAACCTAGCTTTAAAGCTTATGCTTCAGATTATCCTTCTCAAAAACATGGGGGGTTGGGGGTGAATGGCATTAGCAAAAACATTCCCCACGCCAGCAAAGGCTTATGCTTAGGCTTCATGCTACTTGAATGAGCATGGCCTAAACTATCACTAGAGTGCGCTATTATAAGCAGCATATGGACTGCCTTGTATTCAGAACTACTTTAACACCTTGCAAACCAGCAATTTTGAGAAATGAAAGATGATTTTAGGTTTCCGGGGCAGCAACGTGGCTTAGTGGTTAACACTTCTGCCTTGCAAAACTAGGGTCTTTGATCTGCATCCTAATCACAACACAACCTACACTGTTTGCATGTTCTCCCTCTGTGTGGATGAATTTTTCCCGGGGTACTTTGGTTTCCTCCCAAACTCCAAAGACATGCTGGTAGTTTGATTGGCTCCTATACTTTCTACAGTATATTATGTTTGCATGTGAGATAGGGACCTTAGATTGTAAGCTCCTTGAAGGCATTGACTGATGCACATGTACAGTATATAAAGTGGTGTGTAAATTGCCAGGGCTGTATAAATACCTGTAATAATAAATGGCAGTCAGACTTTTTTTTACACCCTCTGCACCCAATCACACTATAGGCTTCTTTATCCACAAATGTCCAAAGGTTAGATCCACAAAGTCATCATTGTATATTTCAAGCTTGGTGCTGTCCCCACTAATCATGCAGTCCTAGGACACACTGTTTACTGCGGAATACTGTTCAGACACGTTGAATGATTGGCCGTATCCTATGATTGACCTATTGCCTGGCTTATTTTTGGAGGCTCTTCAAGGGCTATACTATATCTTTATCGGAATGAGTAAGACAGGAGAGTGGACTTTTTGCAATATAGAATAATATAAGGCCCTGCATTTGGTGATGGTCCCCCCCCCCCTCGCAGGGAGTTGATGTCTTTTAGCCCATTGTTGCTCCTCTGTGGCCCCCATTGCAGAAAAGATGATTCATACTTATTGGGTTCCAGCAGCCTTTGCACATTATGTTTAATGAAAGTGTGTTCCATGACATTACCATTAAATCACATGTACTCCTGTGGACGGTCACTTGAAACGCATTGACATGTGCAACATTGGATGGAATAGTGCATGGACCCCACAATAAACTGTTATATGTGATTTAAAATTTTAAGTATAATACATTTTGTATTATTATATAAAAGTTTGTGGTGTTTTCTATATACCCTACAAAAATTTTTTTCAAAACCCTTATTTGCTAAACCCGTCATGAAAGGAACTCCTTAGCCTAAAACGAAATGGCTTTACTTATGCTTAAAGGCAATTTCTCTTATTCTTTCTGAAAAGTTCCATCCTTACCTGCTCTACTGCCATCTTAAGAGCATTAAAGGGCCCCGGGCAATGCAGTGCACTGGGGCCCTGCCTACACGACACCTACGAGAATAAAAATGCAAATTATCAATAAAGCAATATTTATTGGTACAGCAGTGCCAGGCTAATGACCGCTTCCAAGTTTGGCGGCTTCATTTTAGATTCATAGCAGATTTAGGCATAGACCATATTGGTACTAAAAACCTATTATAAGCAGCCTTGCTCCAACAGCTATCACAAAGAATTACAATCACATAGGTATAATGACTGTTTTAAAGGGTAACTCCACTTTTTATGGGAAAAAATATAGCGTATACAATTGCTACACAAGTCATAATGATTGTTATTAAAAATGTTGTCAGTCTTCAGTGCTGTAATTTTCTGTAAAATACAATGCAATATGGCAACCTAGAGGCATTCTGTACATAGATGTCGTTTCCTGCCTGTGTGATTTGCTTACTGATTTACCCAGAAGTCTGCACGAAGATACAAGTCAGATTTTGGGCATCTCCTGCAACAAAATGTAATTTTTGGTGGGATATTCTCAAAGGGAAATCACTTCTAAAGTGATGCAGACCCTGTCACACTGCTCATTAGAGCCCTGCAGGTGAAGCAGCAATGGACAGGAGGGGGAGATAGAAAACAGCAGAATCAACAAGGCTTTTTGCAGAATACAGAAAAAAAAACCCCATAGTGATTGAGTGAATATGCATTTATTAGTTTTTAATGATTTGGGTTTATTGAAACTTTAAGTACAACCTAGCACATTTTTGTTGGCTTTAATATTCTGCTTCAGAGAAGCCATTTAAAGGACACCTGTTACAAAAGGAATATGTACTCTGATTTTCAGTTGCCTGGCTGCCATTGTTATCCTTCAACATCCATTCTCTCTAAATTAAAGGTCCAAAGCAAACAAGGAAAGTACCTTGGATCTGTTTACTTATACCAGATCAGCAACTCTGTGCGTATTATTGCCTTAGGGCTCTTTCACACGGAGCGGACCGCATTGCGTTTCGCTCCGGCACTTATTTATTTTTTTTTTTCACAGAGCGGATGACACTTGTGTCATCTGCTCCGTATGTCCGCATAACATCCCATCCGTTTGCGGATGATATACGGACATAATGTATGTCTATGGGCAAAAAACGGAACAGAACTAAAAGGAAGAAAATCAGATGTCAGATGGTATTCCGCTGACATCCGCAATGCCATTGACTTACATTATGTCCGTAAATCATCCGCAAAAAAATAGGATGATTTGCGGACATACGGAGCGCCCGTGTGAAAGGGCCTTTAGGAGCATATAGCTGGGTACACACTATGAGAAAATCAGAAGAAAAATTCCATACGAGACACAACCATTCAATTTTCTTATAGTGTGTACACAACTTTCGACATCTGATTCAGACTTTCCAAACAAAAATTTCTGAAGGGACTAATTTACATTTTTTTCCTCATATGTAAACAGAACTAGCAATTTTCGTTTAATGTGTACTATTTTCGTACAAAAAAAAAAAAAATCAGATACGAAAGACTGCGCATGATCATAACCAATAAAAAACAACAAAAAAAGCCTTTGTCCAGGGGCGTAACTACAGGGGTTGCAGGGGTTGCGATTGCTACCGGGCCCCATGCTCCAGGGGGCCCAGTAGCAAACCAGTGGGTGAACTTCCAGGATTGCAAAAGTCACACTTGCGACCGGGCCCTGGCATTGCACCACTGTGGGGAGGCCCCAAGATTGCAGGAAGGGAGCCCACTGCAGAACTTGTGAAAGGATCCTGCTGCGGGACCGTAATAAAAGGCCATGCAACGAGAGTAAAGAGCCCCAGGATTAGTGGGAAGAGCCCTGGGCTTGAAGGGAAGGGCCCCGGCCAGGGATCTGGGGGGGCCCTTCATGTTTTCTTGCATCGGGGGCCCTGAAGGCTCTAGTTACGCCTCTGCCTTTGTCATCCAAGAATTTTCATACATTCCGACTTTTGAAACATTTTCCGACTTGTGAAACATAGGGGAAAACCGGACCATCATTTGCCCGATTTTTTTAAAGTGCGTACCCACCTTAAGAGCAAGGCAGTTTCAGAAGGAAGTCAACAATGATCCTCTGAGTATATTGCTCAGGACGGAGTTCCTTTAGTTCTTTCTCCCTCTGTTCTAGTCTTGCAGTTATGGGTCATTGTAACTCCCAGTGATATACAGGCGTCCATTCATTGCTGACCATCTGCCTGTTTAACCAATACTCACACATCTGCTCAGCAGAAGGTTTTCAATAGATGTTCCTTCTAAGTGACTGCTGCAGAAAGCGTGTCAGAGGGTGACCTTAATTGTGGTGCTGACTTGCATTCAACAGTCCTAACTGCATTTTTCTGACTTACTTAATTTTAATTTTATGGTTCCTCTACAACTGCAAAGCCTATTGAATCTTAAAGGAAGTGGCCATTAAAAAGAAGGTAAATCAGGAGAACTGCTCATTGAAAGGGTAATATTTGCGTGCCGTTCTAGAACGTCGCTCTTTCTTGCTTTGTTTTACTTTGACATTTCAGATTAATAAATATTTATTTGTATGTGTGAAGTAATCACAGCTGGGTGTGCGACTAAACATAGTCATTTAGCACGCAGTAAGTAACACGCTGGCACAGTAATTGCTGTTTTTTTGTCTCTTCTTTTTCTGTGTGCATTAAAAACATTGTTAGACATTATTGTCTTATGCATGGGACCCTTCAGTCTGCAAAGTTGTTAGTGGAAGGGCCAAACTTTTTTTTTTTTTTTTTTTTGGATAGGTGTGGAGAGAGATTAAAACACCTCTCAGGTCACTGAGAGTGAAAGTAAAAAAAAAAAAAAATCCCAAATTTTGGGTTGCCAACAGAATAAGAATATATGGGAAATCTTCCAATAGGGACACTATTTAGTGACAGCCAGGGATTCCCTCAAACTTGTGGGATTTCCTCTCACTTCCTTTTTTATCTTTAGGACATAAAGTGAAGGGAAAGCCCCCCCCCCCCCCAGTGGCAAACAGATAGCAAAAAAACTGACAGGGGTTATAACCCTCCCCTCTCTTACTCTATCCACAATGGGGAAGAAAAAAAAAAAAGGCATTTTTCTTTACCCATTTTAAGTCTAGACACTTTCACCCCTCTTCCAGTCCAGGCCAATTTTCAGCTTTCAGCGCAACGCATCATGCAACACTGTACCCAAATTACATTTTTATCATTTTTCGAGACATATAGAGCTTTCTTTTGGTAGAATTTGATTGCCACTGGGTTTTTTTATCTTTTGCTATATAAATAAAAAAATACCAACATTTGTTAAAAAAAAAGAAACCACGTTTTTCTTAGCTTTTGTTATACAATTTTGCAAATCAATAATCTTTCTTCATAAATTTAGACCAACATGTATTCTGCTACCTTTTTGGTAAAAAAAAACAACCCCAATCAGTATATATTATTTAGGCTTTGTGAAAGTTAGAGTCTACAAACCATGTTATATATATATTTGAAAATTGAACAATCCTGATGTACTGATGACCTATCTCATTTCTTGAGGTCGTAAAATTCCAGGACAGTACAAATGCCCCCAAATGACCCCTTTTTTCAAAATGGATACCCTGAGGTATTTATTAGGAGGCATTATGAATTTTTTAAACGTGTGATTTTTTTGGGAAATTTAAAAAAAAAATCTAAAATTTGTTTTGTTTTTCATAAAGTTGTCAGCAGCCCTGTGTATACTTCATGATCAGTTTATGCCAAGGTATCTGTTTGCTTAACTGGTGAGCCATTATAGACTAAAGCAATCATTCCTCCCTCATTGGGCTGTGTTATTCAGCGCAATCCTTAATAGATTAATAACCTAAAATCCATTGTCCAATGAGCTCAGTTCACACCATGCTACAATAAAAACAAATGCAATGCATTACAACATGCCACAGCGCAGAGGCGTAACTAGAACCTTCAGGGCCCCGGTGCAGGAAACCATGAAGGGCCCCCTGGACCCCTGGCCGGGGCCCTTCCCTTCAAGCCTGGGACTCTTCCCACTGATCCTGGGGCCCTTTACTCTCATTGCGGGACCCTCATTGCGGGACCCTTTCACAAGTTCTGCAGTGGGCCACCTTCCTGCCATGTTGGGGCCTCCCCACAGTGGCAGAATGCCAGGGCCCAGTTGCATGTGTGACCTTTACGATCCTGGAAGTTCACCCACTGGTGTCAGTTGTTTTTATTTTTTTGGTATTTTAATTGTATTATTTTTTATCATTTTATTTTATTTTTTTACAATGTCACTGACTATGACTCTGTCCATTGAGAAAAGGAAGGAGCTGGTAAATTACCTATTTACCGACCCCTTCCTGGTTCTCTATTGTGACACATCCCCTGCAGGAGAGGGTAGGGAGCACAGTAGGGGGGGCAGCACAGTGGGGGGGGGGAGCTCAGTAGGGGGGGGCACAGTAGGGGGGGACCAGGGGAGCACACAGGGGCCCAGAGACAGCAGAACACAAGTGAACTGGATGGATAGGAGGAGTGGCGGGGGCTGCATACCGAGGAACCAATCTCCTCCATTTTCCCCCTGCAGCTACAGGAGGAAAAAGGAGGGCAGTGAATTCTCTACATGCGGCCCCTGCCGCCCCTCCTATCCAGGTGTACAGGGGAGCTGCACAGGGCCCCCTGGAGCATGGGGCTCGGTTGCGACTGCAACCCCTGTAGTTACACCCCTGCCACAGCGCTCTGCAATGTGTATTAACGTACAACTAAAAGCTTTGTTACTTTTGGATATAGTGGAGAAGGATTAGAACATCTGCCAGGTCTTTTTGCTTTCTGTGTCCCTGTTTGTCAATTCCAGTGTTTGCACTTAAAGTGAAAGTGAGAGAAAAAAAACCCCCAAATCCCAAAATTATCCGATCAGAAGTAGAAGGGAAATCTTCCAGTGTGGACACTAATTTAGGTGACCCTGGTGACAACCAGGGATTTCCTCCCAGTTATTATTTTGGCCATGTAACAGGAAGTGAAGGAAAATATACCCAACGTAGATGAAAGATAAAAATATTAAAAAATCCTTTAGTTCTACTTTATGGAAAGTAAAATGAAGCACAATTGCTTCTGCTGTGCAGAAAAGAAAATGCATATCAATGTAGGGTTAAGCAGAAGGACAGCCGGAAACTCTGTATATCTTCTAATATTTTATTATCACATCTCAGTGAGCAAAAAAGAACAAGGTGACTAACGCGTTTCGGCGATTAGCCTTGATCACAGCGCACAGCACGCATATCAATGTAACCCTATAAAAAAAAAAAGCATGTGAATGCAAGTCAATTCAAGTGTATTTAGAGTGCATCAACAAGCACTTAATGCAACGTGAGTAGTGTGAATCCAGCATAAACTGTTTTATTTCCATGACTCTTCCGTGTCGAGCACGGTCTCCTCTTCCCTGTAGCTGGGCACTGGCTGACACAGGAGAGATCACGTGACTGGACTGAAGCGGCATCTTTCTTACACAGGTTAGCAAGCATAGGTGTTAGGAGGAGTGGGGGGGGGGTGTTTTTAAGATAAGTTGGGGTTATTCTACAATTCTTCTTTAAAGGATAAGTTCACCTTTTCGTAACATTTACAGATACACCGGCCTCTGCTCCCCCCGAACCACTGGTCTGACAGCTAGTGAGGGATCTTCTACCTCCCACTAGCTGCCACAATCTGTAAAAAACACTGCAGTGTGGGACTCTGCCCGCCTTCTTAAATCATCCGTTCACAGTGTTCTGTGAATCAGAAAATGACAAGGCCCGAAAAGCCTTTGCGGCTGTCAGCTTGTAGTTCTCAATGAACTACCATGGCTCTGTTGTATCGGAGGTACAGCAAGACAGATACAGACAGTCTGCAGGACCATGGCATTACACCCACATTCTGCTGATCGCGGGGGGCAATGCTTTACAGGTCCGTTACCAAAAAATATATAATAAATGCATATTATTTTTTTTTTTTGTTGTAAAGGTGAACTTATCCTTTAAGGGCGAGATGTGTCAGATGTGAGTTGTCTGGAGGCAGGAATGGCAGCATGCTTGTTTTGGAGTCTAAATAAAGTTTACACTGGACAATGACATCAGCGGTATGTGGCTTTTTTGTATGGTTACTTATTTAAAGCTTGTGGAATTGGTGTCTTGCCGAACGCCTTACCGCACTTTTACTGCGGCATTTCGGCTTTATTGCACAAAACATCCGTACCTATATGTCATTTTGTGCAACAGACACTGGGGAGGGGGGCGTGCGCCGCCAGAGGCGCGAATGCACGCTGATTGGACACAGGGGATGCCAGTCAGCGGGTCCAGCGTTTTCAATGTCCACCAACCACCTGCGATTGTTCCCCAGAGAGGAAGAATAGCGATCTGGCTATGTAAACAAGGCAGATTGCCATTTTGACAGGGGAGCTAAGCTAAGCAGGAACATGGATCTCTGTCTTCATCCAGTCAGAGCACACAGTTAACCCTTTGTTCGACCCTGATGTTAACCCCCTTCTCTGCCAATCTCAGTTCAGTAACAGAGCATATTTTTAGCACTGATTACTATAATAATGTCACTGGTCCCCAAAAAGGTTTCAGGTGTCCGATTTGTCTGCCGCAATGTCACAGTCCCGCTAAAAATCGCTGATTGCCACCATTACTAGTAAAAAAAAAAAATAAAGAAAAATGCCATAAAATATCCCATAGTTTGTAGACGCGATAACTTTTGTGCAAACCAATCAATTTATGCTTATTGGGATTTCTTTTACCAGAAATATGTAGCAGAATACATATTGGCCTAAATTGATGAAGAAATTCGATTTTTTAAATTTTTTTTATTGGGTGTGTTTTATAGCAAAAAGTAAAGAATATTGTTTTGTTTTTTTTTTTCAAAATTGTCATTCTCAGAGGTGATCAAATACCACCAAAAGAAAGCTCTATTTGTGGGAAAAAAAAAAGAAATACATTTTATTTGGGTACAGCTCTGCATGACCGTGCAATTGTCAATTAAAATAATGCAGTGCCGTATCGCAAAAAATGGTCTGGTCATTAAGGGGGTAAAACCTTCCGGGGCTGAATTGGTTAAACAAAAGTGATTCTGTCTAACAATGAATAAATAGCCTGTGCAAAAAGTAGAGCTGTGGGAGAGAGTGGTCCAGCAAGCCCCACCTGTGTTTTTATGCTTATTTTTTTGGCAATCTTGTTGTTGGACAGATTAAAAAACGTAAATCGTGGTAAAAACACACTACATGCTTTGCTGCAGCTTCTCCATTGAAATCTATTGAGCAAAAAAAAGCACTGTTTTGCAGTTGTTAAATGTTATAAATAATTCTGCAAAAAGCATGAAAAAACGTATTGGTGTGAATGGAGCCTAAGATCAGTTCCCCTGCACAAGGAGAGAGCAACAGTGACTTGCCTTTATCACAAGAATCTCATGCACAGAGAGAATATTTCAAAATGAATTTCTACACAGATTTGAAAAAAACACAGAAAGCACACCAAGATTAAAAAAAAATACATATGCCTCTTGACTTTAGGCAATATTTTCTTATCTCAGAATTCATCTATAAAAGTTATAAACTGGGGTTTAAATCGTAACACCACTTTTGTTGAGAAAAAAACATTCCCTCTCTGTGTGATCTATGTACATTGTAGGGATTTTAACAAACTTTGTTGCAGATTCCTACCTTTTGTTATTCTGAAGAAATCATTGTTCATTCCTCTGTGCTGAGTTGGGCTAATGGGAGTGGTTTCATAATTATCAATCAGCTGTGCACCTGCAGGGCTCCCATGAGGAAATCTGCAGGGCCCGCATTTTAGACGTGTTCCTATTGGGATTATCTTGGCAAAAATGACATTTTTGTTGCATGAGATGCCTGAAATCTGACTTGTATCTTAGGCAGACTTCTGGGAAAATTGGTGAGCCAATCACACAAGCAGGAAATTATGTTTCTGGGGTGTGGTCAGTATACATTCTGTGTACTGAAAACCTCCAGGTAGCCATCTTGTATTGCAATTTTATGAAAATTACAGCGGCTGCAGATTGAAAAGGAAAGTTCATTTTTAATAACATTCAAATACAATATGACTTGTGCCGCAATTGCATACGCTATATTAGTTTTCTTTATTTGCTATTTTTTTCCCATGAAAATGGAGTTAACCTTTAATGTGTTAGGTCACTCATCATTTAGTGATGCCACAGTCTTAAGCCCCGTACACACGTACGGATCGTCGTCATACAAACGTTCGTCTTTTCTCCCCGGGATGTCGATGTCTGTTGAAAAGTGCAAAGACAGCACAAGAATTTTGTCCGCCGACTTCAGCTGACTGCAGAAGTGATGTCATGTAATGGTTAACTTTCCCTGTGTTTTTTCTTTTCCGAGCATGCCCAGTCTTGCAAATCTGCGGTCTGTCGGCTGATTTCTGTACTGACTGGCGAACAATCGTCCGTTCTGGTGTCGGCATACAAAAATTTTTATGTTTGCAAGAAAGACTCTTGTCCGCAGAATGTGCGCAGACAGCTGTCGGAGGCACCATACTAACAAGCGTACAATCGGCAGATCTTTCGTCCGCCGACGTTTGTATGCCGACGATTGGTACGTGTGTACGGGCCTTTAGCCCTCCTACCTCCCTTGTACACATTTGGAATTTTTTATTTCTTTTTTGGTAAGTAGGGCACTTGCTGCCACTACCTTATTCCTCACATAGACAAGGATGACTAGAAGATATGTCTACCAGGTGTCTAATAGTTAGAAGCACCACATCCCTTGATTAGAAATAGATATGTTTAAGAGGCAAGAGAGATGGGATTTTAACGGTGCAAAAAGACGTCAAAATTGAAAAGAATAACAACATTTTATTGAAAACATCCCTAATTAAAAATACATGTACAGATATGTATGGACTCCCTACTTCCCCTGCGGTTTGCTGATATCTCCTCCTTGATCACTCTTTCAACGTGCAGGTTGTGATTTTACACAGGTAAGAGGAGGCTTTATTGATGGCCTTTGATTCTCATGCACATCTGAGAAATTAATGATATGTAAAAGTATACATGTACTAAATTATATAATTTTTTCTGCATTACTTGCAAATTTGTTGTTATTTAACGTTATAGCAAGTTTGTATGCTGGACTTATAAAAGTCTCCTAAGGAAGCCAATAGTTGGCAAAACATGTAGAGTTGGAATCACTGCATACATAAACTAGTCATATGAATACTGTCATGTTTTAATACATGTATTTTTAATTAGGGATGTTTTTAATAAAATGTTGTTATTCTGTTCAATTTTGAAGTATTTTTGCACCATTCAAATCCCTTCTCTCATTCCTCTTAGGCCTCTTTCACACAGGCAGACAATTCAGATCAGCCTGTCCGTTTTTCAGGAGGATCTGAACGGATGCCCTATGCATCTCTATGGGGCATCGGATGTCAGCGGAGACATGTCCGATCCGATCTGGTCCGTCAAATCTGGACAGATGGAAACCCTATTTTCCATCCGTCCAGGGGATCGGATGGGATCAGATGAGAACAGACAGACGGTCCGTTCCCATCCGATTCCCCCATAGAGAACAGCGGGGACCTGACAGCTCTGTCTCTGCACAAAGCACGGAAACACAGCTGCCATCCACCTGCTCAGCTAGGAATCGGCGAATGGATCCCCCGCTGAGATAAACGGAGTCCGCTGATGGACTCTACAGTGTGAAAGGGGCCTTAAACATATCTAGACAAGGATGATGTTTTCTGGGTCTACCACACCTAGAGCCTCCTGGGAACACATCCCAGGAAGCTTAGGGACAGTCTTACCTAGTCATCATACCTCACGCATGTACAGTAGGGGTCCAGCTAAGACTAATCAAGAGGTCACAGTTGGCTCCCAAATCCAAAATGGCGCTTCAGGGCTGAAGATTGTGGGTTGCAGGAAGGCAGAGCAGGACTTGATATGTATGTGATTTTAAAGGCAGAAACTTTACAGTACCTGGGTGAAATGTTTTTTTAGGGGGCTATGCACCTTTTTCTTTTTTTTTTTTTTATATCAAGCAGTGTAACAAACCATAAAAGTATGAAACGATAAACATGGAACTTAAAAAAAAAAAAAAACTCTCTGAAAATGTACTATGGATTTACTTCAAGGTGCCCAGAAAAATAAAATTGCAAAGAAAAGGAGAAATGGGACTTTAAATGAGGCATGTGTAAACACGGCAGGTAAAATAATCAAATGTAAAAAACATTTATTATTTAATTAGTATGTATACACAAGTCGAATGACAACAAAATGTCACAATATACTTTATACACAATGATAAAAAAAGAGCCTGCGCTTCATTTAAACTCCCAACCCCCCCCCTCACTTTTTCTGTTATAAAAATGAAAATATATATATTTTTCTTTTTTTTTTCATTTAGCTGCAGGAGAAAATCTATTGTGCTCAGATCTTGCTCTTGTATCTCCTTTTCTTATATTTATTCCTTCACCTGGTAGGTTGGTAGCCTGCTAATTAGCAGGATTTGTTTTACAAAGCGGTGGCTGCTAGATTTAAATTCATCAAGTGCAGAGGGCAGCAGGAAAGAAAAGCAAATCCCTTCTCCAAACTCCTCCACTTGTTCTTCTTACCTGCAGAGTAAAAATTACTCATACACCTGATGAGCTTGACAGCCACATATCTGCGTATTTGAGCCCACCGGGTGCGATTCCACTTCATCGCCACTTAGTCAGATTTGTTTTGTCTGAAATGTTTGGGAGAAAAACATGCTAGGCTTGTCTGTTATTTCTTTTTAAATTGGTGCTCAAACTGACTATTTAGGCTCCGTTCACATCTAGGCGTTTTGGGGCGTTTTTGGGGCGTTTTTCTGCTCTAGGATCAGCTCTCAAAACGCCCAACAAGACAAATCCTATTCATTTCAATGGCCCCTGTTCACATCTGAGCGTTTTGACGCTGTATACAAAACGCCCAACGCTCAAAAAAGTACATGAGCTTCTTTTTGGGCAGATTACAGGCGTTTTCCATTGATCTCTATTCAATCTAAAAACGCCTGCACAAAAATCGCGGTAAAAATCGCGGTAAAATCGCGGTAAAAAACGCCGCAAAAATCGCGGTAAAATCGCGGTAAAAAACGCGCGAAAAACGCTACGCTCAGGTGTGAATGTAGCCTCAGTATTGAAATGTTTAGATTTCTTGTAATGGGTTTAATGTTTATAGAGATGTCTTAGGCAATCATTGGAATCAGTCAGTGGATTGCAACTGTGCTAAAGCAGCAAGTCCGCTCAGTAGGGTTGCCACATCATCCCTTTAAACCAGAACACAAAATAATTACACAGGTTCTGAGGCTAAAATAATGCACATAAGGCACTAAGTGCCGGTTCACACATATGCGATGTCAGACATTGCATGTAATTCTCACTGCTATGCAAATCACATGCATGTCTGTGCGTTGCGAGTTCAGCCATACAGATTGTATGGGTATATTGGCATTGCATTCGGATCAAAGTCGCACAGGACCCTTTTTTTGGTCCGCACCAGAATCAGATCGTATGGGTGTTCATACCTATGCCATCCGAATTATGTCCGAACTGACAGTTCGCACTGCGATATGTAAACTGATCTGGGGTGTCCTTAACTCTGTATTAACACCCCCAGCAATTTGCATATTGCAGTGTGAACTGCCTGCAAGTCGAGTGCTATTGCGGGAACCCGCAGTGGATTCACAGGGTTCCCACATCGCATATGTGTAAACCAGCACTAAGTGAGCTTAAGCCCCGTACAATTTTCGGCCAACGTCCGATCGGCTGATTGTCGGCTTGTTAGTATGATGCTTCCGACAACCGACTTCGACTTTCCGGCCGAACAAAATCTGGTGTGCATGCTATAAAATTTTTGTTGGCCGTCACCAGAACGGCCGATTGTTCGTCAGTCAGTACAGATTTCGACCGACAAAAGTCAGATGAGCAAGACTGGGCATGCTCAGAGAAGAAAAAACACACGAAAAGTAGACCAGAACATGACATCACTTCTGCAGTTGGTTGTTGTTGGCCGACAAAAATTTGTGTGCAGTCTAGAGCACATTTCAACCAACACAACAACACTGGACAAAAGACGGCCGATCGGTCGGCCAACAATCGGTGCGTGTGTACGAGGCTTTAATTACCACCTTAATCAGCCACAGAACCTGTGTAAATAATGTGTGTTTAAACGGATGATATGGCAACCCTACCATTCAGTGTGCCCTAAAGCCAAACGTACAGTATTTAGCACCCTCCTAGGTAGGTGCTAGGAAAACGCATTTAGTGGCTCTGTTCTGCTTATGAGGAGAGCCTGATCTGTAAAGGCCCATACACACGAGTGGAAATTCGGCCGGGAATTTTCATCCGATGACCGATCTGCCGATTTTCGGCTTGTTGGTATGATGCTTCCGACAACCGACTCCGACTTTTCGGCCGAAAAAATCCTGGTGTGCAGGCTATAAAATTTTTGTCCGCCGTTAAAACACGTCCAATTTTCGTCTCATTAGTACAGATTTAAATGGGGAAAAATCTTATGAGCAAGACTAGGCATGCTCAGAGATGAAAGAACACAAAGAAAGCAATCCAACACATGACATCACTTCTGAAGTAGAATTCTGTCGTGCCGGAAAATTTGTGTGCAGTCTAAGCACATTCCAACCAACAGACACCACTCTGGACAAAAGACGGACGACCGGTCGGCGGCAATTCGTTGCGTGTGTACGAGGCTTTAGTTTAGCCTGTCACATATTTGCAGGTGTCATTTATTGGGTCTAAGGTAGTCTCCCCACTGTATCCAACAAGGGAGCTTGTTGGACAGTGGAGGAAACCTAACCAGTAGCATACCAGGGTTTATGGCTGTCTCAGTGGGTGGGCATTGCTGCAATGCATCCTGGGATTGGCTATAAATCCAGGGGGAGCATGTGACAGGGTGTCTTTTGGCGGGAGCAAAGTCCCAGGAGGAGGTGGACGGCTGTCTCTCCTCCTGCAGGTGGGCGGAAGGTGGTTCAGGTGGTTGGCCTAGTGAACCAGGTGTGGAGCTGAGCTGCAAAGGATCCAGAGTGCTGACAAGTGGAGCTGCTGGCAGAATAATCTTGGGAAAAACAGTATGGCTCCTTTCACAAACGATCCAATCAGATATGCCAGCCAGTTTTTTAGGCGGATCTGATCGGATCCTCCATGCATCCCTATGGGGCAGCGGATGTCAGCGGAGACATGTCCGCTGAAACCCGCTGCCATCCGCATCTGATGCTGTCAGTGAAATCCGGACGGATGGAAACCCTATTCCATCCATTCCAGCTCTCATCCATTCCACATAGAGAGCAGCGGGGCTCTGACACCTCCCTCTCCGCACATAGTGAGGAGACGGAACTGTCATGCCTGCTCAGCGGGGATCGGCGGATCGATCCCCGCTGAGCAGAGAACGGACCGCAGCACGCAGCGGACCGTGTGAAAGAAACCTATCGTGAGTACCAGGAGATCTGCCTAGGAGAGGAGACCACTCCAGAGAGCTCAGGGGAACAAGGAGCTAGCTCACACAAGGAGTGTATCAGTAAAGGGGGTGCCGGGGGTGCCGTGTAGTTGACCCTGAAGATTAGCAACAAAGGGAGTGCCAGGAAGGGCCCTGAAATTGTTCTGCAGTACAAGACAAATAAATAACCTTGCGCTTATGGTAATATAAATGTAAGTAAATTTTGAAAAAAATATATATATATATATGATAATGTGCCAATATAGCTGCTGCTGAAAGGTAAAGTGCCAGTGCCTTTATAGTGATCAATAAACAAAGTTAATCAACGCTGCTACTTGTACAGTATTTTCCCACATACTTACAGTGCCTTGCGAAAGTATTCGGCCCCCTTGAACTTTGCGACCTTTTGCCACATATCAGGCTTAAAACATAAAGATATAAAACTGTAATTTTTTTTGTGAAGAATCAACAACAAGTGGGACACAATCATTAAGTGGAACGAAATTTATTGGATATTTCAAACTTTTTTAACAAATAAAAAACTGAAAAATTGGGCGTGCAAAATTATTCAGCCCCTTTACTTTCAGTGCAGCAAACTCTCTCCAGAAGTTCAGTGAGGATCTCTGAATGATCCAATGTTGACCTAAATGAATAATGATTATAAATAGAATCCACCTGTGTGTAATCAAGTCTCCGTATAAATGCACCTGCACTGTGATAGTCTCAGAGGTCCGTTTAAAGCGCAGAGAGCATCATGAACAACAAGGAACACACCAGGCAGGTCCAATATACTGTTGTGGAGAAGTTTAAAGCCGGATTTGGATACAAAAAGATTTCCCAAGCTTTAAACATCCCAAGGAGCACTGTGTAAGAGATAATATTGAAATGGAAGGAGTATCAGACCACTGCAAATCTACGAAGACCTGGCCGTCCCTCTAAACTTTCAGCTCATACAAGGAGAAGACTGATCAGAGATGCAGCCAAGAGGCCCATGATCACTCTGGATGAACTGCAGGGATCTACAGCTGAGGTGGGAGACTCTGTCCATAGGACAACAATCAGTCGTATACTGCACAAATCTGGCCTTTATGGAAGAGTGGCAAGAAGAAAGCCATAAAAAGTGTCGTTTAAAGTTTGTGGAAGAAGGTGCTCTGGTCAGATAAAACCAAAATCGAACTTTTTGGCAACAATGCAAAACGTTGTTTGGCGTAAAAGCAACACAGCTCATCACCCTGAACACACCATCCCCACTGTCAAACATGGTGGTGGCAGCATCATGGTTTGGGCCTGCTTTTCTTCAGGGACAGGGAAGATGGTTAAAATTGATGGCAAGATGGATGGAGCCAAATACAGAGCCATTCAGGAAGAAAACCTGATGGAGTCTGCAAAAGACCTGAGACTGGGACGGAGATTTGTCTTCCAACAAGAAAATGATCCAAAACATAAAGCAAAATCTACAATGAAATGGTTCACAAATAAACATATCCAGGTGTTAGAATGGCCAAGTCAAAGTCCAGACCTGAATCCAATCGAGAATCTGTGGAAAGAACTAAAAAATGCTGTTCACAAACGTTCTCCATCCAACCTCACTGAGCTCGAGCTGTTTTGCAAGGAGGAATGGGCAAAAATTTCAGTCTCTCGATGTGCAAAACTGATAGAGACATACCCCAAGCGACTTACAGCTTTAATCACAACAAAAGGTGGTGCTACAAAGTATTAACTTAAGGGGGCTGAATAATTTTGCACACCCAATTTTTCAGTTTTCTATTTGTTAACAAAGTTTGAAATATCCAATAAATTTCGTTCCACTTCATGATTGTGTCCCACTTGTTGTTGATTCTTCACAAACAATTACAGTTTTATATCTTTATGTTTGAAGCCTGAAATGTGGCAAAAGGTCGCAAAGTTCAAGGGGGCCGAATACTTTCGCAAGGCACTGTAAATGTGATGCAAAACTGTGCAAATAATATATGTGAAAAATAAGCAATAAATAATCCAATAATCAACATCAAAGTCTTTAGTGCTGTAGTGAATAAATAAATAAGATCAATACAGAAATATAATGTCCTTAGGTGCATATAAGTGCTGCTGTGGTATACTTGCTTGAATAAAGTGCTGGTGCTCCCCCTTGTGGTTCACTACTTACCACAAGTAGAAATGTATAAGGTGGTTGGTTATAAGTATCTCAAAAGATCCTTGTGTATGCAGAGTTTTAAATACCAATTGTTTAGGAGAGATCCCTAAAATAGATGCCCAAGACTCCAGTTTGTCCTCATAGAAACAAGAAGTCTTCCATGGTGAAGTACATCATGACAAATCATTTATTAGATAAAAAGAAACCTACTTACAAACATGTAACATATACAGGCAGTGCTCGGCGCAGTGGTTAGCTTCTCTCGTAGCGTGCGCTTCACTGGCCGGAAGTGACGTCGTTCGTGACGAGGTACGCTCAGCCGATCGCTAGACGCATTTCGCCCTCCCAGGGCGTCATCTGAGCTACAATACCCAATAGTTATGATTTATGGAGCGCTGTGTTTGTCAGTGAACTCAGAGTAATGGATTCTGTGGTAAGAACAAAAATCCTTTGCCTTTACAATCATTTTAAGGTTTGGTAAGCTGAAATGTAATTTAGAACCACTTTAAGTAGTACAGCTTGGTCTTGTCCCTGCCGTAAGCTGGTGACTGGCAGTAAAAAAAGAAGCAATAGAATCATGAGTTTACCTCTCGGAAAAAAAAAAATATATAAAGTCACAGTGACCAGCTTAGTCACACCAACTACAACACCAAGAGGCCCTAACTCCATCCATGGTATGGGTGCCATAATGGGACTACAGGTAACTAGGTGGGCTTGGTGTAAGTTGATGTAGCTCTACATGTTTTGCGCTACTGCGCTTCCTTAGGCAGGTACTCTATGTAGATAAAAATACATAATCAGTTTTTACAATATTTGATAGTAGTATACATACAAAAGATGTTACACATGGTATTAGGTACCACCACCTCTGGCCGATACATGGGCCCAGGGCATATGACAGCACATAAGAGGCAAAATGTGGACATTGGGACACGTGCACATACAGCAACCCACCGCCAAAGCCTCCTGTAAACAAAATAACACCATTTATGCGGGTTACTTGGTGTGGTCAGTGCTGTATCTTGACCTAGGCCAACAAGGCCCAGGCCTAGGGTGGCACTTTGCAGGGGGAGGGGCAGCAAAAAAGCTGCGACCTGCAAGAAAAAAAAAAAAAAAAAAACAGCCTCCTCCCGACTCCTACACGAAAAGAGTCCCCACCGGCTTGCGCTACACTTTTAGTATGGTACCAGTCTAATGGGGGGGGGGGGGATTGGGCCAGAGGACAGAGTCCAGGAGGCATATCAGTCTGGCAGCCCCATAAAGCAATCACACTGTTACCTGTGGGTATGATAATATCGGCCCGTGAGGACATTCAGGCAGACCGCAGGCCGCCGACCACACCTAATACAACTGGCCCGACGTCCCCCAATGATAATAAGTGTGGCACTGCAGCCTAATGCTCCACCCCTACCCTCCTCCACCCCCAGGTATGGCAGGCATCATGTCGATATTATAATTTCATTTCTTTGAACATCCGTGTCCTTGAGCGAGCATACTGACCCGAATCGTATACAACTAAGACTTTTAATTATATATGATGGCAATAATATTTTGGACCTCCTTACCTCATATGTGCTATCGCAATATGTAACTGGATTAGTAAGATTACTCCAATCTTATAAGATATTTGGACTTGTTTTTGCTGCCACTGATTATTTCACTTATTTATATGACTCTGGACCTATTTATTATACAAATAAGTGAAATAATCCTATGATTACAATCAGTGGCAGTAAACACAAGTCCAAATATCTTAAAAGAAAGTAGTAATCTTACTTATCCAGTGACATAAGGCTGCACTGATGGGCACTGATAAGGCTGCACTGATGGGCACTGATAGTCTGATTGTGGTCTGTGATTTACAGATGACAGGGCGGGTCATAAACAGGAAGGGGTGGGTCATATTTAAATTAGAGGGTGCCTAAGTTTAGTCAGGCCTAGGACAGCACAAAACCTAAATACACCACTGGGTGTGGTACAACAAACAAAAATATAAGGGTTCACAAGTTTTTGTGTTTTAAAGTCATCCCACAAGTCCAGGTAAACCTGAGTTTCCAAAGTTCTGCATGTTACTTATTATCTATAAGATTCCTATTGAGTCAGAGGACTTTCAGTTGTATAGCAAGCTTCTTTGCATCCATGTATTTTATCACACTTCTGATCACAAAATACTTTGGAATTATCCCCATTTCTTTAAATGTTACACACTACACTTAACAGCTAACATTTGATTGGCTACTAAAGGGTAGTAGACATCATTGTTCTTTTCATTGTGTTATTAAATAAGCAAGCACCAATGTGACCTTAAGTGTAGGAGGTTGTATAAATAAGAGAAAGAGATACTGCTAGACATGTTTCCATAATTGGCACCAAAGGGACAGAGGCCATGACCTACTATAGCAAGCTGTGGCGATAATTACATAGGTTATCCATGGAGTGTAATAGAGCTATCTCTTTAGTTCTGTCACAGGCAACATTTTACCAAACTGAGATGATTAGAAGCAATACATCATTCTTAACTGCCAAAATACTAAAACCAATTCCAGGAACACCGGTACCAAGTAGGTGATGCAGCACTACATTTGCTATCCTTTTTGCTTAAACTTTTTATTATTTTCAGTACTCTACTTTAAACACTAACCTGAAATGTGCTGCACAGTAGAAAAGCAAACATCGTTCCTGGTGTGCAGACTCTCTTGAGTCATACCGAGGAGTTGAGCAGTATCTAAAGGTGAAATCACTTTACAAATTGACTTTTGCACTAGAGGTCTTCTTCCTGGAACACGGATAATCATTTGTTTTGGATGGACCTTAAACCTTTTCTGAGGCCATTTCGTGTTTTTGTTTTCAACCAACTAATGTAAAATTAGAGCTACAGTAGGACACAATAAAGGTCAGAAACAAGGTTAAAACATCTCTAAAGGCATTTATAGCATCTAATGAGCAAGTGGTTCAAGGGCATCAACCTCTGAAACAGTCCACCACTATAAGGTTTTTTTTTTAGTGCCCATTTACAGCTTTGCATACATTAAAACAGGATTAGGCAACCTTTGAGAGGTGGAGATCTACCTCAAAAACAAAAAAAGAGATAAATTGCCAAGGTTCGGCGCCCTTTTAACTTAAAAGTTTCAACTCTTTTAATTTAAAGAAATTAACTATCAAGGCCTAGCTAAATAATAAGGAAAACAATATAAATATAATAAAACAAGTGTCACTGTAAAAATATAAACCTACCTTAAAAGTGGACAGTGCCAGTTAGTAGAGTAGTGGGTAGTGTCAGTAGGACAGAGGATGGTGTGAGTAGAGAGCAGTGGATGGAGAGCAGCAGAAAAAAGAAAAACAAGGACAGGAGGGGCAGCAGGGGAGGCATTTACTGGAACCGCTTCCCTGGATCTTCCCGCTGAATAGTAGTGGGAGGGAGAGGAGGAGAAGCTGATGTTTAGCTGCTGCAGGAGAAAAATTCAGGGGATCGTTGGAAAACAGCAAGTGACTGGGGATTTGGATTTTACCCCCCCCCCCCATCCTGATGCCCTAAGGTGGCTGCCTAAGCAGCTCTATGCCAGTGCTGGCCTTGCCCATAGCAGTGTTCTCTGCCCCTTCACATCATCCCCCCACAGTAGTGTTCTCTGCTCCCCCACACAGTAATGACCTCTTCTACCCATAGCAGCGTGCCCCCCCCCCCCCTCGCATGCAGTGCCTTCTGCCCCCTCCTATCCTATAGCCGTGTCCTTTTTCCACCTCTTCCCCCCTATAGCAGTGTCCCTTTTCCACCTCTTCCCCCCTGTAGCAGTGTCCTCTTTCCCCCTAGGTAGGCAGCACAACTCAGGATGGGGAGGGGGGGGGGATCTTGAGCTTCCTGAGTTAACTTTTCATATTACCAAGCTGGTAATTGGTTGCTAGAACTGCTCTGTGGAATAAACAGTGTCCAGTAAATGATGAGGCAAACAAACAATATTGCCGCATGGGGCGTGGGGGAGAACAATAGGGCCTAGTTTGCTGGTAGTTTGAAAGGAGCCTAAATGCAGCAAATCTGACTTAAAGCATGTAAATGCTGAGTTTGAATGACACTATCAAAAACAATTACCTGGATGTTATGTATTTAGAGATGCAAGTTTGACACTCAGTATGAATGAGTGAGCCCTAAGACTGCAGGAACCTGCTGCCATGAATAGACAGCAAAGCAGGGTAATATGTGACAAAGCCTCGGCACATGGGCCCACAGTATTAAGATCAAAATGGGGGACAGCTCTACACAATCCAGGACTGTTTAGAGGTATAAACTTAAAGGGAAGACTTAAAATTGTGCTTGTAACCATGCTCTTCAGTTTCCTCTAATTATCTGCTTTATTTGAGCTGTAACTTGGAGACACAGGAGTCATTCCAGTCGTGGCATGAAATCTGGTCACAAGCCTTGTTTGACGGCAGTCAGGTGCAGGGTCAGGATCAGGTTCGTGCTGGTGGAGGGGTACCAAATCAGGAAGTGGAGACATAGTCCAAAATCCAAGCCGAGGTTGGTAAAATAACTGAGCAGCAGACATAACAGGCAGGGGAGATCCAAGAGGGGTGTCGGATGTAGCTGTGTCACATACAAGGTTAGTAGACTTTCTAGAATCGGGTACACAGGAACCAGAGCTGAAGACAATCCAACACTGAGGCCAGGCAGACTCTCAGTTTAAATAGGCTGCTGGGCGCCAGAATCTGTGGACGCGTGTACTCATGGTATACTCATGACTCTGCACATGGGCATAAGAATGAGCACCTGCAGCACCGTAATAAGCACCTGCTGCACGTGATTCCTGACTATATCAGTTTCTTCAGAAATAAATAAAAGCACCGTTAAATATTATAGAGAGGTGAACCTATGCGCTACCAATAGAAAGAAGGAGAAGGAAATCAGGAGCAACACTATTGATATGATGGAGCATCAGAAATCTGCCGCTAATTCTGTAGTGTCACCACATACAAGAATAGTTAAGAAGGAAGGAGAGATATCTAAAATTGGTGAACCATAAATACTTAATACATGGATAAAACGTGTAAATTCTTCTTAAACCTTCTAAAATAATACAATATAATGTGTAAAGTGCCAAAGTGATCAATTAATTGCTCATGTGACAAATAATTATCAAAAAAATGATGAAAGATGATAATCCTCTTTGGGTGATGAAACCATATATGAACTTTCTATTATTTATATTTTTGTCACTTTTTGCATTTTTTGTGCACTTTTTGCACTTTTATTTTGGAACTCTGCTAATCTGCAATTCATCTATTCGTGCTGTTCACGGCATTTATTATATTTATTCAGCATTTTAAGAATTATTTATTGTCACTTATTGTCACTGGCACATGTTGTAATTTATCTCATATATCCACCGTGCAACTGAAGGGTAGCAGTGGTTCACTCTTCATAGGGCATTCACTCAGTTGCATTTTATTATTGATTATATTTTCCTATATTTGTCACTTTTTTCATCACCCAAAGAGGATTATTATTTTTCATAATTTTTATTGATAATTATTCGTCACATGAGCACTTAATTGATTACTTTGGCACTTTACACATTATATTGTATTATTTTAGAAGGTTTAAGAAGAATTTTACACGTTTTATCCATGTATTAAGTATTTATGGTTCATCAATTTTAGATATCTTGCGCTGATTCTCTCCTTCCTTCTTCACCGTTAAATATTAATGTTTCTGAAAAATACTCTTTCAAGAAAACTATGACATAGCAAGGAACTTAGGTTTTATAAGTATAAATAAGCTGTGGGCACAGTGTGGAGGAGCAGAGCCTTTGTGGGACTCAAGCCTGTACACAGGACAGTGGGAGTAGAGTAAAAATGTCAAATAGTTCCATGCTATCCTGGACTGTTGGGAGTTTTTATTTTTTTTTTGGATATTTTTTTGGATATAGTAGGGAAGGATTAAAACTCTTTGCTGTCTCTGTACCATCCTTCCTGCTAAAAGCAAAGAAAACAAAGAAAGGGCGCACCGACCTAGCGCATTATCCTCAATAAAAGGCTTTATTCAAGTAACACTTAAAAATGTCAAATAGTTCCATGCTATCCTGGACTGTTGGGAGTTTTCTTTTTTTTTTGGATATAGTAGGGAAGGATTAAAACTCTTTGCTGTCTCTGTACCATCCTTCCTGCTAAAAGCAAAGAAAACAAAGAAAGGGCGCACCGACCTAGCGCATTATCCTCAATAAAAGGCTTTATTCAAGTAACACTTAAAAATGGCTACTCACAGACATAGATGTAAATATATCATATCGAGCTCAGTTGCCCAAATGTCCGGATTAGTCCATGTGATCGTCCATAACCGATGAGATGACGGCTGATGCGTTTCGAGGCTTAGCCTCTTCCTCAGAGCCCTTCCTGCTTCCTGCCCTAGAGAAACAACTGGAAGTTAGAGAAAATACCCCAAAGTGAGGGGAATTCCTCTCTTAAACAGTGCCCCCCATTCCCCCCAAGAAAAGGTTTCCCCATAGGAAAATTTACTCCCACCTCTTGGGACAATCTACACTCTCTTCGATCTTCTCTTACTTTCTTTTTTAAGGACATTGGTCACAAATAGAGTGGTGAATCTCTCTGGTAGAGACACAGACAGTAAAAAAAGAAAAAAAAACTGGACAGAGGGTCTAACTCTTCCCCAATATATCTAACAAATATATACAAAATGTTTTGCCTTTAAATCTACAGCTTAATCATTAAGCTTAGACCTGAGATCAAAGCAGTGCAACAGCTAAAAGATCATACTGTAGAACAGTTGTGGCATAAATATGCATAATGTTTTCTGTTAAAGCATGCCTGCTTAGATGCCAAGCAGAGACCTCTGGAGAACAGCTGTGACTGACCAGAAAAGCCCGATTTATATGATGCTTCTTTTTTGTCAGTTGGCTGAGGGTGTTTTCAGAGGTTACATAGTTCCCATAGGCATACAGTCCTTTTTCTGATCCAGCCATTTGGGTTGAATCAAGAAACCATGACCCTGTGTCTTAGTGGCTGTATTCCTTATCAGTTAGTACATATTTTCCTGATATTTCTAAGTTTAAAAGATGATTCCATGTAGCCCTGACAGCTAATCATTCAAAAATGAATACACCCATGTGCAACCTACCATAAGATTTATCTGGCAAAGGTCATTTCTAGCCGCCATTGTTGATTCAGCTGTTGTACAGTTGATATGCTTGTTTTAATCCCAAATTTGGACCTTTGGAATAGTTAGCAATCCCAGTGTTAAATGAATGAAAACTGCATTCTACCTTAGCATCCACAAAAGCTTAGTAAATAATTTGCTTGATTTTTCCCTGTGGCACACTAGCAGGAATTTAGCCTGTAGAGCTGAGTGATACAAGCATGAAAGGTCAACACACACAGGCTTTCCTTCAGAAAGAATATTGGCTGCTGTGTTTAGACTTAGCCTGGTGCTGGCCCATTCATTTATATTGCCTCCCTTGCAGAATGTTCAGGAACAAGTAGAGCATAACCCAGGGTCAACTGAATTTTCTTTTGCATCCATTGTGTTTGCCCGAAAGCCTTTAAACGAAGTTGAAGCTGAATGCATAGTGTAATACACTAATCGGACCACAGCAAAAAAAGAAATGTGGTGCTTGCTGTTTGTAGATGCACTTAGAACACCGTTATTTGTTGAGCTGTCATATTAAACATATTTTCCTTACTAGATGTTGACATGGAAGTTAAATGTTATTATGTCACATACTTAAATACAGTGCTTTGCAAAAGTATTCGGCCCCCTTTAACTTTTTGACCTTTTGCCACATTTCAGGCTTCAAACATAAAGATATAAAACTGTAATTTTTTTGTGAAGAATCAACAACAAGTGGGACACAATCATGAAGTGGAACTAAATTTATTGGATATTTCAAACTTTTTTAACAAATAAAAAATGGCAAAATTGGGCGTGCAAAATTATTCAGCCCCCTTAAGTTAATACTTTGTAGCGCCACCTTTTGCTGCGATTACAGCAGTAAGTCGCTTGGGGTATGTCTCTATCAGTTTTGCACATCGAGAGACTGAAATTTTTGCCCATTCCTCCTTGCAAAACAGCAAACAGCTCAAGCTCAGTGAGGTTGGATGGAGATCGTTTGTGAACAGCAGTTTTCAGGTCTTTCCACAGATTCTCGATTGGATTCAGGTCTGGACTTGGCCATTCTAACACCTGGATATGTTTATTTGTGAACCATTCCATTGTAGATTTTGCTTTATGTTTTGGATCATTGTCTTGTTGGAAGACAAATCTCCATCCCAGTCTCAGGTCTTTTGTAGACTCCCTCAGGTTTTCTTCCAGAATGGTCCTGTATTTGGCTCCATCAATATTCCCATCAATTTTAAACATCTTCCCTGTCCCTGCTGAAGAAAAGCAGGCCCAAACCATGATGCTGCCACCACCATGTTTGACAGTGGGGATGGTGTGTTCAGGGTGATGAGCTGTGTTGCTTTTACGCCAAACATAACGTTTTGCATTGTTGCCAAAAAGTTCGATTTTGTTTTCATCTGACCAGAGCACCTTCTTCCACATGTTTGGTGTGTCTCCCAGGTGGCTTGTGGCAAACTTTAAAAGACACTTTTTATGGATATCTTTAAGAAATAGATTTCTTCTTGCCACTCTTCCATAAAGGCCAGATTTGTGCAGTATACGACTGATTGTTGTCCTATGGACAGAGTCTCCCACCTCAGCTGTAGATCTCTGCAGTTCATCCAGAGTGATCATGGGCCTCTTGGCTGCATCTCTGATCAGTCTTCTCCTTGTATGAGCTGAAAGTTTAGAGGGATGGCCAGGTCTTCGTAGATTTGCAGTGGTCTGATACTCCTTCCATTTCAATATTATCGCTTGCACAGTGCTCCTTGGTATGTTTAAAGCTTGGGAAATCATTTTGTATCCAAATCCGGCTTTAAACTTCTCCACAACAGTATCTCGGACCTGCCTGGTGTGTTCCTTGTTCTTCATGATGCTCTCTGCGCTTTAAACGGACCTCTGAGACTATCACAGTGCAGGTGCATTTATACGGAGACTTGATTACACACAGGTGGATTCTATTTATCATCATTAGTCATTTAGGTCAACATTGGATCATTCAGAGATCCTCACTGAACTTCTGGAGAGAGTTTGCTGCACTGAAACTAAAGGGGCTGAATAATTTTGCACGCCCAATTTTTCAGTTTTTTATTTGTTAACAAAGTTTGAAATATCCAATAAATTTCTTTCCACTTCATGATTGTGTCCCCCTTGTTGTTGATTCTTCACAAAAAATGACAGTTTTATATATTTATGTTTGAAGCCTGAAATGTGGCAAAAGGTCGCAAAGTTCAAGGGGGCCGAATACTTTCGCAAGGCACTGTAGTTAGTCAGATTGAAAAAAGACACAAGTCCATCTGGTTCAACCAATAAAAAAAAAAACAACCATATAATCCCATATACAGAATCCTATACCCACAGTTAATCCAGAGCAAGGTGAAAAACCCCAGCAAAGCATTGTCCAATTTAATCCAGATTTAATCCAGCAGGAGGAAAAATTCCTTCTTGAGCCCCTGAAAGGCAATTGGATATTCCCTGGATCAACTTTACCTATAAATGTGAGTTCCTAGTAATTTTATGTTTATTTAGGAAATAATCCAGACCTTTTTTAAAGCAATCTACTGAGCTGGCCAGAACCACCTCTGAAGGGAGTCTATTCCACATTTTCACAGGTCATGTCATGTATTTTCCAACTGTGAACAAATCCAGAATACAACCATACTACAAAGCAGTTTACAGATATATAGGATATGTAGTACTACCCCTGTCTGTATGACCAGCTGCAAAACTATGAGCTGTCTCCATTTCCAGTGATGACCTACTCTGTAACTGGACCCAACAATGCACCGGGACACCAGGAGCAATAAAGGGGCTTTAGTAAAACAGAGATACGCCTAAGGAAAATTAGTGGTTAAACAGATTTGACAATAATAGGTAACAGTTTAATGATAGTGGAATGAATACAAAATACAGTGAGGTAGGGAGAGGTCTGGGGTTTATTCTTTTTTGCACCCGTGAGGGGCGTTGCGTAAAATGCATCTGCCCGAGTGAAGAATGTTGCTTATTCCTTGTAGTTTCAATCTATGCAGCAAATATCCCAAGTATGTAGCAAGACAGACACAACTAACTAACGGGGCCTGGTGACAACCTACAACCCCTAAATAAATAAATATTGTACTACCAATTATTGACTTGTCATATGCTAATAATCAACATCATATGTAAAAAATAACTAAATCTGTTACAAACTTCCAGCAGCAGGCCCTGTAACTTTAACAGTGGAATGCTCTTCAAGTACAGGTATTTCTAATCCAAAAGGGGCCATAAGGGTTCTCCCCCACTCCCCCTGCTGCCTGTGCCCTATCTTGCTTGTCCTGCCTTCAACTTCTTTCGCTTTCCAGGGACTCGGGTGGCTTAAAGTGGAACTTTAGTCAAAAAATCCTGCTTGATCACTTCAGGATGGCCTCTTTTGCAGGTATACCTAAAAATAGGTGCCTATGCTGTTTAAAATGAATACTCTATCTCACCCTGCTCTGCACATGTTCAGATGCTCTCTATTTTTAGGCACTGTGCCAAATTTGTAGAGGCCGATCTGCTGACAGCCTAAAGATTTACTGCTGTTCAGGGGCTCTGGGCTTCATCACAATGGCATTCTCCAGCAAGAAGAAAAAGGAACAACGCTGGAGGCTATTTACAGCACACACTTATTTTGGTAGCATAATTATTAATATGGAATGTTTGTTCCTTGCTAAAGAACATAATTTTTTATCACGTTGTTATCAGTAAAGTTCCACTTTAATTATAACCAAATCCCCCCTCTGTGTGTCACACTGTATCCCTTCTTTCCTCCTGTCTCCTCTGCAACCATCTCTTTCACCATCTCTCCTTGTCTGATGAGCAGGACTGGCCAGAGATCACTTATACAGCCAATCACATTCCTCTCCCAGCGGCCTGTCAATCAATAGCCAAGGTAGGAAAAGGATCCTGCGGAGAAATGATGATGATATATAGAAGAAAATAGCGAAATCCAATCATGTGGACTTGACAAACCCACATATATCACCAGTAGCGCAAACAAACTAATTGAATAATCAAAAACAATCCACACCCAGATACTTTGTCTGTGATAAAAAGAAATAAATATAGCATGAACAAATACACAATGTGAACAAGTGATACTTGTCCTATAAATCTAGTGTTAGAGAAGTGTAAAGTCCATAAAGCTCCAGAAGTCCAGAAAATAGTGAATCCAGTGACCCCTCGATAAAGAAAATCACTGCAAACTCCACCACCGTTGTGTGTCCCCACTCTCATCAGATGGTAAGGCAAATGTGCTTGAGGTGAATACGTTCATACCAGATCCTTTAATCAGCCTGTCTGCTCCTCCACCCCTCTTGTAATTCAGTTCTAGATTGGAGGTATTGGCTGCCGAGGGGGCTCTAGAAACCCAATCAACATTTTCCAAAATGCTCTGTATACAGGCTTGCTGAACAGGATGCTCTTCAGACATTTGCAAGCTCAGAAATGGGTGAAGAGGTTTTTTGTCCCTTCCAGGACAATGTACATTTTGCATACAAAGCATTTTGGAAAACGTTGATTGGGTTTCTAAAGCCCCCTCGGCAGCCAATAACACAGATGGTGTACGGAACATCCCCCAGGTATGTCATCTCCTGCTTTTGTGATTGACTTACTGATTTTACTGAGTCTACACCAAGATGCAAGTCAGGTTTTGAGCATCCTCTGCAATGAAAATGTCATTTTTGGTGAGATAATCCCAAAGGGAAATCAGCTCTAAAGGGATGCAGACCCTGCCGCATTCCTCAGAACCCTGCAAGTGCAGCAGCTGATTGATAATTATAAAATCACTCCCATTCACATTCATTTTGCACATGGACACAGAGAAACAAACAGCTATTTCTTCAGAATACCCAAAAGTAGGAATGTGCAACAAAGTTTGTTAAAATCACTGCAATGTATTTAGATAAGCAAAAGTGGAGTTGCTCTTTAACCGCTTGCCGACCGCCGCAAGTACATATACTGCGGCGGTCAGCCCCTTACAGGCAGAGTGACGTATCGGTACGTCACTAGCCTGTGAGGCTCTGGGGAGCGAGCGTGCGCCGCCGGTGGCGCGCTCCTGCTCGGTCACGGACCCCCCCCACGCGTGTGACCAGCGGACCCGATGTCTGACGGTCACTCTGCGATCGTCGGGGGAGAGGGAGAAAGGCAGGCAGGCTGTGTAAACAAGCCGCCTGTCATTCTCCCCTGTGTAGAAACACTGATCATACGGTTCTACTATGTAGGACCGTTGATCATTGTTCCTACAGCTCAAGCCACAGCCAATCACAGTTAGAATCACGCCCCTAGGGACACACACAGCCCCTCCCTCTCAAATAAAGTTAACCCCTTCACTGCCAGTGTAATTTTACAGTAACAGTGCATATATATAGCACTGATTACTGTAGAAATGTCACTGGTAACCCCAAAAGTGTCAAAAATGTCAGTCAAGGGTCCGATCTGTCCGCCCCAATGTCGCAGTACCGCAAAAAAAATCGCAGATCGCCCCCATTACGCGTTAAAAAAAAAACAACAAAAATGACAAAAATCTTTCCCTTTGTTAGTAAACGCGATAACTTTTGCGCAAACCAATAAAAATACGCTTTTTGCGATTTTTTTTTACCAAACATATGTAGCATAAAACAAATTGGCCGGAAATGTTAAAAAATTTTGATATTTACTTTTTTTTTGGGGGGAATTTCATATAAAAAAAATGTGAAAAATATTGTTATTTTTGAAAAATTGACGCTCTTTTTTTGTTTATAGCGCATGATCAAAAAATCGCACAGGTGATCAAATACCACCAAAAGAAAGCTCTGTTTGTGGGAAAAAAAGGACGTCAAATTCGTTTGGGTACAGCGTCGCACGACCGCGCAATTTTCCGTTAAGGTCACGCAGTGCCGTTTCGCAAAATACCCCCTGGTCTTTTAGCAGCCAAATCCTCCGGGGCTTAAGTGGTTAAAGCGGAGTTCCGGGCACAAAATCGATATTTTTTTTGTGCCCGTCCGCTTGTTCCCCTTCACCTGAAAAGGAATTGGATAGTTAGGTTTTTTTTTTTTTTTTAAAACTCACCTTGTAATTGAAGATCGAATATACTCTTCACTTCCTCCCTCAGCGCCGCGGCTCCGCCGTCACTTCCTGGCTTGCACTGATTCCTAGGAGCTGAACGTCATCGCTCCCAGGAATCAATGCGACGGCACTGGCTCCGCTCGTCACTTCCGGGCGACGCCGCATTCCCCTGCTAAACAGCTTCTGGGCATGCCCAGAAGCTGTGGAGGAATGCGGCGCCGCACTGGAAGTGACGAGAGGGGCCGGTGCAGGCGCATTCTGGGAGAAGAAGACGTGGAAGAAGACGCCGAAGAGGACCGCGCCGGCTTCAGCTGCCCACAAGAGAGATGGAAACGCTGTGGAAGAAATTTTATAAGTAAGTATTTCTTCTAATAGGTAAGTGCGAACCGGGACAGATCAGAGGCTAGCCATTGTGGAATGTACTAGCCCTGACTGTCCCGGGGGTATGTTTATTGAAAAATCATTTCTGTGCCCGGAACTCCGCTTTAAAGGGGCCTTTAGTCAGGGTTACACATACACTATATTACCAAAAGTATTGGGACGCCTGCCTTTACACACACATGAACATTAATGGCATCCCTAAATTTTAAAGAAATATTGCTAGAGATGAAGTAGAAAGCACCACCGGGGAACGGTTACACTAGACCACCGGGGAACGACATATGAGCTTCGAGACCATTTGCGTCTCTTTCATTTTGAGCGTACTATTGGAAAATTTGTTCAATTACAATGGCGGTGAACTTTTGAATACTGCATGACAATCCATGTGCCCAATTTTGCCAATTTTGGGGATACCTCCCATTTGGGGATACTAAGGAAACTTTGTTTTCCCTCCCTGCTTTTTTACATTGGGGTACCTAGTGAATCAACTGCACATTCATTATAATCAGCTTGGCTGTCACCCTCTCTATGGGTCAACTTTAAGAGGTTGGATGTCTCGGTTCCCCTCCCCCTCTGTGCTCGCTTGGGTGGCGTCACCTTTATTGCCTCCACCTTCGGCATAAGAAAGGGTTCAGGTCATCTTAAGAAATGTTCACTCTCGAGAAATGTCTATGAAAACTCCTGAAGAAGCTATTATGAAGATGGCGAAACATGTAGAGTTGATATTTTCGAGTGCATTTTCTTGATTTTATCATTTTATATTGATGTACTGTCTTGTCCTCACCTCCTATGTGTAATAAAATGTACAATTTTTGAGAATTCAGATTTTTCTCCATCATTTTGCACCGTTAAAGTCCCACTTTGTCCCCCTCTATTGTAGTTAATGGCATCCCAGTCTTAGTCTGTAGGGTTCAATATTGAGTTGGCCCACCCTTTGCAGCTATAACAGTTTCAACTCCTCTGGCAAGGCTGTCCACAAGGTTTAGTTATGTTTCTATGGGAATGTTTGACAATTCTTCCAGAAGTGCATTTGTGAGGTCAGGCTTTGATGTGGATGAGAAGGCCTGGCTCGCAGTCTCTGCTATAATTCATCTTAAAGGTGTTCTGTCGGGTTGAGGTCAGAACTCTGTGCAGGCCAGTCAAGTTCCTTCACCCCAAACTTGATCATCCATGTCTTTATGGACCTTGCTTTGTGCACTGGTCAAAATCATTTGGTGTGTGGGGGGGGGGGGGTAGGATTATGGTTTGGGGTTGTTTTTCAGGGGTTGGGCTTGGCTAAAGGGTCAGCATACCAAGACATTTTGGACAATTTCATGTTACCAACTTTGTGCGACCAATTTGGGGATGGCCCCTTCCTGTTCCAACATGACTGCACACCAGAGCACAAAGCAAGGTCTATAAAGAGTTTGTGGTCCCCCCCCCCCTTGCTCCCCTCCCTTTCCCCCTACCCCCTCCCCTCCTATGTCATCTTCACCCTGCAATTATAGTTTTTATTGGTTATTTCTCATAATTAGAAGCTTGTCTAAGATTTATTCATTCAACCAAGTGATTTATCATTATTTACGACAATCCATTACATTTAAGCTGTAGCACTGCTGTGTATACCCTGTTCATTTGGAAAACTTCAATAAAATGTTGTTTAAAAAAAAAAAAGGAGTTTGGGGTGGAGGAACTTGACTGACCTGCACCTGTCCTGACCTTAACCCAACAGAACACCTTTAGGATAAATTAGAGTGCAGACTGCTAACCAGGCCTTCTCTCCAACATCAGTGCCTGACCTCACAAATGTGCTTCTGAAAGAATGGTCAAACATTCCCATAGACACACTCCTAAACCTTGTGGACAGTCTTCCCCGAACAGTTGAAGTGGTTTATAGCTGCAAAGGTTGGGCCAACTCAATAGTGAACCCTAGGGACTAAGACTGGGATGCCAATAAAGTTCATGTGCGTGTAAAGGCAGGTGTCCCACTACTTTTGGTGATATAGTGTATATACATATCCAATAACATTATATTGGGGATATAAACTGCATTATGTTAAATCCATTCAAGCTTTTACAGAGTAGCAGTATTTCATTTACATCACTAGCTGCTGTCTATTACAAAGAGCTTTTGCTAGTAACACCACTGAATGCTCAGGGAATAGAAGTAATCATTCAGATCTTTCCAACCCTACAGCTACATAGCAGGTGACAAAATATAGCTAAAATTGTGAGTGATATTTCAAATGAAGAACCCAGATTCCATTAACACTGTGATGCTGAGTTCTTTGAAGCTGTTCACTACATTTGTATCTTCGTAAGCTCAAAAGGAATAACACATTTGTAAAAGGGAGCAAGACTGAATGGAATGTAAGCTGAACACAGTGATTTATTCTTGCAGACTCTTTTGTTTTTACACTCTCGTAAACTTTCAGTATTGTTTTCCTACTAGAAAAGATTGTCTAGAATGATTCAAGAAGGTAGGATAGTGCTTTCTCAGTGGCTGACCAGGAGAATGGGGGGAAGGGGGGCTGAAAGCATTAGAGTACAGTGACAGAAATATTACAGTAAACGAAATGTGTATTTCTACTGAGGTATTGAGTAAATATTGTCCAATCAAAGAGAAAAAATCTTGCACCATGATGTCTCAAAGATAAAACATATGCGATTTTATTAGATCCATCCATTAAAAAGAAACAATACCTGTAATTAATACCGTGTTTCAGCCTCTTACATAGGCCTTAGTCATACGAGGAGGCTGAAACACGTCAATAATCATATGACTAAGGCCTATGTAAGAGGCTGAAAAGCGTCAATAATTACAGGTATTTATTGCTTTTAATGGATGGATCACATTTGCATATGTTTGATCTTTAAGACATCATGGTGCCGGATTTTTTTCTCTTTGATTAGAGGATTGAATACCCGAGTACTGGTGCTATCCGAGCACATGAATCTCTGTCTCTTTTTATTATTGAGGGTTATTTTGGGGTAGCAGCACAATTTCTGGAGATGTATGGATTGAGTTAATATTGTAATATTTATCTTCTTATAATTTAAATGTAGATTATTCTTGGATTAACCACTAAAGGAAGAAGCACTTGACTATTGTGGAAAAGATGTCAACCACATAGGGAGTACATTGTTTTCTTTGAGTCAGCTGCAGTGTTGCCAACCTACAAGATTGAAATTTACTGACATGACACCCAAAATATACTGGCACAGCCAAATTTTTACTGACCTTTCCAAAACTTACATAACAGTTTTAAGTGCAAATGTCAGTAATTAGGCTATAAACCAGTACAAAATACAATTAGTAATGTGATTTAGAGCATTTGTTACCCTAAAAAAAAGAAAAAAAAAAAAGAAAAAAAAAAGATTCTCTTCCCTTAAAGCATGTTATACAGCACAGTGCTTGTGCTTGTGCTGTGCATTTTGGCCCCTTGTATCACCTAAGATCCTGCCAGTTTCTACCCGCCCCTCTGTACACTGACCACGGTGTCAGGGCTTAGCAGCTATGATTTACCGTGGTCAATGTATGTGCTTCCGTCATCCGCAGCCCTGCTCTCTTGTGCCTCCTCCCCTCCCCACCTGTCAGCTCCGTGTCACGGCCCGCCCACCCCTCCTGCTGCTGAAATAATTATTAATATGTTGTATAATCCTCTTTGTTTCCTAAGCCTGTGTGCCTCTGTCTATGTTTTATAAAAAAAAAACGTGACCGGTCGGCTCTCTCCCCCTCTCCTCCGCTCCTCCCGAGTGACATCAGCAGGGGAATCTCAGCCTGCCCCTTGCAGCTGTCAGACGGGGAGAGGAGAGAGTCGGCCGGTCACATGATCACCGAGCAGCACATTGAAATCAGGTATTTATAGCATTTTTTTTTATAAAACACATAGACGGAGGCACACAGGCTTAGGAGACAAACAGGGTTATAGAAAGTCATGCAAGTGGCTTAACAACCACTTTAGGTAGATATTAAGGCAAAACACATATGTAGCAGAATTTCCAGGCATTGGGCCTGATGTGGGTCTGCCATTGTTACCAGGAGCACTTCCAACACATTTAAGTTGAAAACCCAAGTGTGAGAGCTGAGACAATGACCATTCCGGCATCTTTGGTTGGTTCGTTTATTTTTTAATGGGGATGGGAGAAGGGACTGAGTGGGATACTCCTCTGGCTTAACTAGGTTTAACTGGCACACTTTGTAAAAAAAGATGCCTGTTAGTGCTGTCCTGACGCCAACTGAATGCCGACCAACGCTTCCTGGCGCTTGAGATACTGTTCTGCTGAAAGTGCTGAAACTTCGACTTTAACTCCTTGGTTAACTCAGAAGATCCAGGACTGTACCACTCCTTAACTCTTGACACTCTGTCTAGCTCAAATGTCCTGCATATGACTCCCTCCAGCCCTTCACTGACTGAGATAGCTTCTTGTAACTGCTTCTGCTGCTGCAACTCCTAACACTGCACACTTGACTCTTCAGGGCCCAACCGCTGGTGCCCTCTCTTCACTTCCAGGGTCTCCTCACTAGGCAACCCCCTTGACACTTCAGGGTCCTTTCACCAGGCAACCCCCTTGATACTTCAGGGTCCTTTCACCAGGCAACCCCCTTGACACTTGCAGGCTCCAGGATCCCTGGGACCTTCACCGGAGTGGTCCCCTCTACACTAGGCAGACCACCAGGGGCAGTTCACAGTACTCACGACCTTGGAAGGCTTTCCTGGAACTGAACCCCTCTTCCTCCACTGCTCCTCAGCACACCGGATCCTCTCTGCAACTCAGCTCAGCTTTCCCTCCTGGATTCTCTGACAGCCACCCAAGACAGCAGATCCTTCTGACAGGAGGAGAGACAGCTGTACTCTCCCTCCTGGGACTCTGCTTCCTGCCAAAGATGCTACGTCATGCGTTCCCTTCAAACTTATTATACCCACTCCCAGAATCCTCTGCAGCAGAATTTGCCTTCTGCGGTAGATACAGGCCTGAGTGGGCCACTGATTGGGTTTCCTCCACTGTCCAATGAGAATCCTCTCATGGAGCCAGTTGGGAGACTCCCCTCTCAGCAGCCACACCTGGGAGACATGACAGTCCAGCTGAAAATCATGGCCCTGCTGTTAGGCAGCTAAGACCCATTATGCTTTTACCTAGCACCTACCTTGTAGGGTGCTACTTCTATTTCTTATTTTATTTTCCATATAGTAAGTAAGTAGCTCAGGGACAGGATTTAGGAGGGCAAGAAATTAGAATGGGCAGGCACACATGAAATTGACTCTCACAGTGACACTGACAGCAGTGTTGCAGCAGCACGAAACACCAAGACATGTCCCCTCTTGAGTCACAGTGACAGTCTCTCTCCACGCCAGGTGATCCTTTCAGTCCAAACAGCACTGACAGTCCCACTACCGGATAGCTTTTCCCCCTCCTTCAGACCCACACGAGGCTCCGGCCACTTCGCTTGGCTTCCTTGCACCATTACATAATGCAGCACATGCTCAGACACTGCACTTCGCCAGACCAGCCAACCGAACATGCTGTAGCAGGCACTCAGAGTTGCTAGGGGTTCCTTGAGCAATGAGCAAGTTCTGCCTCTCAGATAAGTTCCCACGGACACGATTGATCTCTTTAGTTATATGCACTGGGTGTTGACCAACTTTCATTACATGTGTCTGTTCAACAGAAACCATTCTAATGACCAGCTGCTGTCGAACGTTCATACTGAAAAACAAGAATTTGATTAGCACTTGTGGCCATCGGCCATCAGCTACAAGCACTGATTTGTGTATCCTGGTGGTGGGGAGGGGGGGGCATAGAATACAAATGTCAGAATACAAAGACACAGTGGAAGAGATCACTGCATCACACATTGTGTTGATGTGGGGATCTGTCAGTTTGTTTCTGGTTGAACGAAAAAAAAACTGTATCTGTATACCTAGCTTAAGGGTGGTAATTCTTCCCAATGACCACAAGTGAGAGAAGCATTCCCAATGTATTATGAGTTGTAGATGATGTCGTTTTTAGCAGGGGTTCCTTGGGACCAAAAGTTATTTCAAGTGTTTTTCTGTGTAGAAAAGGTTGAGATAGACTGGTCTATAGAGCCCCTGAAGCTGAATGCAAAATGCAGATACTGACCTATCTTGCTGCAATCCACAGTGCAATAAAGTTGCTTGTGTATAGCCTGTCAAAGTAAGTGCATAGCACTGTGGAAAATGGTGGGCATACTGAAGATCTTAATTATCTTTAATGGGCTACCAAAGGCTATTTTTTTTATTTAAAATAATACACGTTATACTTACCTGCTCTGTGCAAGAGAGCCTCCCTGAACCATCTCTTCTCAGGTCTTCTACTGGCACTGTCTTCTCCTCCTCCTCAGTGTCTGCCCCCATAGCAAGCACTCCTCTCAGTGAGCTGTATGTATGTAGTGTATTCAGGCCATGCTCTGCCCCGCCTCCTCTCAGTGAGCGAGGACTGAAAGCATTATAGCTCACTGAGCTCACTGAGAGGAGGCGGGGCGGAGCACGGCCTGAATACACTACATACATACAGCTCACTGAGAGGAGGCGGGGCGGAGCACAACCTCAATACACTACATACATACAGCTCACTGAGAGGAGGCGGGGCGGAGCACAACCTCAATACACTACATACATACAGCTCACTGAGAGGAGGCGGGGCGGAGCACAACCTCAATACACTACATACATACAGCTCACTGAGAGGAGGCGGGGCAGAGCACACAGTACAGCTCATCTCCTGTGTAATAATGCGAGATTCCATGCCATCCCAGCACACACTGTGAATCGCCGAATGACGTAATTGCCGACCGGACCCGGAAGTGAGAAAAAGATAAATAAAGCAGAAAATCAGGTATTTACTAGCAACAAAAAAAAAAAAAACTTTCCATTGGTAAAAGTCGTTTTAAAGGGGATTACATAGATCTATGTAATCCAATTTATCAAAAATGGGTGGAACTCCACTTTAAGTACAGTAGTGAAGTAATTCTACTTAGTTACTATACATCTCTGCTACCATGCTATAGAAGTTCACACCTCCAGCTGTTGTAAAATGAAGAAATAAAGAGTGAAACTTCCTCATATCAGTCCTTCTATAGGGGGCGGACATGGGAATTAGGTTGTAAAAATCTTCACAGGCCTCCCAAAGAGATTACAGAAAGCAATAGGAGATTTAATCCAGTAGCATCTACCCAAAACAGAACTATATGGCTATTTGATCAAAACATACATTATTATGTGACTGCCTGCACAGTATACAGTGTATCTGCATATTCAAATGCCCTTGTGTATCTACTGTATGGCCATTTTTTGTGCAAGAGGGGTAAAATGCTTTTTGTTCCCATACAAATTGTCGCCTGTTACACAATTTTGTGCAAATGTGTTTGCTTTTATTATTTTTTGAGAGGTTTTAAACAGTCCTATTTGCCCTTTGCCGATATGTCAGGGAGTTTCCATGTACATTACATAAACATCAATCTACTTCTATACAGTCATTGATCTGCTTGTAAATGCAAATAACATCATTTACATATAAATTGAATTTATTGGAGAGTAAGAATTGAATAGCAAATTTTTGTACCACTGTTGCTGGTATGTAAATCTTTCAAGTGGGTGACAGTACCAGGGTAAGTGGTGACAATAATGACTGTTATTGACTTGTATCCTTTTTGTTGTTTCATTTAAAACATGCTAGAACATCGCTAAGTTACAGTAGCATGTCTAACAGCTGGAACTGCGTGCACATTTATAAAAAAAAAATATCCAGTTTCCAGTTCACAAAAAGGCAAAAAGTTACTGTCTGGACAATCAATCTGGACTTTAAGTGATATTAACCACTTCAATACAGGGCACTTTCACCCCCTTCCTGCCCAGGCCACAAATAGAGCTGTCTTTTGGTGGTATTTTATCACCGCAAGGTTTTTTCTTTTTTGCTAAACAAATAAAAAAAAGACCAAAAAGTTTGAAAAAAAAAAAAAAGTTTTTTTTGTTTATGTTATACAATTTTGTAAATAGATAATTTTTTTCCTGCACTGATGAGCACTGATGAAGCTGCACTGACAGACAATGATGAGGAGACACTGATGGGGTGGCACTAATATGCGGCACTGATAGGCAGCACTGATAGGCGGCACTGGTGGGCAATAATGGGCACTGGCGGGCAGCACTGATGGGGAGGGCACTGGCGGGCTCCCTGAGCCCTGATTGCCATCCCTGGTGGCCATTGTGGGCATCCCTGGGGTCATGGGTGTTTCTAGTGGCACCCCCCCCGAGGGACTGCACTGGTAATCAATGATCTGATTACCAGTGCAGACCCCCCCTGTCAGGAGAGCCGCAGATCGGCTCTCCTCTACTTGTGCCTGTCAGGCACGAGCTAAGGAAAGCCGATCAACGCTCTTCTTGTGTACTATGTGACCAGCTGTGATTGGTCACAACTGGTCACATGGTCAAGAGCCTACATCAGGGCGCGCAGAGCGCATTATCCTGCCGCCGTCATATGACGTCCGGTCAGGATTATGCAACCACTTTCCCGCCGTCAGTCGCCTATAGGGCGGGCGAGAAGTGGTTAAAGCTTATTTTTTATTTTAAAATAAAAAAAAGATGTTGTAATCATCTGCTCTGTGTAAAATATTGCACAGAGCGGTTGCCTAGTTCCTCTTTTTCCAATCCCCACCGGCGCTGTCCGCTCCTCCTCTTTAATAGTCATTGACATTGAATAACAAAGTTACTTAAAGTGTTAGTTAAGAAAAAAATCCCGGCACCTCTACAAGTTAATGTCATAATGTGCTAGTATGCACCACATACTAGCACATTATGACAGACTTACCTGCAAAACGGATCCCTCCAGTCACTGCTGCCAGTCTTCCTGATGAATTTGCAGGCTTCGGTTGATTGACTGAGCCGTAATGATGTCACTCCCATGCATAGGAGTTTTTGATTGCAGCCCAGAGCTCAGGGTTGATGGCACATTCAGTGTGCCCTCAATTGAGAGCACAGTGAGCATGCACTGGTAAGCTCTTGTACTTCTTTGGAGCGTATTGCGTCCCGCGATTTTGTTTGCGCGATGTTGCCGCGATTCAGCAGGCGGAAATAGCGGCAACATCGCTCGGCGTTTGGGGGGCTATTGCAAATCAACGGGCAACGCTAGGCATCCCGCGATTTGCAATAATCTCCGGATCGCGGGCGGAACCGCGGCGGTTCTGCCCGCGATCCAAACGCTGACATGTGAATGCAGCCTAAATGTCTAAACCGCTGGCAACAAAAGTGAGTACACCCCTAAGTGAAATGGTCCAAATTGGGCCCAAAGTGTCAATATTTTGTGTGGCCACCATTATTTTCCAACACTGCCTTAACTCTCTTGGATATGAAGCTCACCAGAGCTTCACAGGTTGCCACTGGAGTCCTCTTCCACTCCTCCATGACAACACCATAGAGCTGGTGGATGTTAGAGACCTTCCATTTGAGGATGGCCCACAGATGCTAAATAGGGTTTAGGTCCAGAGACATGCTTGGCCAGTCCATCACCTTTACCCTCAGCTTCTTTAGCAAGGCAGTGGTCATCTGGGAGGTGTGTTTGGGGTCATTATGGTTGAATACTGCCCTGCTGCCCAGTCTCCAAAGGGAGGGGATCATGCTCTGCCTCAATATGTCACAGTACATCTTGGCATTCATGGTTCCCTCAATGAACTGTAGCTCCCCAGTGCCGGCAGCACTCATGCAGCCCCAGACGATGACACTCCCACCACCATGCTTGACTGTAGGCAAGACACACTTGTCTTTGTACTCCTCACCTGGTTGCTGCCACACACACTTGACACCATCTGAATCAAATACGTTTATCTTGGTCTCATGAGACCACAGGATATGATTCCAATAATCCATGTCCTTAGTCTGCTTGTCTTCAGCAAACTGTTTGCGGCCTTTCTTGTGCATCATCTTTAGAAGAGGCTTCCTTCTGGGACCAATATGATGCAGTGTGTGGCGTATGGTCTGAGCACTGACAGGCTGACCCCCCCCCCCCCTCCTTCTACCTTTGCAGCAATGCTGGCAGCACTCATGTGTCTATTTCCCAAAGACAAACTCTGGATATGATACTGAGCACGTGCACTCAATATCTTTGTTCGACCGTGGCGAGGCCTGTTCTTAGAGGAACCTGTCCTGTTAAATCACTGTATAGTCTTGGCCACTGTGCTGCAGCTCAGTTTCAGGTTTTTGCCATTCTTTTTATAGCCCTAGGCCATCTTTATGTAGAGCACAGGTGTCAAACACAAGGCCCGTGGGCCGAATGTGGCCCCCCCAGGCCATTTCATGTGGCCCTCGCACCTCTCCTGCAGCTGCGGCACCCCCTTTGTCTCTACCCCCACCTTGTCTCATTAGTCGGCAGCAGAGGACAGAACTTCTTTGCCAGATCCTGTGCTGCTGCAGAAAGGTTTGTCTTTGCCCACCCCCCCCCCCTCCTGGCAGTCTGCAGCAGAGAGGAGGGAAGAACTCCTCCTGCATATCCTGCACCTCTCTGTGCAGCCACAACACCACCTTGTCTCTGCCTTCCCTGGTCTCAGCATTCAGCAGACTCTGTAAGCGGACTCCAGCCCTCTTCTGGTCCTCCTCCAGGCCTTGCACTTTCTTCTTCCACCTGCATCTTCTTCCTGGCAGTAGCACCAGGTAAGGGGCTGCATTGTGATGTATGGAAGGGTAGGTGACTCTTGACTTATGACGGTGGGGGGGCTTGACATCTCATGTAAGTGTGTAAGGGGGGGCGTGGGGTGCTCTGGACATATAACCTTACAGATATAACCAGCCCTTTGAGGGCGAGCATAATGCTGATGCGGCCCGCAATGAGACTGAGTTTGACACCCCTGATGTAAAGCAGCAATTCTTTTTTTCAGGTCCTCAGAGAGTTTTTTGCCATGAGGCGCCATGTTGAGCTTCCAGTGACCAGTATGAGAGAGTGATAGCGATAACACCAAATTTAACTCAGCTGCTCCCCATTCACACCTGAGATCTTGTAACATTAAACAGTCACATGACACTGGGGAGGGAAAATGGTTAATTGGGCCCAATGTCGACATTTTGACTTAGGGGTATACTCACTTTTGTTGCCAGAGATTTAGACATTAATGGCTGTGTGAGTTATTTTAAGGGGACAGCAAATGTACACTGTTATACAAGCTGTACACTCACTTCTTTACATTATAGCAAAGTGTCATTTCTTCAGTGTTGTCACATGAAAAGATATGATAAAATATTTACAAAAACGTAAGGGGTGTACTCACTTTTGTGAGATACTGTATATTTCTGCCTTTTCCTGTTGTATAATTAAGAAGATGTAAAAAAAGTTAGCTTTTCAATAAAGCTATTACCCTCTCCCTAATACCTAATATAATTCATGATGTATACAGTATATGTGCATGGTACCAGGTCCTTTTTTGCACCTACTATAAAAGTAATGGGGAAGTGACCAAAAATGTCCAGCCATGCTAAAAAACGCTTTTAGCTGCATTATTGTCTGTGTTTCATACTGACTAGCTGTTGGGGCATATTATACAGGTTTAGTTTGTTCTAGTACTTCGCTTACCTTTCCCTTAACTACCCACCTTGGAAGATTTGCAACAGCGAAGGAGAGAGGGTACAGGGTTGGCTTAAAGGAGTCCAAAGGCTTAGGATGCAGCCATCTCCTCTTTCTTCCGGCTGTAGGAGTATAGACTGTTGGTGTTCTATATATACAAAGCACATAACATTCTCCCTTACATTTTCATTCTTCTGATAGCAAAAAGGGCGATGCATGTATAAAAGGTTAGATCAGTCATGTGTGACTTGAGCTGCAAGATTGCTAAATAAATCCTTGTCCAGAGGGACTACATTTTAGACTGAATTGGTAATCAAAAACTGAAGTTGATACAAATACAAAACTGAAACTCTACTTTTGCTATAAAAAATATATATTGCGCCCTCCAATTTCAGCTTAGGCTGCTAAGTAAATCTAGATAGCTCCTCTGTAAACAGGGATTAATTGCTTTGGGCTGCTTAGTGTCTTACAGCCTGCTATTTCCCCCATCAACTGGAGCGTCCTGGAGGGAGAGCAGAACAAGCAGGCTGAATATTTATGGGTCTCCAGCCAATCCTTGAAGGAGATCTCCTCCAGTAGGGGGTTTGCAGCAAAGGTGCAGAGTTCAGGGGTGCAGCCTTCTGGAGGACACCCCTGTACATGGGGCTCTGCCCCTGGGGCAGAAAGGCAGAGGAGAAGCCTCAGGAGTCCTTTTTTTTGGAACACATCACAGCCTCAGCTAGGCTTAGTTGGGGGCCCTACCAGAGAGATAGAGAGTCAAAGTCTGGATAGGAGCCAAGAGGACAAGGGGGAAGAAGCTCCACTATTCTGATACTGAGTGATTACTTGATCCTTCTACACAGTGGAACAGTGACTGTGGGGTGATTCATCCTACAAGTCAGTGCTTGGTGCAGCAAGGAGATGTGCAAGACAACTAGAAGTGTGCCATATTATTAACCACTTTACCACCGGAGTATTTTGCTGTCTTACGTCTGAGCCACTTTTTGCGATTCGGCACTGTGCAACTTTAACTGACAATTGCGCGGTCGTGCAACACTGTACCCAAACGAAATTTACGTCCTTTTTTCCCCACAAACAGAGCTTTCTTTTGGTGGTATTTGATCACCTGTGCGATTTTTACTTTTTGCGCTATAAACAAAAAAACAGCGTACATTTTGAAAAAATAACAATATTTTTCACATTTTTTATATGAAATTCCCCCCCCCCAAAAAAATGTAAAAATCAAATTTTTTAAAATTTTTTGGCCAATTTGTTTTCTGCTACCTATGTTTGGTAAAAAGAAATCACAATAAACGTATTTTGATTGGCTTGCGCAACAGTTATTGCATTTACTAACTAAGGGAAAGATTTCTGTCATTTTTGGTGTTTTTTTTTTTTTTAATGAGTAATGGCGGCGATCTGCGTTTTTGTTTTGCGGGACTGCGACATTGCGGCGGACAGATCAGACCCTTGACTGACATTTTTGACACTTTTGGGGGTACCAGTGACATTACTGCAGTAATCAGTGCTATAAATATGCACTGTTACTGTAAAAATGACACTGGCAGGGAAGGGGTTAATTTTATTGGAGAGGGAGGGGTTAATGTATGCCTGGTGCTTACTGACGTGTGTGGGGGAGGTGACTATGTGACACAAGGACAGATCGAGGGTTCAGCTATGCTGAACCCTGCAATCTGACCCTGTCTGTCACTTAGGAGATCCGCCCGCTTGTGTTTACACAAGCGGGCGGATCTCCACACTCGATTCCCCGACGATCGGGGAAGAGCAGCGGCGATCACTGCTGCTCCTCCCCTGGCCCGACTCCCGCTTTGACTGAATACAGCGGGAGTGAGCCTCCGGCGGCGCGCGCGCGCCGCCGAGAAAGGGGAATGTCTGGTGACGTAGCACTACGTCGCCAGACGTTATCGAGCCACAGTGCAGTCTAGAGTTGAGCAGGACATCTTGTATTTTGTACAGAGCAGTCAGCAGTCTTTAAGTTCTGCACTTCATGCACTTTAATAATATGTTTTTGTAATGTCGTCCAAAAGTTTTCCCTGTCACTGATGCTGTCAGGTAAAAGGACCTTCTTCCAAATAATTTTGCATGTATGACAGGGTCAGAGGTGTTCTAATACCTTTAACAGTTAGAAGGTGCAGAGAATATTAACTTAGTAAAGAACTTTTAAGATCAGCTTGCCAATAAAAAAAAAAGTAACTGTCAGGAAAAGCAGCAACAGATCCTTAATTGCAGATTTTTTGTATTTTTTATGATCATTATCCTTCTTGTTAAATTGTTGAATATTATTATTTTTTTATTATACATATTTAACTACTGGTAGGTTGAAAAGCTTGAAAGTAATAAACGGCAACTGACTATCTCTTCTAGTCCCTGTGGCTTCCTGCAAAATCATATTCAATGCAATTTAATCAAATATGAATTTCCATAGAACCTAAGCCCAACATGTATGTTTAAGATGAGTAGCAATTGCTCACCGTGACATATTTATTAAATCCATATGTTGCATCTACAGCCAGAGCTAGTTCTTTGTAAATTCATATGCTGATTTATTATCCCTCTGTGCCTTTGTATTTTGGCTTTTTTTGTTGTGTTTATGAGCATCCATAGAGCAGTTCTTTTTCAAGTCTATTCTGTGCATGACAGTGGTTTCAGGGCTGAGCCTAACTAAGTTGTTAAGAGAAATTCTATTGTGCAATACTGTAGCTAGTATCATGTCTAATGGTCAGCAAGGGAGTTCTTAGATTACAGTAAGCATTCTGTGGGGGTTGATTTACTTTAGTAAATCATCCCTTTTGTTGCTTTACATGTACACACAACGGAACACAAATTAACACATAAAATGTTTAACACAACATGTGTATCAAATGTGTCTATAATTTCATTAGGAATCCTAATTATGTTAGCAGTTGAAAATATTCAGGGCCACCAAGTACTAATATGTTAGAACACTGCCTCCAAAACACAGAAGAAGTACATAATAAATACAAGAAAGTGATGTGTAATGCCCTTGGCAGTGGTGGAACTACCAGGGTTGCACTTGCGACTCGGTCCTGATGTTCTGCCACTGTTAGGGGACCCCAGCGGGGTTGCTGGCCACAGGGCTCTGAGCTGAGAGCGTCTCTCTCATACAGCCCAGAGCCTGCACTGACAGTTCCTCCTCCCTCGCACAGACTGGAGAGTAGAGAGCCGATCTGCTCCTTCTCCCTGCCCCTCTCCTCCTGTGTGCACCATGTGAAGAGTGAAGCTAAGCAGCTGAATTTGATCAATCAGCTGCTGGGTTTCACAGTTCCCATGGTGCACACTAGGGAGGAGAGGGAAGGGAGAAGAAGGAGCAGATTGTCCCTCTCGTCTCCTATCCATGCGAGGAAATGGGGGGGTCGACTGTCAGTGCAGGCTCTGGGCTGTATGAGAGAGACACTCTCAGCTCAGAGTCCTGCTGAGAAGGCACTGATAGGCAGCACTGATGGGCATTGATAAGTGCTGATAGGTGGCACTGATAGGGAGCACTGAAAGGCAGCATTGATGTACACTGATGGGCACTGAAAGCGGGAAAGATGATCAGTGCCCTGATTATCAGTATAAACATTGTACTGACAGTCTTGCCAGTTAGTGGCACTCCTTTCTTCACACAGACACATTGTGGGAGAAAACGACTGGCGATAACCGCCAAGTCTGTTTACATGTGATCAGCCGTTCACATGACAAAGGGCCACTGTGATTGGCCCTTTACTGTGATCAGTGGTAAGCTGAGCGGGCTGGATACGTGCCCCAGGGGGCATGCGGGAGGCAGTGTTCCAGGGATGATGTCCATAGACATGGTCCCTGGATAGAATGGTTTCTTGCACGGGGCCCTGAAGGTTCTAGTTACGCCCCTGGCCCTTGGCCACCATTTAGATTGTTCAATAGAACCAGGGTCCCTTAATTGTAAACAATTTATAGTATCAGAGGATTAGCATGTGCAACGCATTTCTTAAGGGAGTTCTAAATGTGAACCTCAAGATTGTCACAAAGTTCATACTAGAGCACATGAAGAGTAGATAGTTTCTACCTACTGGTAACATGTAAAAGTGTATCTAAAGCCGAAAACAAAAATGTACTATATTGCATATTACCAATGTCTTACAAGTATTGGCTTCATTTTTTTTCTTTTAAGCTTTTTGTTCTCTATTTTTACTTGGCGATCTGGCTAGCAACATTCTTCCTGTTCTCGATGGAAGAGCAATGGAGACACTTTTGGACAGCAGCACTGTCAATCTGGAGAGAAAGTAGTAGTATGTGGGCACTAGCAGATTTAGATGGACTTAACTAACAAACTAAAGGGAAATGTCAGCTAACATTTTAAAGTAATATCGAAGGTTTGTTTTTTTGTGTGTGGTAAACCCTTGACGTCGACAGAAATATGCAGCCTTGGCTACAGGTGGTTGTACTGGGGTAATGCCTGCAGCTAGAGGCATCACCCCGGTACCGTTGCTTGGAGCCGACGGTCGGCTGTTACATAGTTACATAGTTAGTGAGGTTGAAAAAAGACATCAGTCCATCCAGTTCAACCTATGATGCGTGTGTGTGTTTGCTTTTAACCGTACATTGTATACCCCTGTATGTTGTGGTCTTTAAGGTGTCCATCTAATAGTTTTTTGAAACTATCAATGCTCCCTGCTGATATGACTGCTTGTGGAAGAGAATTCCACATCCTTACCGCTCTTACAGTGAAGAACCCCTTACGCACTTTAAGGTTAAACCGCTTTTCCTCTAGTTTTAGTGAGTGGCCACGTGTCTTATTGTATCTCCTTTCTCTATATAGTTTGTTCCTTATGCTCGGGTCACCAGTACAGTATTTGTACATTGATATCATATCCCCCCTCAATCGTCTTTTCTCCAGAGAGAAAAGGTTCAGTGCTCTTGTAATGACAACCGATGTGGCTGAGTAGCAGCTTGGCTGTCATAACAAGGAGTGTGAGGGGACACTCCCCTCCCCCTCTCGCCGCCTTCTGCTGCTCGCCTGGGTCTCCTGTCACACTGGGAAACCAGAGTGACCAGTTGGCACGTCCCCCCACCTGGCCGAAGACCCAAACAAAGCCGGATTCGGCTTTGATTGGGTCTCTAATGTAAAAACCCGGAAGCGATGTCATGATATCACTCCTGGGTACTGAAGCCTCAAAGGCGCCAGATTAAAAAAAGACAGCATTCAAAACAGCCAAACTTGGCATTTTGAATGCTTTTAAGTGCAAAGGAGAGACCCCAGATCCCTCCATAAAGAGGACCTGTCACTGCCTGTCACTGTCACAAGGGATGTTTACATTGCTTGTGACAGCAATAAAAATGATTACATTTTTTTTTTTTTAAATGGACAGTGTAAAAAAAAAAATAATTAGGAAAAAAAATTAATTTAAAGCGCCCCGTCCCTCCATGCTCGTGTGTAGAATCGAACTCATACGTAAGTCGCGCCCACAACGGTAAACCGTGTTCAAATCACACATGGGAGGTATCGCCGCGATCGTCAGAGCGAGGGCAATATTTTTAGCACAAAACCTCCTCTGTAACCTTTAACAGGTAACTGTTAAAATTATGAGATTTGGAGATTTTTAAGTACCATAGTTTGTCGCCATTCCACAACTGTGCACAATTTTAAACCATCACATGTTAAGTATTCAATTTACTCAGCTTGACATCGTCTTTCAAAATATATAAAAAAAATTGGGCTAACTTTACTGTTTAGTTTTTAAATTCAGTAAGGTATATTTTTTCCCAAAACATTGCCTTTGAAAGACCGCTGCGCAAATGCCGTGTGACAAAAAGTATTGCAATGACCGCCATTTTATTTTCCAGAGTCTTTTCTAAAAAAATATATATATATAATGTTTGGGGGTTCCAAGTAAATTTCTAGCAAAACGCAGTGATTTTAATTTGTAAACAACATGTGTCAGAAATAGATTTGGTCCTTAAGTGGTTAAACAAGCTGCTAGCAGGCTTTCAACAGGTTTTCAGAAGTGCTGAAGTCTGCTAGCAGTTTGTTTAAGGCCCCATGCACACGGGGCGTTAGAAAAAACGTACGTCAAAGTTAGTTCTGACGCCGGAAAAAGCAGCTGTAAAAACGTGCTTTCAGTAGCTTTTTCCATTGGCGTTATTGCACGTTTTGCCACGTTGCTTTTAGCAGCGTTTTTTTTTCTTCCATTCAAAATCAATGGTTCCCTATGGAAGCCTATTGATTTGAATGGAGGTCGCACCGCAAGTCGGATCCGACTTGCGGGGCGACTTGCGCTGTGAGAATCTTGAGGGGGAACTCCACGCCAAAATGGGAAAAAAACGGCGTGGGGGTCCCCCCCAAGGATCCAAACCAGGCCCTTCGGGTCTGGTATGGAATTTGAGGGTAGCCCCATGCCGAAAAAACGGCGTGGGGTCCCCCCCAAAATCCATACCAGACCCTTATCCGAGCATGCAGCCCGGCAGGCCAGGAAAGGGGAGGGGACGAGCGAGCGGCCCCACCCCCCCTGGACCACACCAGGCCACATGCCCTCAACATGGGGGGGTGTTTGTGCTTTGGGCCAGGGGGAGCTCTGCACCCCCCACCTCAAAGCACCTTGCCCCCATGTTGATGAGGACAAGGGCCTCATCCCCACAACCCTGGCCGGTGGTTGTGGGGGTCTGCGGGCAGGGGGCTCATCGGAATCATGATCCAAACCAGATCCCGGACCCCCTCCCTATGTGAATGGGTATGGGGTACACTGTACCCCTACCCATTCACCACATAAAAGGCAGTGTATGGAAATAACGACAGGAGACGTTTTGGAAAGTTTATTAAAAATCTTCATCCGACTCTTCTTGTCTTCTCCTCTCCGGGGTCTTCTCCTCTCCGGAGTCTTCTGCTCTTTTGCTGTCCCCTCTTCTTGTGTTCTCCTCTCCGGGGTCTTCTGCTTTTTTTCTGTCCCCTCTTGTGTTCTTCTCTCCGGGGTCTCCGGGGTCTTCTGCTCTTTTGCTGTCCCCTCTTCTGCTGTCCTCTCTTCTTTTCTTCTCCTCTCCGGTCTTCTGCTCTTTTGCTGTTTTACCGCGGATACCGATATTTTAGTCATCGTATATCGGTATCGGCCGATATTGGCCGATATTTTCGGACATTACATTTTTTTTTTTCTTTTAATCACTTAACCACATGCCGACTGCTCACAGTATATTTACTGTGGCAGTTAGCCCTACACAGGCAGAGCGACGTAGTACTCCGTCGCTAGCCTGTGAGGGTCTAGGGAGCGAGCACGGTCACGGACCCCCCCGCGCGTGTGACCGGCGGACCCGATGTCCGCCGGTCACTCGGCGATCGTCGGTGCAGAGGGAGAAAGGCAGGCGGCTGATGTAAACAAGCTGCCTGTCATTCTCCCCTGTGTAGGAATAATGATTATACGGTTCTACTATGTAGGACCGTTGATCACTGTTCCTACACCTCAAGCCACAGCCAATCACAGTTAGAATCACGCCCCTAGGGACACACATAACCCCTCCCTCTCAAAAAAAAAAAAAAGTTAACCCCTTCACTGCCAGTGTAATTTTACAGTAACAGTGCATATGTATAGCACTGATTACTGTAGAAATGTCACTGGTAACCCCAAAAGTGTAAAAAAATGTCAGTCAAGGGTCCAATCTGTCCGCCGCAATGTCGCAGTACCGCAAAAAAAATCGCAGATTTCCCTTTGTTAGTAAACGCGATAACTTTGGCGCAAACCAATCAAAATACGCTTTTTGCGATTTTTTTTTTTTACCAAACATATGTAGCATAAAACAAATTGGCCGAAGATGTTAAAAAGTTTTGATTTTTACATTCTTTTTGGGGGGAATGGGGAATTTCATATAAAAAATGTGAAAAATATTGTTATTTTTGCAAAATTGTCGCTCTTTTTTTGTTTATAGCGCATGATCAAAAAATTGCACAGGTGATCAAATACCACCAAAAGAAAGCTCTGTTTGTGGGAAAAAAAGGACGTCAAATTCGTTTAGGTACAGCGTCGCACGACCGCGCAATTGTCCGTTATAGTCACGCAGTGCCGAATCGCAAAATAGGCCCTGGTCAGGAAGGGGGTAAAATCTTCCGGGGCTTAAGTGGTTAATCCCCATAGGATATCGCTGCTCAAAGACCAGGGCCTATTTTGCGATTCAGCACTGCGTGACTTTTAATGGACAATTGCGCGGTCGTGCGACACTGTACCCAAACGAAATTGACGTCCTTTTTTTCCTACAAACAGAGCTTTCTTTTGGTGGTATTTGATCACCTCTACGATTTTTACTTTTTGCGCTATAAACAAAAAAAAGCATACATTTTGCAAAAATAACAATATTTTTCACATTTTTTTATATGAAATTCCCCCAAAAATGTAAAAATGTGAATTTTTTAACATTTTAGGCCAATTTGTTTTCTGCTACATATGTTTGGTAAAAAAAATCGCAATAAGCGTATTTTGATTGGTTTGAGCTTTCTTTTGGTGGTATTTGATCACCTGTGCAATTTTTTTTTTTGCGCTATAAACAAAAGAAGAGCGACAATTTTGAAAAAATAGCAATATTTTTCACATTTTTTTATATGCAATTCCCAAAAAAAAAAAATGTAAAAATCAAAATGTTTTACCATTTTAGGCCAATTTGTTTTCTGCTACATATTTTTTGTAAAAAATCGCAATAAGTGTATTTTGATTGGTTTGCGCAAAAGTTATTGCGTTTACTAACTACGGGAACGATTTATGTCATTTTTACCAGTCTACAGGTACTCTTGTGGAGGGATCGAGTGGTCTAAATGACCCCAAACCCCTCCTCTGCACTTAAAAGCATTCAAAAAGCCAAGTTTTGAATGCTGTAAGTTTTTTTAATTAGGCGCCGCCAGTACCCGGAAGTGATGTCATTTTATGACATCACTTCCGGGTACTCGGCGGCGCTGAATTCAAAGAAATGGAGACCCGGTCAGACGGCGGCGGTGAAGGTAGGATTCCCGGTGGGACAGGAGACCTGGGCAAGCCGCGGAAGGTGGCGGGAGGGGGGGGGGGGACTGCCGACCATCGGCTGTTGTTACAAGACTGCCGACCATCAGCTATGGACACTGGTACCGGGGTGATGCCTCTAGCTGCAAACATCACCCCGGTACAAGCACTTTCTGAAATATCGGCAGTATAGGTAAATCAAAAGGCCGATTACGATATATCGGGGAAAGTGCATATCGGCCTCCGATATATCGGTGTTGCCAATAATTGGTTGATCACTATTCTGGATATACTGTAAAGGTACAGTGCATGATCCTCTATAACCTCTTCTGCTCAGGAGAGGGATAATAGCCATTGTATTTAGTATAAAGTTGTTATGAGCATTGTTTGCAAGTGGTTTAATACCCCCCCCCCCCCCTCTTTCCCAGTAGGAATGTGTACATGTGTATAGTATGTGTACACTTTCTGTTAGTTCAGTTCTGCCAATTTTCCATTCAATTGTATTTGATTTCCCACAAATTAATGGTTGAATTATTAACCTTCCTTCTAGACAATGTATTTTCTATGCAAGAATACCAACTGTGTGTTTTTGGAAAATGAGATTGCTTAATTTGCACAGATCATTGACTGTCTTTTGACGAACCACTTTGGGCCCCTTTGCTTTTGGAAAAGGATCTTTGGTAAAAAACAGTTATCTGCCCCTTTGTGATGCTTGTAGTATTCATCTGGATGTGTAGAAAAACATGTACAGCATATATAGAAAATACTGTATGTTTGCTGTGGTCATCTGTTTGGGTAACCTAGTTCTGTGGGCAAATATAAAACCGTAAGAAACAGTTTTCTGAAATGCTTAGTGTAATTGAAGCAAAATGTGCTATTTTATCTATGAAATCCATCATGATAACATCGTGTGCATGAAAGCATTAGTAGCGGTATGGTAGTACGCTCAGTTACATTAAATAATTTAGAATGCTTGTAGGTTTTTAAAGCACTGAGTTACAGTTGCAATATAAAGTCACTTTTACCCATTAATACTAACTTTCAAAACATGTTATGCTCCGTCTAAAAGGAATAGAGAAAATGAAGAGAAACTCCCCTTTGGAGGTTTCAGCTTTAGTAGTTTAGTAAATTCTTCAGATCATAGCAGAAGAATCTTAATTACAAAGAATGAATGTACAAAGCCTTTCCGTTTCTTAATGCTGCTGACCTGTTTATAGGAATGCACTGTGTCCTAGAATGCCCTGCTTTGTACAAGTGCTAGGCAGTATTAATTGGCTTTAATAGGACCACATTTAACACTGCAAGCTCTCATGTATGCCCATCTTATGGGCAATCTGTACACACAAATACTGTAACTGTGTTGTTTACTACATCAGCATAGCTCCCAACTGCCCCTGACTTTGAGGGACTGTCCCTCATTTGAAACAAAGTCCCTCTGTCCCTCTTTCCTCCTCAACTGGGTTATCTATGTAACCTCTAATTGCATTGTTACTGTAATGTAGATTTTTATTTCGACCACAAGATGGCGGTGTTCAGCACTCTGTTCATCATAAGTTCCAATACAGGAGTGCAGAGGCCATTGGGACTTGTATGCTGGAAGCAGAATTTATTTTACAGTTTAGCTGAGACCAAACTACACAGCCCAAGAGCAATTGCCTGGGGGCAGGAGCACATAAAACAGAAAGCCCCAGAACATGAGGGTGGAGAGAGAGACTTTGCTGCTGGAAGGACGTGTGTGGGAGAACTGTGTGAAGCCACGTGGGCCCGGACCGGATATCCTGAGGAGGCAGATTGGTGGAGATATGTTTGCTGCTGGATCAAGTAGTCAGCATTATCATCGCAGCTACTTCCTCAAATACCAAAAGGGGCCCCCCATCAGGAGGCTCATTGCTTCTCTCTTCTTTCTATAAGGACTGGGTGAGAGGATTCCTTACTCATTTAACACTATCCCTGTTTCAAGTGTGTTTGCTTTTCAAGTTGTTTCAAGTTAAGGTTAAAGCACAGTACAGGCTTATGCAATCAGCACATGTACCAAAGCCCATCTTTTGCTGCAGTCTACCATTCTTAACCTTTTCTACAAATTTTGCCTGCAGGTTATCTGAGTTAACCCGATCACTTTCTGCTAGGCAGAACTCTGCATTTACTTCAATTCAAGTTCAAGCTATCCAAGGGAATTGGCTGCTTAAGTTCAACTTCTCCACTTAAAGGGACATACAGCATTTCTAAAAATGTCTCCCCCTCCTACTAAAGTAAAAATTTCATTCTATTCAATGTTCTTAAAGGGGTCTTCCCCCACCAACTTCACATATTAAAGGAGAACTATGGTAACCACTTTATCATCTATAGAGATTCTTCTGTTTTCTTCTCATCTTAAAGAGACCGCATTCTTCATTGTCCACCAATGTATGGGCCCCAACTAAGCTGGCAGAAGAATCCAACAAATACTTAGTTTAGTTGTGAGAGGTAGCTTAAAAAGCTTCCTGAAGCTTAAAGGGTAATTCCACTTTCATGGGAAAAAAATGGCAAATAAAAAAACATAATAATAATATAGCATATACAATTGCGACACAAGTCATATTGTAATTGAATGTGATTAAAAATTCCCTGTCCTTTTTAATCTGCAGCCCTGTTATTTTCTGTAAAGTGCAATGCAATATGGCTATCTGGAGGTGTTCTGTACACAAAATGTGTACAGTATGCCCCCCCAGAAACATAATTTCCTGCTTGTGTGATTTGCTCACTGATTTCCCCAGAAGTTTACACTAAGATACAAGTCAGATTTTTAGCATCCCTGAAACAAAAATGTATTTTTTGGTAAAATACTCCCAAGAGGAAATAACGTCTAAAGGGATGCAGACCCTGCAACGTTCCTCATTAGAGCCCTGATTCTGCAGCAGCTAGTTGATAGTTAAGAAACCACTCCCATTAGATTCACTTAGCACAGGGGCACAGAGGAACAAACAGGGATTTCTTTAGAATAACAAAAGGTAGGGATCTGCAACAAAGTTTGTTAAAATCCTTGCACTTACATAGATCACCTAGAGGGGAATGTTTTTTTTCTCAACAAAAGTGGAGTTATGATTTAAACTTAGTCCCTCCTGACTGAGAGTCTATAAGTGAGTTAGCCAGGGCTTTTTTTTGGTGGGAACACGCGGGAACGCAGTTCCGGCACCTCCAGCACTCAATGTGTTTTTATGGCAAAGAGTGCTGGTGGGTCTAATGATGCTGGCTGCTGTGGGATCTACAATGTCACTGGTGGCGATCTATTTTTGTGAAGGGGTCTATTGTTGCTGGTGGGAAATCTCTTGTTGCTGGGGAGTCCACTGTTGCTGGGAGGGATCTTCTGCTGGAGGGGAGGCCTATTGTAGTGTAGGATATCTTTTGTTGCTGGTGGGGTCTACTGTTGTATGTCAAATTCCATACAAATACCTTTGCAGCACAAAATGATACTTGGTTCTGTATTATCTAAAAAGGGCAGTACTGGGAGGGGGGTAGGAGGTGGAACCAAGAGATGGCGCTCAGAGGTGGGTGGGGGCAGAGACAAAGGGTGCATCCGAAGAGGGGGTTCCTGCACCCATTCTTTGAGAAAAAAAAGCCCTGGGGTTAGCCTTTGGTTTTTGTTATTCTTCTTTGCTCACTTGGGGAAAATCTCCTAGTCTGAGAGATATTGTTTACATCTTCTGTCCTGCAGGATGGGTTGGCGTGTCTTAAAGTGGTATTGTACTATGTTACACTGTCCCTTTTGCTGTTCTACCTTGGTTATTGATAGTTTGTTAACTGTTTTCTTTCCTTGCCATACTATTCTTTGATTTTTGTACGAGCTAAACCTTTATTTCACCAGTGTGTGGGTATTTATCCTTTGTGTGACAGCCAGGGAACTATCTTGCCAAGGTAGTTTGGATGTGTCAGCAAGGGTGGTGCCCTGCCCAGGGCTCAGTGACGAACAGAGAACTCAAAACAATCTATCGGCTACTGCAGGGGTAGGACTACATCTAGTTTGGTCCTACTTGGGTTATCTAGTTTGGTCCTACTTTTAGGTCTGCACCACTGCTCTGATTACAGACAGACCCTTTTCCTGGTCCTTAGGCTAGATGACAGATCTGTACATCCCTGCTACCTACCATGTATTCTACTTTTTGTGCACGTTCATTACAATACAGAGCACATGTGGCCGAGGTCATCTACACATGGGGTAACTCTCACGCAGAGCATGCTCATCAAGTCCTGGCATCAGAGGGAGACTGCATTCATGTGAACAATCTAAAATTAAGGCAGTTCTCTGACTTAGAGATGAGTCTTTACTGCGTGCATTAATAAAGTGCTGAGTTCCTCTGAAAAGCAACTTGTCCCACCTCCCTACACTCTGTAACTTTCATATGTTGCATTAGGAGGGACATGCTAAGCCTGCAACTACCCCACGAGTCTAGCATACTCCTGTTAACTCACTCCCAGTAACAGAATAGGGTCCTGTCTAGCACCTAGCGCAGACCTCATGCATGCTCTCACCTGATTCTTTCCTTCCCGTACCTTGTGACAAGGTCATGGATCTCGGTAATGCTAGTCTGCTCCTGGCTACTATAGGAGACAGGCCTCTAGGGAGGGAGCAAGAACATTGACTCCCTCGCTACAGGAGGATCTGCTGTCACCTTACCATCTGTTGTCACCTTACCAGGTACCGCTTAACGACTGGTTGCTTGTAGCTTCTTCCTTAACTTGGTTTCCCATAGCAACTAGAACCCTCTTCCTTATCTTGCTGAGTTAATCTTTTGTAGTGGTGTTACTTCATACACTATAGTGCAATTACAGACCCAGGTTATTTTAGAATACATAAGGGTAATAATATAGTAAGGGTCCATATAGGCATTGTCTATGTCTTGGGTGCTGTCTGTGATTTGTCTAACTTCCGTGCCGCCCTTGCGCTCAAGGGTCTCTTTGTTTCACTCTCGAATCCCAGTCAGCCCATCCAAGCTCCGCACCCTTGGATCTTGGCTGCCCCCCTATTTATATCAACCAAAAGCCCAGGAACTGAGCTGAAAATGTTTAAAAGAAAAGTTTGGGATTTTTTTTTTCTTTTTAAGAATTCTACTTACTTAGGTGGATGCAGCAAAGGTCTTATGCTGCATTTGTCCCCCGCTGGCTCTAAGACTGAGAATCGAGCAATCAAAGACCACCGGTCGCTCCGTGAGCAGAGAGCCGGTGACTGTTAGTCACCGGCTCTCTGCTCTGCCCCTCCCCCCACATTCACTGGAGCACTGGGCTGTAGAGGGAGCCGGAGTTGCTGGCTCAGGCTCTCAGCAGGTTTTGCTGTAATTCTCCTTTTAACCTCTCTTTCCAGCTTTGGTCGGCTGTTACACAACCAGATTACACATGGACCACTGTTAAATTACATTGCTGTACTTCAAGATTATGTTGGAAATTCATACCAACTACACATGGTCTACATGGACCGCAGACCACCTTATCCAATGTACTTCTTATACTGTAAGCCACCATTTTTTTTACATGATGTTTTTGCATCCCTATTGATAAAACTCTGCAAACTGAGGTACTGAGGACCAAAGTGGAAGTCTTCCAATAGAAACGCCTGTTCTGGTGACTATGACTTTGGGGGGATTTCCTCTCACTTCCTATTGTAGCTATGGGATAGGAAGTGAAGGGAAATCTCCTGAATGTGATGCAAAAAAATTGGCAAATGGGCAACAAAACTTGACAAAAGGTTATAATCTATCCAGAATGTGTGCATAGAGTACATAGTGGTGAAGGACTTGCACTGGAGACACATGTTTTGTTTTGCCGCACTGGGAAGTGTCACTATTGGCAGGTTTTCTAATAGACATTTTTTATATGTGGACAGTTTTGTTGAATCAAACAGACACTTTGTGATCACATGTATGGTGTTTTACTATAATTTATTTTTTTGTTGTATAAATTTATGCAGGCTATTTTTGTTATTAATTTTTATTTTTGCACGGTTTGCATATATCAGGGTATGTTAAATGGTTTAGGAATCTTTGCATTATTTGTGAATTTATTGTATTTGCTGCACATTTTTTTTTTGTTTTATACAGATTATTAGGTTGGTCACCTTTTAGTGCTGGCAGCTCCAGCCTCTAAGCGCTCACCATTTTTGATTTATTTGTTTACATTCCATACTATTTATACACCTTCCCAGCCACCATCTGGGCCAACTCTCCCAGGGGTTGGCTGAGACAGTACAAATATTCATGTTGTCCATTTGCCTTGCTCCACACCTATCTCTACTGAACCAAAAATGAAATTTACCTAGCAACCTATTTAGGAGGGTGCTACGTGTGTTTAATTTAGCCTAGTTGAAGCTGGCTGATCCATAGTGCTCAGGTGCAGAGAAAAGCTTCAAGCTTGGATTGCAAAGTAAACCTTTTCCCCCCATGTTATATATCTAGCTCATTGTGTTTTATAAATACCATTCTAATAAATTGGAGCTGCACTTGAGGCCCTGTTAAACTTACTGACCTTACTGACTGAACTTACTTGACCACCACTGACCTAATTTACTGGATCCATTGATTTTCCCTGCTAATAAGTTTGCACATTGTATTTAGGCTCCAAAACATTTATCAGACTAGAATTAAATAGACTTATCTTGGTTCATGACCTGTTTGTCATGATATCGTTGCTGCTGCTCTTACTGTGATTGTGTTTATTGCAGTGAAAATATAGGTGTTTGATTCATTCCATGATTGTGAAAATTTCACCTAGGGTTTAGCGTTAAAAGTTAAGAAAAGGATTTAGGGTGGCAGGTGAGACTGAGGTTGCAATTGACTTGTGAATCTAAATGACCAAATAAACACTTTTACCCAAAAAGAAGACTAAATTCTTACCGCTCTCCCCAAGAATGTAATTTTCCTAGGAGATTTTAAGGGGCTATTCCTCATCAGTGGAGCAGCATGGGCAGATGGTATTTACTCTTCCTTTAACAAATTTATTTAGTGTTGTAGATTTACAACAAAGTTGCTTTTGGATGAAGTTTAGGGTTCGATCTAGAACATAGTATATTCTTAGCACTCAGTAGCCCATGGTTTTTTGCATGTGAAAAAAATAATTTTGTGTGAAAAGTATGTGCCAAAATAAAGCATAAAATAAAAGTTACTGGTGCTGAAAATGTACACGGCCAAATTTATTGCGCCAAAATAGCCAGACCAGCTTTCAGATGCCAAATACTAATGTACTGCAAATTATAGGGTACCAATAAAAAGAATAAACATTGCACTAAATGCATGAAAAAACAACCTTGTAAGAGCAGTGATGACGAAGTGCTGTTGACAAAATATCAAATATTGGTATTTCTGACATTTTCCTTTTCAAACACATAAAACACTACCCAAAAATAGTTGGATCCACTTGGCTTACCATGTTTTTAATTTTGTGTACTTTGCAAATCAAATAAATTTCTTATGAACAACTTCATAATGTATATTTACTGTTCTAATTGTTAACATAATCTATTATCTTACGCTTGACAAATAGGCATATTTCAACAAATAGCTGAACTAATGTGCCGTAAAATGATGAAACTGTACATGAAAAATGCAGAGTCTAATTTTAAGCTTTGGGTAATCTTTGAAGATGATGCCAACTCTATAGATGGTTCTAATAGCTGACAGAGATAAGCCAAAGGCTCATCTATTTTAACCTGCTCTCCTATTTGGTCAGTTATGTTATGGTATACTCCTGTGAAAATAAAGAATTAACAATTTAGATTCATACAATGAGCCTAGTCTCTGCACATTATTTCAGTTTTTCTTCCACTTATTGCAATAGTACTTCCCAGTCCAATTTTTTAGCAGTCTAGTGATCTTAGATCCCCAGCTTATGATTTGGGGCGTTCATTCACTGACACAAGCACTGTAAGATTTTTTCTGTCTCTTAAATACAGAAAATCTGAAGTAATTCTCTCTGCCACCAATTGGATTCAATCCGGTCTTAGAAGTAATGAATGTGATCATTGAAAGAGGAACTGAAAGAGAGAAAGTTATCTAACATACAGTATATTTCACACAGCAGTTTCTCTAAATTATGCAGTACATTAGAAGTACAAAAACATGTGCACTGTAAAGCTACCCACAGACAAACCTAATATTACTTTTTTTATTTAGCAATGTAAAATATTGTAAGATTAAAAAAAAAAAAAAATAAAAAACAAAACTAAATTTTATTTTTAGTAAGGTATGAATGAACGAATGCATAAAAATATTTATCTTAATCATATAGTAAAGGACACATGACTTGTATTCAAATGCCATGTGTTATATGCTACTACCTGCAGGTGATTGGAACAATTATAAAAGCTTTTGCTAGACTGCCTATAGAGTGTACCCACTCCTTGAGGTGTGTGCCTTTCCTCCAATCAGCTGTCATACAGTGTATGTCAAGACTACACTCCCACAGCTGAAACAGGAAGAAAAAATTTAACACAATGTATACGTTTTAAACAGTATATAAAGCTGAAGACAGATATACAAAAACAAATTAAATAGGGAGTTTTGTTTCATCTCTGTATCATCTGAGGTTATTCACTTGACGGGGTATAGGAGAGGGTTTACATCCACTTTAATCCTTCTCTATGTTTCCAAGACATGCTCGTACACCTCCCATCTCTGCATTTCCAGGATTCCCTTGACCTGCAGCTCCACCAGGACTTCTGCAGGATTTACAGAATTCCTGCCAGTACTTCCAATGGTGCTCACAGAATTCTCATAGGACTTACGATATCACTGCCAGTGCCTACAATGACACCTGCACAATCTGTGCCACTGCTTTCAGTGGTACCCAGAATCCTTGTTATGACTTCCGTTGCTCCCTGAAATGGCACTGGGCATATCCTGTTAACTAGAGAGGTATTCAGGCATCAGCCCTGGAAGTTGCTGGTGCTGTTTCTTCTCGCTAACTACACTTTGTTTCAAAGGAGCTATAATGCTTACCTGTGAGATTGTCTGATAATTGATCATTGCTAATTGTCCTGACTTCTCCCTTGTCTGCCTCCTGCCTTGACTTCTTTCTGGACCATAATTATCCTCTCGCTTGTTGCTTGCCTTGACCCTTTGCTTGCACATGGACTGCTCACTTACCTGTCCACTGCCTCAACCTCAACTTGGACATGGACTATATTCTAGCCTGTTGTCAGTGGGACACTTACCTGCTGTCTCCTTGATGTAGCCACCCTATTCCTGTGACTTCCTGGTGGGGAAAACCATCAGGCCACAACCTGGTGTCAGCTAGCAGCAAATAAAAGCAAGACCAATAGGGTTCTGACCCATTCCCACCATCAGCTGACACAGTATAATGAATATAGTGGGTATAGAACAAAACAATAAGCAAACTGATGGTAATTACGAGTTACTAGTAATTACTAGCCATTACTAGTAAAAAAAAAAACAATAAAAATGACATAAATCTTTCATGTAGTTAGTAGAAGCGATAACTTTTGCGCAAACCAATCAAAATACGCTTATTGCAATTTTCTTTACCAAAAATATGTAACAGAAAATAAATTGGCCTAAGATGTTAAAAAATCTTGATTTTCAATTTTTTTTGGGAATGTTATATAGCAGAATGTGAAAAATATTGTGTTTTTTTTCAGAATTGTCGCTCTTTTTTTGTTTATAGCACAAAAAATAAAAATCGCACAGGTGATAAAATACCACCAAAAGAAAGCTCTATTTGTGGAAAAAAAAAGAACATCAATTTAATTTAGGTACAGCGTTGCACGACCGCGCAATTGTCCGTTAAAGTAATGCAGTGCCTAATCGCAAAATATGACCTGGTCTTTAAGGGGGCAAATCCTTCCAGTCCAGAAGTGGTTAACAAAAGAACATACATTCCTCAAAAATAATTACATTACCAAAATAATTTTGTGCTATAAATTGCCTCCACCATTGCTCCAGTTTCTTCTTTCTGCTGGCCGCCATTTTGTTGTAGCCCAGAGCTGTCACTTTCTTATTGGAATCTCTCCCCCTCTCCTTGGTCTCAAAAACTATATGTCTCTTTCTGTAATTACAATGTGTACTTTTCTAGCAGAGTTTATTATCATGTCACCTCTCCTGCTTTCATTTTCTCTCTCCATAATCCGTGTACCTTCCACTTCCATTCCTGTTTCTTTTAAGTATAGGCACTTATTTTTAATGTTTTACCTATCTATACGTGCAAAAGAGGCCAGCCTGAAGTGATCTTTTAAGACTTTGTGGTCTGACTAAAGTTCCACTTTAAGCAGTGGACCAGCCAAAACCAGTGGAGAAACAGAGAGTTGCAAAAGTTGGGCCAGCATCACTTATGGGTGAGGAGAGCTATCTTCATCAATCATACATTTCAGCAAAGAAGCCAGGGGTGGTTTTAATTTATATTCAAGCTTTAAAAATACAATTGTCATGTTGTGACGACAATTTGCTTACCCTAGCATTGTTGCAGATGTCTCTTCCTAGACTAAGTAAAGCACCTTTTGTTCTTGCCAGATAACTCAAATGACAGACAACAGTGCTAAATCATGACCATTGAACTTGCTTAAAATATTGTCATTCATTCAGCCTCCCACCATCCATTAGACTTCAGGATGACATGTCTACATCTTTGTCCGGATGTAGCAGCACTATCTATAAACACAAGCTTTAAAGGCAGAATTGGCTGTAAAAGAGGTGTGAGGGAAAATATATACATACAGTATATACTGTATAGTGTGTGTATGTATTTGTGTAAAGGTGTGCTTATATTTGTGAATGTGTGTGTATATATATGTATACACTAAATAGTTAAAAGTATTGGGACGCCTGCCTTTACATGCACAAGACTTTAATGGCATCCCAGTCTTTATCCGTAGGGTTTAATATTGAGTTGACCCACCCTTTTCATCTATTACTGCTTCAACTCTTTTGGTAAGGCTGCCCACAAGGGGTTTATGTCTATGGGAATATTTGACCATTCTTCCAGAAACGTTTGTGAGGTCAGGCACTGATGTTGGGCAAGAAGGCCTGGTTCGCAGTCTCCACTCTAATTCATCCCAAAGGTGTTCTATCGGTTGAGATCAGGACTCTGTGCAGGCCAGCCAAGTTCCTCCACTCCACCCCAAGCTCACTCATCTATGTCTTTTTGGACCTTGCTTTTTGCACTGGTCCAAATCATTTGGTGGAGTGGGGATTATGGTATGGGGCTGTTTTTCAGGGGTTGAGTTTGGCCCCTTAGTTCAAGTGAAGGGAACTCTTAAGGCATCAGCATACCAAGACATTTTCATGCTCCCAACTTTGTGGGAACAGTTTGGGGAGGGCCCCTTCCTGTTCCAATATAACAGTAAACCAATGCACAAAGCAAGGTCCATATAGACATGGGTGAGCGAATTTGGGGTGGAGAAACTTAGCAAACATTATTCTTCAGGTAATATACACCACTAGCAAAAGTGTAGCCAGCGTTAAAGTATAGCAGCTAAATGTGAATTTGAGTGTAGAAAAATAGAATTTTAACACCTCTCAGTGTAGTCATGTTGGGCTGACCATATATCCCATGCTGTGTGGAATTTTTTGCCTTCCCATTTTGTAGGCTAAATGCTTTTCGTACTTCAAAATCAAGTCCAATTGTTGTATTAGCTTGGAGACTAAGTTGCCTCTCCATTTCCTAAGAATAAGCCGTCTGGCTGTGAAAAGTATGTGGATGCTCACAGGTCTGAGCTCTGGAGGGAAACTATTTGCATCTATACTGAGAAAAGCTAGGGCCAGATTGGGCCTCATAATGCAACCAGTGATATTAAAAGGTCAGAATATCACATTCCGATAACTCTTTATATGTGGGCAGCTCTACAGTATATGGTATAACGTTCCTGCCTGAAAGCAACCACGCCAACATAAACTATTGTTTGATGAAGAAATTTTAGCAATTCAGAAAAGGGGTCATGTACCATCTATATTGTATTTTTTGAGAGAGTTCCCAAAAGTTTACACACCTAGAGTATTTAAAATTATCTTGGATGACTCTCAACCATGGGGTTTCTGTAAAGGTTACATTCAATTCCTGTTCCCATTTCACTTTAAATTGAAAGAGTGTAAATATATATTTATTTATTTAAAAAAAAATAACAATTTGTTAAATGCTGAATCTAAATTACCCATTAGTCCTTTTATTTTTCATTTTATTATGTTGCAAAGGTGAACTTTAAATTCAGAACCTCATTACTTCATCGGGGTGTTGAAATGTTATTGTGTGTTTTAGTAAATTTAAGGCCATTTATTTTCTTACGTGTGTTCCAATCATTAGCTGTAAATATTCTGTTTGTGGTCTGCCATGGGCCAGCTGCCCTTCCCATCTGCTGTTATAAATCCACCTTATTCTTTTCTCTTGCACAGTACATGTAGAGTTTCAAACCTGGAAGTTTGTATTGTACTCTAAAGCAGAAAACAACAGAACAAGGCTTCACACTGATAACCTCACTCCATATAAGTTTATTACACCTGGCTGGCTGGTTGACAGTTCCTAACTCTAGCCAAGCCCCTCTAACACTGTTGATAATCATAGGGGTACTCTTAAAGTGGACACACTATCTTGTTAACATAATGTTATATTGTTTTTTGGGGATTGATCGAGAATAATGAGTTGAAGTACTTGCTTTTGCTGGAGAAAATGATGCCCCAGGCTGCATCTAGTGCTAGTGATGTAAAATATCTTGTTTTAGCCCTTTCTGATGAGTTGATCTGCTAGAGCTCTGATAATAAGAATATTAATGGTAATAATTCTGATCACTAATAAGTATGTTAAAAAGCAAAGATAATAAATTTTGCAGAAATTCCTCCTTCTAAGACTTGTATCTTGACTACAAATCATCAGAGAGAGAACTACTGCTTTTATAATATCCAAGACATATCCACGTTGACATCACTTTACTCTGGTAAAGACATCCTCAACAACCACCGAAAGGACCTATATCCAGTCTACTTTTTTCATATGATTCTGGCACCCTCACTGACATCCTCCAGCAGATGGTGCCTTCATGCTGCAGGTAAATTTCTTGACCCACGTCACCATTACCTTACCTGTAAAAGATAAGGATCTGAGAATACACCAGCGTAGCGCATTATCTTAACAACCATTTATTGGTAAATAAACTTCTAGGTGTATAATCACAATCAATGGCATGAATCAGGCATTACAAAATACAAGAGGTTCTCCGACCAGTCTGATCCATCAGACAAGTCTCAAAAGTGGGATGAATTCCCCAAAAGAGCTGACGGGTTTCTAGGGTGTCCCCTCTCCCTCAGAGCTCAGCCCCCCCCCCCCCATCCTTACCTGAGCTTCTTCCAATCCAGCCATGTTCGCGATAGCCTTGACTGTCCCAGGACTCTCCCTCCTTGTTGTCTGAGACAGCAGTGGGAGCCCATTGGGCAATGAGTAGAGAGCAGGGGGTGGGTCGAGCCACGGTTCTATGTGTCTTGTGGACAAGCATCTTTCTCTGGGGGCATTGCTCAAGGGGGAGGAGCCAGGAACACTGGCGAGGGACCTGAAAAGAAAAGGATCAGCACTGCTTTGTGCAGCTCCATAAATCTGTAGCTTTTAGCACAGTGCAGGTAAGAATAACATGTTTTGTTATTTAAAAAAAAAAACAGAAAAAACAAAGCTTTAATACAATTTCAGCATTTATGAGTACTGTATCAAATGCTTTGGTGCAATCCAGGTATACCACATCCACAGGTCTTCCTCTATACAGATTACAGCTCACTTCCGCAAAGAATGTTAACAGGTTGCTCCTGCATGAACGATCCTTCATAAATCCATGCTGGTTACTACTAATGATAGTACTTTCATTAGCAAATTCTTGGCAGTAGTCTCGTATCATCCCCTCCAATGGTTTACTATGGATGTTAAGCTGATTGGCCTGTAGTTTCCATGTATGTTTTCCCTTTTTTGGATTGTTGGTATCATGTTTGCTTTTCTTCAAACTGCTGGTACCATTCTGATCAGCAAATTGTCCTTAACTGTAGTCCTGTCCCCGTAGGGCTTGCTGTGTTATGACTTCTTGGGCCTCCTCTGATTACCTGCATACAGTCACTTAGGGAGAGTTCACACATTCATCCCTAATCCCAATGGCTCGTTACTCAATAAACAGTCCAGGGTTTCAGTTTTTGGTATTTATTGTGAAACTTGGATGCGAGAAGGGAATCGTGGGATACTCCAACTCAAACTATTTACTGCACAGTTGATTAGGACGACTCTAACTTGGTCTCACTAGGTTACTTGTGGAAGCAGTCACACTACTTTTACCATACTGCCACTTGTATGGAAGGGTTAAGTCTCCTTGCTCTCTCTCCAGCAGCAGACTTGATGCAAATACGTTATCTACAGGACACTCTCTAGCATTCACTTGACTGACACCCATCCACTGACTCTTCTAGCTGAAGGGATGGCCCTCTCAGGACAGGCTCCATGACACAGATCTGTACTCACTGTATGCAGAATCAGATCCTTTCCAGTGTCTCTCTTCCAGTCAGCTCTGCAGGACCTGCAAGTCATTAAAGTACAGCATGTGTCTGTTATAACTGGAAATGTGTGATTGACAGTGATGTAGATTTTGCCCCCCAGTCCCTCCAGCTTTATAATGTATCTGTCCACAGTTCAGAGAAATATCACTCACTAGATCGCAGAGCTGCTTGTCAAAATCTCAACAGTTGGACCCCTGCAGATACTTTTAAATGTAAGTCCATAGGTATGAATGGAATTGAAAAGCATGCACAGGCCCTGTCAAAAAGATTTTGACAAATGATTCAGCAATCTCATGAACAAATCTTGCTAGAACTAGTACAGGTAAATATTCTGTAAATCTGGAAAGGAGGTATGAGGGTAACAGTTATACTTTTAAATATTAACTTTATGTTGGATACAGAGATATACGAGAGCCTACTAACTGCAGGATCTGCACTTTTTTTTTTTGCAACATAATTGACACAGTCCTGACCTCAGTATCTGAGGAAAGGGATTTAGGAGTAATTATTTCAGAAGACTTAAAGGTGGGAAGACAATGTAATAGAGCAGCACGAAATGCCAGCAGAATGCTTCGATGTATAGGGAGAGGTATAAGCAGTAGAAAGAGAGAAGTGCTTATGCCGCTGTACAGAACACTGGTGAGACCTCACTTGGAGTATTGTGCGCAGTACTGGAGGCCATTTCTCCAGAAGGATATAGATACTCTAGAGAGAGTTCAGAGAAGAGCTACTAAACTAGTACATGGATTGCAGGGAAAAACTTACCAGGAAAGGTTAAAGGACCTTAACATGTATAGCTTGGAAGAAAGAAGAGACAGAGGGGATATGATAGAAACTTTTAAATACATAAAGGGAATCAACTCGGTAAAGGAGGAGAGCATATTTAAAAGAAGAAAAACTACCACAAGAGGACACAGTTTTAAATTAGAGGGGCAAAGGTTTAAAAGTAATATGAGGAAGTATTACTTTACTGAGAGAGTAGTGGATGCATGGAATAACCTTCCTGCAGAAGTGGTAGCTGCAAACACAGTGAAGGAGTTTAAGCATGCCTGGGATAGGCATAAGGCTATCCTTCATATAAGATAGGGCCAGGGACTATTCATAGGATTCAGATATATTGGGCAGACTAGATGGGCCAAATGGTTCTTATCTGCCGACACATTCTATGTTTTCTATGTAATTTATATATATACGTTTCTAATGCTACATACCAAATACCTACCACCACTAAGCCAAACATCACTGTAATGTGGTATTACAAATGCAGTTCAGATCACTATAATCTGTTTTTGGGACTCATATAGGTATTGTAATATATATTTTCTATTGCTATAAGACTCTATAAACTTAAATGTAAGAAAAAGTTGTGTTTTTCCTTAATTAAAGGGAATATTTAGGACTTTGAAATTCGGCACTTCTTTTAATTTCAATACATTTTTATTAGCATTTTTCAAGGTACAAACAAAAGAACGTAGAACATAGAAAAAACTCGCATGACACGCAGGTCAGCGCGTAACCCAACACAAAAACAGTTGTGCAGAGGGCATATACAAGATAAACAGAACAAATTGGTCAGGTAACCTGAGGCACGGGACCCCTTGGTCCACAGAGCCCCCCCTCCACCCCCCAGTCTCTCAACATGGCCAGGGGAAAGGAGGGGCGAAGCACAGTGGAACAGCGGCAGCCAGAGGGGGTCACCGCTCCAGTAGCGATGCATACATGTCAGAAAAGGAAAACATTACAGTTACGTGTCACGGGAGGATAATGACTTCAAACTGTGGTATCAGGTAGAAAAGAAAAGAAAAAGGGGAGAGAACAATTAATAGAGGGGGTGTGGGAGGGTTGAAATGCAGGCATTAGACTACGTTAGGGTAACATGAAGTCCACGGTTCCCAAAGTTTACTCACTTGGTGGTGTTTATCGAAAACAGAGGAGAACATAAGATCATATGAAGCATGAGTGTATATAGTACGTAGGGCTTCATTCAGTGTGGGAGGATCCTCACCTTTCCAGTGTTAGAGGATGGTTAGGCGGGCTGACAGTAAGATATGAAGGAGGACTGTCCTAAGATGAGGGGGTATACGCTCTATCCCCAAGGAGCACAGTGCAGTGGCAGGCGTTAGTGGGCCTACGAACTGTAGGGTCTTGGAAATGAGAGAGGAGATACCGGCCCAAAATGCGCTAAGTTTAGGGCAGCTCCATAGCATGTGGATCAGTGTACCAGCCTGTCCATAATGTCAGCAGCATTGCGGAGAGGCCTGTGGGTTAAATTTCGCAATCCGTATCGGCGTGAGGTACCATCTGAGAGTGATTTTATGGGTCAGCTCCCAGAGCCCAATAGATCTAGTGGCTTTAAACGTGAGAGAGAGAGCTTTTTGTCATTGGGAGATTTTGAAGGAATTGCCAAAGTCTTTTTCTCATTGGGTAAACAGAGTCAGCACTTCTTTTAATACAACTTATTTTTTCCTTTTAGCAAAGGTATAAAAAAATGCCTGAATATTTACCAATTTTAACCAGCAGGTAGCTGTAAGATTCTGGTACCTCTGGTACCCTTATTTTCCACTTTTCTTTCAAATATGCGTCCCACCTTTCTAATTAGGTGGTACGCATACACCTTTAAGACGGATGACGTCATCGCCGAGCGCCGCAGAGCGGCTATTTCAACCACCGGCGTTCTCTCTCACATTGTTCGTTCTAACCGCATGGTTAGTTCGTTCAAGCCGTCTGCAGAACAGCCATACTTGATGTCACTCGTTCCTGTATCTCGCTACCTGAACTTGTTTCACTCACTGATCTTGTATCTCGCTACCCGATCACTCTTGGCTTACTGCTTTCACTCTCAAACGCCTGCCGTGTGTCCACATGCTTACAAGCTTGCCTTGCTACCGGAACCTCCAGCTATTCTCTTTTACTTGGAAACAGACCGGAACCTCGCTACTGATCCCTGTATCTCGCTACTGGATCACTCCCTTACTACTGGACCCTTCTACTACTAACTTACTAGTGATAAGTACCCCACAGGGGAATCCTCCATAACCTTACTTACACTATCTACCTCTGCACATAAGGACTGTTACTATCTATGCATACTAATTCTATCATCTGCACTGTTACATAGATTGCTAGCTCTTGAGTCTACTACCATCTATCCTTGCACTGGGTTAGTCTATCCTGTATTTGTCATCTGCTGTCCTTACCACCTGTTACCATACTCGATTACTAACCTATCTGCATTCTACCTAATACCATCTAATACTCTCCTGAACATTTCTATCAAGTGCTTACCATCTCTGTCACTGTTCACACCTGTCCCTTCAGCACATCATCTTCATACTGTTATATACATCCTATCACTCCAGGAACATCTTATTGAGTGTGTATATCTGTATGCTGAAGCTGACAAGCCCACAGTGATGAGTCTGGAGAGTTGGATCTGGTTATTCAACACATCTCTACATGACTACTGAGTGGAGATTCTGCAGCTGCAAATCCAGCCTACTACAAAAACGCAGGAGCGTTACAGTAGCAAGCCCGAGACACCTACTATGTGATGAATGGCCTGTATAGTAAAATAATAGGGGATCAGATTAGGCATGAATGCAAAGCTGGATGACTTATGGAAAGGACATAGCCCACTCTCTCTCCTAGTATAAACAGTTTTTTGTGTTCAATCTGTTTGTTAGAGAATTTACAAGAGTGCAAAGGTTAGATAAGCATTATAGACACTAGCTGTATAGTGAACAATAATGACTTGCGTTTTGATGGGTTCTAGGTAAGAAACATAGGGATTACTTAAAAAAGCATACAACTCAACCAAAGTAGATGGAAGAGGAAAAAAGGAATAAAGAGAGAGAATGTCCATAAATTTGCCCGTATGCATATTAGTGGTAGCACGATAATGAGCTTTAACGCCGTGCTGGCACTTATATACATACAGCCTGTGTTTGCTGAGGCCATGCTGAATCGCCTGCCCCCAGTATTGTAAAGTGTGGTGCAATTGACAGATTTAAGTAACTTGGAAACAATCAAGAACTAGTAGGATGGGCTCCCAATTACATGAACTACAGTGATCACATTAGCAGAAAGTCCAAGAAATGCCTTTGGTGGTTAGATTTTCTTTGAGAGCCAGCTTTTGCTCAGGGGAAGGGTTTAACCTGGAGAAGCAGTCAACAAACGAAGGAGCCAGATCACGCCACATGCTGTCCAGTGTGTTATTTTACAGCATCAAAAACGCATGGAAAGTAGGTTATATGGTTATTAACGGCATAGTTCACACCAGTGCTTGCAGTTCCATTGCATTCCACTTCCCGAAAAAACGGTAGAAAATGCTGCCTTTTTCCTGCACTGGACTGTACGGGAACGCTGTAAAATGCATCAAAAATGCACTGGAACGCACCTAAACCCACCAAAAATGCACTGGAACACACATGTCCTTAATTAAGGTTAAAGCAGTGTGCTACAAATCCTGTAGCTGCTGACTTTTAATATAGACACTTGCCTGTCCAAGGAGCCCGCAATGTCAGCACCCCAGCTGATTTTTGAATCAGCTGTTGGGTGCTACCACTGCCATTCACTGTAAGGGAAACCGGCAATGAATCCTTTTGGCTTCACAGCCGGTCCCCTACTGCGTATGCGCAAAGCGCGCTGCACATTCTCATTGGTTCAACGGCAGGGGAAGGAGAAAGGGGACAGAACTTCTGAGGGACGGTGCCGCCGTGCTGTCTCCCAGGGGTGAGGAAGGGTACCTGTCAAAAACAAAGAAAATGGCCTCTGCCCCCACCTATAACTGGCCTTCATAGCAAAGAACACATGGAAGGGCAACGCACATGAAACAAACAAAGATAAAATTCCCAGTTCAATTTGCCAACCAGTCTGCTTACCAACCAAATTGGCCTGTCTAACAGTTTGCGTCAATACAGGGGTTTAGTTAGCACACATTTGCAAACGCATGTGAAAGCTGCAGGGCCACGTCAAGGCTCCCTGTTACCTGCAGTCCTAACTCTAATGAATTTTAAAGAGTCTCCACAGTGGGAGCACATGCAAGCTAATGGATAGATAGGGGGCAGGTGAGCCTGGAGGTGGCCCATCCCTCCTGAAAGGTAATTGGGGGCATAATGGAAGCCCAGCTGATAGTATTACAGCAAAGGCACCCAGTATGTCCACTCACCAGTACACATATACAACAAAGAAAATGGCCTCTGCCCCCACCTATAACTGGCCTTCATAGCAAAGAACACATGGAAGGGCAACGCACATGAAACAAACAAAGATAAAATTCCCAGTTCAATTTGCCAACCAGTCTGCTTACCAACCAAATTGGGGGGTGTCATGGCGCTCTTCTAATATCCCAAGATGGTACAAGGAATGTGGGTGGATGGGAGGGGGGGGGTTATGGGGCTGCGTGGGGGGGGGGGACAAAGTTTGGTACTGTAGGGAAGCTATAGTCCGCGGCAGCCGGCTGAAGCGTGGAGAAGCCCTGAGAGATGCAAGAAAGGAGAGAGCGGCGCCAGCTTAGTATAGTACAAGTTTATTTAACACTGTTAAAATTGGTGACTCACTGTCCGAGGTTGGGTGAGACCGGTACACAAAGACTGTTAGGGTCATCCATCTTCCTCTTCCAGGATAGTGGTCATAGGAGAAGGTGGTGAGGTTCCAGAGGTATAGCCGAGCCGCTGTGGGGCTGTTAGTTGTCACTGGCCGCGGCGGAGCATGCACAACAGGGCTCTGGCTGCCGACTTCTGATCCCTGATGACATCACTTCCTGGCAGGAGAAAAATAGGGGTTGCACACGTTCAGAGCATCCGTCTATACCTCTGGAACCTCACCACCTTCTCCTATGACCACTATCCTGGAAGAGGAAGATGGATGACCCTAACAGTCTTTGTGTACCGGTCTCACCCAACCTCGGACAGTGAGTCACCAATTTTAACAGTGTTAAATAAACTTGTACTATACTAAGCTGGCGCCGCTCTCTCCTTTCTTACCAACCAAATTGGCCTGTCTAACAGTTTGCGTCAATACAGGGGTTTAGTTAGCACACATTTGCAAACGCATGTGAAAGCTGCAGGGCCACGTCAAGGCTCCCTGTTACCTGCAGTCCTAACTCTAATGAATTTTAAAGAGTCTCCACAGTGGGAGCACATGCAAGCTAATGCATTGCCAATGACTGGTTGGCAAATTGAACTGGGAATTTTATCTTTGTTTGTTTCATGTGCGTTGCCCTTCCATGTGTTCTTTGCTATGAAGGCCAGTTATAGGTGGGGGCAGAGGCCATTTTCTTTGTTGTATATGTGTACTGGTGAGTGGACATACTGGGTGCCTTTGCTGTAATACTATCAGCTGGGCTTCCATTATGCCCCCAATTACCTTTCAGGAGGGATGGGCCACCTCCAGGCTCACCTGCCCCCTATCTATCCATTAGCTTGCATGTGCTCCCACTGTGGAGACTCTTTAAAATTCATTAGAGTTAGGACTGCAGGTAACAGGGAGCCTTGACGTGGCCCTGCAGCTTTCACATGCGTTTGCAAATGTGTGCTAACTAAACCCCTGTATTGACGCAAACTGTTAGACAGGCCAATTTGGTTGGTAAGCAGACTGGTTGGCAAATTGAACTGGGAATTTTATCTTTGTTTGTTTCATACCTGTCAAAAACAGGTACCCGTTCCCCCCTACCCTCGAAAGGTGCCAAATGTGGCACCAGAGAGGGCGAGGAAGCAGATAAGTGGAAGTTCCACTTTTGGTAAAAAGGGGGAAAATATGCACTGGACTGCATCAAAAATGTGTCAAAAGTGCACTGGAACGCATCAAAAATGCGTAAAAAACTCACATGCAGAAAACCATCTGGAACGCATTCGGACTGTGTTTCTGTGGTGTGAACAGGCCCTTAGAGCTGTTTTTTCTTTGTAGAAATCCCTGATAGTTTACCTAATAGTTTCCTAGAAACATTCTATATTATTTACGGTATATACAGTATATATTTTTTGTAAAATAAAAATGTGATAAAAAAAATGTATAACAAACATAGAAGGTTAAAAACCATAAAAAAGAGTATAAACTTTGGAGAAAATGTAAACTAAAAGTGACTAGAAACTAGGGATAGAACAATTATTGGCAAGGCAGATATGAACTTTCCCCGATATATCGGTATCGGCCCCAGTACTGGCCGATATTTTTGTGACATCCTTCTGCCTTCTTAGGCCGCCTCCCTCGCCTTGGACAGCCTCGTCTGAAGTCGGGTTTAGTCTCGCGGGACGGTATCACAGCCAAACACCCACCCACATCAGCCTGGTGCCAGCCAGCCACCCACAGGCCCTGTACCAGCCAGCCACAGGCACTGTACCAGCCAGCCAGCCACCCACCCACCACAGGGTGCCAGACAGCCAGCCACCAAACACAGGGTGCCAGCAAGCCAGCCATTAAACATTAAACAAAAATGAACATGTTCAGTACCAGATTTGTGTCAAAACTTGTCTTTATTTTTCAAAACTTTAAATGTACAAAATATCAGCCCATGTCTGCCGATACCGATACGTTGTGACCAAAATATCGGTATCAGCCCTGAAAAAACGATCTATCCCTACCAGAAACCATTAAAATTTTCCTTTAGGGTGGTTAAAACACAGACAATTTCACCTTTAATACAATACCACTTCCAGCACATATAAAGAATGCCAATAGATACACACTGAGGATCCATTAAAAATGTATTGTTTATTGCTTAAGAGCTGCCTTATTTTTCTTTTGATTCATGATTGCAATAATCCATGGAAAAAGTGCATGTTTTATACATTTAAATGCGCTATTGCTCTGGGGAAAAATGACATTTTAAATATGCAGTGCAGTCCCTTTAGTCACAAGTCACTCATACTATCACAGGCTATCTATTTTTTTTTTTTTTATATTCCAAATATGTTCACATTTTAAAACTTAATTTGCATAGAAAGAATAAACTGTAAAGCAAGGCTGAAATTCAACAGTGTTAATACACAATATAAAGTGTATCTGTTTTCCACAACCAACAGAAGCAGATGTTGTCTGAACTTTAAGTGGTTCTAAAGGAAAATGTTTTTCTTATCTTAAAGCACTTTCTGCATTGAGGTAAAAAACCTTCCAATGCCTGTGCCACCCCCAGCCATCTCTAAACACTTATCTGAGTCCTCTCTCAATACAGTGCTGTCCCATGTGCAGCAATGCATTTCACAGGATTATGTGAGAGCAGCGTGAGCCAGAGGCGTAACTAGAACCTTCAGGGCCCCGATGCAAGAAACCACGAAGGGCCCCCCCAGATCCCTGGCCGGGGCCCTTCCCTTCAAGCCCAGGGCTCTTCCCACTAATCCTGGGGCTCTTTACTCTCGTTGCATGGCCTTTTATTACGGTCCCGCAGCAGGATCCTTTCACAAGTTCTGCAGTGGGCTCCCTTCCTGCAATCTTGGGGCCTCCCCACAGTGGTGCAATGCCAGGGCCCGGTCGCAAGTGTGACTTTTGCAATCCTGGAAGTTCACCCACTGGTTTGCTACTGGGCCCCCTGGAGCATGGGGCCCGGTAGCGAACGCAACCCCTGCAACCCCTGTAGTTACGCCCCTGGCGTGAGCCATTGGCTTCACTGCCATCATTCAAATCCTGTGAGGAAGATGCGGGAAGCATGGGTGATCCGCAGTGTGTGTGTGTGTGTGTGTGTCTATAGGCACACACAGCCCGGCTCAGGAGAGAGCCCACACAAGTGCACCCTCAGCGGCCTGCTAGCCGAGGGGACATTTGGAGAAGAGAAGGGGCTGAAAGCATGGCGAGGGACTCCAGAAAATGAGGTAAGGGACCGCTGTGTGCAATACCATTGCACACAGCACATAGGTATGATATGTTTAATATTTTAATGAAAATAAAAAGCTTTAGAACCATTTTTAATTCCAGCTGCCGGACCAAAAGTTTATGGAGCATAATTATTTTCTTTAATAACAAAATGCAGAATAGTGGTATAGTTTTGGATACTGTATGTAATCATCAACTGCTGCTCAATCACTGGGACCCAACACTCTGTCATCAGGTGATCTTATAAAAAATTGGTAGACTTGGCATGGGAATCCAATTTTTCTTTGCACTTGAACAATCCAAAAAAGATTTTAGATAAATACTGTATATACAATCACTGCTATGTACTGTGATTTACAAATAGTTTGTCACTGTGCAAATATACTTATAGTGTCTGATTCAGCAGGGAGAGGGTTCCTGACAGGTGTCAAACTGATTGAAGTCAATTGGGTGTAGCCCAGCCTTTCTCAACTAGGACATCATGGAACCCTAGGTTTCCTCCAGAAGTTGACAGGGGCTCCTTGAATGATTTCTGCCACTCAGATTAGTTGCCACCGATCCAATTGTCTTTTTAACTATCTGTAAAAGGGGGATTAATCCCACTGATCTCAAATGTAAGGCAAATTCTTCCCCTTGACCAGCACACCAATGTACAATGATCTGTAGATTAAGTAACTTTTATCAAGGGTTACCTGAAAACATTATTTAAAGGGCTTCTTCACAGAAAAAAGTTGAGAGAAGCTACACTAGTTAGTTATTGAGCCTGTATGCTGAGCAAATTGAAGCCTGATGTGGGGAGTGTGGGTCCAACCCTGTCTGACCTACACAGACAGACCGCCAAGCCAGACTGACATCTGACAGTTTTAGATTGTGAAACGACAAAGGCGGTAACCATCTGAACAGACTGGTGTATCTGAGCTAATCAAAAGTTGCTATCTGTTTGTGAGCAGACAGCAAGTCCAATCTACTGATTGATGGAACCAGTTAGGCAGAGATGCTGAGACTGGGGCAGCTCTGTCTTAAAGTTGAATTTCGGAATAACCCTAACCACTCTAAAACTGTACCCTCCCCCTCCTAACACCCAAACTTACAAACCTGTGAAAGAAAGATGTATATACCTTTATATTTTGAGCTAATCTGTTGTGGTCATGTGATCCCTCTACACTGCTGCAGGGGAGAGGAGGGAACACTGACAACGGACTGGCCATTAAAACCTATAGGAGATGTCAAACTCCCAAGCATTACCAGCAGTTGTCTGAGCACTCTCCCCTGCAGCCAGTGCTGTCTAATGCAGGGGAGATTAAATGTCCAGACCAGAGTGGCCTGAAAATAAGTGAACAGATCTTTCTTAAACAGGTTAGTAAACATAAGTGTTAGGAGGAGGGAAGGGACAGTTTTAGTAGTAGTTAGGGTTAATCTGGAATTCCACTATAAGGCCTCATGTACACTGCTGCTGATAAACGGACATTTAGGTGCAGTTGGGCGTTTTTTTTTCCAACAGCCTCTGAACCCTCCTCTTTGTTATCTTATCTGTCCATGTAAACTGAGACATTTAAAGTCATTTAGAGGCAGTTGAGTTTAGTGGCATTTTTTTAAAAGCAAAAAAATGCATTCAGACGGAAGTTTATTGGCATTTGAAACGCCAAATGCTTGTAACAGCATTTAGAGCGCCTAAACGCGACAACACGCGTTTATAAACCTTTCGTTTATAGGTGTTTTCAATGGGGAAACCTTTCTGACCATTTTACAATGTAAAAACGCTCCAAATGCAAACGCTGCTAATAGTGAATAAACGTGGCATGTAAATGCGGCAAAACAAACGTTTTTATTGTCGGTTACTAGCTGTCAAGTTCCAGCGTTCAGGAGAGGTTTTCAAACATCCCATGTACATGAAGCCTAAAGAGGAATAGACTGAGCTGTGTGACAAATAGCCAGGAGCCTGAAATCTGTTTGCATGTTTTGTAATGCTGAACAATCCCTGCATGGGCAGAACACTGTTTTACATTGATGTTTGAATAAATAGTGAGCAAAAAGCCCTAAAATGCATTCTGCAGAGTGGACGGAGCCCTTGGAAAACTCTTGATTTGAAGCTACATTTCACAGTACACTAGATCCATCAATATACAAAAGGCCAGAACAAGGAGGAAGGGGGGTGACGGTGTTTTCATGTGGTGGTGGGGGGTCTGAGTCCTGCTGTGACAACTCAGCGACTTCCCATTCCACTTGTAAACACAGAGACCAGCAGAGGAAATCTTCCACTACTCGCTTCCTCTGCATTGGATGATGTCATCAGTCAGAGCCACAAAGGAAGCAAATAGTGGAAGACTGCCTTTGCTTGTTTCTGTTTTAATATTTTTGTTTTTTTGAATAAAAAAAAAATGACTGGGCTATAATTTTTTTAAGATCAGAGGTCAATGTACAGAAAAGCTGTCCTAAATTGGAAGCCTTGAAACACAATATAAGCATCAAGTAGAGAAATGAAAGAACAGTAGAAAATCCCCCCTGGCTCCCTTTGCTTCAGAGATAACAGAACTCTAAGGTCTCCAATAGGTTCTGTAATGGTCTATCTTCCAGGAACATAAATTCACGGACAAGTGATTTTTATTTAACTATTTAGAAAAAGGAATAACATCCATGATCTAACTTTACTCTTCAAATATTTAAAGATTTGAGACTTTTAAAAAAAACAATAGGAGAAGGGAAGATAAAAGAAAGAAAATACAAAAGTGAAAAATACAGAGAATTTCCCCCCTCCTTTTGGACCCCACCCCTGCCTAGAATCTACACCGTTTATTGTAGGTAACCTAACTAAGCATCTCTCTCAAGCCTTTTCAAATCTGGTTTGTTTGTCCCAAAGAATGCTAGCCAGCTTTTCGTGTAACTTTAGCCATGAGATTTTGTTCTTCATTGGGACTAAACCAATGACATGTGATTTTCATGCCTTTGTGATAGTCATTTTGGGAAAGAAAATATAAAATATAACAGACTGGGTATATATAGGTGTATCCACCAGCAACTCATTTAAAAGTGCTGTTTTAGTATTTTTAGGTACGTCATTTTGGAGCAAAACATAGGGGAAACCAAGCATGTGTGATGGATGTTGACAGTCTGCTTTCCTGCATGTCAAATGTTAGCTTACATCTTAAATCTCAGAGGCTGGAATTTATACACATTTCCCCTTATTTTTTTACATTTAAGAATCACATGAGTTTGAGGATTACTTGTTGGTTGTCTCCCCACGGGCCAGTGGGTATTACCAGGATTGTTCCCCCTTCTTAGTGCATCCATTTGGTCCTCAATAAGATTAGAAATAGGATAGACAGACTGAAAAAAATCTAAAACACATGCAGAGTGATAACTTAATTCGTGGAGATCAAAGGTCCCGAGGAAGCAGGTGATCCCATGAAACATGTTGACCCATGTTCAATGGTCTCCAAGGACTCTACTATCTAAGTTAGAGCTTCTATAACATTTGAAGAAGATCGGTTTAACCTTAAACTGCGTAAAGGGTCTATACCCTCATAGCAGTAAGGATGTGGAATTCTCTTCCACAAGCAGTGGTATCAGCGGGGAGCATCAATAGTTTAAAAAAACTATTAGATGGGCACCTTAATGACCACAACATAATGTGGGTATACGAAGTACTAATGACACAAACTTATTATACATACACTCATCATAGGTTGAACTGGATGGACTGGTGTCTTTTTTTAACCTCACCAACTATATATATGTAACTATATGTAAGTTCCTGTAATATCCAGAATCGAATTTGCATTAAATTCGTGTTTAATGAATGATTTTAGAGAAGTTGCATGTTCTTAACCTGTATTATCACAATGCATTAACAATTTTAAAATAATCGTTATATATTTTTTCTGTTTGGTAAATCAATGGAGGTATGCCTAAAGTCCCATCTACTAGGTACATGCTCTGATCCAACCAGATATAATACATAATAACTTCTTGCTTGCATCCTCTAAAACAAAGGGGGTAAGTGCCAGGATAGATGTTGGCGATCCTGGAAGGAACCAGATACCAACGGGACAGAAACTTGTAGTTTATTGGGGTTGGACTGGGACCAGTTTTGGAGTAGTTACTCGGGGCTGGTAAAGCCTGCCACTATAAACACCAGGATTCTTTTTGACTCCCTTCAAGGCCCTATGTGTGGATAAAAAGAATCCTGAACATAATCTCTCACTGATGCACAAATTCTCACTGAACTACAGTATATCTCAGGTACAGAATTATGTTATTTTAGAGAGTGGGCACTGAACTAGGGCAAAAATGTTCTGCTCCACACAAAAAAGACAAAACTCTTAAACTGACCTATACTTTCCCCATGAAACTCCAGAATCATAGTACAACTTAATAACCTGATGATATGGGGTCCCTGCTAAAGTTAAGTTTACCCCAAAATACTCTGATCTTTGCTAGAAGGGCTGTGGGCTTTGGGGTACGTTCCTGCAAATTTGGTGGGAGTACCCCAAGCTCAGCTGCTTCTGGGAGGATATGCAGAATTCCAAAACTGCCAGACGACCCCTCTGTACTCCTTACTTCACTGCTCCATAAAATAACCAAATCTATAAAATACTAAAAAAAATGGTGTTTCCCCCATCTACCTAAAGCCACCTAAAGCCTGATTCCAACATAGCGTACTGAAAAGGGATACATTCACTAAAATTGAGATGCAACACTGGTTATAAACACAAAAAGATATGGGATTACTTAAACCTGAAGATTCTTAGGAGATATTGGAGATTCTGTGTATTTACTACTACAGAACTTTGTGTTTGCTCAGCCCACACCATTTTCATATGAGATTGTTCAAACTCTATTAGAGACATTGTGTACATATCACTGCGGACCTTGCAGACTGTCACCTATATTTGAATATAATCTGAATACAATTGGAATATGCTATGAATATATTATGGGGCCTATACTTATCAGATGTAGAGAGAATATTTTATGAAGTTACTCTTGGCCAGAACTTTTTTCTTTTTCTTTTTCTTTTCCTCTTTCTTTTGCTTCTTCCTTTTTTTTTTTTAATATGAGCTTATAAAAATTATATTTTTTTATAGTGTTCAGGTATTTTGGTGTATTTGGTATTGTCATTTTTTTTACATATTTAGTGGGGTTTGGTAGTCATAGACAGGTTTTTTAACCTTTTTTGAAAAGATCTGTAATTTCTTATTTTTTTTTTTTTTTCTATTCTTTATTTAACAATTCTCTACATTACATGGCAAAGAGCATGGGAGCAACAACATCATGCAGGGGACTGTGTAGTAGGGTGCAGACAATTGTACAGCCAGCGTTAATCATATAAAATATGAGAATCAAATACAAAATCAACGATTCTGCAATCATAAACAGACTAGCACCTCTTGGAAACACATTGGCTACCCAACTCCTGCCATCCAATAGAATATAACACACTCATAACCCCATCACGGGGAAAATAGGGTAAAAAAAATGGTGTGGGGGGGATAAAGAAAAAAAAAAAGGAGGGGAGAGATAAGCAAAAGGATGAGGAGGTGGGAAAGCGGGGAGAGATTGGGATGGAAGGGGACAAATTTTGCAATTTCCAGCATACCAGTGACACCCCCACAGCAGTCATTTTTGACCAATATATAATGAAGTACATGTAAAAAAAAAGATAGCTATGGCAAGTTCTCCAAGAAAATGGGCTTCTTACATATACATGACTACAAAGAATACTGCCCTTAAACCCCTAGTCACCCAGAATAATAAGAACATAAAAGCTCTGCAGCTTTTGCAACTTCCTACTGCAAGTTATTTTTTCATATTGCCATAGTTTGGATGGTTTCTTTTTTTTTTATTCTTAATGTATTCTCTAGGGTGTAGATGTCATTGTTTGCAGATATTTTCTTTTCTAGGGGCAGTGCTCACCCCAGAAGAGGCTGCTGGAAATAACCTGTTCATAGGCTGCCAGGGCCAGATACCGGTTCCACAGCACACCAACAAACAAAGGCTCAGTCTAGGGGTTACTTTTTGAAAGTTTATTGCAGTACTTAACCGTAGGTGGGTGGAGAGATGAGGGTGCAGGATACGCTAGACCATACGCAGACTTGGAGGACAAATTCTTAGCCAAAGTCCTTCAATAGCAGCCCTAAGTATTGCTGGTGGTAGATGTACAGTCAGCTAGTCTGAGACTCTGTAAGGGCAGTCACAGTCCTTGTAACAGCCTCTGGAATCTAACCCCTAACCCCCAAAGCACATGTACACTGGAAGCTCTAGGCAAAATGTCCTACTCAAAATGTCCAGAGACCGCTCTACAACCAGCCTCTCTGCAACCTTCTTCCATAAAAAGCATCCTTCTCCTTAATCCAGGTTCCACCAGACCCTCAGCCAAGCACATGCTGATGCCTGATAACAACAGCTCTTCAGTAACACAAGCTGCCTCCCAGGGGCAGAGGCCCCAGGAGAAGAGAAAGCTCTGAACAGCCCTCCCAAAATGTTTTCTTCTCCCTAGCCACACCTTCCTCTCAGAGATTGGTTGAGGTCAGATAAATATTCCTAACCCAGTGGCTTCTTTTCTGGAAACTTCTTCCAGATGCAGGCAGGAGCAATCAACTTTCAGGCTCAGAGGGATCTGACCAGATGTAGAAAATAAATTAATGAATAAATGCATTAGCTCTGCTAGAGAAGAAATATTTGGTAAAATAAATAAAATATATTTTAGAATTTTTAAAGCTAAGTACAGCAGAGCCAAAAACTAAACTGATCTAGCCTAGGACAGGGCACTGCACCAGGTTATGACATGAGGTTGCATAAGATGTGAGTGTATATTTCGTTTCTCTGTCCTGTAGTGATGTCTGAGCCAGCAGAAAGAACCACTGTGTGTGGTGAAAGAAAAGGGTATTCACACACTTGGAAGTGTGGAATGCCTGCAGCAGTCTCTGTGCAGGAAAGCAGTGATGTTTCCAGACACAGGCCTCCAGAAAGGTCAGCATAAATGTTCTTATTTTACAGACTATTACAAGCGACCCTGTGATGAAAGGGTCATTTTAAGGATATAGGTTTAAAAGCTGATTTTTCTCAATCGTTCATTAGGAACACGGAGTCAGAAGAGATTGAGACAACTGGATTACACTGTCCACAGGAGATTTGAACACTGGCAAACAAAAAAATGCGGTTAGCCAGTTATAACATCTCCCACTCCCACCATCACCATGTTTTAGTTTCTTGCTAGTGTCCTAAGCGAATAGGCATCTTTTCTCATGAGAGATAAGCAATCCTCTTTTTCCTTTACGTGTTTTCATTTTTTTATTTTCTTCATTTAAGATTATAGACTGCAAAGCTACAAGAGCTAATTTTGCAGCTTTCCAAATCAGCTGATCTTCAGTGATGCATTGCAGACCATACCCAGACAGTGGGTCTGTATATAATGTTACCTTCAGGCAATGAGGATGTTCTCCAGACACCTAGTGTGCTATAGAGCACTTTACAGGTCTGGGGCCATGATATACCCACTAGCATAATGCTATCCTTGAAGACTCAGTTGGGAGTATATCCAGCTGATGGGCAAAAAATTGGAAGGCAGCATGTTATATTGGATTCTGCATTGGACTTTTCCAGTATTTTGTTGCCACAGAGCCCTCTGCAGACCACCACTGCAATAAGTATTTGTAATTGTAGCTTTGCCCTTCATTTGAGCCTGTCCTGTTTTACTATGCCTCCTGCCAACTTCCTGGAAGGAAAGAACACTTGTAAACTTTAGGCTCCGACACAAAACTGTGCACTCTCTAGGGGCCAGTGCTTTGCCACCATTGGATCTATCACACACATCCTAAAGCTCTGAGTACTTTGCCTGGCGCAGATGTGTCACGTCTTCATCTCCCCTTCCCATAGCATGAAGTAGTCCCACTGCCACAGCTATCCGTCCGGAGGTCAAAGCTGGACATACAACCTGCCCTGCTTCTGCAGCTAATTTGTGAGTACCTACATTGATTTGGAGTTCCACACTTTACACGTTGTAAGGCGGATCACAAGCATAATGGAAGTGGCCCTGCAGGCCTTTTCCAGCTCACAATTCACGAACTGCTCCAGGGCTGCTTGTTGTGTCCCTCCTCAAGAACTTGACGCTGAAAATTTGGATCACTGTCCCCTGCTTGAGTCCACATGCTCCTTGGAGTCTTCCCTAGCTTCATCAGGCATGGCTTCCTCCTCCTCTGCTCTATGCAGAGAGGAATTTTCGAAGGGTATGTTTGTTTTTATGAACAAAAACATAATAGCTGCCTCAAAATACAAGAGCCACAAGTATACTTCTATGCTGCCTTCTCCAGAGTCTGTCTCTGATATGCTTGCAGCTGCTTCTGCACACTCAACTAATGGTGTGGAGTCCTTTTTGGATGATTTTGTGCCTGAGGGCATTCAGTATGTTGACATAACACCTAGGTTTAAAGCTACCATTTCAGTTCTCATGGATGTGGTGCATACATGTAAGGATATGGAGCAACCTGCATCTGAATTCTTTAAGGTTATCAGTCTTAAGTGTAAAATTACCCAATCTGTCAAAAGTTTCTCAGTACATATTCTACTATAACCTATTTTGTATGGTTCTCCTGTTATTTTTTAATCTCAGTCATTTTGTTGAACAATACCCTATTGGGAAGGGGTTTATTAGGAAGGGGGCCATTCCCATTATGCATCATGCCATCTTTTGCCTTTATACAACTCTAACTATTCTTGTTGAGGACAGTTTTTAGGAATCTGGTTGACAAAAGACTGAAAGACATTAACTTGTTTATGTTCTCCATAACACACTCTGCCTTGCAACCTTGTCCATTTATCAGGTCTTGGGAGTATGGAACAAAGATTTGAATAAAGCACAGAATTAATCCTAACTGATCATTTGGCTTTAAAATAGAAAGAGTGTGTCTGTTGCTTTGCTTTACTGTGTTAACAGGCTTGTAGAAACTGTACACATTTGGACCGTAGAACCATCAAGTGCCAAATCACGGTTTTAGTAATTCTCTTTCAAAGACGAATTGCCTCTTTTGGCTTCCTTGGTAGACCTTTGTACAGAGTGTTGCTCATTTGGTTCCACCTGTGACTCTCTGGGACCTCAATCTGCTTCTGCTGGTTCCTCAAAAACTGCCCTTTGACCCTATCAGAAATGTTTCTCTGTCCACACTCACCTACAAGGTTGCCTTTCTTACTGCCATCACAATAGCAAGTGTCTCTCTCCTGTAAAAAAAACTTTTTTTTTTTACATAGAGACAAAGTTGTCAGAAGGCCTGGGGGCCTCTTTTCTCCCTATAGTAGTTTCTTCTTTTCACCTTAACCAGGACATTGTAATTCCATCTCTCTGTCCTGCTCCAGTAAATTATACATAGATTTACTTCCATTGTTTGGATGTGGTAAGAGCTTTTCAAATTTAAGGGTCATTATAGGGGGCACCCTGCCTTCTGTTCCACCATTTCTAGGTGGCTTAGGCAGCCACCTTGTCGTATTTTAAGGCTGTTCAGCTGGGTATAGACAAATTTAAATTCTGTCTATACCAGGCTTTAGCGTTTTGTTTGTTATGTTGCATATCCCCCCACCCACAGGGAGTTGTACCAATGGCAGTGGTGGTGGGGGGGTGGTCCCATTCAAACTGTATGCTATGAGGCCTTGTGGTTTCTAGTCACACCTATACACGCTAATGTGGTGCCTAATGTGACTCAGGCAGCTAACTGGTTAGAAATCAGTCACCAATGCGCCTCAACAGAATAACTAATGGACGTTTTTTCCCGATGCACGGCATCAAAGTGCACCAAAAAGCATGAAATATGCGTTGTAGTGTGTTGCAGCTGTTGGCTTCCATTAAGGGAATGGGACATTTCACCTCACTCCCTGTCCCTGGGATAGAGCAGTAAATAATAGACACGACTGTCAAATTTTTCCCCCATTTTGTATGGTTTGTTAAAAAAAAAAAAGTAAATAAATAAGTTTATTTTCAGTGATCTTTTTTTCTCAGTGGTTTACAAAATGTTTCAGTAATAAACTTGCTCTGTCAATGTTTTATCTGTGATGCATTAATTCTGGCTTTCTACTCATTAAAGCATCTGAAATGTGAGAATGCAGTGTACATATTAGGAAAAAATTAGTTTATGATAAATCCCCCATTGAGAGGAATATGTGTATTTGTCAGTCTTAATTATCTAGGCCTACCAGGGGGTCAATTAGCGTGCATTGTGTTTCTATTTTTTTGGGTAAAAAGGCTAGATTATAAAAAGGAAAATGGATGTGTCTTTTTTTCCATGTGGTTAATGTTGTGATAAAATATCAGTATTTAAAGAAAATTAGTTGATTGACCTGTGGTCCTTACATGCTGAGTCTGAACATTCTGCCAATATGTTTTGATTTTGTCTGCAATAATTTACTGTGATCAGTACAGAGAATGGTTACTTTGTGAAGAAATGCTCTGTAATATGATCCTTAAATTAGTTCAGATTGATACACATATAGGTTATGAAATTAAAGCGTATCTAAATCCAGAACAAAAGATTCATATATTACAGCTTACTAGTCCTTAGATATGGTAGCTGCATTAGTTCCCTTTTTTTAAATCTTTTTTCCTCTATATTTACCTAGAGATCCTGCCAGTAACACTCTTCTTGTTTTAGGATGACGGCACTCACTGTCTACCACCTACGCCACCATTAAACCTGCTTAAGCCTAACACACTCTCCCTAACTTTTATCTCATCCACTGTGTGTAGGGTGAGATAGGAGTTAGTTAGTTAGGCAGGGAAAGTGTGTTTTACCTAAGCGTACTTGACGGTGGCATAGCTGGTAGAATACCAGGCCTGCAATTGCAAGGTTTGTGGGTTTAAATCCCTTGGCCAGTGGGTGATTTATAAGTGGAATTCTATAATTAATAATACATTGCTGGCAGGGAGAAAGATTTTTGCTTTTTACAGTTTGTTGAGATCAGATTTTATATATATATATATATATATATATATATATATATATATATATATATATATATAAATATATATATATATACAGTACAGACCAAAAGTTTGGACACACCTTCTCATTGAAAGAGTTTTCTTTATTTTCATGACTGAAAATTGTAGATTTACACTTCAAGAGGTAGTCACCTGAAATGGTTTTCACTTCACAGGTGTGCCCTGTCAGGTTTAATAAGTAGTGTGATTTCTTGCCTTATAAATGTGCAAGAAAACAAGTGGCCATCATTACTTTAAGAAATGAAGGTCAGTCAGTCCGAAAAAATTGGGAAAACTTTGAAAGTGTCCCCAAGTGCAGTCACAAAAACCATCAAGCGCTACAAAGAAACTGGCTCACATGCGGACCGCCCCAGGAAAGGAAGACCAAGAGTCACCTCTGCTGCGGAGGATAAGTTCATTCGAGTCACCAGGCTCAGAAATCGCAGGTTAGCAGCAGCTCAGATTAGAGACCAGGTCAATGGCACACGGAGTTCTAGCAGCAGACACATCTGTAGAACAACTGTTAAGAGGAGACTGTGTGAATCAGGCCTTCGTGGTAGAATATCTGCTAGGAAACCACTGCTAAAGAACGGCAACAAGCAGAAGAGACTTTTTTTGGGCTAAAGAACACAAGGAATGGACATTAGACCAGTGGAAATCTGTGCTTTGGTCTGATTGAAGGTACGTATGGACCATAAGGTGAGTACCTGGATGGAGAACTGGCTCCAGGGAAGAGTGCAAAGGGTGGTGATTAATGGGGAATACTCGGATTGGGCGGGTGTGGAAAGCGGGGTCCCCCAGGGTTCTGTCCTGGGGCCAATCCTGTTTAATTTATTCATAAATGATCTAGAGGAGGGGATATCGAGTAAAATCTCAGTATTTGCGGATGATACTAAACTAAGCATGCCAATATCTTCTGGGCAGGATGTGGAAACCTTACAAGCGGACCTGAACAAAATAATGGGGTGGGCAACTACATGGCAGATGAGGTTTAATGTTGAAAAATGTAAAGTAATGCACTTGGGGGCCAGAAACCAGAAAGCAAGCTACTCACTAGGGGGGAACCTCTGGGTGAGTCTAGGATGGAAAAGGACCTGGGGGTACTGGTAGACAACAGGCTTGGCAGTGGCATGCAATGCCAAGCCGCTGCAAGCAAAGCCAACAGAATACTGGGATGCATAAAAAAGGGGATTCACTCCAGAAATAAAAAGATTATTCTCCTACTCTACAAGACTCTGGTCCGGCCACATCTGGAGTATGCTGTCCAGTTCTGGGCACCGGTCCTCAGGAAGGATGTGCTGGAACTGGAAAGAGTCCAGAGAAGGGCAACAAAAATAATTAGGGGAATGGAGGGCATCAGCTATGAGGAAAGACTACAAGCACTGAACTTATTCTCTCTGGAAAAGAGACGCTTGAGGGGGGATATGATATCAATGTACAAATGCCGTACTGGCAACCCTAGCATAAGGAACAAACTATTCAGAGAAAGGGAATACAATAAGACACGTGGCCACTCACTAAAACTAGAGGAAAGGAGGTTTGACCTTAAAATACGCAGGGGGTTCTTCACTGTAAGAGCAGTAAGGATGTGGAATTCTCTTCCGCAAACCGTTGTATCAGCAGGGAGCATTGATAGTTTCAAAAAACTATTAGATGGACACCTTAAAGACGACAACATACAGGGGTATACAATGTACGGTTAACAGCAAACACACACACAACATAGGTTGAACTGGATGGACTGATGTATTTTTTTAAGCTCGCTAACTATGTAACTATGTAACTATGAGTCCAAATTTGAGATCTTTGGTTCCAACCACCGTGTCTTTGTGCCACGCAGAAAAGGTGAACGGATGGACTCTACATGCCTGGTTCCCACCGTGAAGCATGGGGGAAGAGGTGTGATGGTGTGGGGGTGCTTTGCTGGTGACACTGTTGGGGATTTATTCAAAAGTGAAGGCATACTGAACCAGCATGGCTACCACAGCATCTTGCAGCGGCATGCTATTCCATCTGGTTTGCGTTTAGTTGGACCATCATTTATTTTTCAACAGGACAATGACCCTAAACACACCTCCAGGCTGTGTAAGGGCTATTTGACCAAGAAGGAAAGTGATGGGGTGCTGCGCCAGATGACCTGGCCTCCACAGTCACCGGACCTGAACCCAATCAAGATGGTTTGGGGTGAGCTGGACCGCAGAGTGAAGGCAAAAGGGCCAACAAGTGCTAAGCATCTCTGGGAACTCCTTCAAGACTGTTGGAAGACCATTTCAGGTGACTACCTCTTGAAGTGTGACTCTACAATTCTCATTTTATGAAAATAAAGAAAACTCTTTGAATGAGAAGGTGTGTCCAAACTTTTGGTCTGTACTGTGTGTATATATATATATATATATATATATATATATATATATATATATATATATATAAAATCAGTTTTTGTCAGTATTGCTGAAAAAACCGGCATGGGGTTCTCCCTAAAATCCATACCAGACCCTGGCTGGCCAGGATGGGAGTAGGGGCAAGTGAGCGCCCCCCCCTGAACCATACCAGGCCACATGCCTTGCCCCCATGTTGATGGGGACAGCGGTCTCTTTCTGACAACCGTGGGCTGTGATTGTGGGGGTCTGCGGGGGGAGGCTTATTGGAATCTGGAAGCCCCCTTTGACAAGGGGGCCCCCAGATCCCGCCCCCCCTATGTGAATGGATATTGGGTACATCGTACCCCTACCCATTCACCAAAAAAGTGCACAAAAAAGTGTACAGGGGAAGAGACCCCTGTCCCCATCAATATGGGGGCAAGGTCCTTTAGGGAGGGGGGCGGAGCCCCCCTGCCCCAAAGCACATACCCCCCATGTGAGCCGTGACCACGATCTGTTTTAGCCCAGTCCGGGCTGCGGTCACTGCTTACCTCCCAGTGAATGGAAATCACTTGAAAAAGACATGTATGTAAAAAAAAAAAAACCCCAAACAAAATACTTCCAGGCACTGGTCTGAGCAGCTTGAAAAGCTAGTTCATTGTCAGCCTGAATGTGCCCATGTACACACTAGTTCCCCACATGCAAGAATGTATTGGCATGGGCATTAGAAATGCCCATAAAAAAATCTACTGCCAACAGTATTCTCTCTTGTTGGCCCTAACCTCATGCTTGGAGACATGATGTAAAATATGGGAAGAACTAAAAATGATACCTGTATTTATGAAGGAAAGGGTGGAGGAGGGGTACAAAGGCATTGGTTGTGTTTAGTGAATAGACAATCTTAGTTAAACCATTTCAGAATGGTAATCCCCTTATAACATTTTACAATATTTAGTCAGTTTATCTTGCATTTTTTATGTTAAAAATGTTTTGTCTTGTACAGCAACTTTGACTTTATCTATTGTATGTCTTCAAATATTTCCAACGAATATGTTGCATTTTTGTGGAGGATAAATTGCATTGCTGCACTTTACCTGAAAGTGACAGCTTCAAATTATACTGTGGAAATCAATTTTGCTTCATTTGGACTGGCACTGTTCACTGACTCTATCCATTATACAGTAACAGGATTGTTCACCTTGTGATGTAATTTCTTTTGTGTTACCTCATACAGTGTTGTTGCTGTGCTAGCAAATGTATCTTCATGCTTTGAATTACCAGAGGAGCTAGTAATCTTATAGCCATGTTATAAGTGTTGCCTAGGCATGAAACCTAAAGCAGAATATGGAGCCAGCCTACCGCAAAGAAGATGCATAATTGGATAGGGGGAATAAATATCGTTTTTTAATTTTCGTTTTGTAGAACTAGGGTAGTAGAGAAGCTTTGCTGGACCATCATACAGTATCATTGCTAAGGATGATTTTTACAGTGTTCTGCACTATACTGTATGTTTTGTTTCAGAAAGGCAACTTAAATGTGCAAGAAAAATGTCAATGGAACCTCTTCACACCATTTACCTATGGTGCTCATGAAACTGTGAAATACATTTATGTTAAATTACTTTTCTCCCAAGCCATTTGTATTTCAGTCCAAGCACTTTTTCCAGACTTGACCGCCAGAAAGTGGCACCACTTCCTCCAGGGCCGGATTAAGAGCATCATGGGCTTGGTGCTGAGGATTTTGAAGGGCCTTAAGGGCCATGCCTTGGCATGCACCCAGAGGAGGAAGGGTGCAGCATGCATGCCTAATTCAACATGGGATGCTGTCTCTGAAGCCCATAAACACATCCATGCATCGGCAACTGTCCCTCCTTGTCCGGCCTTCGTGCTGTGTGGGGAGGTTCTGAGGGAGCTGCCTGGGGAAGCGAGCATAGAAGCCAGACTTCTGTGTTTACAAGTGACAGAAGAGCGGTAACAGTGAATATGGCCAACCCGGGGCCTATATAAAGGTAGGGGCCTGGAGCTGCAGCTCCAATAGCCCCTACGTTAATCTGGCCCTGACTTCCTCTGTTAGAGTTGAAAAATACAGTGGTATCATCTCCCTGCCCACAGTGTATTGACAGGGCAATAATATGGCAACAGCACATTGATAAATCATCACCTTTGCTTTATCTTCTCTCGCCTCCGGTCAACACATTTGCATACAGCAGATTCTGATTGTGTTATTAATATCTATCTAAATTAAAGTCTCAGGCAATAATGAATTAAAACTGATGAATTAAATAATGTTCATATTTCTAGAAGATAAACCTAATACAGAAACCTGCAGATGAAAGCACATGGATTGCTGCTGGCACATGCTTGTTGACTTATTAACCCTATGTGTGCGCCCTTGAATCCGTTTTATAATCAACTTATTGTACGGTGCTATATTGAAAGTGGAATTCCTTTTGGTCTCACCATTGTTGACACCATCTGTATGCTGAGCCTCTATCAGCATCCCCATTGGAAGCGTCTGGTCTGGTCTGGAGTGTCTCTGACATACAGAATCTGGAGCTGTGTCCTCAGTGGAAGTGCTTAGTCGGGTTTTGGAGTCTCTTTGCCTTACAATACTTGGAGCTGGTAAGGGCATATGTATGTCAGCCCTCTTCGGTGGCACAGTTGGAATCTATATACTCACTATACCTTCCTTTTGGTAAGCTGCAGTCCTATCGGGGGAGGCCTTCACTTTGTCTTTTCTGCAACACTTTCTATTACTCTGGTAAGGAGTATTTTCACAGGATTGGAGGTGTCTGTGTCTTCTACCATCACTACTCTAGCACCTTTCTGACATTCCTATCACGTGGGGTGTTTATTCAAATTTATTTGTGGTTTTACGCTATGGCGTTTTTCATTTTACATTTCACATGATTACCCAACACTGAGGAGATCCATTCAGAAATACGGAGTCCGACTGACGTCTATTTCCTGTGGACCTCTTGAAGTTTCTTTGGGCCCATATATCATTTGTTTTTGGTAAGCGGTACCTGTACAGATAACTCGCCAGACGTGCTGTTTGCTTACACATGGACTTTATTTTGGACTTTACTACATAATCATTTATGTTTTTCACTTTTTAGCGCAACTTATATATATATATATATAAATACAGAGTATTACCTTACTCTGCGGTCTCACTCTCTTCCTTTCCTTCCAGTTATAGCTGAACTCCAGAAATTCAGCAACTTTGTAAAAACTGCAGGGATACTCTGAGTTAAGTCAAATAAAGTGCCTGCCACCTTGTGGAATTATCTCTTTAATTAACATCTGACAGGTTTATTGTGCTCCAGAAAGATGGAGTAGCTTCCGGAGCTCCAAAGTTGGATGCTCTGGTCTCAGCTTCTTTTAAGGGTAGAGTCGATGCAGCTGCTTAACCTGCTTTTTCCCTTCTCCTGCCCAATCACAGAAGCCTTACAATTATGTGAACTTGGGGTGTACACAGCTGCTGTGTGCGCTTCTCTCCTCTCACAGCCACAGTGTATCCCCTGCACGTGCCATATACCTGTCAGATATAAATAATAGGGAGAATTCCAGGAGGTGTCAGGCACCTTGTTGTCCTTAACTCATAGTATGTCTGCACTTTTTATAAAAATGTTGAATTCCTGGAATTCAGCCTTAAAGTTGTCACAACCAGTCCCCAGTAGCCACTCTTTCTCCCAGTCTGTGCCGGTCTTGTTGCCCGACCACTGCTGGTTCTGCATTGTACGTGATGACTTCAGAGTGTCTGCCAATATTCTGAGATGGATGGCTCGATAATAAGCTTAAATATGCGGAAAGGGCAAGGCCCCCAGAGGACTTAAGTAAAGATAGGTTCTGCAGCGCCTGATGTGGTTTAAATAATATTCCATAACTGGTAACCGATATTATGAAAGAGAAGATGCGGGAGACGTAAAAGAAGGGTATGCAGCAAGTAGAGGACTCAAGGAAGTACCGTCATTTTGAGAGCGCTGCAACGACCAAACCATGTGAGAGTTCGAAATTTTAAGTTTAAGGCGAAGCAGCTTGAACTTCGTTACATATAGCTTTGACAGATCTGGGGTAATGTTGTTTTGCGAGATATCTGATCACATCAGCAGCTCAACTAAAAGGAAATGTGAGCTGGCGACTCCAGGTTATGTCATGGTCCATAAAGATGTTGAGGGCAGAGGACTTCCCAAAGTTGATCTTAAAATGGGACAGGGCCCCGTATGCCTTCAGAGCCTTTAAAAGATTTGGTAGAGAGGTAAGTGGATCTGTGATGGAAAAAGATCAAGTCGTTGGCAAAGGCTGCCACCTTGGTGGACTTCCGAAGGCTAACTGTAGCCAGTGATGTTGGGATCAGCGTGGACAGCGCAGAGGAAGGCTTCCAAAGTCAGGATGAATATAAGGGGAGAAAGGGGGCATCCCTGCCTCATGCCATTCGAAATTGGGAAGAAGTCAGATCTAGTCTACTTGACTTTCACAGCAGCTGAAGGATGGGAATATATTCCAACGAGGCATGGATGTCCCAAGGCCAATATGCTCCATAGTTGCCTCTATGAAAATCCAGAAGCAATGGGCAGCAATCGTAAACTATTAAACAGAGAAACACTTGTCTAATAATCCCTGCTTCTGGTTTGGGTCAGCAATAGCGCCTCAATAGCAGGCATGTGGTCCTTAAAACCCTCTCTCTCTCTACTTCCTCCTTCTGGAGTGTTTAACCCAGTTTCCCAGAGACAGAGAGTGCATACATAATTAATAAATACACCTACATAAAGGTCACTTCATGCATATAGAAGTGAAAAGGACATAATTCTGTAGCATCCCTCCTGCAGTCAGGCTTATGAATTAACATTTTTACAGATGAGTTAGTTTGTTAGTTTGTAAAGTCTCAAAGCATTGCCATTGCCACTCTATAGAAAAAAATGTAGCGTACGTCTAGCTGTCACATAGTACATGTACAGTATATTTCTGCATGCCTGCACCATGTTAAAATTCTATTTTTTAGAGCAAACTTACAGCTAACTTACCTTGACTATCTTTGTGTGGTGTGTACTCTGTATCTGACTGTGACACAAACTCAAAATGGTGTCCAAAATCAATAGATGTCTTTCTGTTCACAAGTTAACTGCAGTTCACCATTTTGTGTGTGCTTGAATCCTTATTTCAGTGCAGGACACACTCGCGGTATAAGGTCCCTCTACTTGGAGGTAGGGTCAGGAGTCTGGGTCTTGGGCAGTCTGGCCTGGGCAGCAGATGTAAGTAAGCATCGGCCTATTTCAGCCCTTTTTGGAGGCTGAGCACTGGAAATACCCCTTTCTCTCAATTTTCCATGTGATAAGCCCTGGGAACCCCTCCTCTTCTGCAGGTCAAAGTTGTAAATAATAGGGAAATCCTGTATGGCTGGCACCTGCTATCATCAAGGGTTTTACTCTAGAAAAGGCAGAGACAAACTTATTGTTTGGCTATGTTTAGTGATAAAGGCAATCTTGTCATTGGAAAATCAGATTTTTTTAAACTCATATTAGTTGCTATGCATTACGTCACTTTGAACATTACACTGTCAGGTTCATTTAGACATGTGCAATTTGTTTTGGTCCAAATGTACTGTAAATTCTGAAGATTTTTTAGGTATGCGGATATTCGGATGTAGCCCCCCTCACTCGTTTCCCCCTTTTTCTGGCCTGCCGGGCTGCATGCTCAGATAAGGGTCTGGTATGAATTAAGGGGGACCCCACGCCATTTTTTCTTTAATTTTGGGGTTCCCCTTAAAATACATACCAGACCCAAGTGTACTGGTATGGATTTGGAGAGAATCCCATGCTGTTTTTTTTTTTTTTCAGAATTTTCTGTTGCTCGTATTCTTTTGTTTACATTCAGCTCTCAGCAGGGAAGCCCGCTGACAGCTGATGAGTCATCGGTTGTTATGGACGCAGCAGCTGGCTTCCCTTCTCACTCCCTAACAACCAGCTTTTCTTCACGCAGAATTTGAATCGGTCGATCATTTTTCGACTGATCTGAATTTGAATCGTTCTGAAAATTTGTAATTCGTTAGAAAATTAATAAATGAAAAAAATCAATGAAATTAAATTAGTAACATGAATCTTTCCCAAATTAACCAAAACTATTTTTCAGTTCTGCATATGTTCAGTAGGTTGGTCCGTTGTGGTATGTTTAACACGCACGCATATTAACCACTTGCCGACCGCCGCACGACTATCTACGTCGGCGGTCAGCCCCTCACAGGCAAACTAACGTAGGGCTACGTTGCTTGCTTGTGAGGGTCTAGGGAGCGAGCGCGCGCCGCCGGAGGCGCGCTCCCGCTCCCGCGTGGTCACGGACCCCCCCGTGCGTGTGACCAGCAGACCCGATGTCCGCCGGCCACTCGGCGATCGGCGGGGGAGAGGGAGAATGTCAGGCAGCTTGTGTAAACAAGCGACCTGTCATTCTCCTCGCTTTAAAGACACTGATCACATGGATCTACTATGTAGATCCGTTGATCAGTGTCCTTACAGCTCAAGCCACAGCCAATCACAGTAGAAAGCACGCCCCTAGGGACACACACAGCCCCTCCCTCCCAAATAAAGTTAACCCCTTCACTACCAGTGTATTTTTACAGTAACAGTGCATATATATAGCACTGATTACTGTAGAAATGTCACTGGTAACCCCAAAAGTGTCAAAAATGTCAGTCAAGGGTCCGATCTGTCTGCCGCAATGTCGCAGTACCGCAAAAAAAATTGCAGATCGCCGCCATTACGCGTTAAAAAAAAAAAACAACAAAAATGACAAAAATCTTTCCCTTTGTTAGTAAACACGATAACTTTTGCGCAAACCAATCAAAATACGCTTTTTGCGATTTTTTTTACCAAACATAGGTAGCATAAAACAAATTGGCCGAAAATGTTAAAAAATTTTGATTTTTACATTTTTTTTGGGGGAATTTCATATAAAAAAATGTGAAAAATATTGCTATTTTTGCAAAATTGACGCTCTTTTTTTGTTTATAGCGCGTGATCAAATACCACCAAAAGAAAGCTCTGTTTGTGGGAAAAAAAGGACGCCAAATTAGTTTAGGTACAGCGTCGCACGACCGCGCAATTGTCCGTTAAAGTCACGCAGTGCCGAATCGCAAAATACCCCCTGGTCGGAATGGGGGTAAAATCTTCCGGGGCTTAAGTGGTTAACATGCATTACGTTAGGGCAGCTCACCTATTTGAAAGGGCTCAGTAAAGCCCCGTACACACGTACCGATTGTCGGCCGAACGATCGGCCGTCTTTTGTCCGGTGCTGTTTTGTTGGTTGAAAAGTGCTAAAGACTGCACACAAATTATGTCGGCCAACAACAACCGACTGCAGAAGTGATGTCATGTGATGGTTAACTTTCCGTGTGTTTTTTCTTCTCTGAGCATGCCCAGTCTTGCTCATCTGCTTTTTGTCGGTCGAAATCTGTACTGACTGACGAACAATCGGCCGTTCTTTGTTGGCCTACAAAAATTTTATAGCCTGCACACCAGATTTTGTTCGGCCGAAAAGTTGCAGTCGGTTGTCGGAAGCATCATACTAACAAGCCGACAATTGGCCGATCGGACGTTGGCCGAATATTTACGGCCGACAATCGGTACGTGTGTATGGGCCTTCACACACCAAACAAAAGGAAAACACATTTGCTAGAACATTGCAATGCATGGTGCATTACTGAATGCTGCAGTGAGCTGCATCGCAGGTGTGTTATGAAGATCCTTTGGGGAGCTAATTACAATGCATGGCAGCACACCAACACACCTAATGTGTTACTGGTGAGCAGTGGTGTGAATGGACCTTACTATGTCAAGACACTGATTACATTTTCATGGCATATACAGGTACAACCTAATTGACCCCCCTCCCAAAAAAATGTCTGTGCTACCACTGATTATTTTTCATTTTTTTGTCCTGTTTTTTTTTTTTTTGCGATATATCTGCATTGAAATATCTTTATATGGTTACTTTGTCTAATTGAACTAGTACCTGAAATCCTTTTGGTTATTTGGTTGAGTATACACCAGATTGTTTGATTTCAATATATATTCTAGATTCTTCTAGAATTGTAAGCTCTAACGAGCAGGGCCCTCTATTTCCTCCTGTTCTGAACTGTATTGTCTTCCCTCAAATTGTAAAGCGCTGCGCAAACTGTTGGCGCTATATAAATCCTGTATAATAATAATATAGGTGTGATAAGCCAGATTTAAATCTTTTTTTTTTTTTTTTTTTTTTTAATTATCCCTAAATAAGTAATTATTTTGAGACAGGGGTGTTTAGTTTTAGCTACAGCTGAAACCTTGATAAAAAGTGATTGCTAAACAAGCTAACGGACCTATTGCAATCACAGTCAAGTTCACATCACAGCTATCATTAACAATGACCCAGTCCTATTTTTTCCCCTCGCAAAAAAAAGTCTTGATTGTCCCATCTGCTATTTACCAGATGTGATTATGAGATTCAGAATTGGGCACTGTCTTGCAGGCTAGTTAGTAGATGGTCTTTTAGTTTAGAGTGGACCCAAGAGAATTGTATGAATGGGAAAGCATTTTCAAGAAACCATCATCTATATTTTAGGGTTGCTTGGTAGAAAATGATGGTTCATTTTATTTTCATCATGTCTTGTGAATCAGATATAAGGTGAGCTGCCCTGATGGAAATATATATGGAGATCATGAAAAAGATGGAAGAGACAAAGGCTGGAAACAGTGTAATTTGAAGGGGACCAGCTGGAAGCTAAATTGAAGTGCTTGCTGGACATAAAATAACAGTTTCTCTGTATTTAAAATGATACACATAGTAGATGTGTGGATTTATAATTCATGTATTTCATATTAGGCAACTGAGTTTTAGTAGTGCAAATACTAAAGCTTTATGGAGCATTGTTTCCTTTTGACATCAATCTAAGATGCATCCAGATGGCAGAAGGAAGCCTAGGTTAGGGATTAATTTTCTTTTTCTCTTTTCCTATATAAGGTATCATTTTTCAGCACTATTTATTGCATTTTTGGTTATGCTATGGAGTCACCTAATTAGACTGTGTGTCTTTACCTTTTAAACTTTAGGATTGATTTTCTAAAAGTAAATGGGCTAACCATTTTGCAAGGGAAATTGCACTTTTCAAGGCATTTTGTTAAGGGAATTTCCACCAGAGCTTAGTGAATATGGTAAATATTTCACTTTGCAAAGAATACCAAATCACGTGCAAGGAAGTTATAAAAACAGCATGTATGTGCCGCATTGTTTTCTTTTCAAAACTTTTTTTCAAAAAGAACAGCATTTTTGTAAGTCTGCAGAGCTTTACCTCATTCAGTAAGCTCAGTGGAAAATTCCCTTGCATAGTGCAACTTATGCAAAAGAAACATTTTATTTGTCTTTAATAAATCAATCCCTTTAATTCCACTTCAATTTAGATTGCCTGGTTTTTAAATAACCTTCGCTATATATATATATATATATATATATATTGTGACATGAGGAGACACTGTCACTGTAAAAACGGTAATTTAAAGGACACAGAGTGTGCACATTGGCTCCATGCAGGACTACAGAGTGTAGCTTGTATATTGGAGAAAACTGCTTTTGCACCTTTCTCAAGCTTTTGATATTATTATATGGGGCTCTGTGGTTGGGAGATTCCAGTGTCTTAGGTGGGACGTAATCTCCAACCCTGTGTCCGAGTTTTGTGGAGGACCAGCAGGGTGTGTGCTCAGGTGCACGCAGCTCTTATCATAAAGGTATAGGAAGACCTCAGGGCTCCCAGTTAGAGACTGTTCTGTCCAAGAGAGACAGGAGGCCTCCAGTAGTCAGAGAGGCTCCATGTGGCAGCCAAAGCCTGTGTGTCTGTAAGAGAATGTAAACGGCCTGGGGCAAGAAGAGCTGTGTGCATCAGTGGGGAGCCATCCACACTTGAGGAGCTGTATGCGTTAGGCCCCTTTCACACATACGGTCCATTCAGTTCTTCAGTTCAGTCACGTCAAAATGTATCAGTTTTCCATTCGTTTTTCATCAATTTTTCATCCATTTTTCATCCGTTTTTCATCAGTTGTGATCCGTTTTTCGTCAGTTGTTATCCGTTTTTCATCCGTTTTTCGTCAGTTGTTATCTGTTTTTCATCCGTTGTCATCCAATTTTCATCCGTTGTCCACCCGTTGTCATCCGCTTTTCATCAGTTGTCATCCGTTGTCATCCGTTTTTCATCCGTTGTCATCCGTTTTTCATCCGTTGTCATCCGTTTTTTGTCCGATCCGTTTTTTTGACGGATGAAAAATAGGGCATTCATCCGTTAAAAAAAAACGGACATTGACGGAAGCGGATGAAAACGGATGTTAACTGATGATCATCCGTTGTCATCCGTTTTTACATAGAGATACATTGATATCCGTTTTTCATCCGTCAAAGGATGGATGAAAAACGGACAAACGGACAGCATGTGTGAAAGGGGCCATAGAGTGAAGATATCCACACTGAAGGAACCTTTGGTTTGTGTGACCAGACAAGAGCAGAGGTAGTGCTAAAGCGAGAGAGCCTGGTGGGCTAGTATTTTCAGTTTTGTATTTACGGGAGAAGAAGCCCTGCGTGGGAAAACCTATGTTACAAACTTTTATTTTGCCTTTTAATAAAAATGGGCTACCAGGCTCTTAATATATAGTACCTTAATATATAGTACCTGACTACAGGAATCACTGGAGAAACGCATCTGCAACTGAGCTAATGATCCCCCATGTTACAAGATATATATATTTAACCACTTTACGACGGCCAGCCGCAGTTATACTGTGGCAGGCAGCCGCTCCTGCGCAAATCACCGTAGTCAGCTAGGGGCCGATTGCTGCCTGACACCCGCAATCATTCCCTGCTGAGAAAGAATGGTCAGCTGTTGTAAACACAGCTGACCGTTCTTCTCCCTGGAATCATCATAGAGCCCCTGTGATCCTTCTATATAGGATCACCAGTCTTTATGATCATTTCACAAGCCACTCCCCTTGGCTCACATTTAACCCCTTGATCACCCACAATGTTAACCACTTCCCTGCCAGTGTTATTATTACAGTAACAGTGCATATTTTTAGCACTGATTACTGTAGTAATGTCACTGGTCCTCCAAAAGTGTGAAAAATGTCAGGGGTCCGATCTGTCTGCCGCAGTGTCGCAGTCCTGAAAAAAATCGCAGATCACTGCCATTACTAGTAAAAGAAAAAAAAAAACAATAAAAATGACACAAATCTATCCCGTAGTTAGCAGGTGTGATAACTTTTGCGCAAACCAACCAAAATACGCTTATTGCGATTTCTTTTTTTTTTTTTTACCAAATATATGTAGCAGAAAACAAATTGGGCTAAAATGTTAAAAAAATTTAATTTTTTTTTTGGGGGAATGTTATATAGGAGAATGTGAAAAAATTTTTTTTTTTTTTTTTCAGAATTTCGCTCTTTTTTTGCTTATAGCACAAAAAATAAAAATCGCACAGGTGATCAGTACCATCAAAATAAATCTCGATTTGTGGTAAAAAAAAAGGACATCAATTTTATTTAGGTACAGAGTTTCACGATTGCAATTGTCCGTTAAAGTAACGCAGTGCCGAATCGCAAAATATGGCCTGGTCATTAAGGGAGCAAATCCTTCCGGTCCAGAAGTGGTTAAATATAACATTTTCTGTTAATCAGTTTTGTAAAAGAAAGTGCTACTTTTATACAAGCTGTAATGTGGTAGAAAATGTTTGACTACAAGTTCCAGGTTTTGAGTGACCCATGGTGCCATTTAGTGTGGGGATATGATGGGTATGCCTGAGAGCTTCCTTAGGTAGGTAGGAATATTGTGTGTAGACTACCATGCAAAAGAACAAAAAGCAATGTGCGTAATGTACCGTGCACAATAGTTTTTTGGGACCAAACTGATGATTTTAAGGGAGTGGTTTAATAGAGACATTATTTTATCAGCATACAGGCACTAGTGACATAATAAGATGGCATCTTGCCAACATACAGCACAATTGTGGCAAAATATTTTGAGATGTGGAGGATGTTTTAGCATAGGCAGTATTTCTACACCATCTCTGTTACTTCTTCTTCCCCTCCATCTTAAACAGGCTGTAGTTTTCAAACTTCTCTATCTATATGGATATAACAGGTATCAGCACAAGGGACACAGCCTACCGACTAAGTTATGTCCCTTGTGCTGAGTTTTGTGTTCTTAATTTTGGCTTCACTTAGATTTTAATGTCAACATTATAAACTTTCCTATCCCATATTTGCTAGTTTGTTTCAAAGGTGGAATTACTTTTTAACCACTTTGCCACTGAGTACCGTAGTACTACTGCGGCAAAGTGGCTCGTTATCGTCTGACGACGTAGACCTACGTCGTCAGACACTCCTCCTTGTGGGCGGCGCTCGGGCGCCGCCGGAGGCTCGCTCCCGCTGTATTCTGTCACAGCGGGAGTTGGGCCAGGGGAGGAGCAGCGGCGATCGCCGCTGCTCTGCCCCGATCGTCGGGGATCTAGTGTGGAGATCCGCCCGCCTGTGTAAACACAAGCGGGCGGATCTCCCAAGTGACAGGGAGTGACAGATCGGAGTGTTCAGCATAGCTAAACACTCCGATCTGTCCCTGGCTCACACAGTCACCTCCCCCCCCCACACGTCAGTAAGCACCAGGCATACATTAACCCCTCCCTCTCCAATATAATTAACCCCTTCCCTGCCAGTGTCATTTTTACAGTAACAGTGCATATATATAGCACTGATTACTGCAGTAATGTCACTGGGACCCCCAAAAGTGTCAAAAATGTCAGTCAAGGGTCCGATCTGTCCGCCGCAATGTCACAGTCCCGCAAAAAAAATCGCCGATCGCCGCCATTACGCGTTAAAAAAAACCCACCAAAAATTACAGAAATCTTTCCCTTTGTTAGTAAACGCAATAACTTTTGCGCAAACCAATTAAAATACGCTTATTGTGAATTTTTTTTACCAAACATATGTAGCAGAAAACAAATTGGCCAAAAATTTTAAAAAATTTTGATTTTTACATTTTTTTAGGGGGAATTTCATATAAAAAAATGTGAAAAATATTGTTGTTTTTTCAAAATTTACGCTCTTTTTTTGTTTATAGCGCAAAAAGTAAAAATCGCACAGGTGATCAAATACCACCAAAAGAAAGCTCTGTTTGTGGGAAAAAAAGGACGTAAATTTTGTTTGGGTATGGCGTTGCACGACCGCGCAATTGTCAGTTAAAGTCACACAGTGCCGAATCGCAAAAAGTGGCTCAGACGTAAGACAGCAAAATGCTCTAGTGGTAAAGTGGTTAAAGGAAAAGTCTACTAAAAACGGATGTCTTCTTTTTTGAGTAGTTCTGGATTCCCAGTGTATTTTTCTATCTTTTAGGTGTTCTGTTGGTAAGATTCCTGCACATGACTCCCCAAGTCCACTACCTTTGATGGTCAGTAAAGTGACTGGGTCGCTATCCAGAAAAATGAGACAGTACATACTCAAAAAAACCAAACTTACTCTTATTGGGACTTTGAAAGTAACTTATTGTCGAAAGTAAGGTTAAAATATCAATATTTATTTTTACAGTTTAAAAACCTCTTCACATATTTTAGCATCACATACAGTATCTCACAAAAGTGAGTACATCCCTCACATTTTTGTAAATATTTTATTATATCTTTTTATGTGGCAAGACTGAAGAAATGACATTTTGCCACAATGTAAAGTAGTGCGTGTAAAGCTTGTATAACAGTGTAAATATGCTGTTCCCTTAAAATAACTCAACAAACAGCCATTAAAGTGTAAACCGCTGGCAACAAAAGTGAGTGCACCCCTAAGTGCACATGTCCAAATTGGGCCCACAGTGTCAATATTTTGTGTGGCCACCATTTTTTTCCAGCACTGCCTTAACCCTCTTGGGCATGGAGTTCACCAGAGCTTCACAGGTTGCCACTGGAGTCCTCTTCCACTCCTCCATGACGACATCACAGAGCTGGTGGATGTTAGAGACCTTGCCCTCCTCCATCTCCTGTTTGAGGATGCCCCACAGATGCTCAATAGGGTTTAGGTCGAGAGACATGCTTGGCCAGTCCATCACATTTACCCTCAGCTTCTTTAGCAAGGCAGTGGTCGTCTTGGAGATGTGTTTGGGGTCGTTATCATGTTGGCATACTGCCCTGCAGCCCAGTCTCCATAGGGAGGGGATCATGCTCTGCTTCAGTATGTCACAGTACATGTTGGCATTCATGGTTCTCTCAATGAACTGTAGCTCCCCAGTGCCGGCAGAAGTCATGAAGAACCAGACTTTACACTCCCACCACCGTGCCTGACTGTAGGCAAGACACACTTATCTTTGTACTCCACACACGTTTTACACCATCTGAACCAAATAAGTTTATCTTGGTCTCATTAGACATGGTTCCAGTAATTATTTATGTCCTTAGTCTGCTTGTCTTCAGCAAACTGTTTGCGGCTTTCTTGTGCATCATCTTTAGTAGAGTCTTCCTTCTGGGACGACAGCCATGCAGACCAATTTGATGCAGTGTGCAGTGTATGGTCTGAGCACTGACATGCTAACCCCCCACTCCTTCTGCAACAATGCTGGCAAATCTGGCTCTTTCCCAAAGACAACCTCTAGGTATGACGCTAAGCACATGCACTCAAATTCTTTGGTTGACCATGACAAGGCCTGTTCTGAGTTGAACCTGTCCTCTTAAACCGCTGTATAGTCTTGACCACCATGCTGCAGCTCAGTTTCAGGGTCTTGGCAATCTTCTTATAGCCTAGGCCATCTTTATGTAGAGTAGCAATTCTTTTTTTCAGATCCTCAGAGAATTCTTTGCCATGAGGTGTCATGTTAAACTTCCAGTGACCTGTACGAGTTAGTGAGAGTGATAACACCAAATTTAACACACCTGCTCCTCATTCACACCTGAGACATTGGAACACTAACGAGTCACATGACATCAGGGAGAGAAAACGGCTAATTGGGCCCAACTTGGACTTTTTTCCTTAGGGGTGTACTAACTTTTGTTGCCAGCGGTTTAGACATTAATGGCTGTGTGTTGAGTTATTTTTAAGGGACAGCAAATTTACACTGTTATACAAGCTGTACACTCACTACTTTACATTGAAGCAAAGTGTAATTTCCTCAGTGTTCTCACAGGAAAAAATATATTAAAATATTTACAAAATTGTGAGGGGTGTACTCACTTTTGCAAGATACTGTATATACAGTAGATCATGTATAAAAAATACATGTTGAAACATCACAAGATACAAATCCAATGGTATCCCCCGCAGCTAAAAGTCAACCCACAACCATGCGGCTTGGTTGTTGGCCCACTCAGCCTGGGGTCTGCAATGCGTTTCAAATTTATTTAGAAAATGATCTGCCTCAGGGAAAAGGTACCATTCTGGAATACAAATAATATTTTGCCATCAAATTTTTTACAATCATTACTATTAAAATACAAAAATCGCAGCGCAACAGGAAAACTTGCATAGTATTATTTTTGTATGGAGAAAGGATGTCCCAATCCATATAGGATAAATACTCTCTCAGATCATCAGGACCACCACTGAGATATGCAGAGACCACCATTTGCATGTGTCATAAACTGCTGGAAACGTACATAATAAGGTAATAGTACCCCCAAAGTCTACTCTCGGAGCAGGGTTCTATTGGATATAATACTATGTTCTTTTAGGGGGCATGCTGGAGACTACCATTCTTATCTCATAGCATGCCTCCAGGATTCAATTGCCAAGAAAAAGAGAAGAATAGAGGAGAATATTTCAAATATAAGTGGTTTTTAACCTGTAAAAATAAATATTATTTGAATCTCACTTTCGACAATAAGGTGCCTTCAAAGTCCCAATAAGAGTAACTGTTTTTTTTTGGATAAAAGATAAAGGGATGGTGGCAACCACACTACAGCCTCGTACACACGCGTCAAAAATTGGCAGGGAATTTTCGTCCGACAACCGATCGGCCGATTTTCGGCTTGTTAGTATGATGCTTCCGACAACCGACTCCGACTTTTCGGCCGAAAAAAATCCTGGTGTGCAGGCTATAAAATTTTTGTCCGCTGTCAAAACACGGCCGATTTTCGTGCAGTCAGTACAGATTTCGACAGGGAAAAATCTAATGAGCAAGACTGGGCATGCTCTGAGAAGAAAGAACACAAAGAAAGCAAACCAACACATGACATCACTTCTGAAGTAGAATTTTGTCGGGCGAGAAAATTAGTGTGCAGTCTAGGCACATTCCAACCAACAAAACACCCCTCTGGACAAAAGACGGACGATCGGTCGGCCGATAATCGTTGCGTGTGTACTAGGCTTAAGAGTCATACAAATCTATTATAGACAGTACATATCAACTTTTGTGTTGCCTGAACCACTGAACTCCTTTCCAATGCTGAGAAATATTCTGCATTCAGATTCAGAATAAGTCTACACTGAAAACAACTCTTCAGGGAGTTTCTCTTGTTAACCTTTACTTCACTACTTTACTTGTAATGAGCTAAAGCTGCAAGACATCCAGGAGATCAACACTCCCAGGAGTTCTGGTATCAGTGGGAACTTGAACAGAAGATTTCTGATAGCCTCAAACTAAAGTTTAGGGGTGTAGGCAGCAAGACAAGGGAGTATGCACTGTGAGTTTTTGCAGGTATGGCTTGGTTAAAAATTTTGAAAGTCATTTTAGTGGCCACAAAAGTTCCGTATCCCTGTGAATTCATGTGCAAAGATCTAAATGAAAGAACAATTAAATGTGTGATGCTTTAAGAGGGCACAACATTTTCATTTTTCCCACCGTAGTTTTATTTTTATATAGTAGAGAATGTAGTAGGAAAAGTAAACATTTTTTAAAGATTGTAGCCATAGATCCAATTGCTGCAGTATATTGGAAACCAGTGGATAATTGAACTTCATGGCATCTCCACAGCATTTCCTGACAGTTCCAGCCTGGTAGAGTCAAGAAGAAATTAAAATATTACATTTTCTTTGTTTCAGGGGTGCATTCCAGTTTTCTGGACGTGTGCTGGTTCTACGTAACCTATTGCTTTTTGTATGGATATAAATAGTATATCATTATACTTAAAACGATGCAAGTATGCTCTCTCTAGCTTAAGCTAGATCATCATTTGTTTGCTAAATGATGGTCTTCATATATAATCAAGTATGTTTCCACTGTGACTCACGTTGTTGTGAAAAATAAATGGCCTTAGAGAGAGAGTGAAGTGATACTGGACTGTGGGAAGAAAAATCGCATTAAAATGCATTGTTCTGCTTTTATCTTCTATATTGGATGTACGGTCCAGTAGTTGTAGAACATAAACATGTAGCAGCATGACAGAAATGGGTAAAGAATGACATATGGTAATGAAGGTCTATGAATAATAATTGTCCTGGTACCTTCCCATAAAGGACACCTCAGAAATACAATGAAAATAACTGGGCCATAAAACTCTTTAAAATGAAAATGTACTTCTCTTTTACAAAAGCATGCACATTGATCCTTCCAAGAGAGGAGGCTTTGAAGGATAAGTGCCCTTTTAGTGCAATTATGCTTCTCAGCCCCCTCTTCCCCCATTAAGATGATGATGGGCTTTCCCTTGAAGTGGATAGATTTTGGGCCACATATACACTGACTGAGAAGACTTGTTTTTTGCTGTTTGATGCCAGGCACTCTGTTTAGATTTCCAAGGAGCTGCATTGCAGGTACAGTAGAGAAAATAATTATTTGATCCCATGCAGATTGTGTATGTTTGCCAACTTACAAAGAGATGGAGGGTCTATAATTTTTATCATATGTGTATTTTAAATGAAAGCGACAGACTATCAACTAAAAATCCAGAAAAGAACACATAAAACAAATGCTAAAAATTAAGTTGCATTTAAGTAAGTAAAATAATTATTTGATCCCCAAGCAAAACATGACTTAGTACTTGATGGGGAAAAGGAAAACTTTGCTGGCAAGCACAGAGGTAAGACGTTTCTTGTAGTTGGTGACCAGGTTTGCACACATCTCAGGAGGGATTTTGGTCCACTCTTTATTAAAGTTCTTCTCTAAATTCTTAAGGCTTCTTGGTTGTTGCTTGGCAACTCAGTTTCAGCTCCCTCTATACATTTTCTAGGATTAAGATCTGGAGACTGACAAGGCCACTCTATGACCCTCATGTGAGTAGTCTGTACCGCTTCTATTAATAAAGTATCCTGTACGTACTACACCATTTGGAGTTTTTTTGCTTCTTCTGAGGTTCACCTAATGCCCACCCATACCAGTGGGGGCTTTGCCTGGAGGGGGATTATTTCTCTATATGTGCCTGGAATGAGACCAAGGAACGCTACCCTTACCTCTATGGATTACAGTTGATGGTTGCTGAATAAGCACACAGGCTTGTTTGACCACTCATTCATTTGGGGGGTCCACTCCTTCTGGTAAGAGCATATCCTTTTGTGGCTTTGTGGCACATCGGTGGAATTAGGTCTCATTCTTGGAAGTGGGGATCTTTCTCTCTGCCTTGATTTATCTCCTGTGGCACAAGGGACTTATTAACATCATTATCCCTTCTGATTTCAAGCTCTTTTTAGTTTGGATGGACTGTCCATGTACATATGGCCTTCAGGCATGTTTTATGATATATGTCTTATTTGTTTATATTGATTAGGACATACTGCTTTCTTTGATCTACAGGCAACTGTTTCTGATCTGTTTAAGACCCCGTTCACATAGGGGCGACGCTACTTGCTGGGGCGACCTGTGAAGTCGCGGTGCACAGCGTGCACCTCGGCCTCGGCGCGACATGCACGGACTTCATATCATTGAAGTCTATGCAGGTCGCCTCCAGGTCGCCCCAAAGTAGTACAGGACCCTTTTTCTAAGTCGGAGCGACTTGTGTCGCTCCTATTAGAACGGGTCCTGTGCTAATCTATGGCAGGCGTGCACCGCGACCTCGGCGCGACATGCCTGACAAGTCGCGCTAGTGTGAACCGGGTCTAAGAGTTGCCGCTGCACTTTATTTGTCTATGTGTTTAGTGATTTTATCATATCATTTGTGCTGGCAGCCTTATTTTTTAGCTAGTTTTAGTTAACTAGGTTTTTGTATTTAATTTATGCCTGTGACCAAAGCGCAGCCTTTTTACCCCTTGTACACTCTATGACCCTAATGTGCTTCTTTATGAGCCACTCCTTTGTTGCCTTGGCGGTATTTTTTGGGTCATTGTCTTGCTGGAAGACCCTTTCACGACCCATCTTCAGTGTTCTGGCTCAGGGAAGAAGGTTCTCATCCAAGATGTTATAATACATGGCCCCCTCCATTGGCCCCTCAATGCAGCAAAGTTGGTCATTACCTTTAGCAGAGAAATGGCCCCAAAGCATAATGTTTCCACCTCCGTGCTTGACTGTAGGGATGGGGTTCTTAGGGTAAAAGTCAGCATTTTTCCTCCTCAAAATTCAGTGAGTCGAGTTAATGCCAAAGAGCTTAATTTTGGTCTCATCTGACCATCACACTTTCTCCCAATCCTTCTCTGAATCATTTAGATGCTCATTGGCATGACTGTACATATACCTTCTTGAGGAGGGGGACTCACCATGTTTGGAGGAAGAAAAATGCTGACTATGACCCTAAGAACACCATCCTTACAGTCAAGCAAGGAGGTGGAAACATGATGCTTGGGGCTGTTTCTCTGCTAAAGGGACAGACTGACTTTGCCGCATTGAGGGGGCCAATAGGTAGGGCCATGTATTGTAAAATCTTGGATGAGAAGCTTCTTCCCTCAGCCAGAACACTGAAGATGGGTCGTGGATAGGTCTTTCAGCATGACAATGACCCAAAACATACCACCACAGCAGCAAAGGAGTAGCTCAAGAAGAAGCACAAAGGTCATGGAGTGGCCTAGCCCAGTCTCCAGGCCTTAATCCTATAGAAAATTTATAGATGGAGCTGAAACTTGAGTTGACAAGCAACAGCTAAGAAACCTTAAGGATTTAGAGAAGAATTGTAACAAAGAGTGGACCAAAAGCCATCCTGAGACGTGTGCAAACCTGGTCACCAACTACAAGAAACATCTTACCTCTGTGCTTGCCAGCAAGGGTTTCTCTACCAAGTACTAAGTCATGTTTTACTTGGGGATCCGATACTTATTTTTAACTCACTGAACTGCAACTCAATTTATAACATTTGTATCATGTGTTTTTTTTTTTTTTTGTATTTTTGGCTGATATTCTGTCTCTATAATTTAAAATACACCTATGTGATGGTGAAATGTGGCTTGCCTGATAAACTGCTGTGATTGTCTTTATGGAAGCCAAAATCACAGTGCTGGAACCACTGTCTTTTCCCATGGCTGATGGTGGACCAGTTTGTCTTGCTTTATTCTAGGCCAGTTTTCCGAGTGTGGACCACAATCTCCATTTCTTTCAAACTAGGCTAAGGCTAGGCTGATTTATAAAAATTAAAAAAAAGGAAGTTTGAAGAAACTAGCATGTCACCTGACTGATTATACTTGACTGACTGTAGTGGGCAACATTACAATCAATAAGTATAGCATAAACATAACCGCAGGGGTGCATATAAATATACAAACTAATGATCACACTAGAGTGGGAACATTGGCTATAGCATTATAAATTACTAGAGATAAGGTATATGGTTTATTTTGTGTATTCCACAAAAAAATCAGAGCACATTAACAAATTAAACATAAATTATAAATTAGTGGTTGTATAGCGAGGGGTAATAACGGATAGAGATAGATGAAGAACATTGTGTAATGAGGAGTGATAACAGATAGGGATAGATGAAGAACATTGTGTAATGAGGAGTGATAACAGATAGAGATAGATGAAGATCGTTGAAGAGAGGCTTTAAAGGTAAGATTATTTTTATTTCAGGGAAAAAGTAAGAGTGTGGAGAACAGAGGTGATTAGAAAAGAGAGAAGGTAGGAGATGGGTTTGAAGTGGGTATTTTGAGAAGGCAATGTGCAAAAAGATATCTTAAGTTTACATCTAGATGGTTAATAAGGATTTATGAAACATCCAACATCCAGGTTAAATCGTTTTTGAAATATGTGTAAGTTGTAGATTTTCATGCTGTAGTTATGGTATGTTTTTCAGCTGTACATATATGCAGTATATTATACACTGATCAGCCATAACTTTATGACCATCCAGCTAATATTATGTAGGTCCCACTTTTACCACCAAAACAGCCCATTTTTCAGCCAAAACAGCCCTGACCCATCAAGGCATGGATGGCACTAGACCTCTGAAGGTATGCTGTGGTATCTGGCACCGAGCTATCAGTAACAGATCCTTAAAGTGTTTGTAAACCTTCTAAACTGTCACTACCAGCCCCTCTTTTATGTAGCCAAACGAAGTTTGTGGAAAACAAAGCCTCTAAATACAGTTTTTCCGAAATATTCAGGCTGGTCACTTGACTCCTGGCTGCTCTCCTACTCAGATGTACGGGCAACAGTGAGAGAGGATGAGCCCCTCCTCTGATGCCAGCCAGAAAGGGCACATGACCGCTGTGCTGGCCTCTCAGCCCCTCCCGCTGTAGCCCGTAGATGGGGAGGAGGAGCGGCCAGGAGTCACGTGACTGGCCTGAAAATCTCTGAAAAAAAATATTTAGAGGCTTTGTTTTCCAAAAATATTTACAGTGTGGTATGGCTACTTAACAGAGGGGCTGGCAGTGACAGTATTTTATGCATGGGGGGGGGGGGGAGTAGATAACAGAAACAGGAGCTGACAGGCAGGCCAGTGGGGAAGCAGAGCTGTGGATGATGAAGGCATGTAAACTGACCATGGTGTCAGGGCTCAGCAGCCGTGATAAATCGTGGTCAAGTTACAGAGGGGAGGGCAGAACCAGGCAGGATCAGCCAGGTATTTAAGGTGATAGAAAGGGCCAAATTACACAGCACAAGCACTGTGCTGTATAACATGCTTTAAATTAACAGGATCCATTTTCTTTTTGTTTTAGGGTTACAAACACTTTAAGTCCTGTATGTTGCAAGGTGGTGTCTCCTTGGATTGGACTTGTTTTTCCAAAACATCCTCTAGATGCTCAATTGGATTGAGATATGGAGAATTTAGAGGCCAAATCAATACCTCAAACCCAGTGTTGGGTTCCTCGAACCATTCTTGAACCGTTTTTTTGTGGTGTCGCAAAGCACATTAGCCTGCATAAAGAGGCAACTGCCATAAGGGAATACCATTTCTATGAAGGAATGTACTTGGTCAGCAATACTGTTTAGGTAGGTGTCAAGTAACATCCACATGCATGACAGGACCAAAGGATTCCCAGCAGAACATCGCCCAAAAGCGTCCACTGCCTCTGCTAACTTGCCTTCCTCCCATATTGCATCTTGGTGCCATCTCAACTGCAGTTAAGTGATGCACACACATCCAGAAATCCACATGATGTAAAAGAAGATGTGATTCATTCATCAGACTAGGCCACGTTTTTCTATTGATCTGTAGTCCAGCTGTTATGCTCACAAGCCCCTTGTAGGCACGTTTGCCTGTGTACACGGGTCAGCAGGGGCACCCTCCCCAGTTTGCAGCTATGGAGCCCCATACAAAATAAACTCCTTAAGGAAGTCCCGTGACTAGTGACGAAATGTGTTGAGGCAGGGTTTAATGACGTTGTCATGCTAAAGTAGAAAGTATATCCCGATCTCCCTGAGCCGAGCCACTGTGGATATTTAGATGACTTTTAAGGGAGCCTATGCATCCCTAAAGTGCCAAGCTTTTTACCCAAGTGCACTAGAGTGTGTGCACTAACAAATGTGTTATTTTATTGGAAAGTTAAGATACCTTAGAAGCTGATGGGCATTGGATTAATACCCCTAAGGCAAAGGTGTGTTTAGACCTCTTGAAGGTCTTATTGTAAGGTGAGCACATATATTGGCTGGTGGCAGGATACAAGGTGATTTCTCACGAAGAACGAGCATTCACAGGAGAATGATTGATTATTTACAAGGACATTGTTCATCTTCATTGGAATAATATAGGAGCATTTTGATATACCTAGTTTTATTAGTAGAGGGTGTCACTATCACTTTTTTATTCAATTTATTACATTTGTCACTGATTGTATTTGTTAATTATAAGACTATTATAACATACATATATGTGGTATTACTGCAATTGTCAGAAGTAGGAGAATTTAGTTTGGGTTGTTTGGTGGTAGGTTTTGGTTATAGCAAGATATATACAGCTACATTGGAAGTGCTAAGTTATTATTTATTTTTTGAAATAACAAAAATGCTATTGTTACCTGCTCCGTGCAATGGTTTTGCACAGTGCAGCCCTGATCCTCTTCTTCTGGGGTCGCCCACCAGCACTCCAGGCTCCTCCTCTTTGGCGAAGTGCTGGCTCGTATTCGCCGCTCTGTCTGCATTTTTTTACAGCATTTGATTTACAGCAGTGGGAGCCAATGGCTATCATTCTGCCCAGTGCACATCACTGGATTGGATCAGGCTGAAGTGTAAGAGGAGGGGGGCTGGTGGGATTCTACAGTACAGAAGGATTTTTTTTTTTTTTTTACCTTAATGCATAGAATGCATTAAAGCAGAGTTCCAGTCTCCTTGTCAATTTAAAAAAAAAAACACCGAATGATTTTTTTTTGCTAGTACAAACTAAAGTGCAAACTGTTATTAGTGTGATCATTGATGTGGCTTATAAATCTTCATTTACGCACAGTGTCCCTGGTATGCAGACAGTGCCCATTGCTGCTGTGAGCATCTGAAGCCCACTTGTACTTCTCGTACTTGTTTTCGGGGTTTGGTGCAGCTGGCTAACCAGCATGCACCTCCTGATCTTGCGTGTGCGCAGTCAGGATACAGTGCGGCGCACTGTGTATTGCATAAATAACGAAATGGCAGTGAAGGATGCTCGACATATCTGGACGCCCATTGACTCCTGGCATATCAGTGTCATCAATCCCAGGGAGTCAATGGGAGTCAAGATATGACATACATTGCCATGGCGACTAGGGCTAAAAGTGGAGGAAATTTTTAAAAATGTAACTTAACAAAAAAATAGTCAAAGAGTACAGGCACATGTAGTGGCTACCAGTGGGGTTGTGGGTATAAGAAAGGGTGGGACTCTGCTTTAAGGTAAAAAACGTTGAGGCTTTAGAAACACTGTAAGAAAGGTGTTTTTTTATTTATTTATTTTTATTTTACTAATTTGACCAGTTTTTCCTTGATAATAAAAAAACATTCAGGAAATATCCATTACCATTTACCAAAATAAATCCCAATTTGTCCTGAAAGAAACAAGGTATAATCCACCTAGACACACAAAGTAGCTGAGATAATATATACAGTTTTACTAACACAAGTCAAAGTTTCAAAATTGGGTTCAGATATTAACTTTTATTTTACCCTCCGTATACAAGGGGTTAATGCAGTCAAAGTGTGCATCCCAACAATGTGGAAGCAACCATCGCCTCCTAGGAAAATGCTCTGGCTTGTCAAAATGTAAAAAAAAAAACAAATGGAAAATCTTACTTTGGTCATGAAAGATCAGGAGGAGAAATTTTGGCAGACTTGGACGCCAGATTTCTGTTATAAAGACCAGATCCTATTGGCTTCCCAATAGTGATGTCGCGAACATAAAATTCGCCGTTCGCGAACAGCGAACGCGAACATCGGCGAATGTTCGCGAACCGGCGAACATTGCGAACCGCCATAGACTTTAATAGGCAGGCGAATTTTAAAACCCACAGGGACTCTTTCTGGCCACAATAGTAATGGAAAAGTTGTTTCAAGGGGACAAACACCTGGACTGTGGCATGCCAGAGGGGGATCCATGGCAAAACTCCCATGGAAAATTACGTAGTTGACGCAGAGTCGGGTTTTATTCCATAAAGGGCATAAATCACCTAACATTCCTAAATTGTTTGGAATAACGTGCTTTAAAACATCCAGTGTGTGTATACGATCAGGTATGATGTTGTATCGATCAGGTAGTGTAAGGGTTACGCCCGCTTCACAGTGACAGACCAAACTCCCCGTTTAATGCACCGCAAACAACTGCAAACAGACCAGAACCGACCAAAATGGGACAGGAACTGGGCTTTAAGGGTTAGGGTTAGGGTTAGGTTTAGTGTTAGGGGCTAGGGTTAGGGTTACGGTGAGATACTTAGGGTTAGAGTTAGTAACCTTACCCCTACGCCTCTAACCCTAACCGTCTAACCCTAAGCACTAAAAATAACCCTAACCCTAGCCCTAATTCTAATTTATTTTCTGGTTCTGGACATGCTACAGAGCTGAAACTTCACAGGTACACTTTTTAGACCCCAGACACTGAATCACACAAAAAAAGTTCTTAAAAATTGTAATTTTTTGTTAGAGAGCCAATTATTGGAAAAATTAAAAAAAAATAAAAATAAAAAATTTCTTTGGATTTAGCATCTGGGGGGGGGGGGTCTAAAAAGTGTACCTGTGAAGTTTCAGCTCTGTAGCATGTCCAGAACAAGAAAAAAATACGAATTAGGGTTAGGGCTAGGGTTAGGGTCAGGGCTAAGGTTAGGGTTATTTTAGTGCTTAGGGTTAGAGGGGTAGGGGTAGGGCTACTAACTCTAACCCTAAGTATCTCACCGTAACCCTAACCCTAGCCCCTAACACTAAACCTAACCCTAACCCTCTAACCATAACCCTAACCCTCTAACCTTAACCCTAACCCTCTAAGCCTAGCCATAAAAATAACCCTAACCCTAGCCCTAACCCTAGCCCTAGCCCTAGCCTAACCCTAGCCCTAACCCTAATTCGTAATTTTTTCTGGTTCCGGACATGCTACAGAGCTGAAACTTCACAGGTACACTTTTTAGATCCCCCAGACAATAAATCCAAAGAATTTTTTTTTTTTTTTTTTTTTTAAGTTTTCCAATAATTAGCTCTCTATCAAAAATGTCATTTTTTTAAGAACTTTTTTTGTGTCATTTAGTGTCTAGGGGGTCTAAAAATTGTACCTGTGAAGTTTCAGCTCTGTAGCATGTCCAGAACCAGAAAAAAAGATCATTTTTCAGTAGAGCAGGGATGGTGGGAACCCCTTTTACACCTATATGATCTTTTTTTTTCTGGTTCTGGACATGCTACAGAGCTGAAACTTCACAGGTACGCTTTTTAGACCCCCCAGACACTAATCCAAAAAGTCATGCCTGCCACCGTATATATCAGTGGTGGGTGGGCAGTGGCACTGCAGTGGGCACAGTACACTCTGTGGACCTGACAGTCACTGGCAGCCCAGGCAACTGCAATAATAAAAAATATTTTTTTTTTTTTCAATTTGCAACAAGATGCTGTGCCACCGTATATATATCAGTGGTGGGCAGTGCACAGCAGTGGGTACAGTACACTCTGTGGACCTGACACAGCACTCACTGCAATTATGACAGAGGAAAAAAATAAATATTTTTTAAAATGCAAGGTACTGTGCCTGTGCCACCCGAAATGAGTGTGGTGTGCACACAGTACAGTCTGTGGTGGGTCTGTGGCCTCTCACACACAGTGGGCAGGCAACTGCAGTGTACAATATATATATATATATATATATATATAAAGAAAAAACTCAATTACCAGCCCTTAAAAGGTCTTTTGGGGACACTAGATATATATATATATATATATATATATATATATATATATATATATATATATATATATATATATATATATATATATATATATATAAAAATAATTACACAAATACCAGCCCTTAGAAGGGCTTTTTGGGGTGCTGTCAGGATGCTGTCCTTACAGCAGTAGTGGACCAAGAACACTGACTAGCAAGACCAGGAACACTGACTAACAACTGTCCCTAGCTATTAACAGCAGCAGCAGCAGCAGCAGCTCTCCCTGCTCTCACTAACACACACTGCTTCAGAATGATCTAAGATGGATGCTGCCCTTGCTTATTTATAGGAGGTGGGAGGGTGTGGGAGGGAGGTATGCTGATTGGCTGGAAATGTGCCTGCTGACTGTGAAGTTCAGGGTCAAAGTTTGCCTCAATGATGTATTATAGGGGGCGGACCGAACATCGCATATGTTCGCCCGCAGCGGCGAACGCGAACATGCTAAGTTCGCCGGGAACTGTCCGCCGGCGAACAGTTTGGTACACCTCTACTTCCCAATAGAAAGTTTGGCCATTTCCTCCAGGATGTAACACTGGGGTTTATTTACTAAAGATAGGGAGGAAAAAATGAGTAACAATTCTGCATAGAAACCAACAAGCTTCCAGGTTGTATTGCCAAAGCTTAATTAAACAAGCTGAGGTTAGAAGCTGATTGGTTTCTCTGCAGAATTGTGACTAATTTTGCCCTCTCTAGCTTTAGTAAATAAACCCCACTGTGACTTGCTGAAGCAAATGGGGAGAGATGCTCCCACTTTTTTGTTTCCCTTTTTTTCTACATTTTTTTTTTCTTTTTTTTTTTCTTTCAAAATATTTTTATTTTTTTTCTACTTGGAAATGCCAATTTATAGTATTACAAATTTCTGTAAAACTTGTAACTTAAAATTAGGGATTTGCTTGGTATTGCTTCTAGTAATGGAAACAATATCCTTTTTTTTTTTTTTGTATTTGTCAATGTTTTTTTTTACGCAAAGTGATTATACCTGTATGAATTACCAGTGTACTTAGTTAATATTCCTGTTAATATATTGTGCTACATGATTGCATTGCAAAAATGAAAGAGCTGTCTGGAGTTTTCCTCTTCTTGAGTTGTGTTGCTATCAATAAGATAGCAATTTGAATTCTAACTCTGTGTATTCCTGTACAGCCCTGATTGTAATGCCAGTGTTGTGTAGGCTCTATATTATCTTGAATTAATTTAGCAAATTACTTTTTATGCTGATTTTGTTAATTGTGTAATTATAGGGACTGAATCTGTTTTTTAAGTGCAGCTGCTCCTGTCGTAACACATCACCATTTTGTGGCAAGTTAGCATGGGAAGTGATAGTAGAAGACATGTAGTCTGTGGTTATTAGCCTTGCCATTAAAGATGATCATGTAAATTCTGCACTTCGCTGTCTAGCTGTCAAATTCTTTATAGTGAAGGTTAAAGGATTTTTCCTTAAAATGCTTTTTTTTAATGTTCTATAACCTGTAGATGTCACTATTACTTTCCCTGTCAGCTCTACGTGTGAATTTACAGGCTTCTGTTCAACCCGTTTTATCCAAAGGATGCAAAGCTCTGATAATCCAAACATAAAATAATAAAAATGAATTCCTTGATTGGTGTGGCTAACCTACTGCTGTATGTAAACTACTACTGTGCACTGCCTCACAGAATAGGCTTACTATCCCTACATACATTCCAATCAAGGTAAATAATCTTTATGCCACTATTTCTGTACTTTTTTAGGTTTCAATGCATTTTTGCTGATAGTGTACTACTCTGCATTAGGGATGATCGAACTTTTGAAAAGTTCGGTTCGACCAGAACACCCGAACTTCCCGAAAGTTCGGTTCGGATTTCAGAACCCCATTGAAATCAATGGGACCGAACTTCGTTAATCAAAAAACACCATTTTGAAGCCCTAAAACCCAATAAATGCCCCTAAAAAGTGCCTAGGGTTCTGGGTCATGCCCCAGGGACTATTAATCACACAAAAAAAAGTTCTTAAAAATTGTCGTTTTTGATAGAGAGCAAATTATTGAAAAAATTAAAAAAAAAAAAACAAAAAAAGAGATTTCTTTGGATTTAGTGTCTGGGGGGTCTAAAAGGTGTACCCGTGAAGTTTCAGCTCTGTAGCATGTCCAGAACCAGAATTATAGCATGCCAAACCTTCAAAAATGACTTTTTTGCTTAACCGCACCTTTCTTTTTCTCCTAATCAATGGCACAGCCAATGTGTATGATGGGGACATAATGCAGTGCACTGGGAACAAGATTAGAGTTTTTTTTTGGAAAAAGGTGCTGTCTCTTTAAATGTGCATATAATTAACGGGTGTATTTCCACAATGGGGCTATTATTACCAAATGTTTTCAAGAAGTCCAAAGATGTATGTAATTGCACTTTATTTCATGTAAAATGGTGTTTGGTGCACTTTAACTTGAATTCTCACAAGAAACAGACATATATGCACGGATACATTGAGGGTTCGGGTTAGGGGTAGGGGCCACAATGTAGTGCAGAGTGAACAAGATTAGAGATGTTTTGGATGAATACTGTTGTCTCTTGACTTTGAATAGAAGTAAAGGATGCTTAAAAATTGGGCATTTGGTGGTGCGGACGATGTCTTGACACCATATCCCTATGAAAGTGCTGGTAATGAAGGCAATAATTGCCTTTGTAAGGAAAAAAATTACAATGATATGCATCTGTGTGACAGGTGCGCAAAAAATTGTTGTTTGGGTGTTGGCGGAGCCATACCACTGTAAGCCCAAAGAGCTGGTGTTGAAGAAGGCGTAAAAATTATGAAGGTGTGCACATGTGGAACAGGTGCGCAAACATGGTAGTTTTGGTGTTGGCGGAGCCTCCCCACCATAACCCCAAAGAGTTGGCTTTGAAGGAGGCCCAAAAATTGTAAAGGTGTGCACCTGTGGAACAGGTTCGCAAACATGGTAGTTTTTGTTTAGCATAGCCTCCCCACCTTAACCCCAAAGAGCTGGTGTTGAAGGAGGCCCAAAAATTGTAAAGGTGTGCACCTGTGGAACAGGTTCGCAAACATGGTAGTTTTTGTTTAGCATAGCCTCCCCACCTTAACCCCAAAGAGCTGTTGTTGAAGGAGGCCCAAAAATTGTAAAGGTGTGCACCAGTGGAACAGGTGCGCAAACATTGTAGTTTTTGTTTTAGCATAGCCTCCCCACCTTAACCCCAAAGAGCTGGTGTTGAAGGAGGCCCAAAAATTGTAAAGGTGTGCACCTGTGGAACAGGTGCGCAAACATTGTAGTTTTTGTTTTAGCATAGCCTCCCCACCTTAACCCCAAAGAGCTGGTGTTGAAGGAGGCCCAAAAATTGTAAAGGTGTGCACCTGTGGAACAGTTGCGCAAACATTGTAGTTTTTGTTTTAGCATAGCCTCCCCACCTTAACCCCAAAGAGCTGGTGTTGAAGGAGGCCCAAAAATTGTAAAGGTGTGCACCTGTGGAACAGGTGCGCAAACATTGTAGTTTTTGTTATAACCAAAATGAGGTTCTGTGAACGTAAAGAGAATGAGAGGAGGGTTTGAGGGTGGCACCATGGTCCAGGCTTAAACTGAGGCTCAGCTGCCACATCACAACGATAGCCTAGTCTACAAGGTCTGCATCAGGTGCATCAAAGCTTGATATCCACGACTGAATTATCTTAATGAATGTCAAACGGTTGACTGAGTCGGTGGAGAGTCTCGTTCAATGGTCTGTGACGAATCCTCCTGCTGCGCTGAATGCCCGTTCCGATAGGACACTGGAAGCAGGGCAGGCCAACAACTCCATGGCATACTGGGCCAGTTCTGGCCAGTGGTCTAATCTTAAGACCCAGTATGCCAGTGGATCGGATTCGTCACATGAAAAGCCCTCTGTGTCACTTTGTGCCCTCACGTAATCGTCCACCATGTGATGCAGACGCTGTCGATGCGATGTGGCAGCTGAGAGGCCTGGGCAGTGAGGACTAAAAAAAGACCGAAAGGCATCCGTCAACCGCACGCCTTCTCCAACGCTCCTCTCGTGACCACCAGTAGAATCCATGGTAGGTTGTCCCCGCCCCTGCACCCTACGGGAGTCGGGGAACGTGTTCACCAGATTCCTCTTGAGACTGTCCTCAAGGGATTTGATCCTGTGGACTCTCTGGGTGGATGGGAAAAGCTCCGAGACTTTACACTTGTACCGGGGGTCAAGTAGGGTGGCCAACCAATAGTGGTTAGTCTCTTTAATGGCCTTGATTCTGGGGTCCTTTCGCAGGCTATGAAGCATGATGTTTCCCATGCGTCGCAAATTAGCGAAGGCCTGAGAAGCTGACTCCTCGGGGTCACTCATAACGACATTATCTTCAATGGGCTCCTCCTCCTCCCAGCCACGCACTACTCCAAAGTGTCCCGAGGGAGTCAAACTAGGTCTTGCAGATTGCCGCATGTCTTCCTCCTCCTCCTCCTCAAACCCTGCAAAAGTTCCCGCAGAATCCTCCTCCTCCTCCTCCTCCTCTTCCACCCCTGGATCCTGCTCGGGCCTCTGAGAGCTAGGCATAATGGGGTCAGGATTCTCAGGATAAAGGGGGCCTTGAGAGGCAAGGAAGTCCTCCTCTTCCTCCTGCTGCTCTGCCTCCAGTGCCCTGTCCATAATGCCACGCAGAGTGTGCTCCACCAAAAACAGTACCGGTAGGGTGTCACTGATGCATGCGCTGTCCCGGCTGACCATCCTTGTGGCCTCCTCAAATGGCGAGAGGACAGCGCATGCATCCTTAATCAAAAGCCACTGCCGCGGTGAAAAGAAGCCCAGGCGCGCAGAGCCAGTGCTGGTGCCGTACTCGCATAGGTATTCATTGAGGGTCCTCTGCTGCGTGTACAGGCGCTGCAGCATAGCCAAGGTGGAGTTCCAGCGGGTGGGCATGTCACAGATGAGGCGGTGTACCGGCAGGTGAAACTCACGCTGCACTTCGGCCAAAGGTGCAGTGGCACTGTACGACCGCCTGAAGTGACTGCACACCCTTCTTGCCATCCTTAGCACATCCTGCATTCCCGGGTACGAGTTCAAAAACCGCTGTACCATGAGATTCAGGACATGCGCCAGGCATGGCACATGGGTTAACTTTCCCTGACGAAGGGCGGCCAGGAGGTTTGACCCATTATCAGTAACCACCATCCCTGGCTGCAGCTGGCGTGGTGTCAACCACCTCTGGGCCTGTGCCTGCAGAGCTCCAAGAATCTCAGGGGCAGTGTGCTGCCTGTCCCCTAGACACACAAGCTGCAGCACTGTGTGACACCTTTTGGCCTGAGACATAGAATAGCCCTTTGAACGTTTACGTGGTACCTCATCATATTCAAAGGACCATTCTGCAGAGGAGGGCATGGAGGAGGTAGAGGAGGAGGAGCAGGAGGGGGTAGAAGTGATCGATCTACCCGGATCAGCAACACCACCAGCTGTTTGCAGACGTGGGGGCAACACTGGCTGCAGCACCGAGCCCTGGCTACAATCCCTTCCGCTGGCAAGCAGTGTCACCCAGTGAGCAGTGACAGAAATGTACCGTCCCTGCCCATGTTTGCTTGACCAAGTGTCAGCCGTCAAGTGTATCTTACGGCTGACTGACTTGGCCAGGGACGACACTACATTGCCTTCCACATGTTGGTATAGGGATGGCAGGGCCTTACGGGAAAAGTAATGCCGACTTGGCACCTGCCACTGTGGAACTGCACATTTTGCGAAGTCACGGAAGGGAGCAGACTCTACCAGGTTAAATGGTAATAGTTGCAGAGCCAGTAGTTTAGCCAAACTACTGTTTAGACGCTGGGCATTCGGGTGGCGGGGAGTATACATTTTTTTTCGTTCCAGCATGTGTGGAATCGAAATTTGGCGTCTAGATGTTACAGCTGGTGGTGTGCTGGAGGTAGATGCGACACTGCCTGCTATATCATCATCCCTGCCAGTGGAGGCTGCCAACAGGTGACGAGTGACTATAGCAGGGCCAGGAACAGACTGATGTGCAGGTGGAGCAGATGGAGCATGAGGAGGAGCGCGAGGAGAACTAGGAGGCCGACTGACCGATCTTTGGCCCTTTTGTGGGCTCTTTAAATGCTCCTGCCAACGGGCCGAGTGGTGGGTTGTCAAATGCCTGTTTAGGCAGCTTGTACCCAGGTGGTTGACATTTTTGCCACGTTTTATACCCTTCTTACAAATCTTGCAGATCGCAACTGTTTTGTCTGCATGGGATGTCTCCAAAAAGGCCCAGCAAGATGAGGTGTGTATAGTGGCCCGGGAGACAACAGGTGCGGCCTTAGATGGAGTAGGCCGTCTGCTCTCCCCTCTTGCTTGCTCTGCCTCCTCCTCAACCTCAGACCCAACATCTGACTCCATCAAAGACTGAGGATCAGGCCTGGCCCGGGAGACAACAGGTGCGGCCTTAGATGGAGCGGGCCGTCTGCTTTTCCCTCGTGTTTGCTCTGCCTCCTCCTCAAACTCAGACCCAACATCAGACTCCATAAAGGACTGAGCATCAGGCTGGAGTAGATGGCCGACACTGTGGTCAAACAGCTCAGCTGACTCCTCTGTCATGTCTGAAGTTGGGTCTAAGGGAGGACGTGAGGTGGACATGGACTCATCTATTTGTTCTGCCAACTGCAGAATACTGACCACTTTTCTCTGCCTGGGTCACTGTAGTTGCAGATGATGCCGATGATGAGGGTTTGGTCATATAGTCCACCACCTCCTCTACATACTGTGGACGTATACCTTGGCCACTGCCGGAGAAAAATCCAAATGGTGGCCTGGCTGAGGACTGACCACCATGTCCACCCCTGCCTCTAGACACCCTAGAAGCTGTGCCCCTTTCCGCAGCAGGGCCACGTATGCCTTTTCTTGGTCTACCAGGCATATTTGTCACTGATGCGTTGGCAACTGTATGCGGTAAAAAACGCACACTGCTATGCGACCCACAGTTGTCGCTGGATACAGCACAGCAGATGTGTCACGCACAGTAGCAAAGCCTTTTGCACAGTGGACCTAACGCTTTGAACAACAGGCGTTAAGTTGTCACTGATGCGTTGGCAACTGTGTGCAGTGAAAAACGCACACTGCTATGCGACCCACAGTTGTCGCTGGATACAGCACAGCAGATGCGTGTCATGCACAGTTGCAAAGGCTTTTGCACAGTGGACCTAACGCTTTGAACAACAGGCGTTAGGTTGTCACTGATGCGTTGGCAACTGTGTGCGGTGAAAAACGCACACTGCTATGCGACCCACAGTTGTCGCTGGATACAGCACAGCAGATGCATGTCACACACAGTTGCAAAGCCTTTTGCACAGTGCACCTAACGCTTTGAACAACAGGCGTTAAGTTGTCACTGTATTTTGCTGCCTCGCAAGCACGTACACCTGCTGTGATAGAGCAGCACTGTGTCACGTGCTCACTAAACAGAACCCTCACACTTTCCCTACAGAAAATACATTTTTAAATATAACCAATGTAGTACAAAGTTCCCTAACAACACTAGATATCCCTTTCCACTAAATAGAAAGCTCCATACAGCAGAAGACTGACACTGTCCCTTAAGTTTTTTTTTTTTTTGTAACTCAATCGCTGTATCTATCTACACTGGCTGTAAGCTAAATACAATTCTGCTATATGGAGCTTTAGAACCACTCGATATGTAGGAAATGTAGTGTAGCAAAGCAGGAGTCAGACAGAACTGCTTCAACTCTCTTCAACAGGATCTGGATAACTGTGCTAGGGGTTAGGCGGGGCCATCTTATATAGTGTGGGGCGTATTCATTCCTGATTGGCCTCTGGTCCCCGTAGTCACTCCAATCACGTTCCTAGGAGACTCCTGCCCCCTCTTTGGCTTTTGCAGACGTTTCTGGGCCAATCACGGGCTTTTAAAGCCCAGTTCCTGTCCCAGTGCATTTTGGGCGGTTCTGGTGGCCGAATACCGAACTTTTGCCGCAAAAAGTTCGGTATTCGGCCGAATATCGAACATCCAATGTTCGGGTCGAACCGATGGTCGACCCGAACCGTTCGATCATCCTTACTCTGCATCTAGATCAAATTTCTGCTCTGACTTTAAAATGCTTATTTAAAATAAGCTTTGTGACATGGTGCATTATTATCCTGCTGGAAGTAGCCTTTAGAAGATGGGTACGCTGCAGTCATAAAGGGATGGACATGGTCAGCAACAATACTCAGGTAGGCTGTAGTGTGTAAAACAATGCTCAATTGTTAGTAAAGGGCCCAAAGTATGCCATGAAAAGATCCCCCACACCATTACACCACCAGCCCAAACCATTTATGCAAGGCAGAATGGATCCAGGCTTTCATGTTGTTTATGCCAAATTCTGACCCTACCATCTAAATGTTGCAGCTGAAATCAAGACTCAGCAGACCAGGCAATGTTTTTTTACAATTTTCTATTGTCAAATTTTAGTGAACCTGTGCTCATTGTAGCCTCAGATTCCTGTTCTTGGCTGACAGGAGTGGCACCCAGTATGGTCTTCTGCTGCAGTAGCCCATCTGGTTCAAAGTTCGATGTGTTGGACGTTCAGAGATTGGTTGTAACGAATGCTTGTTTGAGTTACTGTTGCCTCTCTATTATCTTGAACCAGTTTGCCCATTCATCTCTGACCTCTGACATCAACAAGGCGTTTTCATCCAAACAACTGCCGCTCACTTGATATTTTCTCTTTTTCATCCATTCTCTGTAAACCCTAGAGATGGTTGTACATGAAAATCCCATTAGATCAGCAGTTTTTAAAATACTCAGACCAGCCCATCTGGCACCAACAACCATGCCACATTCAAAGTCACTTAAAGATCCTTTCTTCCTCATTCTGATGCTCAGTATGAACTTCAGCAAGTCATCTTCACTACATCTAGATGCCTAAATGCATTAAGTTGCTATCATGTGATTGGCTGATAAGCAATTTGTGTGACCAAACAATTGAAAAGGTGTACCTATTAAAGTGGCCAGTGAGTGTATAAAAAGCTTGAAGTAGCTGGTGATTGTAGTAATTGATAAGCGATCACAGTTACATAGTTAGTCTGGTTGAAAAAAAGACATCAAAACAAGAGACAAAAAAAGTCCATCTAGGTCAACCAATAAATGAGAAAAAAAATCATACTATCTTATATACGGGTGCAGCCGTACTGGGTGAGAGGATGGCCAAAAAGTTAGAGGGGCTTTTAAACTAGGGAATGGGGGGGAGGTTACAGATGTAGAATTAGCCAGTGGAAAGCAAGTTTCAGAGGGCAGAAATGGGGGCATTAGCGGTAGGGTGTTCGGAGCTCCTAAACCCAGGGTGGGTACGGGGAAAAATCAAGAGAGCAGCCTAAAAACATCAATTGAGGAAAAATGTAACCGATCAAAATTACGAGGCTTGTATACCAATGCCAGAAGCCTGGCCAACAAGATGGGAGAGCTGGAGCTGCTGATGTTTGAGGAGGACTTAGATTTTGTGGGGATAACTGAGACTTGGATTGACAGCTCTCATGACTGGATGGCGACCATTCAGGGGTATTCCCTTTATCGCAGAGATAGAGAAGGTAAAAAAGGGGGAGGGGTATGTTTGTATATTAAGAACCGTATACAGGTAAATATGAGGGATGATATTAATAATGGAGCTATGGACCAGTGTTAATTTTGGCAGCAAATTTCAATTTAGTTTTAGTCTTAGTCTTAGGACTAAAATGGCATTTTAGTTTTAGTCCTATTTTAGTCTTCTGCACGTGTTTTAGTTTTAGTCGTATTTAGTCGACTAAAACTCCAGTATATTTTAGTCGACTAAAACGCCCTACATTTTAGTCGACTAAAACTCATTTTAGTCATCTATAATCGAATGGGTGTAGTTCAATTGTAATTTGTAATGCATTATTTAAGCATTTCTCTACAATTTCCAAACTCATCATATACTACTGCTGGTCCTGGAGTGAAAAATCTAATATGTTATTATTTATGCTTTGAGCATGCACCAGTGTTAATTTTTGGCAGCAAATTTCGATTTAGTTTTAGTTATAGTCTTTTGACTAAAATGCCATTTTAGTTTTAGTCGTATTTTAGTCTTAAGACTAAAATGCCATTTTAGTTTTAGTCGTATTTTAGTCATCTGAATTGTGTTAGTCGACGAAAATGTTTTAGTCGGTTTTAGTCGACGAAATTAACACTGCTATGGACGAGGCAGAATCCCTATGGGTAGAGCTTCAAAGGAAGGGCACGGTGGGGAAGGTAATATTGGACGTATGCTATAGGCCCCCCAACCAGAGGGAGGAGGGTGAGGCGGACCTCATGTTACAGATAGGATTGGCAGCAAGGATGGGAAATGTCATTATAATGGGGGACTTTAATTATCCTGATATAGACTGGGCAGAAGGAACCGCGCATTCAGCCAAGGCTCGGCAGTTCCTAAATGTTTTGCAGGACAATTTCATGGGTCAGATGGTGAATGCACCGACAAGAAACAATGCGGTACTTGACCTACTGATTACCAACAATACAGACCTGCTCACGGATATAGAAATACGGGACAACTTAGGGAACAGTGACCATAGGTCAATTGGTTTCAGTATTAATTACAGTAATAGGAAACACAAGGGTAATATAAGGACACTGAATTTCAAAAGAGCCAATTTCCCTAAACTGCGCTCGCTGCTAGAAAATATCAAATGGGATAGAACCCTGGGAACAAAGAACACGGAGGAAAAATGGGAGTGCTTCAAGAGCATACTTAACAAGGGGGTGGGCCAGTGCATTCCACAGGGAAATACATTTAAAAGAGCAAAACTAAACCCTGGGTGGCTAAACTCCAACATAAAAATGTATATTAGAGCTAAAGAAAAGGCCTTCAAAAAATACAAGACTGAAGGGTCATTGGCAGCATTCAAGCACTACAAAGAGTGTAATAAGAAATGTAAAGACGAAATCAGGGCGGCTAAAATAGAACACGAGAGACATATAGTGGAGGAGAGTAAAAAGAACCCCAAGAAGTTCTTTAAGTATATAAACAGTAAGAAAGCAAGGCCAGAACACATTGGCCCCATAAAAGATGACAAAGGAAATATGGCCACTGAGGACAGAGAAAAGGCGGAAGTGTTAAATAATTTCTTTTCTTCAGTCTTCACAAAGGAATCGGGGGGCTACACGAACCCAGCTTGTAAGGCCGAACTAAATAATACACCTCAGGAAGTGCCGCCATGGCTAACAGAGGATAGACTTAGAGCTAAACTAGAGAAACTTAACATAAATAAATCCCCGGGACCGGATGGCTTGCACCCAAGGGTTCTTAATGAGCTCAGCCAGGTGATTGCCAGACCATTATTCTTGATCTTTAAGGATAGTTTACAGACGGATATGGTGCCAGCTGATTGGAAAAAAGCCAACGTGGTACCAATATTTAAAAAGGGGCCGAGATATATCCCGGGTAACTATAGGCCGGTCAGCCTAACATCAGTAGTCTGCAAAATTTTGGAGGGGATGATAAGGGACCACATACAAGACTTTAGTAATGAAAACGGTATTATAAGTAGTAATCAGCATGGATTCATGAAAAATCGTTCGTGCCAAACCAATCTATTAACCTTCTACGATGAAGTGAGCTGCCACTTAGATAAAGGTAAGCCTGTGGATGTGGTGTATCTGGACTTTGCAAAGGCCTTTGACACCGTTCCCCACAAACGCTTACTGTACAAACTAAGGAAGGTAGGTATGGACCATAAGGTGAGTACCTGGATAGAGAACTGGCTCCAGGGGAGAGTCCAGAGGGTGGTGATTAATGGGGAGTACTCGGATTGGGCGGGTGTGGAAAGTGGGGTCCCCCAGGGTTCTGTCCTGGGACCAATCCTGTTTAATTTATTCATAAATGATCTAGAGGAGGGGATATCTAGTACAATCTCAGTATTTGCAGATGATACTAAATTAGGCTTGCCAATATCTTCTATGCAGGATGTGGAAATCTTGCAAGCAGACCTGAACAAAATAACGGGGTGGGCAACTACATGGCAGATGAGATTTAATGTTGAAAAATGTAAAGTAATGCACTTGGGGGCCAGAAACCAGAAAGCAAGCTACTCACTAGGGGGGGAACCTCTGGGTGAGTCTAGGATGGAAAGGGACCTGGGGGTACTGGTAGACAACAGGCTTGGCAGTGGCATGCAATGCCAAGCCGCCGCAAGCAAAGCCAACAGAATACTGGGTTGTATAAAAAAGGGGATTCACTCCAGAAATAAAGACATTATTCTTCCACTCTACAAGACTCTGGTCCGGCTACATCTGGAGTATGCTGTCCAGTTCTGGGCACCGGTCCTCAGGAAGGATGTGCTGGAACTGGAGAAAGTCCAGAGAAGGGCAACAAAAATAATTAGGGGAATGGAGGACATCAGCTATGAGGAAAGACTACAAGCACTGAACCTATTCTCTCTGGAGAAGAGACGATTGAGGGGGGATATGATATCAATGTACAAATACTGTACTGGCGACCCTAGCATAAGGAACAAACTATTCAGAGAAAGGAGATACAATAAGACACGTGGCCACTCGCTAAAACTTGAGGAAAGGCGGTTTAACCTTAAAGTGCGTAAGGGGTTCTTCACTGTAAGAGCGGTAAGGATGTGGAATTCTCTTCCACAAGCAGTCGTATCAGCAGGGAGCATTGATAGTTTCAAAAAACTATTAGATGGACACCTTAAAGACCACAACATACAGGGGTATACAATGTACGGTTAAAAGCAAACACACACACACATCATAGGTTGAACTGGATGGACTGATGTCTTTTTTCAACCTCACTAACTATGTAACTATGTAACTATATACACAATCCTATACCCACTGTTGATCCAGAGGAAGGTGAAAAACCCCAGCAAAACATATTTTCCACAGTGGGGTGGGGGTTCCTTCCTGATCCCTCAAAATGCAATTGGCCTGTATCAACTTTACATATAATGTTAGTATCAAATTATATTATGTACATTTATGAAAGAATCCAGGCCTTTTTTAAAGCAATCTACTAAGCTGACCAGAACCAGCTTTTGAGGCAGTCTATTTCACATTTTCACAGCTCTTACTGTGTAGGAACCTTTCTGTATCTGGAGAATAAATCTCTTTTCCTCAAGATATAAAGAGTGCCCACGTATCCTGTGTGATGACCATAAAGTGAATAACTCAACACCAAGTTCACTATATGGACCACTTATGTATTTGTACATGTTGATCATATCCCCCCCTTTAATCTCCTCTTCTCAAAAGCAAATAAATTCAGTTCCTCTAATCTTTCCTCATAGCTGAGCTCCTCCATGCTTCTTATTAGTTTAGTTGCTTACTAGGGATGGGCGAACGGTTGGGCCTGAGCACGAGTTCAAGCAGAAAATTTGCCTGTTTGTCTGTTCACCGAACACCCAAATTTGCAGGGTGTTCACCGGTGTTTATCTCGGCAAACACCCTGCAATGCTGCACCCTGATTTGGCAAAGCTTTGCCCAGTCAGAGCGCAGTATAAACTGGTTGTGAAGGAGCCAGCGGGAAGCCGGCCATCGCGTCCTTGACAACTGATGATTTAACAGCTGTCAATAGGTTTCCCCACTGACAGCTGAAAAAAAATTCTTTAGATATCGAGCCTAGGGGGTCCCCTAATGTGCCTGTAAAGTGGCGCATTTGTACCATGCATTAAATATGCTACAGCAAAAATAACATTTCTAAAGAAAAAAAGAGTCAAAACCCATTTAAAATGACTCGTGGGCACAATTGCTGGCTCCGGGCTATTAAAAAATTAAAGAAAAAAACGGTGTAGGGTCTCTACCCAAGTCCATACCAGGCCCTTTGGGTCTTATTTGGGTTTTAAGGGGAAACCCATGCCAAGAAAAAAAATGACATGGGGTCCTTCCCAAAAACCATATCAGACCCTTATCTGGGCATGCAGCCTGGCAGGTCAGGATTGGGGAGGGGATGAGCGAGCGCCCCCCTCCTGAACCATACCAGACCACATGCCCTCAACATGGGGGGGGGTGCTCTGGGCCCCCCCCCCCCTTCCCAGAGCACCTTGTCCTCATGTTGATGGGGACAAGAGCCTCTTCCAGGCAACTCTGGACTGTGGTTGTTGGAGTCTGTGGGTGGGGAGCTTATCGGAATCTGGAAGCCCCTTTTAAAAATGAGCCCCCAGATCCGACTCCTCTTATGTGAATGGGTATCAGGTAGATCATACCCCTACCCATTCAAAAAAAAAAATAAACACACAAGTCCTTTATTCAAAAATAAAAAAATAGTGTCCCCAGATGTAAATCCACCATCAATCATGCCACCCGTTGACCCAAAAAAAAGAAAAAAAAATTCCGCTTGTGTTGAATGCTTCCCGCGGTCTGCCCATTTGCAGTTTGACAGTAATAGCGGCGATCTGCTATTTTTAGTGGGACTGTGACATTGCGGCGGACAGATCAGGCCCCTAACTGACATTTTTCACACTTTTGGGGGGACCAGTGACATTACTACAGTAATCGGTGCTAAAAATATGCACTGTTACTGTAATAATGACACTGGCAGGGAAGGGGTTAACACTGTGGGTGATCAAGGGGTTAAATGTAAGCCTAGGGGAGTGATTTAACTGTGGGGGTTGTGTGGCTTGTGAAATGATCATAGAGACCTGTGTTCCTATATAGAAGGATCACAGGGGCTCTGTGATCATTCCAGGGAGAAGACCTGTCAGCTGTGTTTACAACAGCTGCAGTTCTTCTCTCTCAGCGGGGAGTGATCGCGGGTGGCTGGTGGCAATCAGAGCCGCCTGACCCGTGCATCGGAGTCCCCGCTGCTGAGTGGGGGCGGTAGCGCTGCCGGCGGGGCGCGCTCGACCTCTAGCTGCAGGCGCACGACCGACGTAGGTCACATAGTTACATAGTTAGTGAGGTTGAAAAAAGACATCCGTCCATCCAGTTCAACCTATGATGTGTGTGTTTGCTGTTAACCGTACATTGTATACCCTTGTATGTTGTGGTCTTTAAGGTGCCCATCTAATAGTTTTTTTAAACTATCAATGCTCCCTGCTGATACGACTGCTTGTGGAAGAGAAATCCACATCCTTACCGCTCTTACAGTGAAGAACCCCTTACGCACTTTAAGGTTAAACCGCTTTTCCTCTAGTTTTAGTGAGTGGCCACGTGTCTTATTGTATCTCCTTTCTCTGAATAGTTTGTTCCTTATGCTAGGGTTGCCAGTACAGTATTTGTACATTGATATTATATCCCCCCTCAATCGTCTCTTCTCCAGAGAGAATAAGTTCAGTGCTTGTAGTCTTTCCTCATAGCTGATGTCCTCCATTCCCCTAATTATTTTTGTTGCCCTTCTCTGGACTCTTTCCAGTTCCAGCACATCCTTCCTGAGGACCAGTGCCCAGAACTGGACAGCATACTCCAAATGTGGCCGGACCAGAGTCTTGTAGAGCGGGAGAATAATCTCATTATTTCTGGAGTGAATCCCCTTTTTTATGCATCCCAGTATTCTGTTGGCTTTGCTTGCAGCGGCTTGGCATTGCATGCCACTGCCAAGCCTGTTGTCTACCAGTACCCCCAGGTCCTTTTCCATCCTAGACTCACCCAGAGGCTCCCCCCCTAGTGAGTAGCTTGCTTTCTGGTTTCTGGCCCCCAAGTGCGTTACTTTTCATTTTTCAACATTAAACCTCATCTGCCATGTAGTTGCCCACCCCATTATTTTGTTCATGTCCGCTTGTAAGGTTTCCACATCCTGCATAGAAGTTATTGGCATGCCTAGTTTAGTATCATCTGCAAATACTGAGATTGTACTAGATATCCCCTCTAGATCATTTATTAATAAATTAAACAGGATTGGTCCCAGGACAGAACCTTGGGGGACCCCACTTTCCACACCTGCCCAATCTGAGTACTCCCCATTAATCACCACCCTCTGGACTCTCCCCTGGAGCCAGTTCTCTATCCAGGTACTCCCCTTATGGTCCATACCTACCTTCCTTAGTTTGTACAGTAAGCGTTTGTGGGGAACGGTGTCAAAGGCCTTTGCAAAGTCCAGATACACCACATCCACAGGCTTTCCTTTATCTAGGTGGCAGCTCACTTCATCGTAGAAGGTTAATAGATTGGTTTGGCAAGAACGATTTTTCATGAATCCATGCTGATTACTACTAATAATACCATTTTCATTACTAAAGTCTTGTATGTGGTCCCTTAACATCCTCTCCAAAATCTTGCAGACTACAGATGTTAGGCTGACTGGCCTATAGTTACCCGGGATACACCTCGGCCCCTTTTTAAATATTGGTACCACGTTGGCTTTTTTCCAATCAGCTGGCACCATACCCGTCTGTAAACTATCCTTAAAGATCAAGAATAATGGTCTGGCAATCACCTGGCTGAGCTCTTTAAGAACCCTCGGGTGCAAGCCATCCGGTCCCGGTGATTTATTTATGTTAAGTTTCTCTAGTTTAGTTTTAAGTCTATCTTCTGTTAGCCATGGCGGCACTTCCTGAGGTGTGTTGTTTAGTTCGGCCTTACAAGCTGGGTTAGTGTAGCCCCCCGATTCTTTTGTGAAGACTGAAGAGAAGAAATTATTTAACACTTCTGCCTTTTCTCTGTCCTCAGTGGCCATATTTCCTTTGTCATCTTTTATGGGGCCAATGTGTTCTGGCCTTGCTTTCTTACTGTTTATATACTTAAAGAACTTCTTGGGGGTTCTTTTTACTCTCCTCCGCTATATGTCTCTCGTGTTCTATTTTAGCCGCCCTGATTTCATTTTTACATTTCTTATTACACTCTTTGTAATGCTTAAATGCTGCCAAGTCTTGTATTTTTTGAAGGCCTTTTCTTTAGCACTAATATGCGTTTTTATGTTGGAGTTTAGCCACCAAGGGTTTAGTTTTGCTCTTTTAAATTTATTTCCCTTTGGAATGCCCTGGTCAATCCCTTTGTTAAGTATGCTCTTGAGAGCTTTGTGAGATACTGTGTGTATGTATATATATATATATATGTATATGTGTATGTGTATGTATATACAGTGCCTTGCGAAAGTATTCGGCCCCCTTGAACTTTGCAACCTTTTGACACATTTCAGGCTTCAAACATAAAGATAGAAAACTGTAATTTTTTGTGAAGAATCAACAACAAGTGGGACACAATCATGAAGTGGAACAAAATTTATTGGATAATTCAAACTTTTTTAACAAATAAAAAACTGAAAAATTGGGCGTGTAAAATTATTCAGCCCCCTTAAGTTAATACTTTGTAGCGCCACCTTTTGCTGCAATTACAGCTGTAAGTCACTTGGGGTATGTCTCTATCGGTTTTGCACATCGAGAGACTGAAATTTTTGCCCATTCCTCCTTGCAAAACAGCTCGAGCTCAGTGAGGTTGGATGGAGAGCGTTTGTGAACAGCAGTTTTCAGCTCTTTGCACAGATTCTCGATTGGATTCAGGTCTGGACTTTGACTTGGCCATTCTAACACCTGGATATGTTTTTTTGTGAACCATTCCATTGTAGATTTTGCTTTATGTTTTGGATCATTGTCTTGTTGGAAGACAAATCTCCGTCCCAGTCTCAGGTCTTTTGCAGACTCCATCAGGTTTTCTTCCAGAATGGTCCTGTATTTGGCTCCATCCATCTTCCCATTAATTTTAACCATCTTCCCTGTCCCTGCTGAAGAAAAGCAGGCCCAAACCATGATGCTGCCACCACCATGTTTGACAGTGGGGATGGTGTGTTCAGGGTGATGAGCTGTGTTTCTTTTACGCCATTTGCAATGCAAATTTACGCCATTTGCATTGTTGCCAAAAAGTTTGATTTTGGTTTCATCTGACCAGAGCACCTTCTTCCACATGTTTGGTGTGTCTCACAGGTGGCTTGTGGCAAACTTTAAACCTTTTATGGATATCTTTAAGAAATGGCTTTCTTCTTGCCACTCTTCCATAAAGGCCAGATTTGTGCAGTATACGACTGATTGTTGTCCTATGGACAGAGTCTCCCACCTCAGCTGTAGATCTCTGCAGTTCATCCAGAGTGATCATGGGCCTCTTGGCTGCATCTCTGATCAGTCTTCTCCTTGTATGAGCTGAAAGTTTAGAGGGACCACCAGGTCTTCGTAGATTTGCAGTGGTCTGATACTCCTTCAATTTCAATACTATCACTTGCACAGTGCTCCTTGGGATGTTTAAAGCTTGGGAAATCATTTTGTATCCAAATCCGGCTTTAAACTTCTCCACAACAGTATCTCGGACCTGCCTGGTGTGTTCCTTGTTCTTCATGATGCTCTCTGCGCTTTAAACAGACCTCTGAGACTATCACAGTGCAGGTGCATTTATACAGAGACTTGATTACGCACAGGTGGATTCTATTTATCATCATTAGTCATTTAGGTCAATATTGGATCATTCAGAGATCCTCACTGAACTTCTGGAGAGAGTTTGCTGCACTGAAAGTAAAGGGGCTGAATAATTTTGCAGTTTTTTATTTGTTAAAAAAGTTTGAAATATCCAATAAATTTCGTTACACTTCATGATTGTGTCCCACTTGTTGTCGATTCTTCACAAAAATTACAGTTTTATATCTTTATGTTTGAAGCCTGAAATGTGGCAAAAGGTCGCAAAGTTCATGGGGGCCGAATACTTTCGCAAGGCACTGTGTGTGTGTGTGTGTGTGTGTGTGTGTGTGTGTGTGTGTGTATATATATATATATATGTATGTATGTATGTCAATTTCACCTAGAAGGTCTTTATGATGGCGTAATGTGTCAATATACTTTAGTATGCCAGCAGGGAATCATTTTAGTGTGGCATGCATTCTACTTACTGTGAGACTGTAATTGAGTTAAGAATCTGAATGATGCTTTCCCCTGTTTTATAAACACATTTCCACTGGTTCCCTCTTTAGATGAATAGAAGTAGTAAAAGTGGACACATGGGCATAGTCGGCAGGTCAATTCTCATAAATTTATATCTCAGAAATGTTCCATGGTGGAACAAACCTCAAACCTAAATCAGTTCAGGTCACAAGGATGTAATGAGATTGTATTTCTCTTGGGGAACCCTATATCTTTTCATGTACAGAATTCCGCATGGCAAGTTTTGCAGGTTCTGTGTAGGATTCTTTCAGTGCAGCCATAACAAATATACACGTAGAGAGAAATGTGTATGCATAAATCTACAATATGCATGGTTTGTAAAAAGAGATAATCTGGTTCGAATGCATTTGGAGCCTTTGATAGTTTTGAGGAATTACCTTCACGATAGTTGTACTGCTTGTTTAGCATTATAACACCAAACTGAATTTTTACCAGCAGCATTACTTTAAAGGGTTATGTATGTAAAACGTGTAATAAAGAGTTACAGGGTGACATGACAGATGTTACCAGTGTTTCATGATCTTGAACTTCCTATTCTAGGGTATGTTCTGGTATGCTTTTTAAACATACGGTAGATATCTTTGTACTTAAAGTGTGCTACGCCTCTACATCAAGAGTGAAAGGTGTACAGTCCAGATTTCGCACAATCTGAAAATAAAGCTCAGTGGTTTCACTAAGCATAGGTAAACATCTAGATGACCACAATACCTTTTAATATTCCATTATAACACTTTTGGGGATGACTAATTTTCCATGGCCTAACCAATGGTCCACCAGCAATTAACCTGAGAATGGCTACACGCCTGCAACATATTCATTTCCTGATCGATTAGCCTTACAAAACTTTTTTGGCTTTTAAGGCCCCTTTCACATGCACCAGATCTGGTTTTGCTCAGCAGGGGACACGTCAGCTGATCCCCCTGCTGAGCGTAGCAGCTAGATGACAAGTCACTGCCTGCTCTGCCTTATGGGCAGCCAGATGGAAACTGACCAGCTTTTTGTTTATACCCTACTGCTCTTCGATCTGGCCGAACAGAGGGGAACGGATCCCCTTCTGTTTTTTTGGCCGCATCGGCTCTGACTAAGAGGTAGCCGGGTGTAAATGGACACAAGTCCGTTTACATCCAACAGCCCATAGAGGATAATGGAGGGTCCAATCTGACCTCTTGTTTGAAAGGGGCCTAAGAAGTGTGGAAAAGATTCATTATTTCTCTCTTTTTATGTTTAAAATGTAACAAATATTCTAATTTCTACAGATATGCACACACCCTGTGCACAGTGTAATTAGTGTCTATAGGTCCATGACAATTCCAGTGGGGGATGGGTTGGATGCAGAGGCGTAACTAGAACCTTTAGGGCCCCGGTGCAAGAAACCATTAAGGGCCCCCCGGACCCCTGGCCTTCAAGCCTGGGGCTCTTCCCACTGATCCTGGGGCTTTTTACTCTTGTTGTGGGGCCCTTTATTATGGTCCCACAGTGGGACCCTTTCACAAGTTGCTGCCATCTTGGGGCCTCCCCACGGTAGTGGAATGCCAGGGCCCTCTCTCAAGCTTTTATTTTTTGGTATTTTAATTGTATTTTTTTTTATCATTTTATTTTATTTAATCATTTTATTTTATTTTGTTACATTGTCACTGACCATGACTGACCATGACTCTGTCCATTTAGAAATACATATTTACCGACCCCTTCCTGGTTTTTTATTGTGACACATCCCCTGCAGCAGCCTGCAGGAGACGGGAGGGAGCACAGTGGGGGGGGGGGTGGCCAGGGGAGCACACAGGGGCCCAGAGACAGCAGAACACAAGTGAACTGGATAGGAAGAGTGGCGGGGGCAGCATACAGAGGAACCAATCTCCTCCATTTTCCTCCTGCAGCTGCTAGAAGGAAAAAGGAGAACAGTGATTTTTCTACATGCTGCCCCCACCGCCCTCCTATCCTGGTGTAAAGGGGAGCCACACGGGCCCCCTGGAGCATGGGGCCCGGTTGCAATTACAACCCCTGTAGTTACGCCCCTGGTTGGATGGGTGGGAGATCCAAAAAACTCCCCTAAAAAGCATTGCGGCCTGCTCACATTCAATATCACTTTTTAGTTTTGACAGCTGGCCATCCCTGTTTGCGGCTGTAGATGCCATTGGTCTGGCGGCCTTTCTGGCTTATTCCAGCATTGCATACAACATCTCTGCTGTATGATAGACTGCTGCCTCAGCTGCCTGCATTGATGTATGAGGTTTGCTGCTTCATACATGATTTGTCCCTGGCTGGATAAGGCCCCTTTCACATGGGCCGGATCCGTTTTTATCAGCATGGGATCTGTCTGTTGATTTTCTGCTTAACTGAGCAGTGCAGGAAGAGGATAGCTCTGTGCTCACTCCACTTATGCAGAGTGGACACAGACATGGCCCACTGTGCTTTATTGGCAGTTGGATGTAAACGGACCGACCATCCATTTACACCTGACTGCCCTCTGATCCAGTCAGGCCAGATGGAGGGGAATGATCCCTTTCTGTTTGCTTTTGACGGATCAAATTGGATTGGAGGTAGGTGGGTATAAACGGACAGAAGTCTGTTTACATCCACCACTCCTTGGAGGAGAATGGAGCGTCCATTTGGGTTCAATTGAAAAACAGACAGCAGACCGGATTGGACTGCTCATGTGTGAGGGGCCCAAAAGGTATTAATCTGTAAGTATGCTTCATTCAATAAATAGTATATTTTTGATTCTACTAACTCCAGTCCCCTGCTTGTGTTCTTTTTTAGATATTCTAATTCCTCCCCACTCTACCAGAGAGATCCTAATGCCTCCTGTCTATGTGGCATCCTTTCACTGGCACAAGAAGTTGGGGTAATTCTCCCAAAGGGTATCACCGCAATAAAAACTGAGAGCGAATTTAACACTTTCACACTTTGTATATAATGTAAAATAATAAAAATGTGTGTTTGGCTTGGTCTTTATACTGTGTATCAGTGTTTAAGAGATTCTGGAGAGACCACTACCAAACAGATATGCATAATTACCTAAATCAATTGGGTGCTGATACCAGGATATGTCTCCATGGTGCAACACTGGTTTACAGTGTTGTGAGACTGTTAGTGTACAGTAGATCAGGGGTATCAAACTCCATTTCATTGTGGGTCGCAGCAGCATTATGGTTGTCCTAAAAGGGCTGGTTGTATCTGTAAGACTATGCATCTACTCAGATACATAGGAGTGCTAAGGAGTACGCGGCATACAGAGTGCAGAGTTCAGGAATACGTGGCAGACAGTGTGCAGATTTCAGGGGTGCGATACATATAGAGTGTGGAGTTCAGGGGTTTGATGTGTATAGAGTGCAGAGTTTGGGAGTACGTGGCATACAGAGTGCAGGGTTCAGAGGTGCGCTATGTACAGAGTGCAAGGTTCAGCTCTTTTTCACAGGATGCCCACACCTTACTTCCACCCCGCCTCGGCACTGAACTGTGCACCACTCCACCCCCATCCCCCACTTCTGCACACATCTCCCTCCACATCCTTCATCCACCCCCAAAAAAAGCTTCCTTGCATCTCACCTACCTTGCCCAGCTCTAGTACCTGCTAGCAGTGTAGTCTGCTCTGCCTCTCTCTCTCACTTGCTGGGAGATCAGTGGTTGGCATCTTTCCCTACCATACCCCGCAATGAGTGTTTAAAGGGCAGTGGGGTTTGTGAGAGCCACCAAGAGGAAAGCTGTCCTTGTAAACACAGAAGGCTTCTGTGTTTATAAGTGACACTGGTGAGTTCTGCCTAATTCCAGCTGCCCTGGGTGCGAGGACCACATGAAATGGCCTGGAGGGCTGGATTCGGCCCACGACCTTGTGTTTGACATATGTGCAATAGATGCTTCTGACTTGGACCTGAAAAAGATGTGCATGTAATACTTCATTTGATCACACCCTTGCGTGAGTTTACCTTAGACAGTTGTTTAATGAGATTATCATTACATGTTAAAGATAAGGCAACTGAGATGGGTGGGGTAGAATGAACATGTTGATGTAGGTGTAAGATGGGTTAGGTTACAGTTAGCAGGCCATCTGTTGTGGATATCTCTAGGTGAGGTAATGTGCTACATAGGAGTTGTGTTACCTGTTTCATCAAAGTATTTCTTAGTATGAGTATATTAGATTTATTTTTATCTCTTATTTTTACTAGTCTAAAGTCTTTTAAAGCAACTTGGGGCATTCCTTTAAAATAGCCTATGTCTGTTATAAACTGGTCAGTCTGCTTATTATCTTTCTCCTTTCAAGAATGTCAAAAGATTATTTTTTATTTTTTTTCCAAAAGTATTAAAAGATTTTTTAAGTATGTGATATTCATTATTTTTTTTCAAGGCACCTTGCCAGCCCCTAGCTGTGAACTATAATTTTACTACATGGAAATTATGCAAGTAAATAGAATAAACTACATTCTGAGATATAATGCTGGTACATCTAGTTTAGATTATATTATGTGACTTGATTGAATATTTGGTACTTCTGCTTTTGTGCAAAAAATAAATAAAAATAAACCATATTAGTACAATATCTATATACTTCACAAAATCAGTATACGATCTAATTGTCCTATGTGAGTTTTAAGTGTTTCCAAAGACTACCTCCAGCCAATTTTTTTTCTTTTCGTTTTTAATAGTGAAGAAAGAATTAGAACCACAATCAGGCTAAAACCTCAGTTTCTTTAAAATGTATGCATCACTGTTGGGACAGAAAGTGAAGGAAAGGTTCTCAAATGGCAGCCAGCAATAAAACCTGAAATAGGCACTGACCCTTTTGTTCTCTATTATAAAATGTATTTTAATTGCTCGTTGTGTCTGTTAGAGCGCTCTCCCCGCACTTGTCAGAGAGACAGAAGCGATCTCCTTAGCTAAAACACATAAAGCAATAAAAAGCTCAACAGAAATTCTAATTCTTTTTCACTCCAGAAAAAGATAAAAAGTGTTTGCTACAAATGGGCTTTAACCATTAAAAAATAGTAAGTGTGTATTTCCATAGTGCAGTTACTGGCCTATTGATTTTCCAATCACTTTATTAATAATAAAAAAAATGTATCTTTTCTAAGCAAAAAAGCAGGGCTTTCCTTTGGTAAAGAATTATTTTATTTTGTGTGTTTTAGGGATAAAAGATGTAAAAATAATGTTCCAATTATTTCCAAAACAAATATAAGCACACATTTTATTCTCGGATTTGTCACTTGCAAAGGAAGGCAACAGGCTCGCTTTAATGCCCTCCAGTCAAGAAGCACATAGTCATTGTTCGCTCGCTCACTTACAATTTTATTCAACTGCTGAGATTAAACAAAATGGTTTTCCAAAAATGATACAGCATGTGGGGGAGTTCTCAACCCTGTATTAGCTTCTATTAGAGTGACCCAGAACTTACCAACTAATGCTGTCTTTGTGCCCGGTGGCTGAACAGACACGGGAATCAAGGAAATTATTTTGCTGATGCTGGGAAAGGGACATTAAAGTGAACTGGCTGCCATGCCCTTTATGGGAAAAACACATGTTTAAGTTAAATATCCGTTTATATTTCTGAGTTTTTAGAGCATTGGCATAAATATGAAAATCATATACCACTTCTTTCTTTTATAGAATGTGAACAAATTTGTTGCAGAACTTTTTTATACTAAAACCACACCTATGTGTATAGAAATACTTACAGCTCAACTTCAGGCAATTAAAAAATGATCTACCATTTAAAGCCCAACTCTGGACAAATATTTTTTTTTCCTTTGCAGTGGGTCTAGTTTTATCAAGGGGGAGGAGAAACCGGTTTACTTACCTGATCCTCTGCTCCCCCAGCAGGCTGCACTCCCCCTTGATCTGCCAGTGGTCTGTCCCTCAGCATTCTTATGTCCAGTGCAGAGCTATGAACCCTTTTCAAGCCTTGTTGACATCAGGATTCTAGACTGGTGGAGCATGGGGGGAGTGCCAGGACAAGGTCATCTGGTGCCCAAGGCAAAGCCTGGAAAACTGCCTTACTCCACCTGGCAGGGAAGTGAAGGGCAGGGCTGGTCTTAGGCTTGTGCCGGGTGCAGGAGCACACTTGACACATGTTGCAACTACTAGCTATGTAGCGTGTACAGTCAATGTTTTTGTCCAGCCAGGTTTTAGCAGCACACTGCCAGCACCTCTCCTGTGCCCTCTTCCTCCAGTAAATGGTTCCCCCCCAGGGCTTCTTTCCCTTCCACCCCCCCCTTGTACCAGCCCTGCATGGGGGTGCAGATACTGTGAGGACTAGTCTAGCTGCAGGAAAGAGCAGAGGATTGGGTAAGTATATCTCCTTTAAATGCTCTAGTAGACATAAACAAGCAATTAACTAATGTTTTATTTTCCCAGAATTGGACTTTAAATGGTAGGCTGGCATAGCTGACTACTTTATAAAGGGTACAGGCTCTGGGACTATCATTCTGTTCCTGGCTTTGCAACCTGGTGACCTATGAACCTGGAATTAGCATTTAGGAAACTGATACATGTTTGTTCCAGGTCGGAGATTTGTTAGTGCAGAACGGCTGACTTTTGTCGGACCGCCTGCCATACACACGGCCGAATGTCAGCTGGTTTTTATTGAACCAGCCGATGACGCCAGACATTCAGCCTGTTTGTACTAGGCTTTAGTCAAGAGGACAGACCTAAATCCTGCACAAATCAGCAATGGCAGCCCCAGAGTTTCAATTTAATTTTTGATCTTTGCTATTTCTTTATAATAAACAGAAACCTAAGTTAATGTGTACATTCTGTGAGAAAAATGGTGTTTATTTCAACAAAGGCCTTAAATGAATCTGTTACATATGATTACATAGTTGGGTTGAAAAAGACACCGGTCTTTCTAGTTCAACGAATAAATAAAAAAATAGCAAATAAAAAAAAAAAATTGATGTTAATAATAAATTTGGACATTTCCCTTTTTCAGGAATTATGAAGAGATACTCATTCTTCCAAGACTTACTGCTGTCCTTATATCTTCTGGTTCCTTCCTTCTCAGTTGGTAAGTCATGGAAAATGTTTATTGAACTGTCTTTTATTAAAACTGTGTAAACTGGATATTTCTTGCAGTCTTTTTACTTATGCTGTTCATACACTATTTCAACGAAGGAATCTTCCAGCAATTGATTGCATTAAACATTTCAATTTGGGAATGAAGTTTTTCATTAAAAAATAAGTTGGTAAGCTGCAAAATAAATAAATGTTTGCTGTTGGGTTTAATACTGCTTTAAGGACTTCTTGTGTCTAGTAATGTAGTGCTAGAAAAATTAAAAATATACTATGGTTGAGGTTTGTAACTGTAAAGTTTCAGTTACCTGTTTTACATTACTAGGCAGATATTACAGCTATTATAATATTATTTGGGGGAATAACCCATCAAGAAAGTTAGATCTTCCTAGTTTAGTATTATTTTGGAAATTCTTTAGGAATTTTTAGTTTATTGCTAACTAACGGATTGCTGTTACCACAAAAGAAGACACTATAATGGTCTCATTTTTGGCAACAACTTGTTCAATTTTTCCCTGCCCTCTGCTGTTTATTAGTGAGCAATTTAGGTAACTGTATAATAATGGTGTAACACTATTTTGAGTGCAAGTTACTACTGCTTTAGCGGTTGGGCCAAGACGGCCTAATTAGTACTGTCTGGAAAGCACAAAATTGTGGAATAAATCTGGCAGTCACATGACATTGCTGTAATCAATATCTTTTCAGGATCATTGATTCATAGCCATCTTTGTTTCTGCTGTCACATGCTGATAAAGCTAGCTACTTAGAGTTTATAATGTGTTGTTTAATGTCCGATCGTTGTCCAATTCCACAGTTGATAAAGCCAAGAAATGTCAATGTGTATGTACTCCCTAGGTGATGACATTCTCACCTAACTGATTAAAGAAGAATTCCAGGTATGGATATTTTTTACATACTGTAGTTGCATTAATCCAGCTTGGACCAATATAGCTATGTATATACCATACCCAGCCAATACCCTTAAAAGCTGTAAATTACTGAAAAAGACACTGCTGCTCCAGTGATGTCCTTTAGGTTCTGGATTCCATGCTGAGTGGCTGCCCTGCTGCTTTTTTTTTTTTTTTTTTTTTTGGTATAATATGTGTTTAATGAGTTTTCATAAAACTGTTCAAAGTACAGAAAAAAGAGAAAAACAAAAATAGTGCCGACTGTGAAAATAATAAAAAAGTGAAGGACTGGTACCAAGTCAAACTGGCACTGTAAATGGACAATACAGCAATATGAATGTGAACAAGGCCATTACACAAATTCAATGATACACAAAAGTCATGTCTGCTAAGGCCGCCTTCATATGCTTTACAATAAGAAAACCATGCAATAAGAACCCCATTCAAAATGTACTTTTTTATGTAGATTTTTTTTTTAGCTAGCCTTTTTTTCTCTGGAACATTTTTTTCTGTGAGATCTTCAGGCAAATATGACGGGCGGGCAACGGGCTGGATCCCTATATCCAGTGGTCAGTCTGCCCAGCGAGCGCATGCAGGCCTTAGCTCCGCACTGGGTCAGCCGTGACATAGTCCCACTGGACAGGGACTGGCCCCGCGAGTTAAACGTCTCACCAGGACACACACGATAGGCTTATGTCGCAGAATTGGCCGAAAGCCCCCTTACTTCAGTGGCGTGGGGTCCTATCTGGAGATGGCACCCACCTGTGTTCCCAGTATGGTGAGTAACCGTTCCCCCCCCTTCCCTGGTGGATTTTGGGGAGGACACGGACCTCCCTCCCTGGGATGGTCGGACCCTCACAATCCTGGGTTTCCCTCTGTCCCACGTGGGGGACTGTTTGGGCCTACCTGAGCCTGGGACCTAGTGTGCAGGCAGCATGGGGGGCTGGGGGGGTGTGCCGTTTGTGGCACTCTGTCGATAGTGCGGGGGGGGCCTCAGTCGGGTCCTCCAGGGCTGGATGGTGTAGTAGGGCTGGCAGGGGGTCTCCCTGTGAAGTCCTGTTGCCACGCTGGCCGCACGGGGCCGCCATTTTGTTGTAGCCTTGTCTGTTTCTATGGCGGTGGCCATCTTGGTAAACCAGTTTTCGACCATTTTGCGGTGGATTTCTTGCTGTGAAGGCTGGTGGGTGTGCCTGGAGGCGTTTTTTGGTGGGAGTAGCCCCTCTCTTCACCCCGGGCAGTTTCCAGGCTCACTTCCTATTCCTGAGCTGCCGCTGACACGTGCAGACCTCCCTGATCAGATTGCTGCATTCTAAGGACAGTGAGTTGCTGGGACATATTCTCTCCATCTGTGGGGGTCCTTAGCGCGTGCCTGACATCCGGGAGACACTGTAGCACTGTGGGGACGTTTCTTTTTCATACAAAAAAAAAAGTTTCTGTCATTTTTCTAAAGTTTGCTGGTGGGTTCTATTAGTGCAACATTACCCCTCAGACCATGTGTCCCCAGCTGACCCCTTCACGGAGGCCGCAGGGCCCTCCAGGTCTCAACTGTCCACTGATTCGATTTCAGCGGTCCTGGAAGCTTTTGTGTCCCGGGTGGAGGTGGCCTTTAGAGGGCGTGGTGCGCAGAAACGACCCCCCACCTACCCCTGCCTCCTCTGATGTCTCGGACTCTGTGTCTGACCCAGCCACTGCAGACGTGGGTTCCCCCGGCCGGGTCTGATACCACGTGCCATGCCTCCTCTGATAGTGAGGATGAGCTTTCTACCTCTGCTGCTGCACAGGGTAAGGCGCTGCTGGACGCACCTGTTGTTTCGGTGCTTGAAACCCTAAAATTGGAGGATTTAGCTGTCATCACTCCTGGGGCGCAGGTTGCCTTAGGCACCCATAAGCCTTCAAGGGTAGAAACGTTTTTTCCCTTCCCCACTTACTTTTCTGGCCACTCCCCAAAGAATGGGATTGGCTGAAACGTTCCCCTGGGGTGTCTAGGGGGTTTACTAGACGCTACCCCTTTGAGGAGTCTCTGGTGAAGAAGTGGTTGGTGCCACCTAAGGTGGATCCCCCGGTCTCCAGACTTAACAAGGCTACCGTTATTCCGGTAGAAGATTCCCCCTCCTTTAAGGACCCAGAGGATAGAAGGGCGGAGGCTGTGGCCCACAACATGTCTGCTCTGGCGGGGACTGCATTACGGCCTGCTTTTGCTGCGGCCCCTTGTCAACCAATTGGTGACTGAATGGGCGAAGCTGTTATGCCGTGACGTGGAGGGCAAGCCTGTCCCTCCTGCCTTTGGGGAACTGTTGGACCAGATGGTGCAGGGGCTGCAATTTGCTTGCGATGCCGCACTGGACACTGCTTCCCTGTTGGGTCACCTGTCATTTTCAGCAGTGGTCATGAGACGTATGTTGGTCTGTGGATCAGGCTTCTAAGAAGGTCTTGACGGAACTCCCCTTTCAGGGGGACCGTCCGTTTGGGGCTACCCTGGACGACATTATTAAAGGTGTTACGGGGGGTAAGAATACCTTTCTCCGGCAGGCTTCCAAGGGTAGGTACCCTCCACGTAGGCGGGGTCCGTCCTTTTCGGCTCACAGAAAGTATTTTCATTCCTCTGGGGCAGCCGATGAGGAAAAGCCCTTCAAGGCTCCCTCGGGTGGTTCCAAGCGTCCCTGGTCTGGAAAACAGAAGTCCAGTTCCGCCAGGCCTGCGGACAAGGCCCCATCAGCCTGAAGGTGCACCCTCACCTGTGACTGGGGTGTGGGGATGCCTTTGCCGGTTCTCGGACTTGCGGCCTTCCCGGATCCCAGAAAAATGGGTCCAGGAGGTTGTGCAGTCCGGATACAAGATCGAGTTTCAATCCGTTCCTCTGGTCAGGTTTTTCCCTTCCAATGTCCGCCTATCTCCAGATCATTTGTAAGCGCTCTATTGGGCAGTGCTGGACTTGCTACAGCAAGGAGTGATAGTGTCTGTTCTGCACGCAGAATGCTTTCACAGGTTTTTTTCCAACCTGTTCACAGTTCCCAAGAGGGAGGGCAAGGTGCGTCTGATCCTGGACCTAAAAGCACTGAATGTGTTCGTGCGCGCTCAAAACTTCAAGATAGAAACTATTCGAACGGTGGTTGCCTCCCTATATCAGGGTAACTTCAGGCGTCAATAGACATCAAGGATGCCTACCTTTACATTCCAATCTGTGCTGCTCACCAAGTTTTCTCAGTTTTGCCATGGGAGAGGATCACTATCAGTTTGTAGCGTTATCCTTTAGTCTCGCCTCCGCTCCTCAGGTCTTCACAAAGGTGTTGGCCCCGATCCTGGCTCTGTTACGGCAGCGGGGGATATCGGTCCTGGGTTACCTGGATGACCTGATTCTCTGTGTGGAGTCCACCGCGTTACTGAAGGAAAACTTGGGGGTCACCATGAGAACTCTGGAGGAGTTCAGTTGGATCATGAATCTTCAGAAGTAGTCTCTGACCCCTTCTATGGTTTATCTGGGCCTGACTTTGGACTCGTCCTCAGCCAGGGTGTTTCTTCCTCCGGAAAAACTTCAGAAGCTCCAGTCAGAGGTTCATTTGTTGATGTCCAATAACCGGCCATCCCTTTGGCCCTGTATGAGAGTACTGGGACTAATGGTGTCCTCCTTCGAGGCGGTCCTATTCGCTCAGTTCCGCACAAGGATTCTTCAAAGAGAAATTCTTCTCAAGTGGAACAAACACCCACATTTTTTGGATTCTTGGATTCAGTTAAGCCACAGGACAAGGGAGTCCCTAGTCTGGTGCCTTCGGTCTCTGATGCTTCATTCGGGGAAGTCCTTTCTCCCTATATATTGCACAATTGTCACCAAGGGGGTACCAAGAGTGTCCTTGCAGCCCTGGAAGTGGCAAGCATTCTACGTTTGGCAGAGAGCCATGTTCCAGCTCTCTCCGCTGTCCACATTCCGGGAGTGGAAAATTGGCAGGCGGATTACCTCAGCCGCCATGCCTTAGATGCAGGGGAGTGGTCCCTGCATCTGGAGGTGTTTCAGCAGTTGCGCCTTCGCTGGGGCACTCTGGACTTGGATCTGTTGGCGTCTCGCATCAACAGGAAGGTTCAGAGGTTTGTGGCCCACTCTTGGGACCCTCTGGCAGACACCGCAGACACGCTGGTGGCCCCCTGCGGCCAGTACCGGCTGATGTATGCCTTTCCTCCTCCCAAGTTGCTGCCAAGACTTCTTCACAGGATAGAGGCGGAAGGGATTAAGGTCATTATTGTGGCTTTGGACTGGCCTCATCGCGCTTGTTGCGCCGATCTGGTCAGGCTTGTCGCAGACTCCCCGTGGAGACTTCCTCTCAGGGATGATCTACTGTCTCAGGGGCTAATCTTCCATCCTGCTTTACAGTCGCTGGCTTTGACGGCTTGGTTATTGAAAGCCAGGTGCTGAAGGACAGGGGTTTGTCTGCTTCAGTGATTCCCACTCTGCTATAAGCTAGGAAGGCAACTTCCAGAAAGATTTATCATCGTACGTAGAAGTCGTACATTGCATGGTGTGAGTCCCTTGGGACCCACCCTCGCTCCTATTCGGTGGCTCGGATCTTGACTTTCCTTCAACGGGGAGTTGATCAAAAGTTGGCCTTGAGTACTATCAAGGCTCAGGTCTCTGCCTTGGCTATTTTCTTCCAGAGGCCATTGGCTGCCCATTCCCTGGTGCATAGCTTCATCCAGGGGGTGCGACACTTGGTATTTCCAGTGCGACCTCCGCTATCGCCTTGGGACCTTAATTTGGTGCTGTCGGTTCTCCAAGGGCCTCTCTTTGAGAATATTCGGGAGCTTCCCCTGCTTACCTTGTTTCAGAAGGTGGCTTTCTTGGTGGCTATCACTTCTGCGCGCAGGGTGTTGGAACTGGCGGCGTTGTCCTGTCGTTCTCCCTACCTGGTGGATCACAAGGACAAGGTGGAACTTCAGCTGGATCCGTCTTTCCTGCCGAAGGTGGTTTCGTTTTTCATTTGAATGATGACATCGTTTTACCTTCCTTGTGCTCTAAGCCAAAACATCCTAAGGAATTTTCTCTGCATACCCTGGATGTTGTTTGGGCGATCAGGGTGTATTTGGCATCTACTGAGTCTTTTCGCAAGTCTGACTCGCACTTTGTGTTCACGAATGGCCCAAAGAAAGGGCTACCTGCGTCTGCTGTGACTATTTCCAGATGGATCAGACAGACAGTGGTGCAGGCTTATTCCATTAAGGGTCAGATTCCAGCTTTCCCTTTCAAGGCTCATTCTACTCGGGCGCTTAGTGCTTCCAGGGCTTTTCGCCATCAGGCTTCTGTGCTTCAGGTGTGCAAGAATGCGACCTGGTTATCTGTTCACACCTTTACCAAATTTTATAAGGTGGATTTGATGGCATCTGCGGATGCCTCCTTTGGTTGCAAGGTTTTGCAGGCTGCGGTTTAGGGGGCCTCTTGGCCTTCCTTGAGGGTGTTTTTCTGTTTGTTTTCAGGTGGACCTCATCTGGTTGTTCTGATGAGTCCTGTGTTGCCTAGTTGGCCATGTTGGCGTTGGGGACCTTTTTTTTTTCTTTGTTCTGCTGTTCCCACCCCTCATTTGGGTACTGTTTTGGGACGTCCCTACTGATATGCATTAGAGGACTGCATCCATCAATGAACGATAGAGAAAACTGGATTTTTGACTTGCCATAATATCCTTTTCTCTTAGGTCATTGATGGACGCAGTACCCGCCCCTCTAATTTTTTGAGAGGGTTGGTGTGTTTTTCTCTGACACTGCTTTGATACAAAACTGACATCCTATGAAGGAAGAGAGAGGGTATACCCCCAGGGGCTGCCCATAGTTGTAGCCAGAAATTCTTTCTGCCTAGTGGCCTACTCCTCTAGGGGGCGGTATTACCTACTGATATGCATCAGAGGACTGCGTCCGTCAATGTACACTTTACCTGAGCCAGTCTCTATCCAGCGATGTTCAGGAGAGATTCGACTGTCCAGGTCTCTAACTCCTCATTGGCTGAGACAGCAGTGGAGCACCATTGGCTTCCGCTGCTGTCCATCAAAGTCAGTAAGCCAATGAGGAGAGAGAGGGGATGGGGCCTAGCTGGGGCGCCATGTCTGAATGGACACACAGAGCTGCAGCTGGCTTCTGGTGCCCCCATAGTAAGCTGCTTGCTGTGGGGGCACTCAGCAGGAGAGAGGACCCAGAGCGCCAAAGAAGGACCCTAGAAGAGGAGGATAGGGGCTGCTCTGTGCAAAACCACTGCTCAGTGCAGGTAAGTATAACATGTTTGTTATTTTTAAACACACAAAAGGGAGACTTAAGTATCACTTTTTAACAACTTGACCACCTTGGAAGGTTTACCTCCTCCCTTCATGACCAGGACTTTTTTTGATATATGAAAAAAAAAAAAAATAGAAAAAATCTAATTTCTTCATCAGTTTAGGTCAATATAATTCTGCTGCATATTTCTGGTAAAAAAAATCCCAATAAGCATATGTTGATTGGTTTGCCCAAAAGTTAAAGTGTCTACAAACTATGGGATATTTTTATTAATTTATTTAATATATACAGTATATATTTTTTTACTAGTAATGGTGGCGATCAAAGACTTATAGCCATTATATATATATATGTCATATATACAGTCTTTTAATATTTTTAATATTTTTTGGGGACCAGTGACACAGTGCTAAAAAAATATGCCCTGTCACTGTATTAGTGGCACTGGCAGGGAAGGGGTTAACATCAGGGGCGATCAAAGGGTTAAATGTGTGCCTAACCAGTGCTTTACTACTGTGGGGGAGGTGCTTATACTAGGAGAAGGCTGCCGTTCTGCCTGTGTACTGAATCAAGACCTCGAGTCAACCGTACCCTCCAATCAGATTTCACTGTGTCTAATCACAGTGGGAGTGGGCCGCCGGTCACACAAACGAGCACCCCAGACCCTGTAGTGCAGGATCACGTATTAGGTATGTGATCCTGTGTGGGAGTGCTGCCTTGCCACCGTATATTTACAGTATACGATTGGCAAGCGATAAGAAGGCTAGAACTGTATACTGTATGTGAATGCAGTACATCCAGGGCTTTTTTTCTCAGAATATAGGTGCAGGAACTTAACCATGACCCCCCCAACCCCCCTCCACACACCCACACAAACACACACACCCCACACGCATCAAATAGTGGGTGTGGTCAAATTTCACCAACAAGTGACAGGATCTTAAAGGGGCACTAAATGCCAGGATATATAAAGAATCCGCGCTTGGGATATACTAGATTACTGATATAGCTGGCTGCAGCCTACCTCTATAACTATAATCCTAGGATGTATAGTAAAATTGAAAAGATAAAAGGGTGGTATGTGGCGCTGCCTATAGTTTCCTGATTGGTTAAGGTAAAAATATTTAAAGTGCAGTGGTGCAAATAAATATTGTGTGACCTTTTATATTGATTGGTGAAGGTGAAATAACTAATAATTTGATGGATCCGCTATTGAAAAACTGATGATAAATAAATTGGTGAATAAAGCTATAATGATGTTAGTCAAAAAAAATGTGTCATGAACTATGGCTGTACAAACTGGATACCAATTGGTGATAAAAAAATCAACTGGCACCTGCATCTCCCTTGTCCCTATCCTACATTCAGTTGGACCTGCTCAGGAGATCAGATCCGTGGGAGCCATAGGGAGATGAGCGATCACTTGTAAACACAGAAGCCAGACTTCTGTGTTTACAAGTGATAATGGTAAGCAGGGAGCAGAGGGTCTGAGCCAGAGGTGGTGGAACTGAGTTTTATCAAGTTCCAGCTGAAAGTACATCACAGGACACCGGTCTCTGAAAGAGCATGAGTGTAGCAAAGCAAAATGTGTGGTCCTGTGTCCAAAACAGAAGACCAGTCCCCTGATGAACCAAAAGAGAAAAAAAAGAGGAGAGGAAACTAACAAAAACTTTTATCAAAACTACAACATTTCTTCTTAGCACTTGGGAAAAAGGCATCTTAACTGTAGGCTGGGTGTGAAATGCTCTGCTGTATTCTGAACACATGAGATCAGCCGCTTGATACCAGCTCCATTCAGAGACTGCTTTACATTCCCTGATTAACTGCAGAGCTTTCTCTAATTGGACGAGGTGGTGAGAGGGGGGCGGTAACATGACACTCTTCACCTTGCCCAAACAGAGGATGATTTGCATTTATTTGTAAAATGTAAAGCATTCTCTAAATAGCGTTGAGTAGCTGACCTTTTGTAATCAGAAAGTAGCAGGGCAGCTGTTCAGTAGGGATGATCGAACGGTTCGGGTCGACCATCGGTTCGACCCGAACATTGACTGTTCGAAATTCGGCCAAATTCCGAACTTATTGCCGAAAAAGTTCGGAATTCAGCAACCAGAACCGACCAAAATGCAATGGGACAGGAACTGGGCTTTAAAAGCCTGAGATTGGACCAGAACCATCAGTAAAAGCCAATTGAGGGGGCAGGACGATGCTAGGAATGTGATTGGAGTGACTAGGGGGTCCAGAGGCCAATCAGTAGTGAATACGCCCCCCAGTATATAAGATAGCCCCGCCAAATCTCTAGCACTTTAATACAGGGCTGTGGAAGAGAGTGGAAGCAGTTCTGTTACTCCTGCTTCAAAAGTGTCATTTAGCAATTATTAGTGTGAGGAAAGGGATATCTAGTGTAGTTAGGGTACTATTTTCCACTATAGTTAGATTCAATAATCTAGTATCTGTAGGGAAAGTGTTAAGTGTCAGGGTGACCATAGTGTAATGTAGGGTGAACTGACTCTGACTGCTATGGCAGGGTGACCAAACTCTTCCATGTCAGGGTGACCGCCATAGAAAAAAGATTGTTTGTATTAGAATTGCAGTAGAGCAGGGTAGTGGCTCCGTTACTTTTACACCTGGCCGTTTTTGTTTCAGGCGTTTTATTGGGCTTTTTTGTGGACGTCTTTGGAGGCAGGCATGACATCTGAATTTCTGTATAGGGGTATATATACACACACACATGTATGTATATATACACATACACACATATTGGTGTGAAAGTAGCGGAGCCCTATGCCTGCGCTAATGACATTTTTTGCAGGCATAGGGCTCCGCTCCTATCACACCTATATGTGTGTATGTCTATAAATACATATATGTGTGTGTGTGTATATATACCCCTATGCAGAAGTTCAGATGTTATGCCTGCCTCCAAAGACGCCCAGAAAATTCCCAAAAAAACGCCTGCAACAAAAACTCCCAGGTGTGTTGTTGCAGGCGTTTTTTTTGGGCATTTTTAGGTGTCTTTGGAGGCAGGCATAACATCTGAACTTCTGTATAGGGGTATATATACACACACACACACATATATGTATTTATACACATACACACATTTAGGTGTGATAGGAGCGGAGCCCTATGCCTGTAAATAATTTCATTAGCGCAGGCATAGGGCTCCGCTACTTTCACACCTATATGTGTGTATATATACATACATGTGTGTGTGTATATATACCCCTATACAGAAATTCAGATGTCATGCCTGCCTCCAAAGACGTCCACAAAAAAGCCCAATAAACGCCTGCAACAAAAACGGCCGGGTGTGAAAATAGCGGAGCCCTGTGCCTGCTCTACTGCAATTCTAATACAAACAATCTTTTTTTTTTCTGGTTCTGGACATGCTACAGAGCTGAAACTTCACAGGTACACTTTTTAGACCCCCCAGACACTAAATCCAAAGAAATTTAATTTTTGTTTTCAATATTTTTTTCAATAATTGGCTTTCTATCAAAAACGACAATTTTTAAGAACTTTTTTTTGTGTGATTAATAATCCCTGGGGCATGACCCAGTACCCTAGGCACTTTTTAGGGGCATTTATTGGGTTTTAGGGCTTCAAAATGGTGTTTTTTGATTACCGAAGTTCGGGTCCCATTGATTTCAATGGGGTTCTGAAATCCGGGCCGAACGTTCGGGAAGTTCGGGTGTTCTGGTCGAACTGAGCTTTTCAAAATTTCGATCATCCCTACTGTTCAGCACAGGTTCCAGAAGCAAATGGAGATAATGGGCAGAATCTGTATCTACTACAGTGATTTCCAGCTTCCAGGGGGGTATAATATACTGTATGCATAGTTACATTGGTCCAAGCTGTATGAAATATCCATACCTAGAACTAATTTTTAAATAAAAGCTGTTTTTTATTTTTTCTTTTACCTTTTGAGGTAACCTATATCTTTTCTGTTCACGAACTGCGGTTCTATTTCAGTTTTATATTTTTGAATGTCTATAATTCTCTGTGACAAACTCTTTCTTCCACAACACTATTTATTATTTAAAATTACTGAAGGTTCTAAACGGAGCACAGCACCATTTTGTATGTCGCATTTATAACATCTTTTCCTCAATTCTTCTGATTAATGGGTGTCATATAGGAGTCATATGGCTTTGTGTCATATAAAGAAACTCGGAATTGTCATATTCAGATGGATCTGCTGCTAACATACTAACTGGATAACAGTTTTAAACAATACATTAAATCTGTTTACTGCAGAATTCTGAAATGAAGCAGAAGCCCATGCTAGTTTTTGCACGATAAGATACTAATCTGGTTGGCCCATTTTTTATTTTACTTTTTATTTATGGGCAGGAAACCAAGCCCCTGTGGTCTCTACAAACGCTCATGAACATAAAGTCTACACAATCTAAGTGTAGCCATTCATTTTTTGGGACGTAATCCCTTCTGCTTAAGTGAAAATCAAAGGTTTGCACAACCTATTGCATCCCTCCACTAGCTTCCGCTCACCCAACCTATTAAATTCAAAATTTTAACAACTTCTTGCAAAGCCATCCACAACTCTGCTCCCAGCTACATCACTGGCTTAGTCTCAAAATAACAACCTAATCGTACTCTTCGTTCCTTTCAAGACCTCCTGCTTTCTAGCTCCCTCGTCACCTCTTCTCATGCTCGCCTTCAGGACTTTTCCAGAGCCTCTCCAATTCTATGGAATTCCTTACCCCAATCTGTCCAATTATCTCCTATTCTATTAGCTTTTAGACGATCCCTTAAAACCCTCCTCTTCAGAGAAGCCTATCCTACCCACACCTAAAAAACTGTATTTTAATTTACTCCATCAGCTCATCCCCCACAATTATTGACTTTTCTATCACTTGTCCCTCCCTTCTAGAGTGTAAGCTCTAACGAGCAGGGCCCTCTGATTCCTCCTGTATTGAATTGTCCGCCCTCATGTTGTGTAGCGCTGTGCAAACTGTTGGCGCTATATAAATAACAATAATAATTAGAGTGCACAACCCCAAAGCTGACACACGTGTGTGTGTAAATATGAACAAACATTTTAAAATGTATTAAAACATTGACAATGTCTGTAGAGCAGTGGACATATCAGTAGAGCAGTAGTTGGTGTCAGTAGGACAGTGGATGGCGTCAGTCAGTAGAGCAGTGGACATATCAGTAGAGCAGTAGTTGGTGTCAGTAGGACAGTGGATGGTGTCAGTCAATAGAGCAGTGGACATATTAGTAGAGCAGTAGTTGGTGTCAGTAGGACAGTCAGTAGAGCAGTGGACAGCAGGGGGGAATCTGCACCGCACACGGGGATTAGAGTGTGCCCAGGCTCACCCGGCACACCCCGTCTGCATGCTCATGGTGAATATTGAACAGGCATATGAGATAAAGAGGCTTATTTATAAACCACTAAGATGTGTATTGCATAGCCTAGAATGTTCTGTAGGTGTTTGCATTTATGAATGAAAACTTTAACGCTTCATGTGAAAAAACTCCTGACATGTTGCTATGTCAATCAATAATATGATTTTTAAAATAAAATCAAGTAATAGTAACATGGTTATGCAATCAGGAATATTGATGTCAATGGCCTGTTACTAATAAAAGGAAATCCCCTTTTATTCACAAAGTACTTTGGCTGCTGTCCCTTATCTAGTAACTTCCCACACTTACAATCTGATCTGATATACGTGAGTAGTTTTTTTTGAACAGTTGATGGCTGCGCTTGACTGACCTGCTCGATAGAGGGTCTGTGAGTGGGTATTAGGTGAGAGAGGGCCACTTAGGGAAATTACCTCCCAATCAATCTGGCCCGACTGGATGAAAAAAGGCAGTGGACCCTTGTTAAGGGGTCTGGGCTGCTACCTTAAGATACGGCCTAGTGGTCATTTCCAAAGTTTACAATGGTAGTCCGTTAAAGGAACACCCAAAAGCAGCAATAAGATTCCCACTTGGATCAAAAAGATCGTCGTTTTTATTGGTAGCAGAACATGTTAAAGCCAACGCGTTTCAGGGGAACAGAGACTCCCCCTTCTTCAGGGCGTAAATGTCGCAGTTCGGATCTACAACCGACAGCATAACCAGCCGGGAGTCTACCACGCTTTTAGAATACGATAAGTGTTACTGGCTATAGCTGGCAGCACTGCTTGTTCAGGAAAAACCCAACAGGCTGGTTGTACACAAGTCAATCAATAGATCAACTTATACAACCAGCCTGTTCTTAAATAGATCAAAATTCGACAAGCCCCTGCTGAATTGGCCTGGCTTATTGAGCAAAATGGTTTCAACAGCTAAATCCAAATTGTATCTATGTCTCTATACTATATCTTTACCTGTGCAATAAACTCTGAGCTCTGAATACAACTAGAGGTTAAATTAACTATTTCAGTGTTTGAAAACTTATATGGTAAAATAAGTATTAGACCCTTTTTTGTTTTTTTGGCTTTGAATGAAGGTATTCATATGTAAATATACTTTACAAAGGCACTAGGGGGCGTTTGTATAAGTATTTCAAATCAATAATTTACATGTTTGGTGTAAAAAGAATTTGAAGGTATTAAAAGATTTGTGAATACATTATTTTTGCTTTTTATTTATGTCCAATACATATAATAATGGACTGATTACTGTATATCTTCTGTAAAAAATAATATTGGAATATTCCAAATAGTTATTACCTGGTTGCTGTAGATTCGTGTCTCATAAATAGATTTCTAAAGCTGGCCCAATCTGCAATATCACACAGGAGGGGACAGATGAAGTAGCTATTCATCAGGTATTACACATTGTGGCTGATTTACTAAGGCTCCATTCACACCTGAGCGTATTGTTTTCAGGCGTTTTTTTTTTACAGTGCAGATTTTATCACGTATTTAATATAAATATATATATATATATATATATATATGCAGACACGCGCGCGCATGTGTCTTTGAGCTTTGGGGTGCACGCTAGTGTTGGGTGACCAGTTCGGACCGAGTATAGGTTTGGCCCAAACATTGCCTGTTCGTGTGTTCGGTGGACACCCGAATTTGTGGAGTGCTCAGCGTGATGGTCGCCCACAGAGCACCCCACAATGCACTGCATGCTGCACAGTGCATTCTAAGGCCCTAATTGGATAAAGAGCATGGACAGAGCCCTGATTGGATAAAGTCATAATGACCTTGACCAATCCGGTAATACACATTGTGGCTGATTTACTAAGGCTCCATTCACACCTGAGCGTATCGTTTTCAGGCATATTTTTGGGCGTTTTTTTAGGCTTTTTTTTGGGCGTTTTTCCAGGGTTTTTTCAGACATTTATTTGCAGGTGTTTGGAGACAGGCATTGGCATCTAACAAAAATGCTTGTAATCTGCCAAAAAAGAAGCTCATGAACTTTTTTGAGCTTCAGGAATTTTGCTTCAGGTGACAAAACGCTCAGATGTGAACAGGGGTCATTGAAATGAATGGGATTTTGCTTGTTGGGCATTTTGAGACTTCAGAGATGAGCATTTTTACGAGCTGAAAAACGCTCAGGTGTGAACAGGGCCTAAAGAATTTGAGAATGTTTACACAATTAAATGTGTGATGATTCACTTCGGTTATCCAGCCATGAGAAAAGAAAATTCCACTGAAGTTATTTCATGATTGATTACTATGGACTATTCACATGATTGAATAGTTGATATAAAACTTCACACATTTTATTGTGTAAACATTCTCAAATCCCTTTATAAATCCGTCTCGCCGAACCACTTATTCAAAAGAATATCCTAAAGACGTGAACTGTGTTGGATACCAGAGGAATGGAATTGAGAAAAGATGTAGATTATGAAATAGCTTATGTACTTAAAGCGAAGTTCCACCCAAAAGTATAACTTACACTTATCTGATTACCCCCCCCCTTCCCCCCTTGGGTGCCACATTTGGCTCCTTTGGGGGGGAAGGGGGGAGCAGGTTTGACAGGTACCCATCCCCACTTTCGATGCACTCAGCTGCAGCAAAGAACGTCACAAGTGCGGCCCCCCTCCTCCTTTGCCCGTTGCCGCACCATTCAGAATGCGCAGCGCAATTTGCTCATACGCAGTAGGAAACCGGCCGCGTAGTAGTGTGTAGCATTATGCGGGTGCAAGCTTGGAGCCAGTGTGGGCACTGCGGCTATCTGCTGCTTCGGGCGGAGAAGAGTGAGGGTCGGCCCAGACAGCTGTGTGTGTCATGGGAGACAGGAGTCACTCAGGCCTTGTCAGTCTTGGAATCGGGGACCTCTCCATGGAGGAGGGAGAGGAGTCTTCAGAGTACTGATGCGGCTGGAGGCCATGCAACCTTTCTGTGGTTCAGTATATGCATCACAGGAAACCCGGTTGCCAGAAAAGGAGTGCATGCAGGTAGTGCGGGCCAGGAAGTGGCTACCTGATGTGCTGAAGGCTGCAGCAGCAGTAACAAGGTCTGCTTCTTTACAAATTAAGGAGGAAAGATGACCAGCTGCGACCAGGGCTGCTACAACAAGTGTGAGCAGTGAGGAGGAGGCCGGGGTCATCGATGTGGGGTCTCCAAGTTTGTAAAAACAATTTGGGTCCCTAGAAGAAGGGATTGACCATTGGAAATCAGAGGATGAGACTGAGTGGGAAAGGGGATCTGAAGCTCTGAGCAGTACGCCATGTCCTGACACAGTAGAGGCGCCTGATGGGGAAACAAGGGATTCTGTGGTAAGAGGGGAGCTTGCCCAGAGTCTGGGGTTCTGTAAGGGCTATGTCAGAAGGGTCCCAGATTTAACCCCACCCGTGAACTATGCCCGGGCTTGAGATCAAAATGAGGCCTACAACTCCCTAATCAGGCATGAAGAGACCCTATTTTCTCCATCTGGGAGAGGGAACCGGAAAACCTTTCCCAGGTTCTCAAGGATGCAGCGGTGGCTGCAGCGGAAAATTGCAATGGAATATAGGTATGATTACCCCTACGCTCCATTGGATGGGATGATAGAAATTGCAGGAAAAAGAGAGTCTTGGTGTGATGAGGCCATCTGGGACTTTCTGTTCATTCCCAAACCTCACAGGAACTCTCTCCAGGGCAAAACTCTGGGAAAAGTTCACTTCAGTTAAGACACAGTGGAATTTTGGGCGGTCTATCTATCTGGACCGAGTGGAGGTCCGCCGCCCAGATGGATCGGGCCAAGCTTGGTCGGTCCGTGTTCAAGACAATTAAGGGAACCTCATTAGAATCCCTCACCCAGACTACTTACATATAGTTACATAGTAGGTGAGGTTGAATAAAGACAATAGTCCATCCAGTTCAACCTGTGTAGGTGTGTGTGGCTGTAATCATCTCGCATACCCCTGAATGTTCTGATCCTTGAGATGTACGTCTAGAAGTCTTTTGAAAGCCACCATATTACCTGCAGAAACCACCTCTTGTGGTAGAGAATTCCACAATCTTGTAGCCCTAACAGTAAAGAACCCCCCACGTTGCCTGAGGTTAAAACGCTTCTCCTCTAATCGCATTGTATGCCCCCGAGTCCTCATGCAATCCCTGCGACTGAACAGCTTTTCTTCTAAGCCTAGATCCCCAGTGAGATATTTAAAAATTGCTATCATGTCCCCCCTCAGGCGTCTCTTCTCCAGGGAGAATAAATCAAGCGATTGCAGACGCTCCTCATAATCAAGGTCCTCCAATCCCCTAATTAGTTTAGTTGCCCTTCTCTGGACCCTCTCCAGCTCCAACACATCCCTTCTGAGGACTGGTGACCAGAACTGGACAGCATACTCCAGATGCGGTCGGACCAGAGTTTTATAAAGTGGAAGGATTATAGTCTTATCTCTGGAATACATCCCTTTCTTTATGCATGCTAATATTCTGCTGGCTTTGGCAGCTGCCGCTTGACATTGCATGCTGTTGCCTAGTCTATCATCCACCAATACTCCCAGATCCTTCTCCATTTTTGATTCTCCCAGGGGTTCCCCTCCTAACGTGTATTGTGCTTTTATGTTGCTAGTCCCCAAGTGCAAAACCTTACACTTCTCCACGTTAAACCTCATTTGCCAAGTCGTTGCCCACTCCGTTATTTTGTCCAGGTCATTCTGTAGGATATCTGCTTCATGCTGTGCTGTTATTGCCCTGCCTAATTTTGTGTCATCTGCAAAAACTGATATTGAACTACAGATCCTGTCCTCAATGCTGTTTATGAATAAATTGAACAAGGTTGGTACTATCTATAAAGAGGACTTTCAAAAGGCAATTGAATACCGAGCAAAAGAAGGAAATGGCTGGCTAGCCTATGCTCAGAACTGTGCTAAAACAAGTTCAAATTGTCGTTGATGGGGCATATACCCCCTTTTTCACCACCCCTCCTTTACGCTTCTATCCTTGAAGAAGAAGTTGGGGAATACCAAGTGACACTTTAAGGGACTCAAGCCAGGGAAATGCCCCTTTCAGAGTTTGGAACAGATCCTCATTGCTGTTCCTCAGAACCCTTGGGCCAACGTGCCAGGGTCCTGGATTACAAATATAACGACTAAAGAGAAAAACTCCACTTTCAAGGTTCTACCTCAAGTTTCAGAAAAACTACTTGGGCCAGAGGGCCAGACCTGGAACTGTGTTGATTGACTGCTCCAGAAAGAGAGCACACAAGCCTATCAAATGTCTGGTGGGGGGTGCCCTGTTGTAGCCAGGGACCCCCGAAGAGGCTCTTTTCCCTTTCCTCCATGGGATACATGGTCACTCCAGTGATCAATCCTTTCCAGGAGGACTGAAAGGGACTACATAGGTAGTTAGTGGCAGGGACAGGACCATCTTGGAGAAGAGGCCTGCTCTTCGTGTCAAGAGCTACTAAAGATGCTGGCTATATTAGTCAGGGATTAGGATTAGGAGGTCGCCCCTGTGGGGAGGGTCTCCTCAGCAATTACAGATGTAGATAGCCACTGTTATTGTATATTTGTAAAGATGTCTAACTCTTTTTTTTGTTTTCCTGACAGGTAACACTCATCCTAGAGGTAGTCAGTCAGGCTGTTTTCTGGTTATTGACCAAACAGAGTTTTGTTTGGTGGGGGGTGCATTCTTCTTAATTGCACCCTACATGTCTATTTGTACAGCAGATGTTTACATATATTTTTCCACTTAATTTATTTGCACATTTGTTCTTTTCCCTTTTCCCCCCTCTCCAAGTTAGTGGAATACTCCGTGATTTTGGTAGGATTTTTGTAGGGAGCGGCTGCCCCAGAGCCAACGGGATGTGGCTCATTTTGGTGGGGGGTGGATGTAGCACCCTCCTAGACAGGTGCTAGATAAAAACATCTTTTTGCTCCTGCTGCTTATCAGGGGAGCTTGATCTGTTAGTTTTGCCTGTCACATGTTTCCAGGTGTGATTTACTGGGTCTAAGGGAGTGTCCCCACTGGTATTCAATGATGGAGCTGTTGGACAGTGGAGGAAACCCAGCCAGTAGCACACGAGGGTTTATGGCTGTCTCAGTGGATGGTCATTGCTGCAATGCATCCTGGGATTGGCAATAAATCCAGAGGGAGCATGTGACAGGGCGTCTTTGATGGGAAACAGAGTCCCAGGAGGAGGTGGACAGCTATATCTCCTCCTGCAGGTTTGGGGAAGGTGGTTCACACGGTCAGCCTAGTTAGGTCAACCTTAAACTGATAGAACACCTTTGGGATAAATTAGAGTGGAGACTCCGAGCTAGGCCTTCTCTCCAACATTAGTGCTTGACCTCACTAATGCTCTTCTGGAAGAATGGTCAAACATTCCCAAAGACCCACTCCTAAACCTTGTGGACAGCCTTCCCAGATGAGTTGAAGCTGTTATAGCTGCAAAGGGTGGGCCTACTTAAATTGAACCCTACGGACTAAGCCTGGGAAGCCATTATAGTTCATGTGCGTGTAAAGGCAGGTGTCCCAATACTT